>NC_086444.1:1214725923-1215325923 GCF_028390025.1 Pseudophryne corroboree | reverse complement strand
TAAGATTAGCGACCCTAGTGGCCGACACAAACACCGGGCCCATTTAGGAGTGGCACTGCAGTGTCACGCAGGATGTCCCTTCCAAAAAACCCTCCCCAATCAGCACATGACGCAAAGAAAAAAAGAGGCGCAATGAGGTAGCTGACTGTGTGAGTAAGATTAGCGACCCTAGTGGCCGACACAAACACCGGGCCCATTTAGGAGTGGCACTGCAGTGTCACGCAGGATGTCCCTTCCAAAAAACCCTCCCCAATCAGCACATGACGCAAAGAAAAAAAGAGGCGCAATGAGGTAGCTGACTGTGTGAGTAAGATTAGCGACCCTAGTGGCCGACACAAACACCGGGCCCATTTAGGAGTGGCACTGCAGTGTCACACAGGATGTCCCTTCCAAAAAACCCTCCCCAATCAGCACATGACGCAAAGAAAAAAAGAGGCGCAATGAGGTAGCTGACTGTGTGAGTAAGATTAGCGACCCTAGTGGCCGACACAAACACCGGGCCCATTTAGGAGTGGCACTGCAGTGTCACGCAGGATGTCCCTTCCAAAAAACCCTCCCCAATCAGCACATGACGCAAAGAAAAAAAGAGGCGCAATGAGGTAGCTGACTGTGTGAGTAAGATTAGCGACCCTAGTGGCCGACACAAACACCGGGCCCATTTAGGAGTGGCACTGCAGTGTCACGCAGGATGTCCCTTCCAAAAAACCCTCCCCAATCAGCACATGACGCAAAGAAAAAAAGAGGCGCAATGAGGTAGCTGACTGTGTGAGTAAGATTAGCGACCCTAGTGGCCGACACAAACACCGGGCCCATTTAGGAGTGGCACTGCAGTGTCACACAGGATGTCCCTTCCAAAAAACCCTCCCCAATCAGCACATGACGCAAAGAAAAAAAGAGGCGCAATGAGGTAGCTGACTGTGTGAGTAAGATTAGCGACCCTAGTGGCCGACACAAACACCGGGCCCATTTAGGAGTGGCACTGCAGTGTCACTCAGGATGTCCCTTCCAAAATACCCTCCCCAATCAGCACATGACGCAAAGAAAAAAAGAGGCGCAATGAGGTAGCTGACTGTGTGAGTAAGATTAGCGACCCTAGTGGCCGACACAAACACCGGGCACATTTAGGAGTGGTACTGCAGTGTCACGCAGGATGTCCCTTCCAAAAAACCCTCCCCAAACAGCACATGACGCAAAGAAAAATAAAAGAAAAAAGAGGTGCAAGATGGAATTGTCCTTGGGCCCTCCCACCCACCCTTATGTTGTATAAACAAAACAGGACATGCACACTTTAACCAACCCATCATTTCAGTGACAGGGTCTGCCACACGACTGTGACTGATATGACGGGTTGGTTTGGACCCCCCCCCCAAAAAAGAAGCAATTAATCTCTCCTTGCACAAACTGGCTCTACAGAGGCAAGATGTCCACCTCATCATCACCCTCCGATATATCACCGTGTACATCCCCCTCCTCACAGATTATCAATTCGTCCCCACTGGAATCCACCATCTCAGCTCCCTGTGTACTTTGTGGAGGCAATTGCTGCTGGTCAATGTCTCCGCGGAGGAATTGATTATAATTCATTTTAATGAACATCATCTTCTCCACATTTTCTGGATGTAACCTCGTACGCCGATTGCTGACAAGGTGAGCGGCGGCACTAAACACTCTTTCGGAGTACACACTTGTGGGAGGGCAACTTAGGTAGAATAAAGCCAGTTTGTGCAATGGCCTCCAAATTGCCTCTTTTTCCTGCCAGTATAAGTATGGACTGTGTGACGTGCCTACTTGGATGCGGTCACTCATATAATCCTCCACCATTCTTTCAATGGTGAGAGAATCATATGCAGTGACAGTAGACGACATGTCCGTAATCGTTGTCAGGTCCTTCAGTCCGGACCAGATGTCAGCATCAGCAGTCGCTCCAGACTGCCCTGCATCACCGCCAGCGGGTGGGCTCGGAATTCCCGAGCCTTTTCCTCGCACCCCCAGTTGCGGGAGAATGTGAAGGAGGAGATGTTGACAGGTCGCGTTCCGCTTGACTTGACAATTTTCTCACCAGCAGGTCTTTCAACCCCAGCAGACTTGTGTCTGCCGGAAAGAGAGATCCAAGGTAGGCTTTAAATCTAGGATCGAGCACGGTGGCCAAAATGTAGTGCTCTGATTTCAACAGATTGACCACCCGTGAATCCTTGTTAAGCGAATTAAGGGCTCCATCCACAAGTCCCACATGCCTAGCGGAATCGCTCCGTGTTAGCTCCTCCTTCAATGTCTCCAGCTTCTTCTGCAAAAGCCTGATGAGGGGAATGACCTGACTCAGGCTGGCAGTGTCTGAACTGACTTCACGTGTGGCAAGTTCAAAGGGCATCAGAACCTTGCACAACGTTGAAATCATTCTCCACTGCGCTTGAGACAGGTGCATTCCACCTCCTATATCGTGCTCAATTGTACAGGCTTGAATGGCCTTTTGCTGCTCCTCCAACCTCTGAAGCATATAGAGGGTTGAATTCCACCTCGTTACCACTTCTTGCTTCAGATGATGGCAGGGCAGGTTCAGTAGTTATGGTGGTGCTCCAGTCTTCTGTATGTGGTGCCTGTACGCCGAAAGTGTCCCGCAATTTTTCTGGCCACCGACAGCATCTCTTGCACGCCCCTGTCGTTTTTTAAATAATTCTGCACCACCAAATTCAAGGTATGTGCAGAACATGGGACGTGCTGGAATTTGCCCATATTTAATGCACACACAATATTGCTGGCGTTGTCCGATGCCACAAATCCACAGGAGAGTCCAATTGGGGTAAGCCATTCCGCGATGATCTTCCTCAGTTGCCGTAAGAGGTTTTCAGCTGTGTGCGTATTCTGGAAACCGGTGATACAAAGCGTAGCCTGCCTAGGAAAGAGTTGGCGTTTGCGAGATGCTGCTACTGGTGCCGCCGCTGCTGTTCTTGCGGCGGGAGTCCATACATCTACCCAGTGGGCTGTCACAGTCATATAGTCCTGACCCTGCCCTGCTCCACTTGTCCACATGTCCGTGGTTAAGTGGACATTGGGTACAGCTGCATTTTTTAGGACACTGGTGACTCTTTTTCTGAGGTCTGTGTAAATTTTCGGTATCGCCTGCCTAGAGAAATGGAACCTAGATGGTATTTGGTACCGGGGACACAGTACCTCCAACAAGTCTCTAGTTTGCTCTGCAGTAATGATGGATACCGGAACCACGGTTCTCACCACCCAGGATGCCAAGGCCTCAGTTATCCGCTTTGCAGTAGGATGACTGCTGTGATATTTCATCTTCCTCGCAAAGGACTGTTGGACAGTCAATTGCTTGGTGGAAGTAGTAAAAGTGGTCTTACGACTTCCCCTCTGGGATGACCATCGACTCCCAGCAGCAACAACAGCAGCGCCAGCAGCAGTAGGCGTTACACGCAAGGATGCATCGGAGGAATCCCAGGCAGGAGAGGAATCGTCAGAATTGCCAGTGACATGGCCTGCAGGACTATTGGCATTCCTGGGGAAGGAGGAAATTGACACTGAGGGAGTTGGTGGGGTGGTTTGCGTGAGCTTGGTTACAAGAGGAAGGGATTTACTGGTCAGTGGACTGCTTCCGCTGTCACCCAAAGTTTTTGAACTTGTCACTGTCTTATTATGAATGCGCTGCAGGTGACGTATAAGGGAGGATGTTCCGAGGTGGTTAACGTCCTTACCCCTACTTATTACAGCTTGACAAAGGGAACACACGGCTTGACACCTGTTGTCCGCATTTCTGTTGAAATACCTCCACACCGAAGAGCTGATTTTTTTGGTATTTTCACCTGGCATGTCAACGGCCATATTCCTGCCACCGACAACAGGTGTCTCCCCGGGTGCCTGACTTAAACAAACCACCTCACCATCAGAATCCTCCTGGTCAATTTCCTCCCCAGCGCCAGCAACACCCATATCCTCCTCATCCTGGTGTACTTCAACACTGACATCTTCAATCTGACTATCAGGAACTGGACTGCGGGTGCTCCTTCCAGCACTTGCAGGGGGCGTGCAAATGGTGGAAGGCGCATGCTCTTCACGTCCAGTGTTGGGAAGGTCAGGCATCGCAACCGACACAATTGGACTCTCCTTGTGGATTTGGGATTTCGAAGAATGCACAGTTCTTTGCTGTGCTTTTGCCAGCTTGAGTCTTTTCATTTTTCTAGCGAGAGGCTGAGTGCTTCCATCCTCATGTGAAGCTGAACCACTAGCCATGAACATAGGCCAGGGCCTCAGCCGTTCCTTGCCACTCCGTGTGGTAAATGGCATATTGGCAAGTTTACGCTTCTCCTCCGACAATTTTATTTTAGGTTTTGGAGTCCTTTTTTTACTGATATTTGGTGTTTTGGATTTGACATGCTCTGTACTATGACATTGGGCATCGGCCTTGGCAGACGACGTTGCTGGCATTTCATCGTCTCGGCCATGACTAGTGGCAGCAGCTTCAGCACGAGGTGGAAGTGGATCTTGATCTTTCCCTAATTTTGGAACCTCAACATTTTTGTTCTCCATATTTTAATAGGCACAACTAAAAGGCACCTCAGGTAAACAATGGAGATGGATGGATACTAGTATACAATTATGGACGGACTGCCGAGTGCCGACACAGAGGTAGCCACAGCCGTGAACTACCGTACTGTACTGTGTCTGCTGCTAATATAGACTGGTTGATAAAGAGATGTCGTAGTATGTATGTATGAAGAAGAAAGAAAAAAAAACCACGGTTAGGTGGTATACAATGATGGATGGACTGCCGAGTGCCGACACAGAGGTAGCCACAGCCGTGAACTACCGTACTGTACTGTGTCTGCTGCTAATATAGACTGGTTGATAAAGAGATGTCGTAGTATGTATGTATGAAGAAGAAAGAAAAAAAAACCACGGGTAGGTGGTATACAATTATGGACGGACTGCCAAGTGCCGACACAGAGGTAGCCACAGCCGTGAACTACCGTAATGTACTGTGTCTGCTGCTAATATAGACTGGTTGATAAAGAGATGTCGTAGTATGTATGTATAAAGAAGAAAGAAAAAAAAACCACGGTTAGGTGGTATACAATTATGGACGGACTGCCGAGTGCCGACACAGAGGTAGCCACAGCCGTGAACTACCGTACTGTACTGTGTCTGCTGCTAATATAGACTGGTTGATAAAGAGATGTAGTAGTATGTATGTATAAAGAAGAAAGAAAAAAAAACCACGGGTAGGTGGTATACAATTATGGACGGACTGCCGAGTGCCGACACAGAGGTAGCCACAGCCGTGAACTACCGTACTGTACTGTGTCTGCTGCTAATATAGACTGGTTGATAAAGAGATGTCGTAGTATGTATGTATAAAGAAGAAAGAAAAAAAAACCACGGTTAGGTGGTATACAATTATGGATGGACTGCCGAGTGCCGACACAGAGGTAGCCACAGCCGTGAACTACCGTACTGTACTGTGTCTGCTGCTAATATAGACTGGTTGATAAAGAGATGTCGTAGTATGTATGTATGAAGAAGAAAGAAAAAAAAACCACGGTTAGGTGGTATACAATTATGGACGGACTGCCGAGTGCCGACACAGAGGTAGCCACAGCCGTGAACTACCGTACTGTACTGTGTCTGCTGCTAATATAGACTGGTTGATAAAGAGATGTCGTAGTATGTATGTATAAAGAAGAAAGAAAAAAAAACCACGGTTAGGTGGTATACAATTATGGACGGACTGCCGAGTGCCGACACAGAGGTAGCCACAGCCGTGAACTACCGTACTGTACTGTGTCTGCTGCTAATATAGACTGGTTGATAAAGAGATGTAGTAGTATGTATGTATAAAGAAGAAAGAAAAAAAAAACCACGGGTAGGTGGTATACAATTATGGATGGACTGCCGAGTGCCGACACAGAGGTAGCTACAGCCGTGAACTACCGTACTGTGTCTGCTGCGACTGGATGATAAATAATGATATAAAAAATATATATATATCACTACTGCAGCCGTACAGGTATATATATTATATAATGACGGACCTGCTGGACACTGTCTGTCAGCAGAATGAGTTTTTTATAGAATAAAAAAAAAACACCACACAAGTGAAGTCACACGACGAGTGTTTAACTTTTTCAGGCAATCACAATATAGTATACTACTAACTATACTGGTGGTCAGTGTGGTCAGGTCACTGGTCAGTCACACTGGCAGTGGCACTCCTGCAGCAAAAGTGTGCACTGTTTAATTTTAATATAATATGTACTCCTGGCTCCTGCTATAACCTATAACTGGCACTGCAGTGCTCCCCAGTCTCCCCCACAATTATAAGCTGTGTGAGCTGAGCACAGTCAGATATATAATATATACATAGATGATGCAGCACACTGGGCTGAGCAGTGCACACAGATATGGTATGTGACTGTCTTGTACTCCTGGCTCCTGCTATAACCTATAACTGGCACTGCAGTGCTCCCCAGTCTCCCCCACAATTATAAGCTGTGTGAGCTGAGCACAGTCAGATATATAATATATACATAGATGATGCAGGCATGCAGCACACTGGGCTGAGCAGTGCACACAGATATGGTATGTGACTGAGTCACTGTGTGTACCGTTTTTTTCAGGCAGAGAACGGATATATTAAATAAAACAACTGCACTGCTGGTGGTCACTGTGGTCAGTCACTAAACTCTGCACTCTCTTCTACAGTATCAGCCTCAGGTCAATCTCTCTCTCTCTCTCTCCTAATCTAAATGGAGAGGACGCCAGCCACGTCCTCTCCCTATCAATCTCAATGCACGTGTGAAAATGGCGGCGACACGCGGCTCCTTATATAGAATCCGAGTCTCGCGAGAATCCGACAGCGTCATGATGACGTTCGGGCGCGCTCGGGTTAACCGAGCAAGGTGGGAAGATCCGAGTCGCTCGGACCCGTGAAAAAAAACATGAAGTTCGTGCGGGTTCGGATTCAGAGAAACCGAACCCACTCATCTCTAGTATGAGTACAAAATAAAATAAACTACATTGTAGTTGACCTTCTCCAACAGTGTCACACAATACGTGTATGAGTAAGAAATAAAATATATTGCTGTGGTACCACCTTCACCCACAGTGTCACAAAATATGTGTACGAGTCAGAAATATTAATGGTACACTGCGGTTTACCTTCACTAACAGTGTTGCACAATACTTGTATGAGTAGGAAATAAAATATATTGCTGTGGTACCACCTTCACCCAGAGCGTCACACAATACGTGTGTGCATCGGAAATAGTAATCGAAAACTGCATTTGACCTTCCCCAACAGTGTTGCACAATTCGTGCATGAGTACAAAATAATAATATCCTGTGGTCTTACCGGCAGTGTCACAGTATTTATGAAAATAAAATAAAAATTGTATAGTCACCGGGGTTCAGCACAATTTTTTTTTTAATAATTATATTTTTAGGCTTCTTGTTTTTAGCTTTTATCATTTTCATTTTACACTGGAGCGGAGCCCCTGGATGGATGGAGAGAGCACCCCTGGTATGATACAGCAAACAGAGCACCCCTTTCAGATACAGCAGACAGAGTACCCCTGGACTGATACAGCAGACAGAGAACACCTGGACTGATATAGTAGACAGAGCACCAATGGACTGATACAGCAGACAGAGCACAACTGGACTGATGTAGCAAACAGAGCATCCCTGGACTGATGCTGGAGACAGGGAACCCCTGGACTGATAAAGCAGACAGGAAACCCCTGGACTGATACAGCAGACAGGGCACCCCTGGACTGATACAGCAGACAGAGCACCCCTGGACTGATACAGCAGACAGAGCACTGCTGGACTGATACAGCAGACAGTACACCCCTGGACTGATACAGCAGACAGAGCACCCCTGGACCGATACAGCAGACAGGGAACCCCTGGACTGATACAGCAGACAGAGCACCCCTGGACTGATACAGCAGACAGAGCACCCCTGGACTGATACAGCAGACAGAGCTTCCCTGGACTGATACAGCAGACAGGGCACTCCTGGACTGATACAGCAGACAGAGCACCCCTGGACTGATAATGCAGACAGAGCACCCATGGACTGATACAGCAGACAGAGCACTTCTGTACTGATACAGCAGACATAGCACATCTGGACTGATACAGCAGACAGAGCACCCCTGGACTGATACAGCAGACAGAGCACCCCTGGACTGATACAGCAGACAGAGCACCCCTGGACTGATACAGCAGACAGAGCACCCCTGGACTGATACAGCAGACAGAGCACCCCTGGACTGATACAGCAGACAGAGCACCCCTGGACTGATACAGCAGACAGGGAACCCCTGGACTGATACAGCAGACAGGAAACCCCAGGACTGATACAGCAGACAGGGCACCCCTGGACTGATACAGCAGACAGTGCACCCCTGGACTGATACAGCAGACAGAGCACCCCTGGACTGATACAGCAGACAGAGCACCCCTGGACAGATACAGCAGACAGTGCACCCCTGGACTGATACAGCAGACAGAGCACCCCTGGACTGATACAGCAGACAGAGCACCCCTGGACTGATACAGCAGACAGTGCACCCCTGGACTGATAAAGCAGAAAAGGGTGTTCCTATACTGATACAGCATACAGGGCACCCAGCCTGGACTGATACAGCAGACAGGGCACCCCATCTGGACTGATACAGCAGACAGGGCACTCCTGGACTGATATAGCAGACATGGCACCCCTGGATTGTTAAAGCAGAAAAGGGTGTCCCTATACTGATACATTAGACAGGGCACCCAGCCTGGACTGATACAGCAGACAGAGCACCCCTTCTGGAGTGATACAGCAGACAGAGCACCCCTTGACTGATACAGCAAATAGGGCACCCCTGGACTGATACACCAGACAAAGCACCCCTGGACTTATACAGCAGACAGAGCACCCGCCCCATGCCAGAGAACACAGTACTGAGATGGACACATCCATCCAGTACACTCTCCACAAATGGACTGAAGATGGCGTGATCACCGGGGACCTTTATACAATCCAAACCCATGAGAATCTGACAGTGGGATGTTGATGACTTGCATCATTTTGGGATCCAAGGTGGGAAACCACGAGCCGGACTCAGATCTTGAAGTTCGGGTGTGTCCAGTTCTTGTAGAACCAGACCTGCACATATCTAATAATTGTACAAGTATTGTGACACTGCATGCTGTACTCCAGTGTAACATTTCATACAATTACTGTGACACTGCATGCTGTACTCCAGTGTAACATTTCATACAATTACTGTGACGCTGCAGGCTGTACATCACTAATATTTCATATAATTACTGTGACGCTGCAGGCCATACTGCAGAGTAATAATCATGGTTGATGATTATTTTAGTGATTGCATCCAAAAATGAATGTCAGACTGTCCATTTCACTACTGCCTTTCAAAAAAAGGCAAGTTGAAGGCAATCGCATAAACTGGCTTTGCTTTAATTAAGTTGCCCATCCTTCAGTACGTACTGTACTAAGAAAGAGTATTCAGCGAGCCGGGAACCTTGTCAGCAATCGACATTGGAGGTTACGTCCTAACAAATGAGGAAAAGATGATGTTCATTCTAAGAAATTACAAATTTCACGAGGAAGACCTTTACTGGCAATTACCTCCAAAAAATGCAAAGATGGCTTCCAGCAGGGATGAGTTAATAGTGTGTGAAGAAGAGAATGGGGGTGAGTAATTGGATGAGGATGACGATGGTGATATGTTGCTTATGTAGAGCCAGTTTGTGTATGTAGAGACCATTGGCAGCTACAGTAGTGTTGTGGAGGCCCATGAAAAACAATCATTTCAGCCACAGATATCAATCACTGTCACTGAAGGGATTGGTTGGTTAAACTGTAGATGTCATGTTTAATATATACAACATGAGGGTGGGTGTGAGGGATCAAAGACAATTCTATTTTGCACCACTTTTCTTTGCATTATGTGCTGTCTGGAGTACTGCTGTCTTCTTGTATAGACAACAAACATTTTTATAGTTTACTAGACTGCCACGCTGTCTGCCACTGCAGTGCTATTCTGTTTCCACATCTGCCATGTTGGAAGTTTAAATGTCACGTTTGTGCCACCCACTGCTGTCACTTAGCTTAGTCATCCAGCTGGGATACATATGATATCCCGGCAGATGGTATGCCAGCTGTCACTATACCATCAGCAGCATCCCATCTGCTGGAATTCCGGCAGCAAGGCAGAAAGACCCCTCGTGGGCTTGCTTCCATCGCCATGTACTGGGCAGGGTGGCTTGCTTTGCTCGCCACAGGTTCTATTCCCACTAGGTTGGGTATACTGAGCATGTGTCAGTATTCTAGTTGTCAGGATTTCACCAGCTGTCGGGATCTTGGTGTCTGTCTACTGAACACTGGGATCCCAACAGCTGGTATATTGATTGCATCCCATCCAGCTACCTTGGTGCAACCTTTTGGCCTAAACTGGATGAAAATATTGTGAGCTGTGAGTTGGTGAAAATTGACTGGAAAAGAATGGAAATAAATGTTATCGAGGTTAGTAATACTATAGCAACAAATACAGGTCAAAATTATGTGATTTTAGCTGTTTTTATGATTTTTGTAAAAAACAAAATAAAAACAATAAGCACGGATTTTTTCAAAACTAAATACAGATCTAAAATATAAAGGAAATAAAGATCCAAAATCCATGATGGAGGTCGGCGCATATTGGCCCTCATTCCGAGTTGTTCGCTCGCTAGCCGCTTTTCGCAGCAGTGCACACGCTAAGCCGCCGCCCTCTGGGAGTGAATCTTAGCTTAGCAGAATTGCGAACGAAGTATTCGCAATATTGCAAAAAGATTTTTCTTTGCAGTTTCTGAGTAGCTCGAGACTTACTCTTCCAGTGCGATCAGTTCAGTCAGTTTCGTTCCTGGTTTGACGTCACAAACACACCCAGCGTTTGCCCAGACACTCCCCCGTTTCTCCAGCCACTCCCGCGTTTTTCCCAGAAACGGCAGCGTTTTTTAACACACACCCATAAAACGGCCAGTTTCCGCCCAGAAACACCCACTTCCTGTCAATCACACTACAATCACCAGAACAAAGAAAAAACTTTGTAATGCCGTGAGTAAAATACCAAACTTCTTAGCAAATTTACTTGGCGCAGCCGCAGTGCGAACATTGCGCATGCGCAGTTAGCGGAAAATCGCACCGATGCGAAGGAAAATAACGAGCGAACAACTCGGAATAAGGGCCATTGTTGGTAAATGAGAGATTTGTATTGATGTCTATAGAAAAACTGTCAAATTGTACAAAGTTGTAGGATTTACCCTCATTGTGGGTGGGATGCACTAAAAGAAAATTGCAGTAAAAACCCTGTTTAGGGGCTTGTTACTGCTTTTCCATATGCACTAAGCCTCGCATCCCGGGGCTTCGGTGTGGACGGTATTGCCAGCTTTTGCTGGCATTAGCCTATAAAAGCCTATGGGCTTCTTTCTGCACTGTGCTGTGAAAGGGATTCGATCGGATCCATCCCAGCATGGCCTATGGCTTTCATGTCACTCTGCGTGTGCATGCACGGATGGACTCCTGGGGCTTATACGCAAAAGTCCAGGAGCAAATTGCAGTGGACAGCTCTTATCGGAAGAGCTGTCCTTTGCAGTACTAATCGCATTTGTTAGTGCCACTGCGATGATGATATAATGTTTGGTGGACTGTTTTCCATCTTCTTAGTGTATAATAGCCCGTGCTTTTAGTTTAAATATGCAGTTTATGAAACTAAGATTATGATTATTAGGGATGAATTTGAGGTGCAGCCCCCCTGTGTTGGTGTGAATGGGTTGGCTTGCGGTGGCACACTGTAGTATTTAATTTAGTACCTTAATCCATTTTTATATTCATTTTTTCCTAATAGTACACTTTTTAGCATTTTATTAACATATTTCACCTATGTAACACTTTTTAATATGTACAGTACAGTAGCCTTTGTTTTTTTTGTTTTTTAACACTCAATAACACCGTAATTTCTCACTGGTGTGCTGCACTGGGGTGAATGGCTTTCGCCAACTTGTTGGGAATCCGCTACCTGGATTAAGTATAAGGGACCTACCAGAGATGAGATCACCTAGATACTGGTTGTTGTCCAAATAGTATACAAATAACCTCAAATTTGCTCTATGTTAGATTGCAGATTTTATTATAATTATTGTAACTAGCAGTAATGTGGAGAGTGGATTGGTACTATTTTCTTTATTTTTCTATGTGGTACTGACAGTGAAGCCACAAGTCCAGGGCCAGTTTTACCATTAGGCAGATTTAGGCAGCCACCTAGGGCTCCGTAATCTAGGGGGAGCCCCTGAGTCTGACTATCAGAAACTTAAGGATGTATCAAAGAGAAGCATCTGTGTTAAACTTAATGCAAATGGTAGCTGTTGAACTTCTAAGATGCCACCTTCACTTTTCACCTAAGAGGCATATTGAAGTGTGGATTGTGGTGGTGGTGGGGGGGGGGGGGGCAGTAAGCCGTAGAAACATAATAACATAGTATCTAAGGTTGAAAAAAGACAATTGTCCATCGAGTTTAACCTATTTGTGGTCTCATATGCAGGATTATTTTAGTCTAAATTTTGTCTGATGCTGATGTCAGCCGTACTGTTTTATTTCTTTTAATAGTAACTATAGTGCGTGACTATGCACCATAACCCTAGATTTCCTTATCCATTAGGAATTCATCTAACCCATTCTTAAAGGTGTTGACTGAGTCTGCCATTACAACTCGCTCAGGCAGGGAATTCCAAACACATATTGGTCTTAAAAAAAAACATTTAAGCATTGTGCTGAATCTCCTCTAACCTAAGCGAATGTCCACGTGTTCTCTGTGCTGATCTTACCAAAAACAGGTTCCGCGCAAGTTCTGTGTATTATCCTCTTATATATATGTAGATGTTGATCATGTCCCCTCGTAGTCTCCTCTTTTCTAGTGTAAACATGCCTAGCCTTGCAAGCCTTTTCTCGTATTCCAGCGTCTCCATGCCCTTAATTAGTTTGGTCGCCCACCTCTGAACCTTTTCTAGCTCCAGGATATCCATTTTGTAGTATGGTGCCCAAAACAGTATTCAAGATGTGGCCTCACTAGTGATTTATACAATGGGAGTATAAATCTCTCGTCCCTTGCATAAATTCCCAGTTTTATGCATGCTAATATCTTATTAGCCTTCTTTGCTGCAATCCTACTTTGGGTACTGCTGCTTAGTTTGCTATATATGTGAACACCTAAGTCCTTTTTCAGTACAGAATTGCCTAATATTACCCCATTTAGTATGTAGGTGTTATTTTTGTTCTTGCTACCACAGTGCATTACCTTACTGTCTGTCTGTAATGAAGCACATTCTCCATTTGGCTGCTCATGCTTCTAGTTTAACTAAGTAATTCTGAAGAGACTCAGCATCACCCTCCATATTTATAACTTTACACAATTTGGTATCTGCAAAAATTGACACCATACTCTCTAGACCTACTGTTAGGTCATTAATGAAAATGTTGAACAATAGTGGTCCTAGTACAGACCCTTTTGGCACACCACTTAGCACTGCAGTCCAATTTGAAAATGATCCATTAACTACAATGCGCTGCTCCCTATTATCTAATCAATTTTTGACCCAGGTGCATATTGTGCTCCCTAGCCCTATTTCTTGTAGCGTATAGATAAGTTGCATGTGTGGTACTGTATCAAAAGCTTTGGCAAAATCTAAAAAGATTACATCCACCTCCTTACCCTGATCAAGGTTCGCACTTACTGTTTCATAAAAGCCAAGTAAGTTGGTATGACATAATCCTTATAAGGACCTTATTGTCTTCAAGGAATTTCTGAATACTATCCCTTAGAATACCTTCCAATACTCTCCCCACTATAGATGTAAGACTAACTGGTCTATAATTACCCAGTTCAGCTTTTCTTCCCTTTTTGAATATTGGCACTACTTCCACTATACGCAAGTCTTTGTGAACCATACCTGATATAGCTGAATCTTTAAAGATCGAAAATAGCGGTCTTGCAAGTTCAGAGTGAAGCTCCATTAGAACCCTTGGGTGAATTCCATCGGGACCCAGTGACCTATTAATCTTTAAATTTTTTAATTGGTCACAGACTACCTCCTCACTTAAATAAGCACTTATCAGTGGGACATAATCATTATTGAGATTGTTTGTTAGTCCCTGAATTTGGTCCTCTCTTGTAAATACCCTTGGAAAAAACTAATTTAGTTTGTCCGCTATGTCATTATCATTTTTGATTAAGACTCCCAACTTGTCTTTTAAAGGGCCTATACTTTCCTTCTTTAATCTCTTGCCTAAGGTGAAGAACAACCTTAAACTGACCATGCGCACCTCACATCACACCCCAGGAGCATTTGCTCCTGTTACGTGTAGGAGATGGGAGCTGCTTTGTTGTCAATGCAGAATTGGTTGCATTCTTCATCTGTGGTCTGCATTTGACTCTGAATAAGTCTTCTCTGTACAGAGCTGTTTAATATTGTGGTATACAGGGTCTTTACTGGAGTCATAAACATCCGATGTGCTTAAAAGCTCCCTCGTGCTTTACCTACAGCATACATGCCTGAAAAGGGGTTATACCTCATGTGAATGAAGCTGTGGTTTCTTGACCTTACCCAGTGGTGGCTCCAGAGGTGGGGCTGCAGCACAGTCCTAAATTCAATAGTGGAATCACACTAACTGCCACTGAGTCCTGGCCGGCAATGTTTGGCAGCAATTGGAGCGGCAGTTGGTGTAGCTGCCCTATCTGATTTGGGACTGCACTGCAGGACTACCTCTGGCGCTACTACTGGCCTTACCCTATTTTAATAGAGATGCTAGTCTGCACTGAGGACTCATCTTCCTGCACTGCCAGATCCTACACTTTGACAGAAACTTTATGATGTCTCAGCGCAGAAACCAGCTGTTCCTGAAAAGGAACTGTTATTTTGGTATTACCCCTCAGAGGGTTTCATTCAGATGTGGCCCACCCCCCTTCCCCGCACTGACCTATAAATATATTTGAACAAGGGGTATTTTGATTTCTTCAACAAGTGAAATTAAAAAATGGGCATCCTGACGGTGGTACAGTATTACATTATGAGAGGTACAGCATACACCTTACTTACTTTTTTCATTAATTTATAAGTTCTGCAATTTTTCATATTCATTATCATGTTGTGTAGAGCATGTGCCAGAACATAGACTGCAGTGTACACATGGTAGTACTTGTGATGATAACTATAACTTATTTCACCATTGAGATTATTTGAGCAGTTAACAGCAGAAATGTCCAAAATGTTCTGAAGGAGAATATTTTTTTGTTGATTTGAAGACAGACAATGAAAAAACTGGAGCCCAACATCTTCCAGTATTGGATCATCTGGGCGATTGGATGGATTTACAATGTTCAGAAAAGTGGTCATGCCAGGCAAATTCTCCTGGGGGTATAAAATCATCAGGCAACAATTCACTGATGGAAAGAACTTCTCTTCCATTCTCCACACAGTAGTCCATGATTCATGAAGGATCAGTGTGATATTTTCATTCAGAATTGTTGAGGTATCAAAAAAATCAATGTAGCTGATAGAAAACTGTCCACACATTATTACAACCCTGGCAGTTGTTTTCTCCAGAAGTCTCATTCTCTCTTTATTTACTTTCCAGTCACCAGTTAATTTAATGACAAATTCGATGCATATCCCATGTAAGGGTAACTCTTTACTCAGCACCTCCAATTCCATGTCCCCACTGCCATCATTCGGTGTAATCATTCCAACCCAGTTCCACCCAAAGAATTTCAAGCAAATTAAAGTAGCCTCATACCGTGTCCGATCATTTTGAACAGTCCGGAAAAAGGTTGGGTACATTTTTCTATCACTTAGCTGAGGATCAGTGACTCCAAAACCGATCTAGAGAAATATGACATACAGTACCTGTAGTAAGTGAAATTTCTACTGCATAGGAAACATAAAATGTTACTTATTTTACATGATTCCATATGCATAATTACTATACTCAGTATATAATACATTTTGCAGAGCTTGTAACCATACAGTTTAATGAATAACCTTTATACACAATTTCTCCTTAGACGCAAGATGTGTTACCCTTTAATATAATTTCTTTTACAACAAGTTGTTACTAAGAAAGTATGCAATAGACATGGAATTATCACCAAATAAGTTGAGGATGACATGTATCACACAAAGTAAATGCCTGGAAAATAGCTATTACAGATGGAGCCTCCCTTACATTTGCTGGATGAGGCGTTAGTCGTGATCTCGGATACGCAGCCTGCCTGGGCGCAAGGAGGCTTGCCTAGTCATAGGGAGGTACACAGAGCGTTAATTTTGAGTGTAATACCTGCGATCATCCACCAGATGTCACTTTTTAAAATCACCATTGCACATGCGTGGTCTCCACTAAAAAACAATACTGAACTACAGTACAAGAACTACTTATCTGGAGTGTCTTGTTATGCTACAGTATGCAAACAAACATGATAAAGCTACAATATAGTCCATTGACGTTAGGTATATGTGAGCATCCAAGTCCCACAGACAAACCAACAAAAAAAGTTAGCAGTGAATACAGAGGCAAATGAACATGTTACAGGTATGGTCCATTGATGTTAGGGAAATGTGAGCATCCAAATACAGTAGCCATTACGGCATAATCAAAACCAATGGGAATCATAAAGGCAAAAAGGAATTATTTAGCTAGGATTGAGTCTAGGTTTGAGAATAATTTAGACTCTAGGAGTATGTCAAATGGAATCCAGAGTTTGACTGACTGGGAAGTGAAATCCACATTTGATGGATGTTGTTGCTGTTCTATTGGAAGAACTGAATTATTTTTGTGCCCGTTTTGATAGAGTTAATAAATCTACTCTCACTAAATTGTCACCGACTTGTTCTAAAAACAAGTCTGCTAGGTGTCAGTGTTGAAAAAGTGCCTGGTCCGGATGGCATACCAGGGAAAGTATTCAAAGTTTGTGCTGATGGAATCTGTTATATTTTTTCCAAGATTTTTAACTTGTCCCTTTTGCAGTGCATAGTCCCTGAATGTTTAAAGGATACATTAGTTATTACAGTCCCAAAAACCTCTACAGTTACTGATTTAATGACTATAGACCAATAGCTTTGACCCCTTTAATTATGAAGTGTTTTGAGAGGTTAGTTCTATTACGCATGAAAAGTTACATTCCCCCTGATTTTGATAGATCTCAATTTGCATATAGACAAAAGAGGTCAACAAGAGATGCATTAATTTCTGTTGTTCAGTTCCTCTCTTTGTCATCTAGAGAGGCCTAATTCGTATGTTAGAATACTTTTTATTGATTATATTTCAGCATTCAATACCATCCCCCTTACTGCTTTGACTAGGAAATTGTACATACTTGGGTTTCCTGCAATCTTGTGCAATTGGGTCCAAGATGTTTTAGTAAACAGGCCACAACAAGTGAGATTGGGCAACTTAACATCAACTATTACTAAGATTAGCACTGGTATTTCATAAGGTTGTGTCTTGAGTCCCTTTTTATTTTCACTTTTTACGTATGATTGTGCCTCCACATCTCAATCAAATTTAATTGTAAAGTTTGCCGATGATACGACAGTGGTAGGACTTATATTGGATGGAGATGAGACTAGGTACCGAGAAGAGGTGGATAGGTTGGTCAGTTGGGGAGAGGAAAATAGCATATTGATAAATCAAAAAAGACCTAAGAAATCATCATTGATTTCAGAAAAACCAATAGAGCTAACTTGTTGCCATTATCTATTGCTAATTTGGAGGTCGAAATAGTGAAATGTTTTAAATTATCAGGCACTATTATTACTGATGATTTAACCTGGAGTTCTGATGTTTTATCTACGGTTAAGAAGGCGCAACAGCGCATGTATTTTCTAAGTAAATTGAAGGCGGCTAACCTGTATAAGAAACATTTATTGAATTTTTATCATTGTATAATTGAAAGTAGTTTAACTTATTGCATTTCTGTTTTGTACAGTAATTGTACCACAGCGGATCATAAGCTATTGGAATGGGTGGTTAGGACAGCAGTGAATATTATTGGCACAGAATTACCCACAGTAGAGAAGGTATATACTAAGCACAGTATGATTAAAGGAAAAAGCATCTTAAAAGATTGTGAACATCCATACCACAGTCTGTTTGCTCTTCTACTTTCAAAAAGGCGTTTCCGCTGTATTAAATCCCGAACCTCATGGTTCAGAAACAGTTTTTTTCCAATGGTTTTAGTAAGGATGAACCTGATTGGGTTCTAATACCTATTCTGTTTCAGACTGATATGCATATGTGGTTGCTTTGAAGGAAATGTTGTTGTTCTGTACAATATTTTTATTGTTTGATCAATGATAAATATCTTATCTTATCTGAAGGGATCACTGCTTACATTTACACATGAGCTTATGAGGCCATGAGGCATCGTGTCCGAGTTGTGAAGTGTGCCGCTTTACATGCTCAGAGTCCTCGGTTCAATTCCCAAAGTGCAGATGCATGTTTATTTTTTACTAACACTTTATTATTATTATTTTTATCAATTGTAATATACCTTCACATTCAATAGACGTGTGCAAAAAGGTTTTACATAAATCAGGGCAAAGAAGCAGGAGCATCTCATTCCGCTATCTAAAATACACGGTGGCTATGGGGATAAGCAAGCTCTATGCACCATGGGGGTCATTCCGAGTTGTTCGCTCGCAAGCCGTTTTTAGCAACTTTGCACACGCTAAGCCTACGCCTACTGGGAGTGAATCTTAGCATAGTAAAATTGCGAACGAAAGATTCGCAATATTGCGAAAAGACATCTCTGTGCAGTTTCTGAGTAGCTCCAGACTTACTCGGCATCTGCGATCAGTTCAGTGCTTGTCGTTCCTGGTTTGACGTCACAAACACACCCAGCGTTCGCCCAGCCACTCCTCCGTTTCTCCAGCCACTCCCGCGTTTTTCCCAAAAACGGTAGCGTTTTTTCCCACACGCCCATAAAACGTCCTGTTTCCGCCCAGAAACACCCACTTCCTGTCAATCACATTACGATCGCCTGAACGAAGAAAAAGCCGTGAGTAAAATTCCTAACTTCATAGCAAATTTACTTGGCGCAGTCGCAGTGCGAACATTGCGCATGCGCACTAAGCGGAAAATCGCTGCGATGCGATGAAATTTACCGAGCGAACAACTCGGAATGACCCCCCATACACATACAGTACTGTAGCAGGCCATACTCGATTGAAGTGACCCTGCAACTCTTGGAAGGCCTCAGCTATGGAGCAAGTAATGGCATAGGTTTTGCCAGAATCAGGGCAATGCTGAAGGAGTGTCTCAATACCCTAGTTAAATTACCCAGCGCCAATAAGGATAAGTGAGTTCTAGGCACAATATGATAGACCAGACTTGATCGAATACAGTAGCAAGTTGACAAATTTTCTGCCCCCATGACCCTGCAGCCTCATGGAAGCCCTCAGCTTTGGAGCCAACGACAGCATTGGTTTTGCAAGAATCAGGTCAATGCTGAAGGAACATCTCAATACACTAGTTAAAATACATAGTGGCAATGAGGTCCCATAGAATGAGCAAAAAAAAATAGTGTACCATACCGTACTGTATAATGGAAAATTTATTGGAAAAGCATCAATATAAATATATAAAAAGTCTTTATTACAAAATCAGATTTTATGTACTGTACAGTTCTGATCAAAAATGTACTATATTTCACAGGACTTATAAAACTGTAAACAACTGTTCATACATTTCAATAACATTATTACTGTATAGTATAATGTACAATATTGTAGCTTATGCAATATTCAGACAAAATCAATTTTAAAAACATTTTTAATAATGTATCAATTGAAATTTTATACAGGAAATACAGTACTACATACCAGTGGCTTGAACATTTATTTCAACTATAACAGGCAATATTTTATACAGGTGATTTATATAATTATTACAATGTTCAGGTCTAAGTACTTCTTGCCAGAAATGTTTGATCCCATCCAACAGCTGCTGTTTTGTTGTTGGCTTTGTAACACTCCTAATGTATCTCTTCAATTGAGCCCTCACTAATTCAATTGGATTCATGTCCAGTGATCTGAAATAAACAATACAGGAAAAAAAGTTTGTTAATGAAATGAAAAAGATAAAATAAAACATACAGTATTTTACTGTTTATTAAGCCAATAAAAACATTTACTACACTCTTGTAAAAAAACATTATTTGTACAGTATTAAAACAATACTCACTCTGGGAGTGTGCATTCCCAATTGAAACCTTTCTCTTCCATGAATTTGTCTGAGGCAGAGTGTTTGGGATTATTATCCTGGAATATCCTGTGATGAGATTGGTAATGTTCCCTCATGAATGGCACCATACATCCCTCTACTATTTTTTTCATGAAAGAATTGCTTATCCATAATCCCTACAGAAATAAGAAAATGTTCATTGATAAGCAACTAATTTTATTGTGAATTTACATATGTTGTACAGTACAGCATGTATTTTTACAGAACATAGGCACAGAATAAAGTACCTTCGAACAATAATAGGAGACCAGCTCCTAATCGTGATATGGCTCCCCATACATGGACCTTCAGTGGATGCTTAGGGTGTGGTTTTAATAAGATATGGTGACGTTCCTGGAATGACATTCGGGAGAACCTCTCAAGAGCAACAGATGATTCATCCATGAAAATTACTTTGTGAAATGTTTCACCACTCTCAATCCATCGACGTGCCTGATCAACTCTCTCATATACAGTAATTAAATATATTAAATTATATACAGTATACTGTATGTACAGTATACTTTACATACTGTACTGTATATATACTGCATACACTATACAGAATATATATATATATATACACACAGTACAGTATATACACAGTACTGCATATATAGAATATACTGTATACAGGGTATATACTGCACAGTATGTATATATATATATATATATATATATATATATATTGTGTACAAAAAGGTGCAAAACAGCGCTACAACCTGAATACTATATAACCAGATATCCCTGAGATGGGAGATCATAAATTACACAATTATTAGTGCAAGACACATTATTTAAAAAACACTCCAAAATAAATAGTGTCGCAACCAGATTTCAAAATGTCCAATTCCCAAAGGAACTTAGTTTTCAAATTTGTTCTAGTGATAAATCAGTTGCGCCTTCAGTGTTTGTGAATAAACCGTTGTAAATCCTTAAGTGGTAATAAGAATATGCGTACCAGACATATGTAGAGTATTCGCTTTGTTAAAAAAGTCTTTGCATCTGGATGTTCTTTATTCGTACTGTCTCTACATTCTCATCCGTCCAAGCGTTGGTGTGGAGTTTGTACGTATATGCAGAAAACAGTGTGTCAATGTACTGCTCTTAGAGAAGTGACTTAGTGCTATTTTTGTGCAAAATTAGCAATAAAGTGAGTATGTGCAAAGAAAAGTGCTGTGAGTGCTTATTAAAAAGCATATGAATAAAAATGAGTTTTATTACTGGCAGTGTGCTGATTCCCTTTTTCCTTAGGTACTGTGCTTATATACCATTTCTTAGGGGTGCATCACCATATAGCTCAGTGTTTAAATGAAAGGTATATATTTATATGAGGCACTTACATCTAGGGTTGCAGTAGATTAAAAGGATGCTGCCATCATTCCGTCATCAGACCTATATACCTTTAAAAAAAGTCCCATATGGGAAGGAAAGGCCTCTGATAGTGCAGTATTATTTAAAAAGCATTTAATAATACATAAAACGACAAAAAGACATACAGATGGACTCGTACAGTTTAAAAGTGCATTTAGGCTTATCTGTTATTTCCTTAGATAGGAGCGGAGTGCCGGTATGTGCCCAACGCGTTTCGTCCCTTAGATCATCATCTATTGACCCCTGAGGAAGTCCCAGAGATGATCTAAGGGACGAAACGCGTTGGGCGCATACCGGCACTCCGCTCCTATCTAAGGAAATAACAGATAAGCCTAAATGCACTTTTAAACTGTACGAGTCCATCTGTATGTCTTTTTGTCGTTTTATGTATTATTAAATGCTTTTTAAATAATACTGCACTATCAGAGGCCTTTCCTTCCCATATGGGACTTTTTTTAAAGGTATATAGGTCTGATGACGGAATGATGGCAGCATCCTTTTAATCTACTGCAACCCTAGATGTAAGTGCCTCATATAAATATATACCTTTCATTTAAACACTGAGCTATATGGTGATGCACCCCTAAGAAATGGTATATAAGCACATTACCTAAGGAAAAAGGGAATCAGCACACTGCCAGTAATAAAACTCATTTTTATTCATATGCTTTTTAATAAGCACTCACAGCACTTTTCTTTGCACATACTCACTTTATTGCTAATTTTGCACAAAAATAGCACTAAGTCACTTCTCTAAGAGCAGTACATTGACACACTGTTTTCTGCATATACGTACAAACTCCACACCAACGCTTGGACGGATGAGAATGTAGAGACAGTACGAATAAAGAACATCCAGATGCAAAGACTTTTTTAACAAAGCGAATACTCTACATATGTCTGGTACGCATATTCTTATTACCACTTAAGGATTTACAACGGTTTATTCACAAACACTGAAGGCGCAACTGATTTATCACTAGAACATATATATATATATATATATATATATATATACAGTACAAACTGTATATTGATTTACGGCATTGTTTCATTACTATTCCAAGGAATATAAACTGTGAAAAAGTGTGCATTTCTGCTTTATACTGCTTACAGTATTTTACTTTGTATTTTCCGATACATCCTTCTAATGCTGGTGATTGATACGTCCAGGTCATAGTTGGAATGGATAATTTGTTTTATTTTATGAAGCAGTACACTCATCATCCGAACAAGTTAGTTCCTCTACAATATCTTGCACTCTCCTACAGTACAATACAGTATGAAAAATATGAATTAATGAACAGCATAATCATAGGACGATAAAGTGTTCCTTTTTTCTTTACTACAGTATTACAACAAAATTGACTACTGTATACAGTAAGTCAGTTAAACATTACAGTGAAACAATTAACAAGTGGCGCTGGACAACCAGAGTAAATTAAAACATTTATTTTCTTAAATACATGTAAAAATTACAACAACCTCCCGGGTACCTGCCTTTCGAGAAAGACGCCCTGCTGGCGTTGAAACGCGTTAAGGATACAGGCTTCCTATCATAAGGACCTATACTCTAAAGCTACGGGGAGCTTTTACACATAACAGCGACAAGCCCTGCATTTTTGGATCCACTGCTCACCACTGCGACTGGGAACATATATGCTGCATCTCTTCACCTTTTGCAGCCAGACCGCACACGCTAAGCTGAGCGGTGGAAGCTACGATAGCCGCCTCTCCAAGTCCGGCACAGATCGGCGAACGGAGCCCCTGTCGGATGCCCGCCCAATAGAAGTTAGGCTCCTTGTGGGTCACACACACCAGGAACGTTTATCCTATTCAACTCCGGATATACCAGCTAATAGCCCCCGTTTGCAAAGCACGGAGGTACCGGAGACGGTGTGAATTGAGCTCGGACGGCGCATTGAGATACCCCGCACGGCACGGCTTCCAGATTGTCCACTGAGGCTCTGGTGAGTGTCTCCATCCGGACTGTGGGACAGCACCAGGGAGCAGAGACCGTAGGAGCTCCTGCCCAGTGGTAACTGTGTGCACACAGCTATTAATATATACGTGTCTTTTTTTTGCAATAGCTACCCACTGTCATGAACTTACATTTTTGCAATTGGCTAATAGAAAACAGTTGCTAGTGACTTTTGTTCTATCAATTAGTAATATTAGTGTGCATATACATAACCCATAAAAGGCTGTTTACCTTCCAGGTGTTATTTACAAACTAATTATATGCTATTAATTAGGCTCATTCAGTGTTAATCCAGACATTGTGATGTTTTAAGATTTATTACCCCCGGGAGGTTGTTGTAATTTTTACATGTATTTAAGAAAATAAATGTTTTAATTTACTCTGGTTGTCCAGCGCCACTTGTTAATTGTTTCATTGGTTTTGTTTTAAGGGATTGGCAATTCCCTTTTTCAAGAGGCTGCTGACAACCAAGTGCAGTGCTACCCACCTGAGCGCATAGCTTTTTCCATTTTACCTTAGTTAAACATTACAGTACTGTATGTACCATGTGCATTTTGTTTGAAATACTAATCTGGGTGATGGTCTCTGGAAAGCATGATAGCGCATAGTTTGTAAAGTCACTATAATGCCACTTCCCTTGAGCCATGCCTGGATCTCTTTGATACTTTTATTTTATTTTTTTCATGCTGGTAATTATCTTGCTCCTAGTTTTGTTGATAGTTATTGGCATGTTTTCCAACCGTAACTCCTGTGTGGAGAAAATACATTTGTAAATACTTTATTCAGGTTTAAAAAAATTACACATTTGAAAATTTGCATTGGTTTTATGCTAGAAGCTAATACTGTACATTGTTACTATACAGTACTTGATGTTCAAATTTAAGTACAGTATAAAATACTGTACTGAAAATACCACACCAGTGTTATGGACTGCAATTACTGTCCTGTATAAAACAGTTGAATAACCCTCATTGGAAGTGCATGGGTCCTGTGAAATTTACATTACTGTACAGCATAAGAGATGACTGACTTAGTGAACCAGCATTGCATGTTACTAAACAAGCACTATGCAAATTCTTCAATTATTGCCTACCAGCAATGCTGCTTATACTGTATATTAAATAAGGGAGGCCTAGAAATGTCTGTCTAAATGCGCTAGTTAAAATACACAAGGGATATGGGGATAAGCAAGCTTGATGCACCGCACAAAACACCAATCACATATAAAGTTGACAATATGGCTGCTGCCTGTGATCCTGCACCTCGTGGAAGCCCTCAGCTATGGAGAGAGTGACAGCATAGGTATTGCAAGTTACAAGGCAATGCTGAAGGAGCATCTCAATACCCTAGTTAAAATACACAGGGACGATAGGGATAAGTGAGCTTGATGCACCATACGATACACCAATTGCATAGCGAGTTGACAAAACAGCTGCCGCCCATGATCCTGCACCTCGTGGATGCCCTCAGCTATGGAAAGAGTGATGGCATAGGTTTTGCAAGTTACAAGGCAATGTTGGAGGAGCGTCTCAATACCCTAGTTACACAGGGGCAATAGGGATAAGCGAGCTCTGTGAACGATACACCAATTGAATAGCGAGTTGACAAAATGGCTGCCATCTGTGACCCTGCACATAGTGGAAGCTCTCAGCTATGGAGTGAGTGATGGCATAGGTTTTGCAAGTTATAAGGCAATGTTGATGGAGCTTCTCAATACCCTAGTTACACAGGGGCAGTAAGGATAAGCGAGCTCTATGCACCATACGATACACCGGACTCGATCGCATAGCAAGATGACAAAATGGCTGTTGCCCGTAACTTTTCACCCACCTTGTGGAAGCCCATAGCTATGGAGCGAATGATGGCATAGGTTTTGCAAATATCAGAGAAATGCTGGAGCGTCTCAATACCCTAGTTACAATACACAGGGGCAATGTAATAAAATATATAAATAAAATAATTACCAAGCAAGTACTGTATGACAAAACTGTAGAAATGAGCTGGTACAAGTGAGGCCAGCAAAGATTTCAGCAGCAGGAACACAGAGAGCAAATTAGCAGTCGATTTCTCAAAGGTCAGAGACGATCCACACAGCAAGTCTGCTTATGAAGAAACAGCTTTGCAGAGTGGTTACTGGGATGCACATTACCCGCTCTTTTTTCCTCACTCAAACAAAGGAAAATCTTCCCGCTCAAAGCATACTCTGTGATTGGTTCCTGTGTAGGTGTATTCATCGATAAAATAATCACAGAGTATGCTTTGAGCTGGGAGATTTTCCTTTGTGTGAATCAGGATAAAAGAGCGGGTCAGGCAACCCTCCCACCCTTATCCATCTCAGTACTGTACATTACAGTATACAGTGAATTGATTTTATGACAGATGATGCAGCACTCACCTGAATCCATCTTATTCACATCACGTCACATTACTGTCCTTGATTCACATTGTGTCACACAGTAGATCACCTTATTCACATTGTGTCACACAGTAGAGCACCTTATTCACATTACTGTACGTCACAGTAGTGCAGTATATTAACATTACATCACAAAGTAGAGATCTGCCACATTCATGGACCTTATAACACATTATGCAAGAGTAATGCACCTTATAACACATTAGGCCACAGTAATGCACCTTATAACACATTAGGCCACAGTAATGTCCCTTATAACACATTAGGCCACAGTAATGTCCCTTAACATAAATTCTGCCACAGTAACATCCCTTAGAATAAATTCTGCCACAGTAACACCCTTAGAATACAATCTGCCACAGTAATGCACTTAGAATACAATCTGCCACAGAAATGCCCTTAGAATACTATCTGCCACAGTAATGCCCTTAGAATACAATCTGCCACAGTAATGCCCTTAGAATACTATCTGCCACAGTAATGCCCTTAGAATACAATCTGCCACAGTAATGCACTTAGAATACAATCTGCCACAGTAATGCCCTTAGAATACAATCTGCCACAGTAATGCACTTAGAATACAATCTGCCACAGTAATGCACTTAGAATACAATCTGCCACAGTAATGCCCTTAGAATACAATCTGCCACAGTAATGCACTTAGAATACAATCTGCCACAGTAACGCCCTTAGAATACAATCTGCCACAGTAATGCACTTAGAATACAATCTGCCACAGTAATGCCCTTAGAATACAATCTGCCACAGTAACACCCTTAGAATACAATCTGCCACAGTAACACCCTTAGAATACAATCTGCCACAGTAACGCCCTTAGAATACAATCTGCCACAGTAATGCACTTAGAATACAATCTGCTACAGTAATGCCCTTAGAATACAATCTGCCACAGTAACACCCTTAGAATACAATCTGCCACAGTAACACCCTTAGAATACAATCTGCCACAGTAACACCCTTAGAATACAATCTGCAACAGTAATGCACTTAGAATACAATCTGCCACAGTAACACCCTTAGAATACAATCTGCCACAGTAACACCCTTAGAATACAATATGCCACAGTAACGCCCTTAGAATACAATCTGCCACAGTAATGCACTTAGAATACAATCTGCCACAGTAATGCCCTTAGAATACAATCTGCCACAGTAATGCACTTAGAATACAATCTGCCACAGTAATGCACTTAGAATACACTCTGCCACAGTAACACCCTTAGAATACAATCTGCCACAGTAATGCACTTAGAATACAATCTGCCACAGTAATGCACTTAGAATACAATATGCCACAGTAACACCCTTAGAATACAATCTGCCACAGTAATGCACTTAGAATACAATCTGCCACAGTAATGCCCTTAGAATACAATCTGCCACAGTAATGCACTTAGAATACAATCTGCCACAGTAATGCACTTAGAATACAATCTGCCACAGTAATGCACTTAGAATACACTCTGCCACAGTAGCACCCTTAGAATACAATCTGCCACAGTAATGCACTTAGAATACAATCTGCCACAGTAATGCACTTAGAATACAATATGCCACAGTAACACCCTTAGAATACAATCTGCCACAGTAATGCACTTAGAATACAATCTGCCATAGTAATGCCCTTATAATACAATCTGCCACAGTAATGCCCTTAGAATACAATCTGCCACAGTAATGCCCTTAGAATACACTCTGCCACAGTAATGCACTTAGAATACAATCTGCCACAGTAATGCCCTTAGAATACAATCTGCCACAGTAACACCCTTAGAATACACTCTACCACAGTAATGCACTTAGAATACAATCTGCCACAGTAATGCCCTTAGAATACTATCTGCCACAGTAATGCCCTTAGAATACACTCTGCCACAGTAATGCACTTAGAATACAATCTGCCACAGTAATGCCCTTAGAATACTATCTGCCACAGTAACACCCTTAGAATACAATCTGCCACAGTAATGCACTTAGAATACAATCTGCCCCAGTAATGCACTTAGAATACAATCTGCCACAGTAATGCCCTTAGAATACTATCTGCCACAGTAATGCCCTTAGAATACGATCTGCCACAGTAATGCCCTTAGAATACACTCTGCCACAGTAATGCACTTAGAATACAATCTGCCACAGTAATGCCCTTAGAATACAATCTGCCACAGTAACACCCTTAGAATACAATCTGCCACAGTAACACCCTTAGAATACAATCTGCCACAGTAACACCCTTAGAATACAATCTGCCACAGTAACGCCCGTAGAATACAATCTGCCACAGTAATGCCCTTAGAATACAATCTGCCACAGTAATGCCCTTAGAATACACTCTGCCACAGTAATGCCCTTAGAATACAATCTGCCACAGTAATGCCCTTAGAATACAATCTGCCACAGTAACACCCTTAGAATACAATCTGCCACAGTAATGCCCTTAGAATACAAATTGCCACAGTAATGCCCTTAGAATACAATCTGCCACAGTAACACCCTTAGAATACAATCTGCCACAGTAATGCCCTTAGAATACAAATTGCCACAGTAATGCACTTAGAATACAATCTGCCACAGTAATACACTTAGAATACAAATTGCCACAGTAATGCCCTTAGAATACAATCTGCCACAGTAATGCCCTTAGAATACAATCTGCCACAGTAATGCCCTTAGAATACAATCTGCCACAGTAATGCCCTTAGAATACAATCTGCCACAGTAATGCCCTTAGAATACTATCTGCCACAGTAATGCCCTTAGAATACAATCTGCCACAGTAATGCCCTTAGAATACTATCTGAAACATAAATGTCCATTAGAACACAATCTGCAATATGAATGTCCCTTAGAACACAGTAACCTCACCATACAACACCTGACTGTCATTTACAGTACATTAAGGCAAACAGTAATGCTACTATGGTTGTAATACAGAAGATAGACAGTAAAAAGATAGACTGTCATTTGGTTGATAGTAAACGGTCGGCAGTCAAAACGGCGACACACAAAGGGTTGAGAGGGTCAAAAGGTTGACACTCAATGTTTTAAAATATTTTTTGACCCTAATTTGTTGAAAAGTGTCCCCTTGCGGACTTGCTTTCACTCGCTACATTTCGGGCGCGGTGGGTAACTTGACCCGCAAAACTTTAGTAATGGTGATACAGTACTGTACAGTAGTTTGGGACATTGATAGTCAATCTGATGAAATGCGATCGCTCGCCACGCTTAGGGCTCGGTTACTAATGGTAATAGTTTTTACATGATAATAGATGCAGCAAAAGTTGGTGTATGTATAAAAAAAAGTGTTGACCTTTTGACCCTGCAGACATTTTGACCAGGTCGACGTTTTGACCATATTTACCTTTGTACACTGTTTATCATTTGACTGT
This sequence comes from Pseudophryne corroboree, assembly GCF_028390025.1. Classification (NCBI taxonomy): domain Eukaryota; kingdom Metazoa; phylum Chordata; class Amphibia; order Anura; family Myobatrachidae; genus Pseudophryne; species Pseudophryne corroboree. The sequence continues at coordinate 1,215,296,413 of NC_086444.1, read as the reverse complement.
TGACACTGTCGACATAATTAATATTGACCATTAGTGGATGATCTATTCACTGTAGACTTTTTTAGTGTAGATCTACAGGTACTGTATAGACCGGATACCTGCTGCTACAGCAGACCATGTTTTATACAGTACCTGTAATCGCAGTATCTTAAAGTACAGTAATCTACTGTACTTACAGTTCCTGATGGTGTGCAGGAGTCTGGGGGTCCTCCTCACGAGGTCACTCTACCTCCTCTGGAGTGACAGCACCTTTCTGTGACAATTGAATTTTTGCAGGATTGCCCTGCTGGCCCTCCTATAGGCCCATAGCTTCTCCTCATTGCTGGCGAGAGCTTGGTCCCACCAGCTAACGAGGAGTCGGAGCTCACCCATACTATAGGGTCTGTCTCGTCGGGCAGCCATTATTCCACAGTATACAGCTTCTGAGATGTGCATCCAAGGCATGCGTCCCAGGCTTGTGTCCCAGACATAAGTCCCAGTCATGCGTCCCAGGCATGCATCCCAGGTTGTTCATCATGCGGCCGTGATGCAGAACATCAGTACAAGTGAACTGGTTTATACTGCACAGTATTGTGTGTAACAGCAGACCATTACAGTAGTTATAGAAACTGTTGTTTTCCTGTGTGCATTATCATATTCAATCTTCCTGTTGGTTATGATTATGCCATAAGGACTATGGGATTTGGACGCTCATATTGTACAATACAGTACAGCATATCCCTAACATCAAAGGACCATACTTTTAACACGTTCTATAGCTGTGGCTCTAACATGATTTGCGTCTGTACACACTATTTATATTAATTGCTCATTCTACAGGAATTATAAACTCACAGAACCCGAACGTCATAGGAACCTTTGTTTTACATGTTTGCTTACATCTGTATACACTATTACTATTTTAATTGAGTGATTTATTGGTTATTTTTTTTGGGGGGGTGAATAAATATTTTCTGCAGAACAGAGAATTAATAATTTCTGCAGAACACGATATTTAGCCATCGAGTGTGGAGAGTTTAGTTATATTAATTTAATTCAAATTTAGATAATTTATAATTATTATTTTATGATAATATTAATTTTTATGAATCACAATGTTGTGATAAGAAGAATGAGGAAAATAGGGCAATAAGTAATAGCATAAGAATATGAGCTACAGACACAGCACCCTGGAATGGACGGAGCATGCCTGGATGTATACTGGGAGGATACATCACAAAATATTTTAAAAAGTCTTTTATTTTGGGTGGACTGACAGAACACCCCTTTATGGATGGTACTGTAGTGCCTGGATGTATACTGGGAAAACACATTACAAAATATTAATTTAAATCAAAATATATAAACAGTATACATATTGTTTTCATATCACACACTGTGGTTACGATGTCACACAAATTAGTCAGAAATATGAATTATTATTTTTTATATCACACACCAACAGTTTCAGTGTCACACAAATGAGTCATAAATATGTATTATTTTTTTAAATTATATTATATTTTTTATATTACACCATCAGTTACAGTGTCACACAAATTAATCATAAATAAATATTATTATTATTTATATCACACACTAGTGGTTACAGTGTCACACAAATGAGTCAGAAACATATATATTTTTACACACTGGTTTAGCTTCACCGACAGTGTTGCACAAATAAGTCAGAAATATGTATTATTTTTTATATCACACACCAGCTGTTACAGAGTCACACAAATGAGTCAGAAAAATGTATTATTATTTTTTATACTGTATTACATACTGGCGGTTACAGTGTCGCACAAATGAGTCAGAAATATAGATTTTTACACAATGTAATTTAGCTTCAACAACAGTGTCACACAAATGAGTCAGAAAGATGTATTATTATTTTTTTATCACATACCAGCAGTTACAGTGTCGCACAAATGAGTCAGAATTATATATTATGATTTTTTATACTGTATCACATACTGGCGGTTACAGTGTCACACAAATAAGTCAGAAATATATATTTCTACACACTGTGGTTTAGCTTCACCTACAGTGTCGCACAAATTAGTCAGAAATATATATTTTTACACAATGTAATTTAGCTTTGAAAACAGTGTTACAAAAATGAGTCAGAAATATGTAATATTATTTTTTTATATCACACACCAGCAGTTACAGTGTCACACAAATGACTCAGAAATATATAATTATTTTTTATATCACACACAGGCAGTTACAGTGTCACACAAATAAGTCAGAAATATATATTTTACACACTGTGGTTTAGCTTCACCTGCAGTGTTGCACAAATTAGTAAGAAATATATATTATTATCTTTTATATCACACACCGGCTGTTACAGTGTCACACAAATACTGTAAGTCAGGAATATATATTTTTACATACTGCAGGTAAACTTCACCAACAGCTCACACAATACTTTTATGAGTCACAAATGTTTGTCGAACACTGCGATTGACCTTCACCAACAGCATTGCACAATATGTGTATCAGTAGGAAATAATATATTGTGGTCTGACTGGCAGTGTCACATTACTCATGAAAAAAAAATGTATAGTACACTGGGGTACAGCACCAACAAAAAATATATATATTTTATTATAATTATAATTTTAAGCTTTTTATTGTTAGCTTTTATTATATTAATATTAAACTGGGGTGGGGTCCCTGGGAGGACGGACAGATCAAACCTTTCAGATACTGCTGACAGCACCCCTTTTTCAGATACATCAGGCAGAGCACCCCTGTACTGATACAGCAGACTTAGCACCCCTGGACTGGTACAGCAGACAGGGCACCCCTGGACTGAAACAGCAGACAGGACACCCCTAGACTGATACAGGAGACAGAGCACCTCTGGACTGATACAGCAGACAGAGCACCCCTGGACTGATACAGCATACACAGCACTCCTGGACTGATACAGCAGACAGAGCACTCCTGGACTGATACAGCAGACAGAACACCCCTGGACTGATACAGCAGACAGATCACCCCATCTGGACTGATACAGAAGAGCACTCATTTCTGATACAGCAGACAGAGCACCCCTGGACTGATACAGCAGACAGGACACCCCTGGACTGATACAGCAGACAGGGCACCCCTGGACTGATACAGCAGACAGGGCACCCCTGGACTGATACAGCAGACAGAGCACTCCTGGACTGATACAGCAGACAGAGCAACCCTGGACTGATACAGCAGACAGAGCACCCCTAGACTGATACAGCAGACAGAGCACCCCTGGACTGATACAGAAGAGCACCCCTGGACTGGTACAGCAGACAGATCACCCCTGGACTGATACAGCAGACAGAGCACCCCTGTACTGATACAGCAGACAGAGCACCCCTGTACTGGTACAGCAGACAGAGCAACCCTGGACTGATACAGCAGACAGGACACCCCTGGACTGATACAGCAGACAGGGCACCCCTGGACTGATACAGCAGACAGGGCACCCCTGGACTGATACAGCAGACAGAGCACTCCTGGACTGATACAGCAGACAGAGCAACCCTGGACTGATACAGCAGACAGAGCACCCCTGGACTGATACAGCAGACAGGACACCCCTGGACTGATACAGCAGACAGGGCACCCCTGGACTGATACAGAAGAGCACCCCTGGACTGGTACAGCAGACAGATCACCCCTGGACTGATACAGCAGACAGAGCACCCCTGTACTGATACAGCAGACAGAGCACCCCTGTACTGGTACAGCAGACAGAGCAACCCTGGACTGATACAGCAGACAGGACACCCCTGGACTGATACAGCAGACAGGGCACCCCTGGACTGATACAGCAGACAGGGCACCCCTGGACTGATACAGCAGACAGAGCACTCCTGGACTGATACAGCAGACAGAGCAACCCTGGACTGATACAGCAGACAGAGCACCCCTGGACTGATACAGCAGACAGGACACCCCTGGACTGATACAGCAGACAGGGCACCCCTGGACTGATACAGAAGAGCACCCCTGGACTGGTACAGCAGACAGATCACCCTTGGACTGATACAGCAGACAGAGCACCCCTGGACTGATACAGCAGACAGAGCACCCCTGTACTGATACAGCAGACAGAGCACCCCTGTACTGGTACAGCAGACAGAGCAACCCTGGACTGGTACAGCAGACAGAGCAACCCTGGACTGATACAGCAGACAGGACACCCCTGGACTGATACAGAAGACAGAGCACCCCTGGACTGATATAGAAGACAGAGCACCCCTGGACTGATACAGCAGACAGAGCACCCCTGGACTGATACAGAAGACAGAGCACCCCTGGACTGATACAGGAGACAGAGCACCCCTGGACTGATACAGCAGACAGAGCACCCCTGCACTGATACAGAAGACAGAGCACCCCTGGACTGATACAGAAGACAGAGCACCCCTGGACTGATACAGAAGACAGAGCACTCCTGGACTGATACAGAAGACAGAGCACCCCTGGACTGATACAGAAGACAGAGCACCCCTGGACTGATACAGAAGACAGAGCACTCCTGGACTGATACAGAAGACAGAGCACCCCTGGACTGATACAGAAGACAGAGCACCCCTGGACTGATACAGCAGACAGAGCACCCCTGGACTGATACAGCAGACAGAGCACCCCTGGACTGATACAGCAGACAGAGCACCCCTGGACTGATACAGCATACAGAGCACTCCTGGACTGATACAGCAGACAGAGCACCCCTGGACTGATACAGCAGACAGAGCACCCCTGGACTGATACAGCAGACAGAGCACCCCTGGACTGATACAGCAGACAGAGCACCCCTGGACTGATACAGCAGACAGAGCACCCCTGGACTGATACAGCATACAGAGCACTCCTGGACTGATACAGCAGACAGAGGACCCCTGGATTGATACAGCAGACAGAGCACCCCTGGACTGATACAGCAGACAGAGCACCCCTGGACTGATACAGCATACAGAGCACTCCTGGACTGATACAGCAGACAGAGCACCCCTGGACTGATACAGAAGACAGAGCACCCCTTTCTGATACAGAAGACAGAGCACCCCTGGACTGATACAGCAGACAGAGCACCCCTTTCTGATACAGAAGACAGAGCACCCCTGGACTGATACAGAAGACAGAGCATACCTTTCAGTTACAGCAGACAGAGGACCCCTGGACTGATACAGAAGACAGAGCACCCCTGGACTGATACAGAAGACAGAGCACACCTTTCAGACACAGCAGACACAGCACCCGCCCCACTCCAGATAACGCAGTACTAAGATGGACACATGTATCCATCCAGTACAATCTCCACAACCAGAGTGAAGATGCAAAAGACTTATATAGAATCCAAAACCTGAAAGAATTTGACAGTGGAAAGATTAAATTTGACTTATTTTAGGGATCCAATTCTAGTAGGAAATCCCAAGCCGGACTTGGATCCTGGATCAGATCTCAATGTTCAGGTGGTTTTGGTTCCCCAAGATCTGAACCCACTCATCTCTAATAAAGAATGATGTCAGTTGGTGCATGTAACAGTAGAGTATAAATTAAGGGATGCACCTATATTTGCTGTTACTGTAATCCTGAGAGAGAGAAATGCTGTCTCAGTCTGTTCAAGGGTGTGGTTTTTGGGATAAATTATGAATTATTTATTAAGTAGAATTCAATCAATGTATTACTTCATGCAGTATGGAATAAATCAGTATTTTACAGTAAGTAAACATGTTTAATGAAACCAACAGGTGCCTGACAGGTAAGATTTTCAATAGGAAGTCACTGCCAGTTTGTTACAAGCTGCAGCAGTTTGCACTCCCCGCAGGATCTGGTCAATGCTATGTAACCATGAAATTTGGGCATTTCTGACCAGTTGTTCCTCTGTGGTTGCTAAGCAGCCAAGATGCCAGACAGCTGCTGGAGACTCCGGACTGTAAGGAGGCTCGTAGAAACATGCAATGGATCAGCTGCACAATAATAATTACTCAAAAGAAGCTTGGCTGCTGGGGCTCTCTGATTGGTTGCTGCCCCTTAATCTTTCAGTCAGTCCAGTCTTGCCCTGCTGGTTATAGTTCATGACTGTCAGCCTGAGCCCCTGGTCCACTGTTCCTGGTTCTGGAAGATAAATCCTGGTCCAACTCCTGTTGGTTTCTGGAAGTTATACTGCTTACCTATCCTGCTGTCATCTACCAAAGTCCAATGCGGCTGGAGCCGCAACCCTCATCTTATCCTGCATGCCTGTCTTGCTATCATCTTCCAAAGTCCTGTGCAGCTGTAGCCACAGCCCTCAGTCCATCCTGCATATCTGGCCTGCTGTCATCTGCCAGAGTCCTGAATGGTTGGAGTCACAACCTTCAACCTTTCCTGCATACCTGGCCTGCTGTCTTCTGCCAGAGTCCTGTACAGCTGGAGCCGCAGTCTTCAGTCAATCTTGCATACCTGGCCTGCTGTCATCTGCCAGAGTCTTGTACAGCTGGATCCACTATCATCAGCTTATCCTGCATACCAGGATTGCAGTCATCTGCCAGAGTCCTGTTTGGCTGGAGCTGCTACCTACAGCTAATCCCATATACCTGGTTTGCTGTTATCTGCCAAATTCCTACACAGAACGAGCCACAACCTTCAGATAATCCTGTAAATATGTTCTGCTATCATCTGCCAGAGTCCTACATGCTGGAGCCGTAACCTTCAGCTATAACCTACATACCTTGCCTGTTGTCAATTGCCAAAACCTCATATGGCTGCAGATGCAACTTCCCAGCCCTAATTTGTATTCCTGGCCTTCTAGCATCTGCTATAGTCTTAGACAAGTACTTTCTGGTGTATCATAGCCTCTCCATCCACGCAGTGTGTGCAAACCATATGTACAGTGTCTCACCAGCCCTATCTGTATTCTCAACACTGCTTGGACCTAATCCTTCAAGCCCCTGTGTGTCCTTACTCCCAGTTATTCACAGATCGTGATCCAGTGGTATCCAGTCTATTGGGTAAGGCCCTACTGCTGGAAGTTTCAAGTCCAGGGGGCCCTCTAAGTAACAGTGTGCATATTAAGCACTAAGAAAACAGCAGGGGGTTGCTATCAGCAGAAGACTCTCTTGAGGGATTTAGGGGTCTCAACAATAGCACTGGAGTTCCATAACACAGTCACAGTGAAGCCAGTGCAGTCACAGACTGGATATGGCTTCAATGATACTGAGCAGGGTTATAGATTTTACCTATATATACAATAGGAAAATGGCCAATGGTTAGAAATATGGACCTTGCACAGTATATGTAATACATCTTTACTGATCAATTCAAAAAGTAATTAATGACATAGATCTTCCAAACAAATGAGAAATATAAGTAACGTAAGGATTAAATGCAGTTAATCCTGCAAATAAATTAAAAGTAAAGTAAAAGAGAGTATAATGTTCCGCAACAAGTGATATGAACCTCCTGGTCAACACGGTAATGTGAGCGGTACCTGACGCTTGGTGAGTGACCAAAGAGACTAAGGGAAACACAGTCTTGAATGTCCTTCGGAAGGCGGCGTCCCGCTCGTCCGAGTAGCTACTTGCACTTAGGTATACCTTATGGGAGTAGTTCTTCACGGTGTTCGGTGGGTATTGACCGGGTGTGTGTTGGGAGCAATACCCTCAGGACTGGACCACCCTATTGCAGCCCCATTCCCCTGCAGGGCGCCGGTTCACCAGCGCTCCTTGGGTGATCGTGTGCTGTGTAAGCAGGAACCTGTCTCGGTAGGGAGTCTATCACGGCAGCGGCTGTGTGCGACGCTCGCCGTGTTCCCCCCGTACGGATAGGGTCTGTCAAACTACCCCCCCGGGGACTAGTCAGGCTGCCTCGGCTCTGAACTCCGGCGGCACGTCGGTGTACGGATGCTCGCCGGATCTCAGTCAGCCGCTGAAGCACGAACTTTCTGGACGGGGGACTAATCAAGCCACCCCAGCCCTGAACTCCAGTGACGCGTCAGTGTACAGATGCTCACCAGATGTCAGTCAGCCGTGGAGGCAAGAAACGTCTGCACGGGGGATGAAGAACAGTCGCGGCTCAATGAACCGCTGACCGTTCCCCCCGCCGTGTAGGGAAGTTGACTCTGCTCACCTGTCACCGCCGATAATGGCCTCCCATCACCGGCTTCTTCCTCTGGTGTCGCCTTATAATGTTTGTTAGCGGAGTTCAGAGCTGAGGAAGCCTGACTAGTCCTCGGGGGGGTAGTTTGACAGACCCTATCCGTATGGCGGGGAACACGGCAAGCGTCGCACACAGCCGCTGCCGTGATACACTCCCTGCCGAGACAGGTCCCTGCTTACACAGCACACGAACACCCAGGGAGCGCTGGTGAACCGGCGCCCTGCAGGGGAACGGGGCTGCAATAGGGCGGACCAGTCCAGAGGGTATTGCTCCTAACACACACCCGGTCAATACCCACCGAACACAGTGAAGAACTACTCCCATAAGGTATACCTAAGTGCAAGTAGCTACTCGAACGAGCGGGACGCCGCCGTCTGAAGGACATTCAAGACTGTGTTTCCCTTAGTCTCTTTGGTCAGTCACCAAGGGTCAGGTACCGCTCACATTACCGTGTTGACCAGGAGGTTAATATCACTTGTTGCGGGACATTATACTTTAATTTACTTTACTTTTAATTTATTTTCAGGATTAACTGCATTTAATCCTTATGTTACTTATATTTCTCATTTGTTTGGAAGATCTATGTCATTAATTACTTTTTGAATTGATCAGTAAAGATTTATTACATATATTGTGCAAGGTCCATATTTCTACACATTGGCCATTTTCCTATTGTATATATAGGAGACACCCACACAACGAATAGGGCCGAGCGCAGCATTTAATCACCAATTACTGTCTATAGGTTAGTCACCTAAGTGCTGCAGCTAGCCCGAACAGGTATACTCGGTGCGCAGAGTCACAAACTTTCTATAGATTTTACCTGGTGGATAATCCGCCACTTGTAAGTATTGTAACATTGAGGCTGGACATCCAGGGTCAGCTAAACTTTGCATCAATAACTTTGATATAAAATTATTAGTTCACATGAAATTTAGTGATAAGCAATACTTTTTTATAAAATGTCTTTGTGAGCCTTTAACAGACACAACAGTGTAATTTCCTTATACATCATTGCTGCCATCACACCAAACTGCCATTTAGATTTGAGTGGGTTATACTGTTTCTGTGCAGGGTAAATACTGGCTGCTTTTGCACGTATCCCACAAATGTTAGAAAACTTTATTCTTACACTGCAAATTAGATTTCAGTTTGAACATACCCAACCCAAACCTAAATCTCACAGCACATTACATCTGCTCCACCTGCAATGCAGCATGGTTTTGCCCAGTTGTTTACTTACAAACCTGAATCAGGCCCAATTGTATTTTGTGTTTCAACTTGGGTCCATCCCTAAGATATCGCCTAACGGTATACAAACATTAAAAAATACAGAAAAATCCAAAATACGTCTGGACCCAAGCACTTCAGATATGGAAGACTCAGTCTGTAAAATAAATGTTTTTCAGCACTGAACCAGTGTTAGAGAGAGGGCAGAATGTTTTGAATGTCAGCACCATGACACGGATTGAACTGCTGGTGTCGGACCACCAATCGAGGTCTGCCACAATGTCACACTGGTAAGCTGCAGGGTAGGGAGGGCTTTAGGTTCAGGCTGTGGGTTGAGGATTAGGCAGGGTTAGGGTTAGGCTGCGGTGGAGGGTTATGGATAGTTTTAGGCTGTGGTGAGGGGGAATTATAGTTTAAAATCACCAAGGAGGGTTAAGGATAGGCCGTAAGGGGGGATAGGGTCAGGCTGTGGGAATGGAAGGTTAGGTGAGAAGGGGTTTAAGGGGAGATTACTTACCTAATAACTGTCATCATCCCAGGACCCAGTATCCAGATACAGGTTGAGTATCCCATATCCAAATATCCAAAATACGGAATATTCTGAAATATGGACTTTTTTGAGCGAGAGTGAGATAGTGAAACTTTTGTTTTCTGATGGCTCAATGTACACAAACTTTGTTTAATACACAGTTATTAAAAATATTGTATTAAATGACCTTCAGACTGTGTATATAAGGTGTAAATGAAACATAAATGAATTGTGTGAATGTAGACACATTTTGTTTAATGCACAAAGTTATAAAACATATTGGCTAAAATTACCTTCAGGCTGTGTGTATAAGGTGTATATGAAACATAAATGCATTATGTGCTTAGATTTAGGTCCCATTGCCATGATATCTCATTATGGTATGCAATTATTCCAAAATACGGAAAAATCCCATATCCAAAATACCTCTGGTCCCAAGCATTTCGGATAAGGGAGACTCAACCTGTACCATCATCTCTTGAGAATCTCCCACCGTTGGATTTCTTGTGTGTCTTAAGACATTTGTACACACATTCTCTGCTCATTTAATAGTAATATCATATGGAGCATGTTTAGTGACCGCTCCTTGATCTGACTCACAATACAACAGCAGCGGAAGTGTGTTATACTGTATTTGTGTAACCCACCTTTTCTTCACTCACTCTGATAAAACATACATTATTCTTGTGTTCATTCTCAATACTTGAAATGTCATTATAATTATGAATTCAATATTTCAGGCATGTTTGATATGCAATGACACAATTATTAAACTGTAATGCAAATAATCATTAACATAACAGTAACCTGAAATGTAATTGATTATTAACTACCAGCAATTTTGAAAGATTCTTTACATTTAACAAAATATTGTTGACTCGTATTTAGATATCACATCATATCAAAAGCAGCCCATTTGTTCAGTACTTACTGTTTAATAGAATTCTAGACTAATATTTTCTTTCATATATAATGCAGAGACACCTACATGTGGGTACTTGTAAAGGCTGAGTAGCTGGGCCATCGCTTGGGTTGTTAGAAAATCACTATCGCCAACAAAACCGGCTACTTCTCCATGTTCAATGCAGTTATAATTCGGAGCTTCCATAATGTTGCCAGACAAAATTTGTAGGACATAAGCTGTTGTTTTCTTTGGATCTCCGCAAGAGTTATACACATGATAACCCAAAGTTAGATTGGGAAGAAGATTGGGGTCGTTGTTAATCTCATCAATAGCAAAGAGAAACACCAACAGGCTTCGATATTCCTCCAAGTCTAAGCTGCAAAACATTTATGATGCAATTTTACTAAACATTTTACTTACAGTCATTTAAACAAGTGACCTGCAGATGAGACTGGGAAAATTTTGGAACTCAAATGTCCAGGGCAGCTATGATCTAGGTGGGCTACTATTATTCACAAGAGCAAAATAGCTGTCCAAACCTTGGTCCAAGCCATTTCCCAGAAAATATAACCCCAAAATATACTCCCAAAACCACTATATCCTCCAACACATCTACTTCATCTCAGCACTGGCAAACTTTACCAATCAAATGTCCTTCAGTTATGGAATTTTGTTCCTCATTGATTTACACTGGTGTAAGTGATGGCCCCAAGGAGTTAAGAATCCTACACTTCTTGGTTTTCATGCAAAGACACCACACAGAACTCCACAGATTTTTGGGACTGACCCTGTATATTTTATTTATTTCTGTGTTGTAACAGACTATGTGGAGAAGAGCCATATAACTATGGTGGTATTAGAAATATGATATACTGGGCAAAATGCTGAAAATTATCTGTGGCTTATCATATTTTTTTCTAAATGAACCTTTTAAACAGAGTGCATCAGTGCAATAAATAAATATGAGCACATGGCAGGAGAGCCCAGACAGGGTAATAGGTGTGAAGAAAAGGGGAGACAAAGCCCAGACATGGTAACGGGTGAGAAGGAAAGGGGAGACAGAGACCAAGCATGATAATATGTGGGAAGGAAAGGGGAGACAGGGCCCAGACAGGGTAATAGGTGAGAAGGAAAGGGGAGACAGGGCCCAGACAGGGTAATATGTGAGAAGGAAAGGGGAGACAGGGCCCAGACAGGGTAATAGGTGAGAAGGAAAGGGGAGACAGGGCCCAGACAGGGTAATAGGTGAGAAGGAAAGGGGATACAGAGCCCAGACAGAGTAATACGTGAGAAGGAAAGGGGAGACAGGGCCCAGACAGGGTAATAGGTGAGAAGGAAAGGGGAGACAGGGCCCAGACAGGGTAATAGGTGAGAAGGAAAGGGGAGAGAGAGCCCAGACAGAGTAATACATGAGAAGGAAAGGGGAGACAGGGAACAGACAGGGTAATAAGTGAGAAAGAAAGGGGAGACAGAGCCCAGACATGGTAACGGGTGAGAAGGAAAGCGGAGATACTGCTCAGATAGGGTAATAGGTGAGAAGGAAAGGGGAGACAGGGCCCAGACAGGGTAATATGTGAGATGGAAAGGGGAGACAGGGCCCAGACAGGGTAATAGGTGAGAAGGAAAGGGGAGACAGGGCCCAGACAGGGTAATAGGTGAGAAGGAAAGGGGATACAGAGCCCAGACAGAGTAATACGTAAGAAGGAAAGGGGTGACAGGGCCCAGACAGGGTAATAGGTGAGAAGGAAAGGGGAGACAGGGCCCAGATAGGGTAATAGGCGAGAATGAAAGGAGAGACAGAGCCCAGACAGAGTAATAGGTGAGAAGGAAAGGGGAGACAGAGCCCAGACAGGGTAATATGTGAGAAGGAAAGGGGAGATACTGCCCAGATAGGGTAATAGGTGAGAAGGAAAGGGGAGATACTGCCCAGACAGGGTAATAGGTGTGAAGGAAAGGGGAGATAGAGCCCAGACAGAGTAATAGGTGAGAAGGAAAGGGGAGATACTGCCCAGACAGGGTAATAGGTGAGAAGGAAAGGGGATATACTGCCCAGACAATGTAATAGGTGAGAAGGAAAGGGGGGACAGAGCCCAGACATGGTAATAGGTGAGAAGGAAAGGGGAGATAGTGCCCAGACATGGTAATGGGTGAGAAGGAAAGGGGAGATAGTGCCCAGACAGGGTAATAGGTGAGAAGGAAAGGGGAGATAGAGCCCAGACAGAGTAATAGGTGAGAAGGAAAGGGGAGATAGTGCCCAGACAGGGTAATTGGTGAGAAGGAAAGGTGAGATAGTGCCCAGACAGGGTAATTGGTGAAAAGGAAAGGGGAGATAGAGCCCAGACAGGGTAATAGGTGAGAAGGAAAGGGGAGATAGTGCCCAGACAGGGTAATAGGTGAGAAGGAAAGGGGAGACAGAGCCCAGACAGGGTAATAGGTGAGAAGGAAAGGGGAGATACTGCCGAGACAGAGTAATATGTGAGAACGAAAGGGGAGATACTGCCCAGACAGGGTAATAGGTGAGAAGGAAAGGTGAGATAGTGCCCAGACAGGGTAATAGGTGAGAAGGAAAGGGGAGATAGAGCCCAGACAGAGTAATAGGTGAGAAGGAAAGGGGATATACTGCCCAGACAATGTAATAGGTGAGAAGGAAAGGGGAGATACTGCCCAGACAATGTAATAGGTGAGAAGGAAAGGGGAGATACTGCCCAGACAGGGTAATATGTGAGAAGGAAAGGGGAGATAGAGCCCAGACAGGGTAATAGGTGAGAAGGAAAGGGGAGATAGAGCCCAGACAGAGTAATAGGTGAGAAGGAAAGGGGAGATAGTGCCCAGACAGGGTAATTGGTGAGAAGGAAAGGTGAGATAGTGCCCAGACAGGGTAATTGGTGAAAAGGAAAGGGGAGATAGAGCCCAGACAGGGTAATAGGTGAGAATGAAAGGGGAGATAGTGCCCAGACAGGGTAATAGGTGAGAAGGAAAGGGGAGACAGAGCCCAGACAGGGTAATAGGTGAGAAGGAAAGGGGAGATACTGCTCAGACAGGGTAATAGGTGAGAAGGAAAGGGGAGATAGAGCCCAGACATGGTAATGGGTGAGAAGGAAAGGGGAGATACTGCCCAGACATGGTAATGGGTGAGAAGGAAAGGTGAGACAGAGCCCAGACAGGGTAAAAGGTGATAAGGAAAGGGGAGACAGGGCCCAGACAGGGTAATAAGTGAGAAGGAAAGGGGAGACAGAGCCCAGACATGGTAATGGGTGAGAAGGAAAGGGGAGATACTGCCCAGACAGGGTAATAGGTGAGAAGGAAAGGGGAGATAGAGCCCAGACAGGGTAATATGTGAGAAGGATAGGGGAGACAGAGCCCAGACAGAGTAATAGGTGATAAGGAAAGGGGAGACAGGGCCCAGACAGGGTAATAAGTGAGAAGGAAAGGGGAGACAGAGCCCAGACATGGTAATGGGTGAGAAGGAAAGGGGAGATACTGCCCATACAGGGTAATAGGTGAGAAGGAAAGGGGAGATAGAGCCCAGACAGGGTAAAATGTGAGAAGGAAAGGGGAGACAGAGCCCAGACAGAGTAATAGGTGATAAGGAAAGGGGAGACAGGGCCCAGACAGGGTAATAAGTGAGAAGGAAAGGGGAGACAGAGCCCAGACAGGGTAATAGGTGAGAAGGAAAGGGGAGACAGAGCACAGATAGGGTAATATGTGAGAAGGAAAGGGGAGACAGGGCCCAGACAGGGTAATAAGTGAGAAGGAAAGGGGAGACAGAGCCCAGACATGGTAATAGGTGAGAAGGATAGGGGAGATAGAGCCCAGACAGGGTAATATGTGAGAAGGAAAGGGGAGACAGAGCCCAGACAGGGTAATAGGTGAGAAGGAAAGGGGAGACAGAGCCCAGATAGGGTAATATGTGAGAAGGAAAGGGGAGACAGGGCCCAGACAGGGTAATAAGTGAGAAGGAAAGGGGAGACAGAGCCCAGACATGGTTATAGGTGAGAAGGAAAGGGGAGACAGAGCCCAGATAGGGTAATATGTGAGAAGGAAAGGGGAGACAGGGCCCAGACAGGGTAATAAGTGAGAAGGAAAGGGGAGACAGAGCCCAGACATGGTAATGGGTGAGAAGGAAAGGGGAGACAGAGCCCAGACAGAGTAATACGTGAGAAGGAAAGGGGAGATAGAGCCCAGACAGGGTAATAGGTGAGAAGGAAAGGGGAGATAGAGCCCAGACAGGGTAATAGGTGAGAAGGAAAGGGGAGATAGAGCCCAGACAGGGTAATAGGTGAGAAGGAAAGGGGAGATAAAGCCCAGACATGGTAATAGGTGAGAAGGAAAGGGGAGACAGAGCCCAGATAGGGTAATAGGTGAGAAGGAAAGAGGAGATAGAGCCCAGACAGGGTAATAGGTGAGAAGGAAAGGGGAGATAGAGCCCAGACAGGGTAATAGGTGAGGATGAAAGGGGAGATACTGCCCAGACAGGGTAATAGGTGAGAAGGAAAGGGGAGATACTGCCCAGACAGGGTAATAGGTGAGAAGGAAAGGGGAGATAGAGCCCAGACAGGGTAATGGGTGAGAAGGAAAGGGGAGATAGGGCCCAGACAGGGTATTTTGTGAGAAGGAAAGGGGAGATAGAGCCCAGACAGGGTAATATGTGAGAAGGAAAGGGGAGACAGGGCCAAGACAGGGTAATAGGTGAGAAGGAAAGGGGAGATAGAGCCCAGACAGGGTAATAGGTGAGAAGGAAAGGGGAGATAGAGCCCAGACAGGGTAATAGGTGAGAAGGAAAGGGGAGATACTGCCCAGACAGGGTAATAGGTGAGAAGGAAAGGGGAGATACTGCCCAGACAGGGTAATATGTGAGAAGGAAAGGGGAGATAGAGCCCAGACAGGGTAATGGGTGAGAAGGAAAGGGGAGATAGAGCCCAGAAAGGGTAATATGTGAGAAGGAAAGGGGAGATAGAGCCCAGACGGGGTAATATGTGAGTAGGAAAGGGGAGACAGAGCCCTGACATGGTAATGGGTGAGAAGGAAAGGGGAAATACTGCCCAGACAGGGTAATAGGTGAGAAGGAAAGGGGAGATAGAGCCCATACAGGGTAAAATGTGAGAAGGAAAGGGGAGACAGAGCCAAGACAGAGTAATAGGTGATAAGGAAAGGGGAGACAGGGCCCAGACAGGGTAATAAGTGAGAAGGAAAGGGGAGACAGAGCCCAGACAGGGTAATAGGTGAGAAGGAAAGGGGAGACAGAGCCCAGATAGGGTAATATGTGAGAAGGAAAGGGTAGACAGGGCCCAGACAGGGTAATAAGTGAGAAGGAAAGGGGAGACAAAGCCCAGACATGGTAATAGGTGAGATGAAAAGGGGAGATAGAGCCCAGACAGGGTAATATGTGAGAAGGAAAGGGGAGACAGAGCCCAGACAGGGTAATAGGTGAGAAGGAAAGGGGAGACAGAGCCCAGATAGGGTAATATGTGAGAAGGAAAGGGGAGACAGGGCCCAGACAGGGTAATAGGTGAGAAGGAAAGGGGAGATAGTGCCCAGACAGGGTAATAGGTGAGAAGGAAAGGGGAGACAGAGCCCAGACAGGGTAATAGGTGAGAAGGAAAGGGGAGATACTGCCCAGACAGAGTAATATGTGAGAACGAAAGGGGAGATACTGCCCAGACAGGTTAATATGTGAGAAGGAAAGGGGAGATAGAGCCCAGACAGGGTAATAGGTGAGAAGGAAAGGGGAGTTAGTGCCCAGACAGGGTAATAGGTGAGAAGGAAAGGGGAGATACTGCTCAGACAGGGTAATAGGTGAGAAGGAAAGGGGAGATAGAGCCCAGACATGGTAATGGGTGAGAAGGAAAGGGGAGATACTGCCCAGACATGGTAATGGGTGAGAAGGAAAGGTGAGACAGAGCCCAGACAGGGTAAAAGGTGATAAGGAAAGGGAAGACAGGGCCCAGACAGGGTAATAAGTGAGAAGGAAAGGGGAGACAGAGCCCAGACATGGTAATGGGTGAGAAGGAAAGGGGAGATACTGCCCAGACAGGGTAATAGGTGAGAAGGAAAGGGGAGATAGAGCCCAGACAGGGTAATATGTGAGAAGGATAGGGGAGACAGAGCCCAGACAGAGTAATAGGTGATAAGGAAAGGGGAGACAGGGCCCAGACAGGGTAATAAGTGAGAAGGAAAGGGGAGACAGAGCCCAGACATGGTAATGGGTGAGAAGGAAAGGGGAGATACTGCCCATACAGGGTAATAGGTGAGAAGGAAAGGGGAGATAGAGCCCAGACAGGGTAAAATGTGAGAAGGAAAGGGGAGACAGAGCCCAGACAGAGTAATAGGTGATAAGGAAAGGGGAGACAGGGCCCAGACAGGGTAATAAGTGAGAAGGAAAGGGGAGACAGAGCCCAGACAGGGTAATAGGTGAGAAGGAAAGGGGAGACAGAGCCCAGATAGGGTAATATGTGAGAAGGAAAGGGGAGACAGGGCCCAGACAGGGTAATAAGTGAGAAGGAAAGGGGAGACAGAGCCCAGACATGGTAATAGGTGAGAAGGATAGGGGAGATAGAGCCCAGACAGGGTAATATGTGAGAAGGAAAGGGGAGACAGAGCCCAGACAGGGTAATAGGTGAGAAGGAAAGGGGAGACAGAGCCCAGATAGGGTAATATGTGAGAAGGAAAGGGGAGACAGGGCCCAGACAGGGTAATAAGTGAGAAGGAAAGGGGAGACAGAGCCCAGACATGGTTATAGGTGAGAAGGAAAGGGGAGACAGAGCCCAGATAGGGTAATATGTGAGAAGGAAAGGGGAGACAGGGCCCAGACAGGGTAATAAGTGAGAAGGAAAGGGGAGACAGAGCCCAGACATGGTAATGGGTGAGAAGGAAAGGGGAGACAGAGCCCAGACAGAGTAATACGTGAGAAGGAAAGGGGAGATAGAGCCCAGACAGGGTAATAGGTGAGAAGGAAAGGGGAGACAGAGCCCAGACAGGGTAATAGGTGAGAAGGAAAGGGGAGATACTGCTCAGACAGGGTAATAGGTGAGAAGGAAAGGGGAGATAGAGCCCAGACATGGTAATGGGTGAGAAGGAAAGGGGAGATACTGCCCAGACATGGTAATGGGTGAGAAGGAAAGGTGAGACAGAGCCCAGACAGGGTAAAAGGTGATAAGGAAAGGGGAGACAGGGCCCAGACAGGGTAATAAGTGAGAAGGAAAGGGGAGACAGAGCCCAGACATGGTAATGGGTGAGAAGGAAAGGGGAGATACTGCCCAGACAGGGTAATAGGTGAGAAGGAAAGGGGAGATAGAGCCCAGACAGGGTAATATGTGAGAAGGATAGGGGAGACAGAGCCCAGACAGAGTAATAGGTGATAAGGAAAGGGGAGACAGGGCCCAGACAGGGTAATAAGTGAGAAGGAAAGGGGAGACAGAGCCCAGACATGGTAATGGGTGAGAAGGAAAGGGGAGATACTGCCCATACAGGGTAATAGGTGAGAAGGAAAGGGGAGATAGAGCCCAGACAGGGTAAAATGTGAGAAGGAAAGGGGAGACAGAGCCCAGACAGAGTAATAGGTGATAAGGAAAGGGGAGACAGGGCCCAGACAGGGTAATAAGTGAGAAGGAAAGGGGAGACAGAGCCCAGACAGGGTAATAGGTGAGAAGGAAAGGGGAGACAGAGCACAGATAGGGTAATATGTGAGAAGGAAAGGGGAGACAGGGCCCAGACAGGGTAATAAGTGAGAAGGAAAGGGGAGACAGAGCCCAGACATGGTAATAGGTGAGAAGGATAGGGGAGATAGAGCCCAGACAGGGTAATATGTGAGAAGGAAAGGGGAGACAGAGCCCAGACAGGGTAATAGGTGAGAAGGAAAGGGGAGACAGAGCCCAGATAGGGTAATATGTGAGAAGGAAAGGGGAGACAGGGCCCAGACAGGGTAATAAGTGAGAAGGAAAGGGGAGACAGAGCCCAGACATGGTTATAGGTGAGAAGGAAAGGGGAGACAGAGCCCAGATAGGGTAATATGTGAGAAGGAAAGGGGAGACAGGGCCCAGACAGGGTAATAAGTGAGAAGGAAAGGGGAGACAGAGCCCAGACAAGGTAATGGGTGAGAAGGAAAGGGGAGACAGAGCCCAGACAGAGTAATACGTGAGAAGGAAAGGGGAGATAGAGCCCAGACAGGGTAATAGGTGAGAAGGAAAGGGGAGATAGAGCCCAGACAGGGTAATAGGTGAGAAGGAAAGGGGAGATAGAGCCCAGACAGGGTAATAGGTGAGAAGGAAAGGGGAGATAAAGCCCAGACATGGTAATAGGTGAGAAGGAAAGGGGAGACAGAGCCCAGATAGGGTAATAGGTGAGAAGGAAAGAGGAGATAGAGCCCAGACAGGGTAATAGGTGAGAAGGAAAGGGGAGATAGAGCCCAGACAGGGTAATAGGTGAGGATGAAAGGGGAGATACTGCCCAGACAGGGTAATAGGTGAGAAGGAAAGGGGAGATACTGCCCAGACAGGGTAATAGGTGAGAAGGAAAGGGGAGATAGAGCCCAGACAGGGTAATGGGTGAGAAGGAAAGGGGAGATAGGGCCCAGACAGGGTATTTTGTGAGAAGGAAAGGGGAGATAGAGCCCAGACAGGGTAATATGTGAGAAGGAAAGGGGAGACAGGGCCAAGACAGGGTAATAGGTGAGAAGGAAAGGGGAGATAGAGCCCAGACAGGGTAATAGGTGAGAAGGAAAGGGGAGATAGAGCCCAGACAGGGTAATAGGTGAGAAGGAAAGGGGAGATACTGCCCAGACAGGGTAATAGGTGAGAAGGAAAGGGGAGATACTGCCCAGACAGGGTAATATGTGAGAAGGAAAGGGGAGATAGAGCCCAGACAGGGTAATGGGTGAGAAGGAAAGGGGAGATAGAGCCCAGAAAGGGTAATATGTGAGAAGGAAAGGGGAGATAGAGCCCAGACGGGGTAATATGTGAGTAGGAAAGGGGAGACAGAGCCCTGACATGGTAATGGGTGAGAAGGAAAGGGGAAATACTGCCCAGACAGGGTAATAGGTGAGAAGGAAAGGGGAGATAGAGCCCATACAGGGTAAAATGTGAGAAGGAAAGGGGAGACAGAGCCAAGACAGAGTAATAGGTGATAAGGAAAGGGGAGACAGGGCCCAGACAGGGTAATAAGTGAGAAGGAAAGGGGAGACAGAGCCCAGACAGGGTAATAGGTGAGAAGGAAAGGGGAGACAGAGCCCAGATAGGGTAATATGTGAGAAGGAAAGGGTAGACAGGGCCCAGACAGGGTAATAAGTGAGAAGGAAAGGGGAGACAAAGCCCAGACATGGTAATAGGTGAGATGAAAAGGGGAGATAGAGCCCAGACAGGGTAATATGTGAGAAGGAAAGGGGAGACAGAGCCCAGACAGGGTAATAGGTGAGAAGGAAAGGGGAGACAGAGCCCAGATAGGGTAATATGTGAGAAGGAAAGGGGAGACAGGGCCCAGACAGGGTAATAGGTGAGAAGGAAAGGGGAGATAGTGCCCAGACAGGGTAATAGGTGAGAAGGAAAGGGGAGACAGAGCCCAGACAGGGTAATAGGTGAGAAGGAAAGGGGAGATACTGCCCAGACAGAGTAATATGTGAGAACGAAAGGGGAGATACTGCCCAGACAGGTTAATATGTGAGAAGGAAAGGGGAGATAGAGCCCAGACAGGGTAATAGGTGAGAAGGAAAGGGGAGTTAGTGCCCAGACAGGGTAATAGGTGAGAAGGAAAGGGGAGATACTGCTCAGACAGGGTAATAGGTGAGAAGGAAAGGGGAGATAGAGCCCAGACATGGTAATGGGTGAGAAGGAAAGGGGAGATACTGCCCAGACATGGTAATGGGTGAGAAGGAAAGGTGAGACAGAGCCCAGACAGGGTAAAAGGTGATAAGGAAAGGGAAGACAGGGCCCAGACAGGGTAATAAGTGAGAAGGAAAGGGGAGACAGAGCCCAGACATGGTAATGGGTGAGAAGGAAAGGGGAGATACTGCCCAGACAGGGTAATAGGTGAGAAGGAAAGGGGAGATAGAGCCCAGACAGGGTAATATGTGAGAAGGATAGGGGAGACAGAGCCCAGACAGAGTAATAGGTGATAAGGAAAGGGGAGACAGGGCCCAGACAGGGTAATAAGTGAGAAGGAAAGGGGAGACAGAGCCCAGACATGGTAATGGGTGAGAAGGAAAGGGGAGATACTGCCCATACAGGGTAATAGGTGAGAAGGAAAGGGGAGATAGAGCCCAGACAGGGTAAAATGTGAGAAGGAAAGGGGAGACAGAGCCCAGACAGAGTAATAGGTGATAAGGAAAGGGGAGACAGGGCCCAGACAGGGTAATAAGTGAGAAGGAAAGGGGAGACAGAGCCCAGACAGGGTAATAGGTGAGAAGGAAAGGGGAGACAGAGCCCAGATAGGGTAATATGTGAGAAGGAAAGGGGAGACAGGGCCCAGACAGGGTAATAAGTGAGAAGGAAAGGGGAGACAGAGCCCAGACATGGTAATAGGTGAGAAGGATAGGGGAGATAGAGCCCAGACAGGGTAATATGTGAGAAGGAAAGGGGAGACAGAGCCCAGACAGGGTAATAGGTGAGAAGGAAAGGGGAGACAGAGCCCAGATAGGGTAATATGTGAGAAGGAAAGGGGAGACAGGGCCCAGACAGGGTAATAAGTGAGAAGGAAAGGGGAGACAGAGCCCAGACATGGTTATAGGTGAGAAGGAAAGGGGAGACAGAGCCCAGATAGGGTAATATGTGAGAAGGAAAGGGGAGACAGGGCCCAGACAGGGTAATAAGTGAGAAGGAAAGGGGAGACAGAGCCCAGACATGGTAATGGGTGAGAAGGAAAGGGGAGACAGAGCCCAGACAGAGTAATACGTGAGAAGGAAAGGGGAGATAGAGCCCAGACAGGGTAATAGGTGAGAAGGAAAGGGGAGATAGAGCCCAGACAGGGTAATAGGTGAGAAGGAAAGGGGAGATAGAGCCCAGACAGGGTAATAGGTGAGAAGGAAAGGGGAGATAAAGCCCAGACATGGTAATAGGTGAGAAGGAAAGGGGAGACAGAGCCCAGATAGGGTAATAGGTGAGAAGGAAAGGGGAGATAGAGCCCAGACAGGGTAATAGGTGAGAAGGAAAGGGGAGATAGAGCCCAGACAGGGTAATAGGTGAGGATGAAAGGGGAGATACTGCCCAGACAGGGTAATAGGTGAGAAGGAAAGGGGAGATACTGCCCAGACAGGGTAATAGGTGAGAAGGAAAGGGGAGATAGAGCCCAGACAGGGTAATGGGTAAGAAGGAAAGGGGAGATAGGGCCCAGACAGGGTAATATGTGAGAAGGAAAGGGGAGATAGAGCCCAGACAGGGTAATATGTGAGAAGGAAAGGGGAGACAGGGCCCAGACAGGGTAATAGGTGAGAAGGAAAGGGGAGATAGAGCCCAGACAGGGTAATAGGTGAGAAGGAAAGGGGAGATAGAGCCCAGACAGGGTAATAGGTGAGAAGGAAAGGGGAGATACTGCCCAGACAGGGTAATAGGTGAGAAGGAAAGGGGAGATACTGCCCAGACAGGGTAATATGTGAGAAGGAAAGGGGAGATAGAGCCCAGACAGGGTAATGGGTGAGAAGGAAAGGGGAGATAGAGCCCAGAAAGGGTAATATGTGAGAAGGAAAGGGGAGATAGAGCCCAGACAGGGTAATATGTGAGTAGGAAAGGGGAGACAGAGCCCAGACATGGTAATGGGTGAGAAGGAAAGGGGAAATACTGCCCAGACAGGGTAATAGGTGAGAAGGAAAGGGGAGATAGAGCCCAGACAGGGTAAAATGTGAGAAGGAAAGGGGAGACAGAGCCCAGACAGAGTAATAGGTGATAAGGAAAGGGGAGACAGGGCCCAGACAGGGTAATAAGTGAGAAGGAAAGGGGAGACAGAGCCCAGACAGGGTAATAGGTGAGAAGGAAAGGGGAGACAGAGCCCAGATAGGGTAATATGTGAGAAGGAAAGGGTAGACAGGGCCCAGACAGGGTAATAAGTGAGAAGGAAAGGGGAGACAGAGCCCAGACATGGTAATAGGTGAGATGAAAAGGGGAGATAGAGCCCAGACAGGGTAATATGTGAGAAGGAAAGGGGAGACAGAGCCCAGACAGGGTAATAGGTGAGAAGGAAAGGGGAGACAGAGCCCAGATAGGGTAATATGTGAGAAGGAAAGGGGAGACAGGGCCCAGACAGGGTAATAAGTGAGAAGGAAAGGGGAGACAGAGCCCAGACATGGTAATGGGTGAGAAGGAACGGGGAGACAGAGCCCAGACAGAGTAAAAGGTGAGAAGGAAAGGGGAGATAGAGCCCAGACAGGGTAATAGGTGAGAAGGAAAGGGGAGTTAGAGCCCAGACAGGGTAATAGGTGAGAAGGAAAGGGGAGATAGAGCCCAGACATGGTAATAGGTGAGAAGGAAAGGGGAGATAGAGCCCAGACAGGGTAATATGTGAGAAGGAAAGGGGAGACAGGGCCAAGACAGGGTAATAGGTGAGAAGGAAAGGGGAGATAGAGCCCAGACAGGGTAATAGGTGAGAAGGAAAGGGGAGATAGAGCCCAGACATGGTAATGGGTGAGAAGGAAAGGGTAGATACTGCCCAGACAGGGTAATAGGTGAGAAGGAAAGGGAAGATAGTGCCCAGACTGGGTAATATGTGAGAAGGAAAGGGGAGATAGAGCCCAGACATGGTAATGGGTGAGAAGGAAAGGGGAGATACTGCCCAGACATGGTAATGGGTGAGAAGGAAAGGTGAGACAGAGCCCAGACAGGGTAATAGGTGATAAGGAAAGGGGAGACAGGGCCCAGACAGGGTAATAAGTGAGAAGGAAAGGGGAGACAGAGCCCAGACATGGTAATGGGTGAGAAGGAAAGGGGAGATACTGCCCAGACAGGGTAATAGGTGAGTAGGAAAGGGGAGATAGAGCCCAGACAGGGTAATATGTGAGAAGGAAAGGGGAGACAGAGCCCAGACAGAGTAATAGGTGATAAGAAAAGGGGAGACAGGGCCCAGACAGGGTAATAAGTGAGAAGGAAAGGGGAGATAGAGCCCAGACATGGTAATGGGTGAGAAGGAAAGGGTAGATACTGCCCAGACAGGGTAATAGGTGAGAAGGAAAGGGAAGATAGTGCCCAGACTGGGTAATATGTGAGAAGGAAAGGGGAGATAGAGCCCAGACATGGTAATGGGTGAGAAGGAAAGGGGAGATACTGCCCAGACATGGTAATGGGTGAGAAGGAAAGGTGAGACAGAGCCCAGACAGGGTAATAGGTGATAAGGAAAGGGGAGACAGGGCCCAGACAGGGTAATAAGTGAGAAGGAAAGGGGAGACAGAGCCCAGACATGGTAATGGGTGAGAAGGAAAGGGGAGATACTGCCCAGACAGGGTAATAGGTGAGTAGGAAAGGGGAGATAGAGCCCAGACAGGGTAATATGTGAGAAGGAAAGGGGAGACAGAGCCCAGACAGAGTAATAGGTGATAAGAAAAGGGGAGACAGGGCCCAGACAGGGTAATAAGTGAGAAGGAAAGGGGAGACAGAGCCCAGACAGAGTAATAGGTGATAAGGAAAGGGGAGACAGGGCCCAGACAGGGTAATAGGTGAGAAGGAAAGGGGAGACAGAGCCCAGACAGGGTAATGGGTGAGAAGGAAAGGGGAGATACTGCCCAGACAGGGTAATAAGTGAGAAGGAAAGGGGAGATAGAACCCAGACAGGGTAATATGTGAGAAGGAAAGGGGAGACAGAGCCCAGACAGAGTAATAGGTGATAAGGAAAGGGGAGACAGGGCCCAGACAGGGTAATAAGTGAGAAGAAAAGGGGAGACAGAGCCCAGACATGGTAATGGGTGAGAAGGAAAGGGGAGATACTGCCCAGACAGGGTAATAGGTGAGAAGGAAAGGGGAGATAGAGCCCAGACAGGGTAAAATGTGAGAAGGAAAGGGGAGACAGAGCCCAGACAGAGTAATAGGTGATAAGGAAAGGGGAGACAGGGCCCAGACAGGGTAATAAGTGAGAAGGAAAGGGGAGACAGAGCCCAGACAGGGTAATAGGTGAGAAGGAAAGGGGAGACAGAGCCCAGATAGGGTAATATGTGAGAAGGAAAGGGGAGACAGGGCCCAGACAGGGTAATAAGTGAGAAGGAAAGGGGAGACAGAGCCCAGACATGGTAATAGGTGAGAAGGAAAGGGGAGATAGAGCCCAGACAGGGTAATATGTGAGAAGGAAAGGGGAAACAGAGCCCAGACAGGGTAATAGGTGAGAAGGAAAGGGGAGACAGAGCCCAGATAGTTTAATATGTGAGAAGGAAAGGGGAGACAGGGCCCAGACAGGGTAATAAGTGAGAAGGAAAGGGGAGACAGAGCCCAGACATGGTTATAGGTGAGAAGGAAAGGGGAGACAGAGCCCAGATAGGGTAATATGTGAGAAGGAAAGGGGAGACAGGGCCCAGACAGGGTAATAAGTGAGAAGGAAAGGGGAGACAGAGCCCAGACATGGTAATGGGTGAGAAGGAAAGGGGAGAAAGAGCCCAGACAGAGTAATAGGTGAGAAGGAAAGGGGAGATAGAGCCCAGACAGGGTAATAGGTGAGTAGGAAAGGGGAGATAGAGCCCAGACAGGGTAATATGTGAGAAGGAAAGGGGAGACAGGGCCCAGACAGGGTAATAGGTGAGAAGGAAAGGGGAGACAGGGCCCAGACAGGGTAATAGGTGAGAAGGAAAGGGGATACAGAGCCCAGACAGAGTAATACGTAAGAAGGAAAGGGGTGACAGGGCCCAGACAGGGTAATAGGTGAGAAGGAAAGGGGAGACAGGGCCCAGATAGGGTAATAGGTGAGAAGGAAAGGAGAGACAGAGCCCAGACAGAGTAATAGGTGAGAAGGAAAGGGGAGACAGAGCCCAGACAGGGTAATATGTGAGAAGGAAAGGGGAGATACTGCCCAGATAGGGTAATAGGTGAGAAGGAAAGGGGAGATACTGCCCAGACAGGGTAATAGGTGTGAAGGAAAGGGGAGATAGAGCCCAGACAGAGTAATAGGTGAGAAGGAAAGGGGAGATACTGCCCAGACAGGGTAATAGGTGAGAAGGAAAGGGGAGATAGGGCCCAGACAGGGTATTTTGTGAGAAGGAAAGGGGAGATAGAGCCCAGACAGGGTAATATGTGAGAAGGAAAGGGGAGACAGGGCCAAGACAGGGTAATAGGTGAGAAGGAAAGGGGAGATAGAGCCCAGACAGGGTAATAGGTGAGAAGGAAAGGGGAGATAGAGCCCAGACAGGGTAATAGGTGAGAAGGAAAGGGGAGATAGTGCCCAGACAGGGTAATTGGTGAGAAGGAAAGGTGAGATAGTGCCCAGACAGGGTAATTGGTGAAAAGGAAAGGGGAGATAGAGCCCAGACAGGGTAATAGGTGAGAAGGAAAGGGGAGATAGTGCCCAGACAGGGTAATAGGTGAGAAGGAAAGGGGAGACAGAGCCCAGACATGGTAATAGGTGAGAAGGAAAGGGGAGATACTGCCCAGACAGAGTAATATGTGAGAACGAAAGGGGAGATACTGCCCAGACAGGTTAATATGTGAGAAGGAAAGGGGAGATAGAGCCCAGACAGGGTAATAGGTGAGAAGGAAAGGGGAGTTAGTGCCCAGACAGGGTAATAGGTGAGAAGGAAAGGGGAGATACTGCTCAGACAGGGTAATAGGTGAGAAGGAAAGAGGAGATAGAGCCCAGACATGGTAATGGGTGAGAAGGAAAGGGGAGATACTGCCCAGACATGGTAATGGGTGAGAAGGAAAGGTGAGACAGAGCCCAGACAGGGTAATAGGTGATAAGGAAAGGGGAGACAGGGCCCAGACAGGGTAATAAGTGAGAAGGAAAGGGGAGACAGAGCCCAGACATGGTAATGGGTGAGAAGGAAAGGGGAGATACTGCCCAGACAGGGTAATAGGTGAGAAGGAAAGGGGAGATAGAGCCCAGACAGGGTAATATGTGAGAAGGATAGGGGAGACAGAGCCCAGACAGAGTAATAGGTGATAAGGAAAGGGGAGACAGGGCCCAGACAGGGTAATAAGTGAGAAGGAAAGGGGAGACAGAGCCCAGACATGGTAATGGGTGAAAAGGAAAGGGGAGATACTGCCCAGACAGGGTAATAGGTGAGAAGGAAAGGGGAGATAGAGCCCAGACAGGGTAAAATGTGAGAAGGAAAGGGGAGACAGAGCCCAGACAGAGTAATAGGTGATAAGGAAAGGGGAGACAGGGCCCAGACAGGGTAATAAGTGAGAAGGAAAGGGGAGACAGAGCCCAGACAGGGTAATAGGTGAGAAGGAAAGGGCAGATAGAGCCCAGATAGGGTAATATGTGAGAAGGAAAGGGGAGACAGGGTAATAAGTGAGAAGGAAAGGGGAGACAGAGCCCAGACATGGTAATAGGTGAGAAGGATAGGGGAGATAGAGCCCAGACAGGGTAATATGTGAGAAGGAAAGGGGAGACAGAGCCCAGACAGGGTAATAGGTGAGAAGGAAAGGGGAGACAGAGCCCAGATAGGGTAATATGTGAGAAGGAAAGGGGAGACAGGGCCCAGACAGGGTAATAAGTGAGAAGGAAAGGGGAGACAGAGCCCAGACATGGTTATAGGTGAGAAGGAAAGGGGAGACAGAGCCCAGATAGGGTAATATGTGAGAAGGAAAGGGGAGACAGGGCCCAGACAGGGTAATAAGTGAGAAGGAAAGGGGAGACAGAGCCCAGACATGGTAATGGGTGAGAAGGAAAGGGGAGACAGAGCCCAGACAGAGTAATACGTGAGAAGGAAAGGGGAGATAGAGCCCAGACAGGGTAATAGGTGAGAAGGAAAGGGGAGATAGAGCCCAGACAGGGTAATAGGTGAGAAGGAAAGGGGAGATAGAGCCCAGACAGGGTAATAGGTGAGAAGGAAAGGGGAGATAGAGCCCAGACAGGGTAATAGGTGAGAAGGAAAGGGGAGACAGAGCCCAGACAGGGTAATAGGTGAGAAGGAAAGGGCAGATAGAGCCCAGATAGGGTAATATGTGAGAAGGAAAGGGGAGACAGAGCCCAGACATGGTAATGGGTGAGAAGGAAAGGGGAGATACTGCCCAGACAGGGTAATAGGTGAGAAGGAAAGGGGAGATAGAGCCCAGACAGGGTAATATGTGAGAAGGATAGGGGAGACAGAGCCCAGACAGAGTAATAGGTGATAAGGAAAGGGGAGACAGGGCCCAGACAGGGTAATAAGTGAGAAGGAAAGGGGAGACAGAGCCCAGACATGGTAATGGGTGAAAAGGAAAGGGGAGATACTGCCCAGACAGGGTAATAGGTGAGAAGGAAAGGGGAGATAGAGCCCAGACAGGGTAAAATGTGAGAAGGAAAGGGGAGACAGAGCCCAGACAGAGTAATAGGTGATAAGGAAAGGGGAGACAGGGCCCAGACAGGGTAATAAGTGAGAAGGAAAGGGGAGACAGAGCCCAGACAGGGTAATAGGTGAGAAGGAAAGGGCAGATAGAGCCCAGATAGGGTAATATGTGAGAAGGAAAGGGGAGACAGGGTAATAAGTGAGAAGGAAAGGGGAGACAGAGCCCAGACATGGTAATAGGTGAGAAGGATAGGGGAGATAGAGCCCAGACAGGGTAATATGTGAGAAGGAAAGGGGAGACAGAGCCCAGACAGGGTAATAGGTGAGAAGGAAAGGGGAGACAGAGCCCAGATAGGGTAATATGTGAGAAGGAAAGGGGAGACAGGGCCCAGACAGGGTAATAAGTGAGAAGGAAAGGGGAGACAGAGCCCAGACATGGTTATAGGTGAGAAGGAAAGGGGAGACAGAGCCCAGATAGGGTAATATGTGAGAAGGAAAGGGGAGACAGGGCCCAGACAGGGTAATAAGTGAGAAGGAAAGGGGAGACAGAGCCCAGACATGGTAATGGGTGAGAAGGAAAGGGGAGACAGAGCCCAGACAGAGTAATACGTGAGAAGGAAAGGGGAGATAGAGCCCAGACAGGGTAATAGGTGAGAAGGAAAGGGGAGATAGAGCCCAGACAGGGTAATAGGTGAGAAGGAAAGGGGAGATAGAGCCCAGACAGGGTAATAGGTGAGAAGGAAAGGGGAGATAGAGCCCAGACAGGGTAATAGGTGAGAAGGAAAGGGGAGACAGAGCCCAGACAGGGTAATAGGTGAGAAGGAAAGGGCAGATAGAGCCCAGATAGGGTAATATGTGAGAAGGAAAGGGGAGACAGGGTAATAAGTGAGAAGGAAAGGGGAGACAGAGCCCAGACATGGTAATAGGTGAGAAGGATAGGGGAGATAGAGCCCAGACAGGGTAATATGTGAGAAGGAAAGGGGAGACAGAGCCCAGACAGGGTAATAGGTGAGAAGGAAAGGGGAGACAGAGCCCAGATAGGGTAATATGTGAGAAGGAAAGGGGAGACAGGGCCCAGACAGGGTAATAAGTGAGAAGGAAAGGGGAGACAGAGCCCAGACATGGTTATAGGTGAGAAGGAAAGGGGAGACAGAGCCCAGATAGGGTAATATGTGAGAAGGAAAGGGGAGACAGGGCCCAGACAGGGTAATAAGTGAGAAGGAAAGGGGAGACAGAGCCCAGACATGGTAATGGGTGAGAAGGAAAGGGGAGACAGAGCCCAGACAGAGTAATACGTGAGAAGGAAAGGGGAGATAGAGCCCAGGCAGGGTAATAGGTGAGAAGGAAAGGGGAGATAGAGCCCAGACAGGGTAATAGGTGAGAAGGAAAGGGGAGATAGAGCCCAGACAGGGTAATAGGTGAGGATGAAAGGGGAGATACTGCCCAGACAGGGTAATAGGTGAGAAGGAAAGGGGAGATACTGCACAGACAGGGTAATAGGTGAGAAGGAAAGGGGAGATAGAGCCCAGACAGGGTAATGGGTGAGAAGGAAAGGGGAGATAGGGCCCAGACAGGGTAATATGTGAGAAGGAAAGGGGAGATAGAGCCCAGACAAGGTAATATGTGAGAAGGAAAGGGGAGACAGGGCCCAGACAGGGTAATAGGTGAGAAGGAAAGGGGAGATAGAGCCCAGACAGGGTAATAGGTGAGAAGGAAAGGGGAGATAGAGCCCAGACAGGGTAATAGGTGAGAAGGAAAGGGGAGATACTGCCCAGACAGGGTAATAGGTGAGAAGGAAAGGGGAGATACTGCCCAGACAGGGTAATATGTGAGAAGGAAAGGGGAGATAGAGCCCAGACTGGGTAATAGGTGAGATGAAAAGGGGAGATAGAGCCCAGACAGGGTAATATGTGAGAAGGAAAAGGGAGACAGAGCCCAGACAGGGTAATAGGTGAGAAGGAAAGGGGAGACAGAGCCCAGATAGGGTAATATGTGAGAAGGAAAGGGGAGACAGGGCCCAGACAGGGTAATAAGTGAGAAGGAAAGGGGAGACAGAGCACAGACATGGTAATGGGTGAGAAGGAAAGGGGAGACAGACCCCAGACAGAGTAAAAGGTGAGAAGGAAAGGGGTGATAGGGCCCAGACAGGGTAATAGGTGAGAAGGAAAGGGGAGATAGAGCCCAGACAGGGTAATAGGTGAGAAGGAAAGGGGAGATAGAGTCCAGACAGGGTAATAGGTGAGAAGGAAAGGGGAGATAGAGCCCAGACATGGTAATAGGTGAGAAGGAAAGGGGAGACAGAGCCCAGACAGGGTAATATGTGAGAAGGAAAGGGGAGACAGGGCCCAGACAGGGAAATAGGTGAGAAGGAAAGGGGAGATAGAGCCCAGACTGGGTAATAGGTGTGAAGGAAAGGGGAGATAGAGCCCAGACAGGGTAATAGGTGAGGAGGAAAGGAGAGATACTGCCCAGACAGGGTAATATGTGAGAAGGAAAGGGGAGATAGAGCCCAGACAGGGTAATGGGTGAGAAGGAAAGGGGAGATAGAGACCAGACAGGGTAATATGTGAGAAGGAAAGGGGAGATAGAGCCCAGACAGGGTAATATGTGAGAAGGAAAGGGGAGACAGGGCCCAGACAGGGTAATAAGTGAGAAGGAAAGGGGAGATAGAGCCCAGACATGGTAATGGGTGAGAAGGAAAGGGTAGATACTGCCCAGACAGGGTAATAGGTGAGAAGGAAAGGGAAGATAGTGTCCAGACTGGGTAATATGTGAGAAGGAAAGGGGAGATAGAGCCCAGACATGGTAATGGGTGAGAAGGAAAGGGGAGATACTGCCCAGACATGGTAATGGGTGAGAAGGAAAGGTGAGACAGAGCCCAGACAGGGTAATAGGTGATATGGAAAGGGGAGACAGGGCCCAGACAGGGTAATAAGTGAGAAGGAAAGGGGAGACAGAGCCCAGACATGGTAATGGGTGAGAAGGAAAGGGGAGATACTGCCCAGACAGGGTAATAGGTGAGTAGGAAAGGGGAGATAGAGCCCAGACAGGGTAATATGTGAGAAGGAAAGGGGAGACAGAGCCCAGACAGAGTAATAGGTGATAAGGAAAGGGGAGACAGGGCCCAGACAGGGTAATAAGTGAGAAGGAAAGGGGAGACAGAGCCCAGACAGAGTAATAGGTGATAAGGAAAGGGGAGACAGGGCCCAGACAGGGTAATAGGTGAGAAGGAAAGGGGAGACAGAGCCCAGACAGGGTAATGGGTGAGAAGGAAAGGGGAGATACTGCCCAGACAGGGTAATAAGTGAGAAGGAAAGGGGAGATAGAACCCAGACAGGGTAATATGTGAGAAGGAAAGGGGAGACAGAGCCCAGACAGAGTAATAGGTGATAAGGAAAGGGGAGACAGGGCCCAGACAGGGTAATAAGTGAGAAGAAAAGGGGAGACAGAGCCCAGACATGGTAATGGGTGAGAAGGAAAGGGGAGATTCTGCCCAGACAGGGTAATAGGTGAGAAGGAAAGGGGAGATAGAGCCCAGACAGGGTAAAATGTGAGAAGGAAAGGGGAGACAGAGCCCAGACAGAGTAATAGGTGATAAGGAAAGGGGAGACAGGGCCCAGACAGGGTAATAAGTGAGAAGGAAAGGGGAGACAGAGCCCAGACAGGGTAATAGGTGAGAAGGAAAGGGGAGACAGAGCCCAGATAGGGTAATATGTGAGAAGGAAAGGGGAGACAGGGCCCAGACAGGGTAATAAGTGAGAAGGAAAGGGGAGACAGAGCCCAGACATGGTAATAGGTGAGAAGGAAAGGGGAGATAGAGCCCAGACAGGGTAATATGTGAGAAGGAAAGGGGAGACAGAGCCCAGACAGAGTAATAGGTGAGAAGGAAAGGGGAGACAGAGCCCATATAGTTTAATATGTGAGAAGGAAAGGGGAGACAGGGCCCAGACAGGGTAATAAGTGAGAAGGAAAGGGGAGACAGAGCCCAGACATGGTTATAGGTGAGAAGGAAAGGGGAGACAGAGCCCAGATAGGGTAATATGTGAGAAGGAAAGGGGAGACAGGGCCCAGACAGGGTAATAAGTGAGAAGGAAAGGGGAGACAGAGCCCAGACATGGTAATGGGTGAGAAGGAAAGGGGAGACAGAGCCCAGACAGAGTAATAGGTGAGAAGGAAAGGGGAGATAGAGCCCAGACAGGGTAATAGGTGAGAAGGAAAGGGGAGATAGAGCCCAGACAGGGTAATAGGTGAGAAGGAAAGGGGAGATAGAGTCCAGACAGGGTAATAGGTGAGAAGGAAAGGGGAGATAGAGCCCAGACATGGTAATAGGTGAGAAGGAAAGGGGAGACAGAGCCCAGATAGGGTAATAGGTGAGAAGGAAAGGGGAGATAGAGCCCAGACAGGGTAATAGGTGAGAAGGAAAGGGGAGATAGAGCCCAGACAGGGTAATAGGTGAGGAGGAAAGGGGAGATACTGCCCAGACAGGGTAATAGGTGAGAAGGAAAGGGGAGATACTGCCCAGACAGGGTAATAGGTGAGAAGGAAAGGGGAGATAGAGCCCAGACAGGGTAATGGGTGAGAAGAAAGGGGAGATAGAGCCCAGACAGAGTAATATGTGAGAAGGAAAGGGGAGATAGAGCCCAGGCAGGGTAATATGTGAGAAGGAAAGGGGAGACAGGGCCCAGACAGGGTAATAAGTGAGAAGGAAAGGGGAGACAGAGCCCAGATAGGGTAATAGGTGAGAAGAAAAGGGGAGACAGAGCCCAGACAGGGTAATAGGTAAGAAGGAAAGGGGAGACAGAGCCCAGATAGGGTAATATGTGAGAAGGAAAGGGGAGACAGGGCCCAGACAGGGTAATAAGTGAGAAGGAAAGGGGAGACAGAGCCCAGACATGGTTATAGGTGAGAAGGAAAGGGGAGACAGAGCCCAGATAGGGTAATATGTGAGAAGGAAAGGGGAGACAGGGCCCAGACAGGGTAATAAGTGAGAAGGAAAGGGGAGACAGAGCCCAGACATGGTAATGGGTGAGAAGGAAAGGGGAGACAGAGCCCAGACAGAGTAATACGTGAGAAGGAAAGGGGAGATAGAGCCCAGACAGGGTAATAGGTGAGAAGGAAAGGGGAGATAGAGCCCAGACAGGGTAATAGGTGAGAAGGAAAGGGGAGATAGAGCCCAGACAGGGTAATAGGTGAGAAGGAAAGGGGAGATAGAGCCCAGACATGGTAATAGCTGAGAAGTAAAGGGGAGACAGAGCCCAGATAGGGTAATAGGTGAGAAGGAAAGGGAAGATAGAGCCCAGACAGGGCAATAGGTGAGAAGGAAAGGGGAGATAGAGCCCAGACAGGGTAATAGGTGAGGATGAAAGGGGAGATACTGCCCAGACAGGGTAATAGGTGAGAAGGAAAGGGGAGATACTGCCCAGACAGGGTAATAGGTGAGAAGGAAAGGGGAGATAGAGCCCAGACAGGGTAATGGGTGAGAATTAAAGGGGAGATAGGGCCCAAACAGGGTAATATGTGAGAAGGAAAGGGGAGATAGAGCCCAGACAGGGTAATATGTGAGAAGGAAAGGGGAGACAGGGCCCAGACAGGGTAATAGGTGAGAAGGAAAGGGGAGATAGAGCCCAGACAGGGTAATAGGTGAGAAGGAAAGGGGAGATAGAGCCCAGACAGGGTAATAGGTGAGAAGGAAAGGGGAGATACTGCCCAGACAGGGTAATAGGTGAGAAGGAAAGGGGAGATACTGCCCAGACAGGGTAATAGGTGAGAAGGAAAGGGGAGATACTGCCCAGACAGGGTAATATGTGAGAAGGAAAGGGGAGATAGAGCCCAGACAGGGTAATGGGTGAGAAGGAAAGGGGAGATAGAGCCCAGACAGGGTAATATGTGAGAAGGAAAGGGGAGATAGAGCCCAGACAGGGTAATATGTGAGAAGGAAAGGGGAGACAGAGCCCAGACATGGTAATGGGTGAGAAGGAAAGGGGAGATACTGCCCAGACAGGGTAATAGGTGAGAAGGAAAGGGGAGATAGAGCCCAGACAGGGTAAAATGTGAGAAGGAAAGGGGAGACAGAGCCCAGACAGAGTAATAGGTGATAAGGAAAGGGGAGACAGGGCCCAGACAGGGTAATAAGTGAGAAGGAAAGGGGAGACAGAGCCCAGACAGGGTAATAGGTGAGAAGGAAAGGGGAGACAGAGCCCAGATAGGGTAATATGTGAGAAGGAAAGGGGAGACAGAGCCCAGACATGGTAATGGGTGAGAAGGAAAGGGGAGATACTGCCCAGACAGGGTAATAGGTGAGTAGGAAAGGGGAGATAGAGCCCAGACAGGGTAATATGTGAGAAGGAAAGGGGAGACAGAGCCCAGACAGAGTAATAGGTGATAAGGAAAGGGGAGACAGGGCCCAGACAGGGTAATAAGTGAGAAGGAAAGGGGAGACAGAGCCCAGACAGAGTAATAGGTGATAAGGAAAGGGGAGACAGGGCCCAGACAGGGTAATAGGTGAGAAGGAAAGGGGAGACAGAGCCAAGACAGGGTAATGGGTGAGAAGGAAAGGGGAGATACTGCCCAGACAGGGTAATAAGTGAGAAGGAAAGGGGAGATAGAACCCAGACAGGGTAATATGTGAGAAGGAAAGGGGAGACAGAGCCCAGACAGAGTAATAGGTGATAAGGAAAGGGGAGACAGGGCCCAGACAGGGTAATAAGTGAGAAGGAAAGGGGAGACAGAGCCCAGACATGGTAATGGGTGAGAAGTTAAGGGGAGATACTGCCCAGACAGGGTAATAGGTGAGAAGGAAAGGGGAGATAGAGCCCAGACAGGGTAAAATGTGAGAAGGAAAGGGGAGACAGAGCCCAGACAGAGTAATAGGTGATAAGGAAAGGGGAGACAGGGCCCAAACAGGGTAATAAGTGAGAAGGAAAGGGGAGACAGAGCCCAGACAGGGTAATAGGTGAGAAGGAAAGGGGAGACAGAGCCCAGATAGGGTAATATGTGAGAAGGAAAGGGGAGACAGGGCCCAGACAGGGTAATAAGTGAGAAGGAAAGGGGAGACAGAGCCCAGACATGGTAATAGGTGAGAAGGAAAGGGGAGATAGAGCCCAGACAGGGTAATATGTGAGAAGGAAAGGGGAGACAGAGCCCAGACAGGGTAATATGTGAGAAGGAAAGGGGAGACAGAGTCCAGATAGTTTAATATGTGAGAAGGAAAGGGGAGACAGGGCCCAGACAGGGTAATAAGTGAGAAGGAAAGGGGAGACAGAGCCCAGACATGGTTATAGGTGAGAAGGAAAGGGGAGACAGAGCCCAGATAGGGTAATATGTGAGAAGGAAAGGGGAGACAGGGCCCAGACAGGGTAATAAGTGAGAAGGAAAGGGGAGACAGAGCCCAGACAGGGTAATAGGTGAGAAGGAAAGGGGAGACAGAGCCCAGATAGGGTAATATGTGAGAAGGAAAGGGGAGATAGGGCCCAGACAGGGTAATAAGTGAGAAGGAAAGGGGAGACAGAGCCCAGACATGGTAATAGGTGAGAAGGAAAGGGGAGATAGAGCCCAGACAGGGTAATATGTGAGAAGGAAAGGGGAGACAGAGCCCAGACAGGGTAATATGTGAGAAGGAAAGGGGAGACAGAGTCCAGATAGTTTAATATGTGAGAAGGAAAGGGGAGACAGGGCCCAGACAGGGTAATAAGTGAGAAGGAAAGGGGAGACAGAGCCCAGACATGGTTATAGGTGAGAAGGAAAGGGGAGACAGAGCCCAGATAGGGTAATATGTGAGAAGGAAAGGGGAGACAGGGCCCAGACAGGGTAATAAGTGAGAAGGAAAGGGGAGACAGAGCCCAGACATGGTAATGGGTGAGAAGGAAAGGGGAGACAGAGCCCAGACAGAGTTATAGGTGAGAAGGAAAGGGGAAATAGAGCCCAGACAGGGTAATAGGTGAGAAGGAAAGGGGAGATAAAGCCCAGACAGGGTAATAGGTGAGAAGGAAAGGGGAGATAGAGTCCAGACAGGGTAATAGGTGAGAAGGATAGGGGAGATAGAGCCTAGACAGGGTAATAGGTGAGGAGGAAAGGGGAGATACTGCCCAGACAGGGTAATAGGTGAGAAGGAAAGGGGAGATACTGCCCAGACAGGGTAATAGGTGAGAAGGAAAGGGGAGATAGAGCCCAGACAGGGTAATGGGTGAGAAGGAAAGGGGAGATAGAGTCCAGACAGGGTAATATGTGAGAAGGAAAGGGGAGATAGAGCCCAGGCAGGGTAATATGTGAGAAGGAAAGGGGAGACAGGGCCCAGACAGGGTAATATGTGAGAAGGAAAGGGGAGATAGAGCCCAGACAGGGTAATAGGTGGGAAGGAAAGGGGAGATAGAGCCCAGACAGGGTAATAGGTGAGAAGGAAAGGGGAGATAGAGCCCAGACAGGGTAATAGGTGAGAAGGAAAGGGGAGATAGAGCCCAGACAGGGTAATAGGTGAGAAGGAAAGGGGAGATAGAGCCCAGACAGGGTAATAGGTGAGAAGGAAAGGGGAGATAGAGCCCAGACATGGTAATAGCTGAGAAGTAAAGGGGAGACAGAGCCCAGATAGGGTAATAGGTGAGAAGGAAAGGGAAGATAGAGCCCAGACAGGGCAATAGGTGAGAAGGAAAGGGGAGATAGAGCCCAGACAGGGTAATAGGTGAGGATGAAAGGGGAGATACTGCCCAGACAGGGTAATAGGTGAGAAGGAAAGGGGAGATACTGCCCAGACAGGGTAATAGGTGAGAAGGAAAGGGGAGATAGAGCCCAGACAGGGTAATGGGTGAGAATTAAAGGGGAGATAGGGCCCAAACAGGGTAATATGTGAGAAGGAAAGGGGAGATAGAGCCCAGACAGGGTAATATGTGAGAAGGAAAGGGGAGACAGGGCCCAGACAGGGTAATAGGTGAGAAGGAAAGGGGAGATAGAGCCCAGACAGGGTAATAGGTGAGAAGGAAAGGGGAGATAGAGCCCAGACAGGGTAATAGGTGAGAAGGAAAGGGGAGATACTGCCCAGACAGGGTAATAGGTGAGAAGGAAAGGGGAGATACTGCCCAGACAGGGTAATAGGTGAGAAGGAAAGGGGAGATACTGCCCAGACAGGGTAATATGTGAGAAGGAAAGGGGAGATAGAGCCCAGACAGGGTAATGGGTGAGAAGGAAAGGGGAGATAGAGCCCAGACAGGGTAATATGTGAGAAGGAAAGGGGAGATAGAGCCCAGACAGGGTAATATGTGAGAAGGAAAGGGGAGACAGAGCCCAGACATGGTAATGGGTGAGAAGGAAAGGGGAGATACTGCCCAGACAGGGTAATAGGTGAGAAGGAAAGGGGAGATAGAGCCCAGACAGGGTAAAATGTGAGAAGGAAAGGGGAGACAGAGCCCAGACAGAGTAATAGGTGATAAGGAAAGGGGAGACAGGGCCCAGACAGGGTAATAAGTGAGAAGGAAAGGGGAGACAGAGCCCAGACAGGGTAATAGGTGAGAAGGAAAGGGGAGACAGAGCCCAGATAGGGTAATATGTGAGAAGGAAAGGGGAGACAGAGCCCAGACATGGTAATGGGTGAGAAGGAAAGGGGAGATACTGCCCAGACAGGGTAATAGGTGAGTAGGAAAGGGGAGATAGAGCCCAGACAGGGTAATATGTGAGAAGGAAAGGGGAGACAGAGCCCAGACAGAGTAATAGGTGATAAGGAAAGGGGAGACAGGGCCCAGACAGGGTAATAAGTGAGAAGGAAAGGGGAGACAGAGCCCAGACAGAGTAATAGGTGATAAGGAAAGGGGAGACAGGGCCCAGACAGGGTAATAGGTGAGAAGGAAAGGGGAGACAGAGCCAAGACAGGGTAATGGGTGAGAAGGAAAGGGGAGATACTGCCCAGACAGGGTAATAAGTGAGAAGGAAAGGGGAGATAGAACCCAGACAGGGTAATATGTGAGAAGGAAAGGGGAGACAGAGCCCAGACAGAGTAATAGGTGATAAGGAAAGGGGAGACAGGGCCCAGACAGGGTAATAAGTGAGAAGGAAAGGGGAGACAGAGCCCAGACATGGTAATGGGTGAGAAGTTAAGGGGAGATACTGCCCAGACAGGGTAATAGGTGAGAAGGAAAGGGGAGATAGAGCCCAGACAGGGTAAAATGTGAGAAGGAAAGGGGAGACAGAGCCCAGACAGAGTAATAGGTGATAAGGAAAGGGGAGACAGGGCCCAAACAGGGTAATAAGTGAGAAGGAAAGGGGAGACAGAGCCCAGACAGGGTAATAGGTGAGAAGGAAAGGGGAGACAGAGCCCAGATAGGGTAATATGTGAGAAGGAAAGGGGAGACAGGGCCCAGACAGGGTAATAAGTGAGAAGGAAAGGGGAGACAGAGCCCAGACATGGTAATAGGTGAGAAGGAAAGGGGAGATAGAGCCCAGACAGGGTAATATGTGAGAAGGAAAGGGGAGACAGAGCCCAGACAGGGTAATATGTGAGAAGGAAAGGGGAGACAGAGTCCAGATAGTTTAATATGTGAGAAGGAAAGGGGAGACAGGGCCCAGACAGGGTAATAAGTGAGAAGGAAAGGGGAGACAGAGCCCAGACATGGTTATAGGTGAGAAGGAAAGGGGAGACAGAGCCCAGACAGGGTAATATGTGAGAAGGAAAGGGGAGACAGGGCCCAGACAGGGTAATAAGTGAGAAGGAAAGGGGAGACAGAGCCCAGACAGGGTAATAGGTGAGAAGGAAAGGGGAGACAGAGCCCAGATAGGGTAATATGTGAGAAGGAAAGGGGAGATAGGGCCCAGACAGGGTAATAAGTGAGAAGGAAAGGGGAGACAGAGCCCAGACATGGTAATAGGTGAGAAGGAAAGGGGAGATAGAGCCCAGACAGGGTAATATGTGAGAAGGAAAGGGGAGACAGAGCCCAGACAGGGTAATATGTGAGAAGGAAAGGGGAGACAGAGTCCAGATAGTTTAATATGTGAGAAGGAAAGGGGAGACAGGGCCCAGACAGGGTAATAAGTGAGAAGGAAAGGGGAGACAGAGCCCAGACATGGTTATAGGTGAGAAGGAAAGGGGAGACAGAGCCCAGATAGGGTAATATGTGAGAAGGAAAGGGGAGACAGGGCCCAGACAGGGTAATAAGTGAGAAGGAAAGGGGAGACAGAGCCCAGACATGGTAATGGGTGAGAAGGAAAGGGGAGACAGAGCCCAGACAGAGTTATAGGTGAGAAGGAAAGGGGAAATAGAGCCCAGACAGGGTAATAGGTGAGAAGGAAAGGGGAGATAAAGCCCAGACAGGGTAATAGGTGAGAAGGAAAGGGGAGATAGAGTCCAGACAGGGTAATAGGTGAGAAGGATAGGGGAGATAGAGCCTAGACAGGGTAATAGGTGAGGAGGAAAGGGGAGATACTGCCCAGACAGGGTAATAGGTGAGAAGGAAAGGGGAGATACTGCCCAGACAGGGTAATAGGTGAGAAGGAAAGGGGAGATAGAGCCCAGACAGGGTAATGGGTGAGAAGGAAAGGGGAGATAGAGTCCAGACAGGGTAATATGTGAGAAGGAAAGGGGAGATAGAGCCCAGGCAGGGTAATATGTGAGAAGGAAAGGGGAGACAGGGCCCAGACAGGGTAATATGTGAGAAGGAAAGGGGAGATAGAGCCCAGACAGGGTAATAGGTGGGAAGGAAAGGGGAGATAGAGCCCAGACAGGGTAATATGTGAGAAGGAAAGGGGAGATAGAGCCCAGACAGGGTAATATGTGAGAAGGAAAGGGGAGACAGAGCCCAGACATGGTAATGGGTGAGAAGGAAAGGGGAGATACTGCCCAGACAGGGTAATAGGTGAGAAGGAAAGGGGAGATAGAGCCCAGACAGGGTAAAATGTGAGAAGGAAAGGGGAGACAGAGCCCAGACAGTGTAATAGGTGATAAGGAAAGGGGAGACAGGGCCCAGACAGGGTAATAAGTGAGAAGGAAAGGGGAGACAGAGCCCAGACAGGGTAATAGGTGAGAAGGAAAGGGGAGACAGAGCCCAGATAGGGTAATATGTGAGAAGGAAAGGGGAGACAGGGCCCAAACAGGGAAATAAGTGAGAAGGAAAGGGGAGACAGAGCCCAGACATGGTAATAGGTGAGAAGGAAAGGGGAGATAGAGCCCAGACAGGGTAATATGTGAGAAGGAAAGGGGAGACAGAGCCCAGACACGGTAATAGGTGAGAAGGAAAGGGGAGACAGAGCCCAGATAGGGTAATATGTGAGAAGGAAAGGGGAGACAGGGCCCAGACAGGGTAATAAGTGAGAAGGAAAGGGGAGACAGAGCCCAGACATGGTTATAGGTGAGAAGGAAAGGGGAGACAGAGCCCAGATAGGGTAATATGTGAGAAGGAAAGGGGAGACAGGGCCCAGACAGGGTAATAAGTGAGAAGGAAAGGGGAGACAGAGCCCAGACATGGTAATGGGAGAGAAGGAAAGGGGAGACAGAGCCCAGACAGAGTAAAAGGTGAGAAGGAAAGGGGAGATAGAGCCCAGACAGGGTAATAGGTGAGAAGGAAAGGGGAGATAGAGCCCAGACAGGGTAATAGGTGAGAAGGAAAGGGGAGATAGAGTCCAGACAGGGTAATAGGTGAGAAGGAAAGGGGAGATAGAGCCCAGACATGGTAATAGGTGAGAAGGAAAGGGGAGATAGAGCCCAGACAGGGTAATATGTGAGAAGGAAAGGGGAGACAGGGCCCAGACAGGGTAATAGGTGAGAAGGAAAGGGGAGATAGAGCCCAGACAGGGTAATAGGTGAGAAGGAAAGGGGAGATAGAGCCCAGACAGGATAATAGGTGAGGAGGAAAGGAGAGATACTGCCCAGACAGGGTAATAGGTGAGAAGGAAAGGGGAGATACTGCCCAGACAGGGTAATATGTGAGAAGGAAAGGGGAGATAGAGCCCAGACAGGGTAATGGGTGAGAAGGAAAGGGAATATAGAGCCCAGACAGAGTAATATGTGAGAAGGAAAGGGGAGATAGAGCCCAGACAGGGTAATAAGTGAGAAGGAAAGGGGAGACAGGGCCCAGACAGGGTAATAAGTGAGAAGGAAAGGGGAGATAGAGCCCAGACATGGTAATGGGTGAGAAGGAAAGGGGAGATACTGCCCAGACAGGGTAATAGGTGAGAAGGAAAGGGGAGATAGTGCCCAGACTGGGTAATATGTGAGAAGGAAAGGGGAGATAGAGCCCAGACATGGTAATGGGTGAGAAGGAAAGGGGAGACAGAGCCCAGACAGGGTAATAGGTGATAAGGAAAGGGGAGACAGGGCCCAGACAGGGTAATAAGTGAGAAGGAAAGGGGAGACAGAGCCCAGACATGGTAATGGGTGAGAAGGAAAGGAGAGACAGAGCCCAGACAGGGTAATAGGTGATAAGGAAAGGGGAAACAGGGCCCAGACAGGGTAATAAGTGAGAAGGAAAGGGGAGACAGAGCCCAGACATGGTAATGGGTGAGAAGGAAAGGGGAGATACTGCCCAGACAGGGTAATAGGTGAGAAGGAAAGGGGAGATAGTGCCCAGACTGGGTAATATGTGAGAAGGAAAGGGGAGATAGAGCCCAGACATGGTAATGGGTGAGAAGGAAAGGGGAGACAGAGCCCAGACAGGGTAATAGGTGATAAGGAAAGGGGAGACAGGGCCCAGACAGGGTAATAAGTGAGAAGGAAAGGGGAGACAGAGCCCAGACATGGTAATGGGTGAGAAGGAAAGGGGAGATACTGCCCAGACAGGGTAATAGGTGAGTAGGAAAGGGGAGATAGAGCCCAGACATGGTAATATGTGAGAAGGAAAGGGGAGACAGAGCCCAGAAAGAGTAATAGGTGATAAGGAAAGGGGAGACAGGGCCCAGACAGGGTAATAAGTGAGAAGGAAAGGGGAGACAGAGCCCAGACAGAGTAATAGGTGATAAGGAAAGGGGAGACAGGGCCCAGACAGGGTAATAGGTGAGAAGGAAAGGGGAGACAGAGCCCAGACAGGGTAATGGGTGAGAAGGAAAGGGGAGATACTGCCCAGACAGGGTAATAAGTGAGAAGGAAAGGGGAGATAGAACCCAGACAGGGTAATATGTGAGAAGGAAAGGGGAGACAGAGCCCAGACAGAGTAATAGGTGATAAGGAAAGGGGAGACAGGGCCCAGACAGGGTAATAAGTGAGAAGGAAAGGGGAGACAGAGCCCAGACATGGTAATGGGTTAGAAGGAAAGGGGAGATACTGCCCAGACAGGGTAATAGGTGAGAAGGAAAGGGGAGATAGAGCCCAGACAGGGTAAAATGTGAGAAGGAAAGGGGAGACAGAGCCCAGACAGAGTAATAGGTGATAAGGAAAGGGGAGACAGGGCCCAGACAGGGTAATAAGTGAGAAGGAAAGGGGAGATAGAGCCCAGACAGGGTAATAGGTGAGAAGGAAAGGGGAGACAGAGCCCAGATAGGGTAATATGTGAGAAGGAAAGGCGAGACAGGGCCCAGACAGGGTAATAAGTGAGAAGGAAAGGGGAGACAGAGCCCAGACATGGTAATAGGTGAGAAGGAAAGGGGAGATAGAGCCCAGACAGGGTAATATGTGAGAAGGAAAGGGGAGACAGAGCCCAGACAGGGTAATATGTGAGAAGGAAAGGGGAGACAGAGTCCAGATAGTTTAATATGTGAGAAGGAAAGGGGAGACAGGGCCCAGACAGGGTAATAAGTGAGAAGGAAAGGGGAGACAGAGCCCAGACATGGTTATAGGTGAGTAGGAAAGGGGAGACAGAGCCCAGATAGGGTAATATATGAGAAGGAAAGGGGAGACAGGGCCCAGACAGGGTAATAAGTGAGAAGGAAAGGGGAGACAGAGCCCAGACATGGTAATGGGTGAGAAGGAAAGGGGAGTCAGAGCCCAGACAGGGTAATGGGTGAGAAGGAAAGGGGAGATAGAGACCAGACAGGGTAATATGTGAGAAGGAAAGGGGAGATAGAGCCCAGACAGGGTAATATGTGAGAAGGAAAGGGGAGACAGGGCCCAGACAGGGTAATTAGTGAGAAGGAAAGGGGAGATAGAGCCCAGACATGGTAATGGGTGAGAAGGAAAGGGTAGATACTGCCCAGACAGGGTAATAGGTGAGAAGGAAAGGGAAGATAGTGTCCAGACTGGGTAATATGTGAGAAGGAAAGGGGAGATAGAGCCCAGACATGGTAATGGGTGAGAAGGAAAGGGGAGATACTGCCCAGTCATGGTAATGGGTGAGAAGGAAAGGTGAGACAGAGCCCAGACAGGGTAATAGGTGATAAGGAAAGGGGAGACAGGGCCCAG
Organism: Pseudophryne corroboree; assembly: GCF_028390025.1. Classification (NCBI taxonomy): domain Eukaryota; kingdom Metazoa; phylum Chordata; class Amphibia; order Anura; family Myobatrachidae; genus Pseudophryne; species Pseudophryne corroboree. The sequence goes on along the minus strand of NC_086444.1, from coordinate 1,215,252,939 downwards.
ACAGGGTAATAAGTGAGAAGGAAAGGGGAGACAGAGCCCAGACATGGTAATGGGTGAGAAGGAAAGGGGAGATACTGCCCAGACAGGGTAATAGGTGAGTAGGAAAGGGGAGATAGAGCCCAGACAGGGTAATATGTGAGAAGGAAAGGGGAGACAGAGCCCAGACAGAGTAATAGGTGATAAGGAAAGGGGAGACAGGGCCCAGACAGGGTAATAAGTGAGAAGGAAAGGGGAGACAGAGCCCAGACAGAGTAATAGGTGATAAGGAAAGGGGAGACAGGGCCCAGACAGGGTAATAGGTGAGAAGGAAAGGGGAGACAGAGCCCAGACAGGGTAATGGGTGAGAAGGAAAGGGGAGATACTGCCCAGACAGGGTAATAAGTGAGAAGGAAAGGGGAGATAGAACCCAGACAGGGTAATATGTGAGAAGGAAAGGGGAGACAGAGCCAAGACAGAGTAATAGGTGATAAGGAAAGGGGAGACAGGGCCCAGACAGGGTAATAAGTGAGAAGAAAAGGGGAGACAGAGCCCAGACATGGTAATGGGTGAGAAGGAAAGGGGAGATTCTGCCCAGACAGGGTAATAGGTGAGAAGGAAAGGGGAGATAGAGCCCAGACAGGGTAAAATGTGAGAAGGAAAGGGGAGACAGAGCCCAGACAGAGTAATAGGTGATAAGGAAAGGGGAGACAGGGCCCAGACAGGGTAATAAGTGAGAAGGAAAGGGGAGACAGAGCCCAGACAGGGTAATAGGTGAGAAGGAAAGGGGAGACAGAGCCCAGATAGGGTAATATGTGAGAAGGAAAGGGGAGACAGGGCCCAGACAGGGTAATAAGTGAGAAGGAAAGGGGAGACAGAGCCCAGACATGGTAATAGGTGAGAAGGAAAGGGGAGATAGAGCCCAGACAGGGTAATATGTGAGAAGGAAAGGGGAGACAGAGCCCAGACAGAGTAATAGGTGAGAAGGAAAGGGGAGACAGAGCCCAGATAGTTTAATATGTGAGAAGGAAAGGGGAGACAGGGCCCAGACAGGGTAATAAGTGAGAAGGAAAGGGGAGACAGAGCCCAGACATGGTTATAGGTGAGAAGGAAAGGGGAGACAGAGCCCAGATAGGGTAATATGTGAGAAGGAAAGGGGAGACAGGGCCCAGACAGGGTAATAAGTGAGAAGGAAAGGGGAGACAGAGCCCAGACATGGTAATGGGTGAGAAGGAAAGGGGAGACAGAGCCCAGACAGAGTAATAGGTGAGAAGGAAAGGGGAGATAGAGCCCAGACAGGGTAATAGGTGAGAAGGAAAGGGGAGATAGAGCCCAGACAGGGTAATAGGTGAGAAGGAAAGGGGAGATAGAGTCCAGACAGGGTAATAGGTGAGAAGGAAAGGGGAGATAGAGCCCAGACATGGTAATAGGTGAGAAGGAAAGGGGAGACAGAGCCCAGATAGGGTAATAGGTGAGAAGGAAAGGGGAGATAGAGCCCAGACAGGGTAATAGGTGAGAAGGAAAGGGGAGATAGAGCCCAGACAGGGTAATAGGTGAGGAGGAAAGGGGAGATACTGCCCAGACAGGGTAATAGGTGAGAAGGAAAGGGGAGATACTGCCCAGACAGGGTAATAGGTGAGAAGGAAAGGGGAGATAGAGCCCAGACAGGGTAATGGGTGAGAAGGAAAGGGGAGATAGAGCCCAGACAGGGTAATATGTGAGAAGGAAAGGGGAGATAGAGCCCAGGCAGGGTAATATGTGAGAAGGAAAGGGGAGACAGGGCCCAGACAGGGTAATAAGTGAGAAGGAAAGGGGAGACAGAGCCCAGATAGGGTAATAGGTGAGAAGAAAAGGGGAGACAGAGCCCAGACAGGGTAATAGGTAAGAAGGAAAGGGGAGACAGAGCCCAGATAGGGTAATATGTGAGAAGGAAAGGGGAGACAGGGCCCAGACAGGGTAATAAGTGAGAAGGAAAGGGGAGACAGAGCCCAGACATGGTTATAGGTGAGAAGGAAAGGGGAGACAGAGCCCAGATAGGGTAATATGTGAGAAGGAAAGGGGAGACAGGGCCCAGACAGGGTAATAAGTGAGAAGGAAAGGGGAGACAGAGCCCAGACATGGTAATGGGTGAGAAGGAAAGGGGAGACAGAGCCCAGACAGAGTAATACGTGAGAAGGAAAGGGGAGATAGAGCCCAGACAGGGTAATAGGTGAGAAGGAAAGGGGAGATAGAGCCCAGACAGGGTAATAGGTGAGAAGGAAAGGGGAGATAGAGCCCAGACAGGGTAATAGGTGAGAAGGAAAGGGGAGATAGAGCCCAGACATGGTAATAGCTGAGAAGTAAAGGGGAGACAGAGCCCAGATAGGGTAATAGGTGAGAAGGAAAGGGAAGATAGAGCCCAGACAGGGCAATAGGTGAGAAGGAAAGGGGAGATAGAGCCCAGACAGGGTAATAGGTGAGGATGAAAGGGGAGATACTGCCCAGACAGGGTAATAGGTGAGAAGGAAAGGGGAGATACTGCCCAGACAGGGTAATAGGTGAGAAGGAAAGGGGAGATAGAGCCCAGACAGGGTAATGGGTGAGAAGGAAAGGGGAGATAGGGCCCAAACAGGGTAATATGTGAGAAGGAAAGGGGAGATAGAGCCCAGACAGGGTAATATGTGAGAAGGAAAGGGGAGACAGGGCCCAGACAGGGTAATAGGTGAGAAGGAAAGGGGAGATAGAGCCCAGACAGGGTAATAGGTGAGAAGGAAAGGGGAGATAGAGCCCAGACAGGGTAATAGGTGAGAAGGAAAGGGGAGATACTGCCCAGACAGGGTAATAGGTGAGAAGGAAAGGGGAGATACTGCCCAGACAGGGTAATAGGTGAGAAGGAAAGGGGAGATACTGCCCAGACAGGGTAATATGTGAGAAGGAAAGGGGAGATAGAGCCCAGACAGGGTAATGGGTGAGAAGGAAAGGGGAGATAGAGCCAAGACAGGGTAATATGTGAGAAGGAAAGGGGAGATAGAGCCCAGACAGGGTAATATGTGAGAAGGAAAGGGGAGACAGAGCCCAGACATGGTAATGGGTGAGAAGGAAAGGGGAGATACTGCCCAGACAGGGTAATAGGTGAGAAGGAAAGGGGAGATAGAGCCCAGACAGGGTAAAATGTGAGAAGGAAAGGGGAGACAGAGCCCAGACAGAGTAATAGGTGATAAGGAAAGGGGAGACAGGGCCCAGACAGGGTAATAAGTGAGAAGGAAAGGGGAGACAGAGCCCAGACAGGGTAATAGGTGAGAAGGAAAGGGGAGACAGAGCCCAGATAGGGTAATATGTGAGAAGGAAAGGGGAGACAGAGCCCAGACATGGTAATGGGTGAGAAGGAAAGGGGAGATACTGCCCAGACAGGGTAATAGGTGAGTAGGAAAGGGGAGATAGAGCCCAGACAGGGTAATATGTGAGAAGGAAAGGGGAGACAGAGCCCAGACAGAGTAATAGGTGATAAGGAAAGGGGAGACAGGGCCCAGACAGGGTAATAAGTGAGAAGGAAAGGGGAGACAGAGCCCAGACAGAGTAATAGGTGATAAGGAAAGGGGAGACAGGGCCCAGACAGGGTAATAGGTGAGAAGGAAAGGGGAGACAGAGCCAAGACAGGGTAATGGGTGAGAAGGAAAGGGGAGATACTGCCCAGACAGGGTAATAAGTGAGAAGGAAAGGGGAGATAGAACCCAGACAGGGTAATATGTGAGAAGGAAAGGGGAGACAGAGCCCAGACAGAGTAATAGGTGATAAGGAAAGGGGAGACAGGGCCCAGACAGGGTAATAAGTGATAAGGAAAGGGGAGACATAGCCCAGACATGGTAATGGGTGAGAAGTTAAGGGGAGATACTGCCCAGACAGGGTAATAGGTGAGAAGGAAAGGGGAGATAGAGCCCAGACAGGGTAAAATGTGAGAAGGAAAGGGGAGACAGAGCCCAGACAGAGTAATAGGTGATAAGGAAAGGGGAGACAGGGCCCAGACAGGGTAATAAGTGAGACGGAAAGGGGAGACAGAGCCCAGACAGGGTAATAGGTGAGAAGGAAAGGGGAGACAGAGCCCAGATAGGGTAATATGTGAGAAGGAAAGGGGAGACAGGGCCCAGACAGGGTAATAAGTGAGAAGGAAAGGGGAGACAGAGCCCAGACAGGGTAATATGTGAGAAGGAAAGGGGAGACAGAGCCCAGACATGGTAATGGGTGAGAAGGAAAGGGGAGACAGAGCCCAGACAGAGTAATAGGTGAGAAGGAAAGGGGAGATAGAGCCCAGACAGGGTAATAGGTGAGAAGGAAAGGGGAGATAAAGCCCAGACAGGGTAATATGTGAGAAGGAAAGGGGAGACAGAGCCCAGACATGGTAATGGGTGAGAAGGAAAGGGGAGACAGAGCCCAGACAGAGTAATAGGTGAGAAGGAAAGGGGAGATAGAGCCCAGACAGGGTAATAGGTGAGAAGGAAAGGGGAGATAAAGCCCAGACAGGGTAATATGTGAGAAGGAAAGGGGAGACAGAGCCCAGACAGAGTAATAGGTGATAAGGAAAGGGGAGACAGGGCCCAGACAGGGTAATAAGTGAGAAGGAAAGGGGAGACAGAGCCCAGACATGGTAATGGGTGAGAAGTTAAGGGGAGATACTGCCCAGACAGGGTAATAGGTGAGAAGGAAAGGGGAGATAGAGCCCAGACAGGGTAAAATGTGAGAAGGAAAGGGGAGACAGAGCCCAGACAGAGTAATAGGTGATAAGGAAAGGGGAGACAGGGCCCAGACAGGGTAATAAGTGAGAAGGAAAGGGGAGACAGAGCCCAGACAGGGTAATAGGTGAGAAGGAAAGGGGAGACAGAGCCCAGATAGGGTAATATGTGAGAAGGAAAGGGGAGACAGGGCCCAGACAGGGTAATAAGTGAGAAGGAAAGGGGAGACAGAGCCCAGACATGGTTATAGGTGAGAAGGAAAGGGGAGACAGAGCCCAGATAGGGTAATATGTGAGAAGGAAAGGGGAGACAGGGCCCAGACAGGGTAATAAGTGAGAAGGAAAGGGGAGACAGAGCCCAGACATGGTAATGGGTGAGTAGGAAAGGGGAGACAGAGCCCAGACAGAGTAATAGGTGAGAAGGAAAGGGGAGATAGAGCCCAGACAGGGTAATAGGTGAGAAGGAAAGGGGAGATAAAGCCCAGACAGGGTAATAGGTGAGAAGGAAAGGGGAGATAGAGTCCAGACAGGGTAATAGGTGAGAAGGATAGGGGAGATAGAGCCTAGACAGGGTAATAGGTGAGGAGGAAAGGGGAGATACTGCCCAGACAGGGTAATAGGTGAGAAGGAAAGGGGAGATACTGCCCAGACAGGGTAATAGGTGAGAAGGAAAGGGGAGATAGAGCCCAGACAGGGTAATGGGTGAGAAGGAAAGGGGAGATAGAGCCCAGACAGGGTAATATGTGAGAAGGAAAGGGGAGATAGAGCCCAGGCAGGGTAATATGTGAGAAGGAAAGGGGAGACAGGGCCCAGACAGGGTAATATGTGAGAAGGAAAGGGGAGATAGAGCCCAGACAGGGTAATAGGTGGGAAGGAAAGGGGAGATAGAGCCCAGACAGGGTAATATGTGAGAAGGAAAGGGGAGATAGAGCCCAGACAGGGTAATATGTGAGAAGGAAAGGGGAGACAGAGCCCAGACAGGGTAATAGGTGAGAAGGAAAGGGGAGACAGAGCCCAGACAGGGTAATAGGTGAGAAGGAAAGGGGAGACAGAGCCCAGATAGGGTAATATGTGAGAAGGAAAGGGGAGACAGAGCCCAGACATGGTAATGGGTGAGAAGGAAAGGGGAGATACTGCCCAGACAGGGTAATAGGTGAGTAGGAAAGGGGAGATAGAGCCCAGACAGGGTAATATGTGAGAAGGAAAGGGGAGACAGAGCCCAGACAGAGTAATAGGTGATAAGGAAAGGGGAGACAGGGCCCAGACAGGGTAATAAGTGAGAAGGAAAGGGGAGACAGAGCCCAGACAGAGTAATAGGTGATAAGGAAAGGGGAGACAGGGCCCAGACAGGGTAATAGGTGAGAAGGAAAGGGGAGACAGAGCCCAGACAGGGTAATAGGTGAGAAGGAAAGGGGAGACAGAGCCCAGATAGGGTAATATGTGAGAAGGAAAGGGGAGACAGAGCCCAGACATGGTAATGGGTGAGAAGGAAAGGGGAGATACTGCCCAGACAGGGTAATAGGTGAGTAGGAAAGGGGAGATAGAGCCCAGACAGGGTAATATGTGAGAAGGAAAGGGGAGACAGAGCCCAGACAGAGTAATAGGTGATAAGGAAAGGGGAGACAGGGCCCAGACAGGGTAATAAGTGAGAAGGAAAGGGGAGACAGAGCCCAGACAGAGTAATAGGTGATAAGGAAAGGGGAGACAGGGCCCAGACAGGGTAATAGGTGAGAAGGAAAGGGGAGACAGAGCCAAGACAGGGTAATGGGTGAGAAGGAAAGGGGAGATACTGCCCAGACAGGGTAATAAGTGAGAAGGAAAGGGGAGATAGAACCCAGACAGGGTAATATGTGAGAAGGAAAGGGGAGACAGAGCCCAGACAGAGTAATAGGTGATAAGGAAAGGGGAGACAGGGCCCAGACAGGGTAATAAGTGAGAAGGAAAGGGGAGACAGAGCCCAGACATGGTAATGGGTGAGAAGTTAAGGGGAGATACTGCCCAGACAGGGTAAAATGTGAGAAGGAAAGGGGAGACAGAGCCCAGACAGAGTAATAGGTGATAAGGAAAGGGGAGACAGGGCCCAGACAGGGTAATAAGTGAGAAGGAAAGGGGAGACAGAGCCCAGACAGGGTAATAGGTGAGAAGGAAAGGGGAGACAGAGCCCAGATAGGGTAATATGTGAGAAGGAAAGGGGAGACAGGGCCCAGACAGGGTAATAAGTGAGAAGGAAAGGGGAGACAGAGCCCAGACATGGTAATAGGTGAGAAGGAAAGGGGAGATAGAGCCCAGACAGGGTAATATGTGAGAAGGAAAGGGGAGACAGAGCCCAGACAGGGTAATATGTGAGAAGGAAAGGGGAGACAGAGCCCAGACATGGTAATGGGTGAGAAGGAAAGGGGAGACAGAGCCCAGACAGAGTAATAGGTGAGAAGGAAAGGGGAGATAGAGCCCAGACAGGGTAATAGGTGAGAAGGAAAGGGGAGATAAAGCCCAGACAGGGTAATATGTGAGAAGGAAAGGGGAGACAGAGCCCAGACAGAGTAATAGGTGATAAGGAAAGGGGAGACAGGGCCCAGACAGGGTAATAAGTGAGAAGGAAAGGGGAGACAGAGCCCAGACATGGTAATGGGTGAGAAGTTAAGGGGAGATACTGCCCAGACAGGGTAATAGGTGAGAAGGAAAGGGGAGATAGAGCCCAGACAGGGTAAAATGTGAGAAGGAAAGGGAAGACAGAGCCCAGACAGAGTAATAGGTGATAAGGAAAGGGGAGACAGGGCACAGACAGGGTAATAAGTGAGAAGGAATGGGGAGACAGAGCCCAGACAGGGTAATAGGTGAGAAGGAAAGGGGAGACAGAGCCCAGATAGGGTAATATGTGAGAAGGAAAGGGGAGACAGGGCCCAGACAGGGTAATAAGTGAGAAGGAAAGGGGAGACAGAGCCCAGACATGGTTATAGGTGAGAAGGAAAGGGGAGACAGAGCCCAGACAGAGTAATAGGTGAGAAGGAAAGGGGAGATAGAGCCCAGACAGGGTAATAGGTGAGAAGGAAAGGGGAGATAAAGCCCAGACAGGGTAATAGGTGAGAAGGAAAGGGGAGATAGAGTCCAGACAGGGTAATAGGTGAGAAGGATAGGGGAGATAGAGCCTAGACAGGGTAATAGGTGAGGAGGAAAGGGGAGATACTGCCCAGACAGGGTAATAGGTGAGAAGGAAAGGGGAGATACTGCCCAGACAGGGTAATAGGTGAGAAGGAAAGGGGAGATAGAGCCCAGACAGGGTAATGGGTGAGAAGGAAAGGGGAGATAGAGCCCAGACAGGGTAATATGTGAGAAGGAAAGGGGAGATAGAGCCCAGGCAGGGTAATATGTGAGAAGGAAAGGGGAGACAGGGCCCAGACAGGGTAATATGTGAGAAGGAAAGGGGAGATAGAGCCCAGACAGGGTAATAGGTGGGAAGGAAAGGGGAGATAGAGCCCAGACAGGGTAATATGTGAGAAGGAAAGGGGCGATAGAGCCCAGACAGGGTAATATGTGAGAAGGAAAGGGGAGACAGAGCCCAGACAGGGTAATAGGTGAGAAGGAAAGGGGAGACAGAGCCCAGACAGGGTAATAGGTGAGAAGGAAAGGGGAGACAGAGCCCAGATAGGGTAATATGTGAGAAGGAAAGGGGAGACAGAGCCCAGACATGGTAATGGGTGAGAAGGAAAGGGGAGATACTGCCCAGACAGGGTAATAGGTGAGTAGGAAAGGGGAGATAGAGCCCAGACAGGGTAATATGTGAGAAGGAAAGGGGAGACAGAGCCCAGACAGAGTAATAGGTGATAAGGAAAGGGGAGACAGGGCCCAGACAGGGTAATAAGTGAGAAGGAAAGGGGAGACAGAGCCCAGACAGAGTAATAGGTGATAAGGAAAGGGGAGACAGGGCCCAGACAGGGTAATAGGTGAGAAGGAAAGGGGAGACAGAGCCCAGACAGGGTAATAGGTGAGAAGGAAAGGGGAGACAGAGCCCAGATAGGGTAATATGTGAGAAGGAAAGGGGAGACAGAGCCCAGACATGGTAATGGGTGAGAAGGAAAGGGGAGATACTGCCCAGACAGGGTAATAGGTGAGTAGGAAAGGGGAGATAGAGCCCAGACAGGGTAATATGTGAGAAGGAAAGGGGAGACAGAGCCCAGACAGAGTAATAGGTGATAAGGAAAGGGGAGACAGGGCCCAGACAGGGTAATAAGTGAGAAGGAAAGGGGAGACAGAGCCCAGACAGAGTAATAGGTGATAAGGAAAGGGGAGACAGGGCCCAGACAGGGTAATAGGTGAGAAGGAAAGGGGAGACAGAGCCAAGACAGGGTAATGGGTGAGAAGGAAAGGGGAGATACTGCCCAGACAGGGTAATAAGTGAGAAGGAAAGGGGAGATAGAACCCAGACAGGGTAATATGTGAGAAGGAAAGGGGAGAAAGAGCCCAGACAGAGTAATAGGTGATAAGGAAAGGGGAGACAGGGCCCAGACAGGGTAATAAGTGAGAAGGAAAGGGGAGACAGAGCCCAGACATGGTAATGGGTGAGAAGTTAAGGGGAGATACTGCCCAGACAGGGTAAAATGTGAGAAGGAAAGGGGAGACAGAGCCCAGACAGAGTAATAGGTGATAAGGAAAGGGGAGACAGGGCCCAGACAGGGTAATAAGTGAGAAGGAAAGGGGAGACAGAGCCCAGACAGGGTAATAGGTGAGAAGGAAAGGGGAGACAGAGCCCAGATAGGGTAATATGTGAGAAGGAAAGGGGAGACAGGGCCCAGACAGGGTAATAAGTGAGAAGGAAAGGGGAGACAGAGCCCAGACATGGTAATAGGTGAGAAGGATAGGGGAGATAGAGCCCAGACAGGGTAATATGTGAGAAGGAAAGGGGAGACAGAGCCCAGACAGGGTAATATGTGAGAAGGAAAGGGGAGACAGAGCCCAGACATGGTAATGGGTGAGAAGGAAAGGGGAGACAGAGCCCAGACAGAGTAATAGGTGAGAAGGAAAGGGGAGATAGAGCCCAGACAGGGTAATAGGTGAGAAGGAAAGGGGAGATAAAGCCCAGACAGGGTAATATGTGAGAAGGAAAGGGGAGACAGAGCCCAGACAGAGTAATAGGTGATAAGGAAAGGGGAGACAGGGCCCAGACAGGGTAATAAGTGAGAAGGAAAGGGGAGACAGAGCCCAGACATGGTAATGGGTGAGAAGTTAAGGGGAGATACTGCCCAGACAGGGTAATAGGTGAGAAGGAAAGGGGAGATAGAGCCCAGACAGGGTAAAATGTGAGAAGGAAAGGGGAGACAGAGCCCAGACAGAGTAATAGGTGATAAGGAAAGGGGAGACAGGGCCCAGACAGGGTAATAAGTGAGAAGGAAAGGGGAGACAGAGCCCAGACAGGGTAATAGGTGAGAAGGAAAGGGGAGACAGAGCCCAGATAGGGTAATATGTGAGAAGGAAAGGGGAGACAGGGCCCAGACAGGGTAATAAGTGAGAAGGAAAGGGGAGACAGAGCCCAGACATGGTTATAGGTGAGAAGGAAAGGGGAGACAGAGCCCAGATAGGGTAATATGTGAGAAGGAAAGGGGAGACAGGGCCCAGACAGGGTAATAAGTGAGAAGGAAAGGGGAGACAGAGCCCAGACATGGTAATGGGTGAGAAGGAAAGGGGAGACAGAGCCCAGACAGAGTAATAGGTGAGAAGGAAAGGGGAGATAGAGCCCAGACAGGGTAATAGGTGAGAAGGAAAGGGGAGATAAAGCCCAGACAGGGTAATAGGTGAGAAGGAAAGGGGAGATAGAGTCCAGACAGGGTAATAGGTGAGAAGGATAGGGGAGATAGAGCCTAGACAGGGTAATAGGTGAGGAGGAAAGGGGAGATACTGCCCAGACAGGGTAATAGGTGAGAAGGAAAGGGGAGATACTGCCCAGACAGGGTAATAGGTGAGAAGGAAAGGGGAGATAGAGCCCAGACAGGGTAATGGGTGAGAAGGAAAGGGGAGATAGAGCCCAGACAGGGTAATATGTGAGAAGGAAAGGGGAGATAGAGCCCAGGCAGGGTAATATGTGAGAAGGAAAGGGGAGACAGGGCCCAGACAGGGTAATATGTGAGAAGGAAAGGGGAGATAGAGCCCAGACAGGGTAATATGTGAGAAGGAAAGGGGAGACAGAGCCCAGACAGGGTAATAGGTGAGAAGGAAAGGGGAGACAGAGCCCAGACAGGGTAATAGGTGAGAAGGAAAGGGGAGACAGAGCCCAGATAGGGTAATATGTGAGAAGGAAAGGGGAGACAGAGCCCAGACATGGTAATGGGTGAGAAGGAAAGGGGAGATACTGCCCAGACAGGGTAATAGGTGAGTAGGAAAGGGGAGATAGAGCCCAGACAGGGTAATATGTGAGAAGGAAAGGGGAGACAGAGCCCAGACAGAGTAATAGGTGATAAGGAAAGGGGAGACAGGGCCCAGACAGGGTAATAAGTGAGAAGGAAAGGGGAGACAGAGCCCAGACAGAGTAATAGGTGATAAGGAAAGGGGAGACAGGGCCCAGACAGGGTAATAGGTGAGAAGGAAAGGGGAGACAGAGCCAAGACAGGGTAATGGGTGAGAAGGAAAGGGGAGATACTGCCCAGACAGGGTAATAAGTGAGAAGGAAAGGGGAGATAGAACCCAGACAGGGTAATATGTGAGAAGGAAAGGGGAGACAGAGCCCAGACAGAGTAATAGGTGATAAGGAAAGGGGAGACAGGGCCCAGACAGGGTAATACGTGAGAAGGAAAGGGGAGACAGAGCCCAGACATGGTAATGGGTGAGAAGTTAAGGGGAGATACTGCCCAGACAGGGTAAAATGTGAGAAGGAAAGGGGAGACCGAGCCCAGACAGAGTAATAGGTGATAAGGAAAGGGGAGACAGGGCCCAGACAGGGTAATAAGTGAGAAGGAAAGGGGAGACAGAGCCCAGACAGGGTAATAGGTGAGAAGGAAAGGGGAGACAGAGCCCAGATAGGGTAATATGTGAGAAGGAAAGGGGAGACAGGGCCCAGACAGGGTAATAAGTGAGAAGGAAAGGGGAGACAGAGCCCAGACATGGTAATAGGTGAGAAGGAAAGGGGAGATAGAGCCCAGACAGGGTAATATGTGAGAAGGAAAGGGGAGACAGAGCCCAGACAGGGTAATATGTGAGAAGGAAAGGGGAGACAGAGCCCAGACATGGTAATGGGTGAGAAGGAAAGGGGAGACAGAGCCCAGACAGAGTAATAGGTGAGAAGGAAAGGGGAGATAGAGCCCCGACAGGGTAATAGGTGAGAAGGAAAGGGGAGATAAAGCCCAGACAGGGTAATATGTGAGAAGGAAAGGGGAGACAGAGCCCAGACAGAGTAATAGGTGATAAGGAAAGGGGAGACAGGGCCCAGACAGGGTAATAAGTGAGAAGGAAAGGGGAGACAGAGCCCAGACATGGTAATGGGTGAGAAGTTAAGGGGAGATACTGCCCAGACAGGGTAATAGGTGAGAAGGAAAGGGGAGATAGAGCCCAGACAGGGTAAAATGTGAGAAGGAAAGGGGAGACAGAGCCCAGACAGAGTAATAGGTGATAAGGAAAGGGGAGACAGGGCCCAGACAGGGTAATAAGTGAGAAGGAAAGGGGAGACAGAGCCCAGACAGGGTAATAGGTGAGAAGGAAAGGGGAGACAGAGCCCAGATAGGGTAATATGTGAGAAGGAAAGGGGAGACAGGGCCCAGACAGGGTAATAAGTGAGAAGGAAAGGGGAGACAGAGCCCAGACATGGTTATAGGTGAGAAGGAAAGGGGAGACAGAGCCCAGATAGGGTAATATGTGAGAAGGAAAGGGGAGACAGGGCCCAGACAGGGTAATAAGTGAGAAGGAAAGGGGAGACAGAGCCCAGACATGGTAATGGGTGAGAAGGAAAGGGGAGACAGAGCCCAGACAGAGTAATAGGTGAGAAGGAAAGGGGAGATAGAGCCCAGACAGGGTAATAGGTGAGAAGGAAAGGGGAGATAAAGCCCAGACAGGGTAATAGGTGAGAAGGAAAGGGGAGATAGAGTCCAGACAGGGTAATAGGTGAGAAGGATAGGGGAGATAGAGCCTAGACAGGGTAATAGGTGAGGAGGAAAGGGGAGATACTGCCCAGACAGGGTAATAGGTGAGAAGGAAAGGGGAGATACTGCCCAGACAGGGTAATAGGTGAGAAGGAAAGGGGAGATAGAGCCCAGACAGGGTAATGGGTGAGAAGGAAAGGGGAGATAGAGCCCAGACAGGGTAATATGTGAGAAGGAAAGGGGAGATAGAGCCCAGGCAGGGTAATATGTGAGAAGGAAAGGGGAGACAGGGCCCAGACAGGGTAATATGTGAGAAGGAAAGGGGAGATAGAGCCCAGACAGGGTAATAGGTGGGAAGGAAAGGGGAGATAGAGCCCAGACAGGGTAATATGTGAGAAGGAAAGGGGAGATAGAGCCCAGACAGGGTAATATGTGAGAAGGAAAGGGGAGACAGAGCCCAGACATGGTAATGGGTGAGAAGGAAAGGGGAGATACTGCCCAGACAGGGTAATAGGTGAGAAGGAAAGGGGAGATAGAGCCCAGACAGGGTAAAATGTGAGAAGGAAAGGGGAGACAGAGCCCAGACAGAGTAATAGGTGATAAGGAAAGGGGATACAGGGCCCAGACAGGGTAATAAGTGAGAAGGAAAGGGGAGACAGAGCCCAGACAGGGTAATAGGTGAGAAGGAAAGGGGAGACAGAGCCCAGATAGGGTAATATGTGAGAAGGAAAGGGGAGACAGGGCCCAGACAGGGAAATAAGTGAGAAGGAAAGGGGAGACAGAGCCCAGACATGGTAATAGGTGAGAAGGAAAGGGGAGATAGAGCCCAGACAGGGTAATATGTGAGAAGGAAAGGGGAGACAGAGCCCAGACACGGTAATAGGTGAGAAGGAAAGGGGAGACAGAGCCCAGATAGGGTAATATGTGAGAAGGAAAGGGGAGACAGGGCCCAGACAGGGTAATAAGTGAGAAGGAAAGGGGAGACAGAGCCCAGACATGGTTATAGGTGAGAAGGAAAGGGGAGACAGAGCCCAGATAGGGTAATATGTGAGAAGGAAAGGGGAGACAGGGCCCAGACAGGGTAATAAGTGAGAAGGAAAGGGGAGACAGAGCCCAGACATGGTAATGGGAGAGAAGGAAAGGGGAGACAGAGCCCAGACAGAGTAAAAGGTGAGAAGGAAAGGGGAGATAGAGCCCAGACAGGGTAATAGGTGAGAAGGAAAGGGGAGATAGAGCCCAGACAGGGTAATAGGTGAGAAGGAAAGGGGAGATAGAGTCCAGACAGGGTAATAGGTGAGAAGGAAAGGGGAGATAGAGCCCAGACATGGTAATAGGTGAGAAGGAAAGGGGAGATAGAGCCCAGACAGGGTAATATGTGAGAAGGAAAGGGGAGACAGGGCCCAGACAGGGTAATAGGTGAGAAGGAAAGGGGAGATAGAGCCCAGACAGGGTAATAGGTGAGAAGGAAAGGGGAGATAGAGCCCAGACAGGATAATAGGTGAGGAGGAAAGGAGAGATACTGCCCAGACAGGGTAATAGGTGAGAAGGAAAGGGGAGATACTGCCCAGACAGGGTAATATGTGAGAAGGAAAGGGGAGATAGAGCCCAGACAGGGTAATGGGTGTGAAGGAAAGGGAAGATAGAGCCCAGACAGAGTAATATGTGAGAAGGAAAGGGGAGATAGAGCCCAGACAGGGTAATAAGTGAGAAGGAAAGGGGAGACAGGGCCCAGACAGGGTAATAAGTGAGAAGGAAAGGGGAGATAGAGCCCAGACATGGTAATGGGTGAGAAGGAAAGGGTAGATACTGCCCAGACAGGGTAATAGGTGAGAAGGAAAGGGGAGATAGTGCCCAGACTGGGTAATATGTGAGAAGGAAAGGGGAGATAGAGCCCAGACATGGTAATGGGTGAGAAGGAAAGGAGAGACAGAGCCCAGACAGGGTAATAGGTGATAAGGAAAGGGGAAACAGGGCCCAGACAGGGTAATAAGTGAGAAGGAAAGGGGAGACAGAGCCCAGACATGGTAATGGGTGAGAAGGAAAGGGGAGATACTGCCCAGACAGGGTAATAGGTGAGAAGGAAAGGGGAGATAGTGCCCAGACTGGGTAATATGTGAGAAGGAAAGGGGAGATAGAGCCCAGACATGGTAATGGGTGAGAAGGAAAGGGGAGACAGAGCCCAGACAGGGTAATAGGTGATAAGGAAAGGGGAGACAGGGCCCAGACAGGGTAATAAGTGAGAAGGAAAGGGGAGACAGAGCCCAGACATGGTAATGGGTGAGAAGGAAAGGGGAGATACTGCCCAGACAGGGTAATAGGTGAGTAGGAAAGGGGAGATAGAGCCCAGACATGGTAATATGTGAGAAGGAAAGGGGAGACAGAGCCCAGAAAGAGTAATAGGTGATAAGGAAAGGGGAGACAGGGCCCAGACAGGGTAATAAGTGAGAAGGAAAGGGGAGACAGAGCCCAGACAGAGTAATAGGTGATAAGGAAAGGGGAGACAGGGCCCAGACAGGGTAATAGGTGAGAAGGAAAGGGGAGACAGAGCCCAGACAGGGTAATGGGTGAGAAGGAAAGGGGAGATACTGCCCAGACAGGGTAATAAGTGAGAAGGAAAGGGGAGATAGAACCCAGACAGGGTAATATGTGAGAAGGAAAGGGGAGACAGAGCCCAGACAGAGTAATAGGTGATAAGGAAAGGGGAGACAGGGCCCAGACAGGGTAATAAGTGAGAAGGAAAGGGGAGACAGAGCCCAGACATGGTAATGGGTTAGAAGGAAAGGGGAGATACTGCCCAGACAGGGTAATAGGTGAGAAGGAAAGGGGAGATAGAGCCCAGACAGGGTAAAATGTGAGAAGGAAAGGGGAGACAGAGCCCAGACAGAGTAATAGGTGATAAGGAAAGGGGAGACAGGGCCCAGACAGGGTAATAAGTGAGAAGGAAAGGGGAGACAGAGCCCAGACAGGGTAATAGGTGAGAAGGAAAGGGGAGACAGAGCCCAGATAGGGTAATATGTGAGAAGGAAAGGGGAGACAGGGCCCAGACAGGGTAATAAGTGAGAAGGAAAGGGGAGACAGAGCCCAGACATGGTAATAGGTGAGAAGGAAAGGGGAGATAGAGCCCAGACAGGGTAATATGTGAGAAGGAAAGGGGAGACAGAGCCCAGACAGGGTAATATGTGAGAAGGAAAGGGGAGACAGAGTCCAGATAGTTTAATATGTGAGAAGGAAAGGGGAGACAGGGCCCAGACAGGGTAATAAGTGAGAAGGAAAGGGGAGACAGAGCCCAGACATGGTTATAGGTGAGAAGGAAAGGGGAGACAGAGCCCAGATAGGGTAATATATGAGAAGGAAAGGGGAGACAGGGCCCAGACAGGGTAATAAGTGAGAAGGAAAGGGGAGACAGAGCCCAGACATGGTAATGGGTGAGAAGGAAAGGGGAGTCAGAGCCCAGACAGAGTAATAGGTGAGAAGGAAAGGGGAGATAGAGCCCAGACAGGGTAATAGGTGAGAAGGAAAGTGGAGATAAAGCCCAGACAGGGTAATAGGTGAGAAGGAAAGGGGAGATAGAGTCCAGACAGGGTAATAGGTGAGAAGGAAAGGGGAGATAGAGCCCAGACATGGTAATAGGTGAGAAGGAAAGGGGAGACAGAGCCCAGATAGGGTAATAGGTGAGAAGAAAAGGGGAGATAGAGCCCAGACAGGGTAATAGGTGAGAAGGAAAGGGGAGATAGAGCCCAGACAGGGTAATAGGTGAGGAGGAAAGGGGAGATACTGCACAGACAGGGTAATAGGTGAGAAGGAAAGGGGAGATACTGCCCAGACAGGGTAATAGGTGAGAAGGAAAGGGGAGATAGAGCCCAGACAGGGTAATGGGTGAGAAGGAAAGGGGAGATAGAGCCCAGACAGGGTAATATGTGAGAAGGAAAGGGGAGATAGAGCCCAGGCAGGGTATTATGTGAGAAGGAAAGGGGAGACAGGGCCCAGACAGGGTAATAGGTGAGAAGGAAAGGGGAGATAGAGCCCAGACAGGGTAATAGGTGAGAAGGAAAGGGGAGATAGAGCCCAGACAGGGTAATAGGTGAGGAGGAAAGGGGAGACAGGGCCCAGAAAGGGTAATAAGTGAGAAGGAAAGGGGAGATAGAGCCCAGACATGGTAATGGGTGAGAAGGAAAGGGTAGATACTGCCCAGACAGGGTAATAGGTGAGAAGGAAAGGGGAGATAGTGCCCAGACTGGGTAATATGTGAGAAGGTAAGGGGAGATAGAGCCCAGACATGGTAATGGGTGAGAAGGAAAGGGGAGATAGAGCCCAGACAGGGTAATATGTGAGAAGGAAAGGGGAGATAGAGCCCAGGCAGGGTAATATGTGAGAAGGAAAGGGGAGACAGGGCCCAGACAGGGTAATATGTGAGAAGGAAAGGGGAGATAGAGCCCAGACAGGGTAATATGTGAGAAGGAAAGGGGAGACAGAGCCCAGACAGGGTAATAGGTGAGAAGGAAAGGGGAGACAGAGCCCAGACAGGGTAATAGGTGAGAAGGAAAGGGGAGACAGAGCCCAGATAGGGTAATATGTGAGAAGGAAAGGGGAGACAGAGCCCAGACATGGTAATGGGTGAGAAGGAAAGGGGAGATACTGCCCAGACAGGGTAATAGGTGAGTAGGAAAGGGGAGATAGAGCCCAGACAGGGTAATATGTGAGAAGGAAAGGGGAGACAGAGCCCAGACAGAGTAATAGGTGATAAGGAAAGGGGAGACAGGGCCCAGACAGGGTAATAAGTGAGAAGGAAAGGGGAGACAGAGCCCAGACAGAGTAATAGGTGATAAGGAAAGGGGAGACAGGGCCCAGACAGGGTAATAGGTGAGAAGGAAAGGGGAGACAGAGCCAAGACAGGGTAATGGGTGAGAAGGAAAGGGGAGATACTGCCCAGACAGGGTAATAAGTGAGAAGGAAAGGGGAGATAGAACCCAGACAGGGTAATATGTGAGAAGGAAAGGGGAGACAGAGCCCAGACAGAGTAATAGGTGATAAGGAAAGGGGAGACAGGGCCCAGACAGGGTAATACGTGAGAAGGAAAGGGGAGACAGAGCCCAGACATGGTAATGGGTGAGAAGTTAAGGGGAGATACTGCCCAGACAGGGTAAAATGTGAGAAGGAAAGGGGAGACCGAGCCCAGACAGAGTAATAGGTGATAAGGAAAGGGGAGACAGGGCCCAGACAGGGTAATAAGTGAGAAGGAAAGGGGAGACAGAGCCCAGACAGGGTAATAGGTGAGAAGGAAAGGGGAGACAGAGCCCAGATAGGGTAATATGTGAGAAGGAAAGGGGAGACAGGGCCCAGACAGGGTAATAAGTGAGAAGGAAAGGGGAGACAGAGCCCAGACATGGTAATAGGTGAGAAGGAAAGGGGAGATAGAGCCCAGACAGGGTAATATGTGAGAAGGAAAGGGGAGACAGAGCCCAGACAGGGTAATATGTGAGAAGGAAAGGGGAGACAGAGCCCAGACATGGTAATGGGTGAGAAGGAAAGGGGAGACAGAGCCCAGACAGAGTAATAGGTGAGAAGGAAAGGGGAGATAGAGCCCCGACAGGGTAATAGGTGAGAAGGAAAGGGGAGATAAAGCCCAGACAGGGTAATATGTGAGAAGGAAAGGGGAGACAGAGCCCAGACAGAGTAATAGGTGATAAGGAAAGGGGAGACAGGGCCCAGACAGGGTAATAAGTGAGAAGGAAAGGGGAGACAGAGCCCAGACATGGTAATGGGTGAGAAGTTAAGGGGAGATACTGCCCAGACAGGGTAATAGGTGAGAAGGAAAGGGGAGATAGAGCCCAGACAGGGTAAAATGTGAGAAGGAAAGAGGAGACAGAGCCCAGACAGAGTAATAGGTGATAAGGAAAGGGGAGACAGGGCCCAGACAGGGTAATAAGTGAGAAGGAAAGGGGAGACAGAGCCCAGACAGGGTAATAGGTGAGAAGGAAAGGGGAGACAGAGCCCAGATAGGGTAATATGTGAGAAGGAAAGGGGAGACAGGGCCCAGACAGGGTAATAAGTGAGAAGGAAAGGGGAGACAGAGCCCAGACATGGTTATAGGTGAGAAGGAAAGGGGAGACAGAGCCCAGATAGGGTAATATGTGAGAAGGAAAGGGGAGACAGGGCCCAGACAGGGTAATAAGTGAGAAGGAAAGGGGAGACAGAGCCCAGACATGGTAATGGGTGAGAAGGAAAGGGGAGACAGAGCCCAGACAGAGTAATAGGTGAGAAGGAAAGGGGAGATAGAGCCCAGACAGGGTAATAGGTGAGAAGGAAAGGGGAGATAAAGCCCAGACAGGGTAATAGGTGAGAAGGAAAGGGGAGATAGAGTCCAGACAGGGTAATAGGTGAGAAGGATAGGGGAGATAGAGCCTAGACAGGGTAATAGGTGAGGAGGAAAGGGGAGATACTGCCCAGACAGGGTAATAGGTGAGAAGGAAAGGGGAGATACTGCCCAGACAGGGTAATAGGTGAGAAGGAAAGGGGAGATAGAGCCCAGACAGGGTAATGGGTGAGAAGGAAAGGGGAGATAGAGCCCAGACAGGGTAATATGTGAGAAGGAAAGGGGAGATAGAGCCCAGGCAGGGTAATATGTGAGAAGGAAAGGGGAGACAGGGCCCAGACAGGGTAATATGTGAGAAGGAAAGGGGAGATAGAGCCCAGACAGGGTAATAGGTGGGAAGGAAAGGGGAGATAGAGCCCAGACAGGGTAATATGTGAGAAGGAAAGGGGAGATAGAGCCCAGACAGGGTAATATGTGAGAAGGAAAGGGGAGACAGAGCCCAGACATGGTAATGGGTGAGAAGGAAAGGGGAGATACTGCCCAGACAGGGTAATAGGTGAGAAGGAAAGGGGAGATAGAGCCCAGACAGGGTAAAATGTGAGAAGGAAAGGGGAGACAGAGCCCAGACAGAGTAATAGGTGATAAGGAAAGGGGATACAGGGCCCAGACAGGGTAATATGTGAGAAGGAAAGGGGAGATAGAGCCCAGGCAGGGTAATATGTGAGAAGGAAAGGGGAGACAGGGCCCAGACAGGGTAATATGTGAGAAGGAAAGGGGAGATAGAGCCCAGACAGGGTAATATGTGAGAAGGAAAGGGGAGACAGAGCCCAGACAGGGTAATAGGTGAGAAGGAAAGGGGAGACAGAGCCCAGACAGGGTAATAGGTGAGAAGGAAAGGGGAGACAGAGCCCAGATAGGGTAATATGTGAGAAGGAAAGGGGAGACAGAGCCCAGACATGGTAATGGGTGAGAAGGAAAGGGGAGATACTGCCCAGACAGGGTAATAGGTGAGTAGGAAAGGGGAGATAGAGCCCAGACAGGGTAATATGTGAGAAGGAAAGGGGAGACAGAGCCCAGACAGAGTAATAGGTGATAAGGAAAGGGGAGACAGGGCCCAGACAGGGTAATAAGTGAGAAGGAAAGGGGAGACAGAGCCCAGACAGAGTAATAGGTGATAAGGAAAGGGGAGACAGGGCCCAGACAGGGTAATAGGTGAGAAGGAAAGGGGAGACAGAGCCAAGACAGGGTAATGGGTGAGAAGGAAAGGGGAGATACTGCCCAGACAGGGTAATAAGTGAGAAGGAAAGGGGAGATAGAACCCAGACAGGGTAATATGTGAGAAGGAAAGGGGAGACAGAGCCCAGACAGAGTAATAGGTGATAAGGAAAGGGGAGACAGGGCCCAGACAGGGTAATACGTGAGAAGGAAAGGGGAGACAGAGCCCAGACATGGTAATGGGTGAGAAGTTAAGGGGAGATACTGCCCAGACAGGGTAAAATGTGAGAAGGAAAGGGGAGACCGAGCCCAGACAGAGTAATAGGTGATAAGGAAAGGGGAGACAGGGCCCAGACAGGGTAATAAGTGAGAAGGAAAGGGGAGACAGAGCCCAGACAGGGTAATAGGTGAGAAGGAAAGGGGAGACAGAGCCCAGATAGGGTAATATGTGAGAAGGAAAGGGGAGACAGGGCCCAGACAGGGTAATAAGTGAGAAGGAAAGGGGAGACAGAGCCCAGACATGGTAATAGGTGAGAAGGAAAGGGGAGATAGAGCCCAGACAGGGTAATATGTGAGAAGGAAAGGGGAGACAGAGCCCAGACAGGGTAATATGTGAGAAGGAAAGGGGAGACAGAGCCCAGACATGGTAATGGGTGAGAAGGAAAGGGGAGACAGAGCCCAGACAGAGTAATAGGTGAGAAGGAAAGGGGAGATAGAGCCCCGACAGGGTAATAGGTGAGAAGGAAAGGGGAGATAAAGCCCAGACAGGGTAATATGTGAGAAGGAAAGGGGAGACAGAGCCCAGACAGAGTAATAGGTGATAAGGAAAGGGGAGACAGGGCCCAGACAGGGTAATAAGTGAGAAGGAAAGGGGAGACAGAGCCCAGACATGGTAATGGGTGAGAAGTTAAGGGGAGATACTGCCCAGACAGGGTAATAGGTGAGAAGGAAAGGGGAGATAGAGCCCAGACAGGGTAAAATGTGAGAAGGAAAGAGGAGACAGAGCCCAGACAGAGTAATAGGTGATAAGGAAAGGGGAGACAGGGCCCAGACAGGGTAATAAGTGAGAAGGAAAGGGGAGACAGAGCCCAGACAGGGTAATAGGTGAGAAGGAAAGGGGAGACAGAGCCCAGATAGGGTAATATGTGAGAAGGAAAGGGGAGACAGGGCCCAGACAGGGTAATAAGTGAGAAGGAAAGGGGAGACAGAGCCCAGACATGGTTATAGGTGAGAAGGAAAGGGGAGACAGAGCCCAGATAGGGTAATATGTGAGAAGGAAAGGGGAGACAGGGCCCAGACAGGGTAATAAGTGAGAAGGAAAGGGGAGACAGAGCCCAGACATGGTAATGGGTGAGAAGGAAAGGGGAGACAGAGCCCAGACAGAGTAATAGGTGAGAAGGAAAGGGGAGATAGAGCCCAGACAGGGTAATAGGTGAGAAGGAAAGGGGAGATAAAGCCCAGACAGGGTAATAGGTGAGAAGGAAAGGGGAGATAGAGTCCAGACAGGGTAATAGGTGAGAAGGATAGGGGAGATAGAGCCTAGACAGGGTAATAGGTGAGGAGGAAAGGGGAGATACTGCCCAGACAGGGTAATAGGTGAGAAGGAAAGGGGAGATACTGCCCAGACAGGGTAATAGGTGAGAAGGAAAGGGGAGATAGAGCCCAGACAGGGTAATGGGTGAGAAGGAAAGGGGAGATAGAGCCCAGACAGGGTAATATGTGAGAAGGAAAGGGGAGATAGAGCCCAGGCAGGGTAATATGTGAGAAGGAAAGGGGAGACAGGGCCCAGACAGGGTAATATGTGAGAAGGAAAGGGGAGATAGAGCCCAGACAGGGTAATAGGTGGGAAGGAAAGGGGAGATAGAGCCCAGACAGGGTAATATGTGAGAAGGAAAGGGGAGATAGAGCCCAGACAGGGTAATATGTGAGAAGGAAAGGGGAGACAGAGCCCAGACATGGTAATGGGTGAGAAGGAAAGGGGAGATACTGCCCAGACAGGGTAATAGGTGAGAAGGAAAGGGGAGATAGAGCCCAGACAGGGTAAAATGTGAGAAGGAAAGGGGAGACAGAGCCCAGACAGAGTAATAGGTGATAAGGAAAGGGGATACAGGGCCCAGACAGGGTAATAAGTGAGAAGGAAAGGGGAGACAGAGCCCAGACAGGGTAATAGGTGAGAAGGAAAGGGGAGACAGAGCCCAGATAGGGTAATATGTGAGAAGGAAAGGGGAGACAGGGCCCAGACAGGGAAATAAGTGAGAAGGAAAGGGGAGACAGAGCCCAGACATGGTAATAGGTGAGAAGGAAAGGGGAGATAGAGCCCAGACAGGGTAATATGTGAGAAGGAAAGGGGAGACAGAGCCCAGACACGGTAATAGGTGAGAAGGAAAGGGGAGACAGAGCCCAGATAGGGTAATATGTGAGAAGGAAAGGGGAGACAGGGCCCAGACAGGGTAATAAGTGAGAAGGAAAGGGGAGACAGAGCCCAGACATGGTTATAGGTGAGAAGGAAAGGGGAGACAGAGCCCAGATAGGGTAATATGTGAGAAGGAAAGGGGAGACAGGGCCCAGACAGGGTAATAAGTGAGAAGGAAAGGGGAGACAGAGCCCAGACATGGTAATGGGAGAGAAGGAAAGGGGAGACAGAGCCCAGACAGAGTAAAAGGTGAGAAGGAAAGGGGAGATAGAGCCCAGACAGGGTAATAGGTGAGAAGGAAAGGGGAGATAGAGCCCAGACAGGGTAATAGGTGAGAAGGAAAGGGGAGATAGAGTCCAGACAGGGTAATAGGTGAGAAGGAAAGGGGAGATAGAGCCCAGACATGGTAATAGGTGAGAAGGAAAGGGGAGATAGAGCCCAGACAGGGTAATATGTGAGAAGGAAAGGGGAGACAGGGCCCAGACAGGGTAATAGGTGAGAAGGAAAGGGGAGATAGAGCCCAGACAGGGTAATAGGTGAGAAGGAAAGGGGAGATAGAGCCCAGACAGGATAATAGGTGAGGAGGAAAGGAGAGATACTGCCCAGACAGGGTATTAGGTGAGAAGGAAAGGGGAGATACTGCCCAGACAGGGTAATATGTGAGAAGGAAAGGGGAGATAGAGCCCAGACAGGGTAATGGGTGTGAAGGAAAGGGAAGATAGAGCCCAGACAGAGTAATATGTGAGAAGGAAAGGGGAGATAGAGCCCAGACAGGGTAATAAGTGAGAAGGAAAGGGGAGACAGGGCCCAGACAGGGTAATAAGTGAGAAGGAAAGGGGAGATAGAGCCCAGACATGGTAATGGGTGAGAAGGAAAGGGTAGATACTGCCCAGACAGGGTAATAGGTGAGAAGGAAAGGGGAGATAGTGCCCAGACTGGGTAATATGTGAGAAGGAAAGGGGAGATAGAGCCCAGACATGGTAATGGGTGAGAAGGAAAGGAGAGACAGAGCCCAGACAGGGTAATAGGTGATAAGGAAAGGGGAAACAGGGCCCAGACAGGGTAATAAGTGAGAAGGAAAGGGGAGACAGAGCCCAGACATGGTAATGGGTGAGAAGGAAAGGGGAGATACTGCCCAGACAGGGTAATAGGTGAGAAGGAAAGGGGAGATAGTGCCCAGACTGGGTAATATGTGAGAAGGAAAGGGGAGATAGAGCCCAGACATGGTAATGGGTGAGAAGGAAAGGGGAGACAGAGCCCAGACAGGGTAATAGGTGATAAGGAAAGGGGAGACAGGGCCCAGACAGGGTAATAAGTGAGAAGGAAAGGGGAGACAGAGCCCAGACATGGTAATGGGTGAGAAGGAAAGGGGAGATACTGCCCAGACAGGGTAATAGGTGAGTAGGAAAGGGGAGATAGAGCCCAGACATGGTAATATGTGAGAAGGAAAGGGGAGACAGAGCCCAGAAAGAGTAATAGGTGATAAGGAAAGGGGAGACAGGGCCCAGACAGGGTAATAAGTGAGAAGGAAAGGGGAGACAGAGCCCAGACAGAGTAATAGGTGATAAGGAAAGGGGAGACAGGGCCCAGACAGGGTAATAGGTGAGAAGGAAAGGGGAGACAGAGCCCAGACAGGGTAATGGGTGAGAAGGAAAGGGGAGATACTGCCCAGACAGGGTAATAAGTGAGAAGGAAAGGGGAGATAGAACCCAGACAGGGTAATATGTGAGAAGGAAAGGGGAGACAGAGCCCAGACAGAGTAATAGGTGATAAGGAAAGGGGAGACAGGGCCCAGACAGGGTAATAAGTGAGAAGGAAAGGGGAGACAGAGCCCAGACATGGTAATGGGTTAGAAGGAAAGGGGAGATACTGCCCAGACAGGGTAATAGGTGAGAAGGAAAGGGGAGATAGAGCCCAGACAGGGTAAAATGTGAGAAGGAAAGGGGAGACAGAGCCCAGACAGAGTAATAGGTGATAAGGAAAGGGGAGACAGGGCCCAGACAGGGTAATAAGTGAGAAGGAAAGGGGAGACAGAGCCCAGACAGGGTAATAGGTGAGAAGGAAAGGGGAGACAGAGCCCAGATAGGGTAATATGTGAGAAGGAAAGGGGAGACAGGGCCCAGACAGGGTAATAAGTGAGAAGGAAAGGGGAGACAGAGCCCAGACATGGTAATAGGTGAGAAGGAAAGGGGAGATAGAGCCCAGACAGGGTAATATGTGAGAAGGAAAGGGGAGACAGAGCCCAGACAGGGTAATATGTGAGAAGGAAAGGGGAGACAGAGTCCAGATAGTTTAATATGTGAGAAGGAAAGGGGAGACAGGGCCCAGACAGGGTAATAAGTGAGAAGGAAAGGGGAGACAGAGCCCAGACATGGTTATAGGTGAGAAGGAAAGGGGAGACAGAGCCCAGATAGGGTAATATATGAGAAGGAAAGGGGAGACAGGGCCCAGACAGGGTAATAAGTGAGAAGGAAAGGGGAGACAGAGCCCAGACATGGTAATGGGTGAGAAGGAAAGGGGAGTCAGAGCCCAGACAGAGTAATAGGTGAGAAGGAAAGGGGAGATAGAGCCCAGACAGGGTAATAGGTGAGAAGGAAAGTGGAGATAAAGCCCAGACAGGGTAATAGGTGAGAAGGAAAGGGGAGATAGAGTCCAGACAGGGTAATAGGTGAGAAGGAAAGGGGAGATAGAGCCCAGACATGGTAATAGGTGAGAAGGAAAGGGGAGACAGAGCCCAGATAGGGTAATAGGTGAGAAGAAAAGGGGAGATAGAGCCCAGACAGGGTAATAGGTGAGAAGGAAAGGGGAGATAGAGCCCAGACAGGGTAATAGGTGAGGAGGAAAGGGGAGATACTGCACAGACAGGGTAATAGGTGAGAAGGAAAGGGGAGATACTGCCCAGACAGGGTAATAGGTGAGAAGGAAAGGGGAGATAGAGCCCAGACAGGGTAATGGGTGAGAAGGAAAGGGGAGATAGAGCCCAGACAGGGTAATATGTGAGAAGGAAAGGGGAGATAGAGCCCAGGCAGGGTATTATGTGAGAAGGAAAGGGGAGACAGGGCCCAGACAGGGTAATAGGTGAGAAGGAAAGGGGAGATAGAGCCCAGACAGGGTAATAGGTGAGAAGGAAAGGGGAGATAGAGCCCAGACAGGGTAATAGGTGAGGAGGAAAGGGGAGACAGGGCCCAGAAAGGGTAATAAGTGAGAAGGAAAGGGGAGATAGAGCCCAGACATGGTAATGGGTGAGAAGGAAAGGGTAGATACTGCCCAGACAGGGTAATAGGTGAGAAGGAAAGGGGAGATAGTGCCCAGACTGGGTAATATGTGAGAAGGTAAGGGGAGATAGAGCCCAGACATGGTAATGGGTGAGAAGGAAAGGGGAGATACTGCCCAGACATGGTAATGGGTGAGAAGGAAAGGGGAGATAGAGCCCAGACATGGTAATATGTGAGAAGGAAAGGTGAGACAGAGCCCAGACAGGGTAATAGGTGATAAGGAAAGGGGAGACAGGGCCCAGACAGGGTAATAAGTGAGAAGGAAAGGGGAGATACTGCCCAGACAGGGTAATATGTGAGAAGGAAAGGGGAGATAGAGCCCAGACAGGGTAATGGGTGAGAAGGAAAGGGGAGATAGAGCCCAGACAGGGTAATATGTAGAAGGAAAGGGGAGATAGAGCCCAGACATGGTAATATGTGAGAAGGAAAGGGGAGACAGGGCCCAGAAAGGGTAAGAAGTGAGAAGGAAAGGGGAGATAGAGCCCAGACATGGTAATGGGTGAGAAGGAAAGGGTAGATACTGCCCAGACAGGGTAATAGGTGATAAGGAAAGTGGAGACAGGGCCCAGACAGGGTAATAAGTGAGAAGGAAAGGGGAGACAGAGCCCAGACATGGTAATGGGTGAGAAGGAAAGGGGAGATACTGCCCAGACAGGGTAATAGGTGAGTAGGAAAGGGGAGATAGAGCCCAGACAGGGTAATATGTGAGAAGGAAAGGAGAGACAGAGCCCAGACAGAGTAATAGGTGATAAGGAAAGGGAAGACAGGGCCCAGACAGGGTAATAAGTGAGAAGGAAAGGGGAGACAGAGCCCAGACAGAGTAATAGGTGATAAGGAAAGGGGAGACAGGGCCCAGACAGGGAAATAGGTGAGAAGGAAAGGGGAGACAGAGCCCAGACAGGGTAATGGGTGAGAAGGAAAGGGGAGATACTGCCTAGACAGGGTAATAAGTGAGAAGGAAAGGGGAGATAGAGCCCAGACAGGGTAATAAGTGAGAAGGAAAGGGGAGATAGTGCCCAGACTGGGTAATATGTGAGAAGGAAAGGGGAGATAGAGCCCAGACATGGTAATGGGTGAGAAGGAAAGGTGAGATAGAGCCCAGACATGGTAATGGGTGAGAAGGAAAGGTGAGATAGAGCCCAGACAGGGTAATAGGTGATAAGGAAAGGGGAGACAGGGCCCAGACAGGGTAATAAGTGAGAAGGAAAGGAGAGACAGAACCCAGACATGGTAATGGGTGAGAAGGAAAGGGGAGATACTGCCCAGACAGGGTAATAGGTGAGTAGGAAAGGGGAGATAGAGCCCAGACAGGGTAATATGTGAGAAGGAAAGGGGAGACAGAGCCCAGACAGAGTAATAGGTGATAAGGAAAGGGGAGACAGGGCCCAGACAGGGTAACAAGTGAGAAGGAAAGGGGAGACAGATCCCAGACAGAGTAATAGGTGATAAGGAAAGGGGAGACAGGGCCCAGACAGGGTAATAGGTGAGAAGGAAAGGGGAGACAGAGCCCAGACAGGGTAATGGGCGAGAAGGAAAGGGGAGATACTGCCCAGACAGGGTAATAAGTGAGAATGAAAGGGGAGATAGAGCCCAGACAGGGTAATATGTGAGAAGGAAAGGGGAGACAGAGCCCAGACAGAGTAATAGGTGATAAGGAAAGGGGAGACAGGGCCCAGGCAGGGTAATAAGTGAGAAGGAAAGGGGAGACAGTGCCCAGACATGGTAATGGGTGAGAAGGAAAGGGGAGATACTGCCCAGACAGGGTAATAGGTGAGAAGGAAAAGGGAGATAGAGCCCAGACAGGGTAAAATGTGAGAAGGAAAGGGGAGACAGAGCCCAGACAGAGTAATAGGTGATAAGGAAAGGGGAGATAGAGTCCAGACAGGGTAATAGGTGAGAAGGAAAGGGGAGATAGAGCCCAGACATGGTAATAGGTGAGAAGGAAAGGGGAGACAGAACCCAGATAGGGTAATAGGTGAGAAGGAAAGGGGAGACAGAGCCCAGACAGGGTAATAGGTGAGAAGGAAAGGGGAGATAGAGCCCAGACAGGGTAATAGGTGAGGAGGAAAGGGGAGATACTGCCCAGACAGGGTAATAGGTGAGAAGGAAAGGGGAGATACTGCCCAGACAGGGTAATAGGTGAGAAGGAAAGGGGAGATAGAGCCCAGACAGGGTAATGGGTGAGAAGGAAAGGGGAGACAGAGCCCAGACAGGGTAATGGGTGAGAAGGAAAGGGGAGATACTGCCCAGACAGGGTAATAACTGAGAAGGAAAGGGGAGATAGAGCCCAGACAGGGTAATATGTTAGAAGGAAAGGGGAGACAGAGCCCAGACAGAGTAATAGGTGATAAGGAAAGGGGAGACAGGGCCCAGGCAGGGTAATAAGTGAGAAGGAAAGGGGAGACAGTGCCCAGACATGGTAATGGGTGAGAAGGAAAGGGGAGATACTGCCCAGACAGGGTAATAGGTGAGAACGAAAGGGGAGATAGAGCCCAGACAGGGTAAAATGTGAGAAGGAAAGGGGAGACAGAGCCCAGACAGAGTAATAGGTGATAAGGAAAGGGGAGACAGGGCCCAGACAGGGTAATAAGTGAGAAGGAAAGGGGAGACAGAGCCCAGACAGGGTAATAGGTGAGAAGGAAAGGGGAGACAGAGCCCAGATAGGGTAATATGTGAGAAGGAAAGGGGAGACAGGGCCCAGACAGGGTAATAAGTGAGAAGGAAAGGGGAGACAGAGCCCAGACATAGTAATAGGTGAGAAGGAAAGGGGAGATAGAGCCCAGACAGGGTAATATGTGAGAAGGAAAGGGGTGACAGAGCCCAGATAGTGTAATATGTGAGAAGGAAAGGGGAGACAGGGCCCAGACAGGGTAATAAGTGAGAAGGAAAGGGGAGACAGAGCCCAGACTTGGTTATAGGTGAGAAGGAAAGGGGAGATAGAGCCCAGACAGGGTAATAGGTGAGGAGGAAAGGGGAGATACTGCCCAGACAGGGTAATAGGTGAGAAGGAAAGGGGAGATACTGCCCAGACAGGGTAATAGGTGAGAAGGAAAGGGGAGATAGAGCCCAGACAGGGTAATGGGTGAGAAGGAAAGGGGAGATAGAGCCCAGACAGGGTAATATGTGAGGAGGAAAAGGGAGATACTGCCCAGACAGGGTAATAGGTGAGAAGGAAAGGGGAGATAGAGCCCAGACAGGGTAATATGTGAGATGGAAAGGGGAGATAGAGCCCAGGCAGGGTAATATGTGAGAAGGAAAGGGGAGACAGGGCCCAGACAGGGTAATAGGTGAGAAGGAAAGGGGAGATAGAGCCCAGACAGGGTAATAGGTGAGAAGGAAAGGGGAGATAGAGCCCAGACAGGGTAATAGGTGAGGAGGAAAAGGGAGATACTGCCCAGACAGGGTAATAGGTGAGAAGGAAAGGGGAGATACTGCCCAGACAGGGTAATATGTGAGAAGGAAAGGGGAGATAGAGCCCAGAAAGGGTAATGGGTGAGAAGTAAAGGGGAGATAGAGCCCAGACAGGGTAATATGTGAGAAGGAAAGGGGAGATAGAGCCCAGACATGGTAATATGTGAGAAGGAAAGGGGAGACACGGCCCAGAAAGGGTAATAAGTGAGAAGGAAAAGGGAGATAGAGCCCAGACATGGTAATGGGTGAGAAGGAAAGGGTAGATACTGCCCAGACAGGGTAATAGGTGAGAAGGAAAGGGGAGATAGTGCCCAGACTGGGTAATATGTGAGAAGGAAAGGGGAGATAGAGCCCAGACATGGTAATGGGTGAGAAGGAAAGGGGAGATACTGCCCAGACATGGTAATGGGTGAGAAGGAAAGGTGAGACAGAGCCCAGACAGGGTAATAGGTGATAAGGAAAGGGGAGACAGGGCCCAGACAGGGTAATAAGTGAGAAGGAAAGGGGAGACAGAGCCCAGACATGGTAATGGGTGAGAAGGAAAGGGGAGATACTGCCCAGACAGGGTAATAGGTGAGTAGGAAAGGGGAGATAGAGCCCAGACAGGGTAATATGTGAGAAGGAAAGGGGAGACAGAGCCCAGACAGAGTAATAGGTGATAAGGAAAGGGGAGACAGGGCCCAGACAGGGTAATAAGTGAGAAGGAAAGGGGAGACAGATCCCAGACAGAGTAATAGGTGATAAGGAAAGAGGAGACAGGGCCCAGACAGGGTTATAGGTGAGAAGGAAAGGGGAGACAGAGCCCAGACAGGGTAATGGGTGAGAAGGAAAGGGGAGATACTGCCCAGACAGGGTAATAGGTGAGAAGGAAAGGGGAGACAGAGCCCAGACAGAGTAATAGGTGATAAGGAAAGGGGAGACAGGGCCCAGACAGGGTAATAAGTGAGAAGGAAAGGGGAGACAGATCCCAGACAGAGTAATAGGTGATAAGGAAAGGGGAGACAGGGCCCAGACAGGGTTATAGGTGAGAAGGAAAGGGGAGACAGAGCCCAGACAGGGTAATGGGTGAGAAGGAAAGGGGAGATACTGCCCAGACAGGGTAATAGGTGAGAAGGAAAGGGGAGATAGAGCCCAGACAGGGTAAAATGTGAGAAGGAAAGGGGAGACAGAGCCCAGACAGAGTAATAGGTGATAAGGAAAGGGGAGACAGGGCCCAGACAAGGTAATAAGTGAGAAGGAAAGGGGAGACAGAGCCCAGACAGGGTAATAGGTGAGAAGGAAAGGGGAGACAGAGCCCAGATAGGGTAATATGTGAGAAGGAAAGGGGAGACAGGGCCCAGACAGGGTAATAAGTGAGAAGGAAAGGGGAGACAGAGCCCAGACATAGTAATAGGTGAGAAGGAAAGGGGAGATAGAGCCCAGACAGGGTAATATGTGAGAAGGAAAGGGGTGACAGAGCCCATATAGTGTAATATGTGAGAAGGAAAGGGGAGACAGGGCCCAGACAGGGTAATAAGTGAGAAGGAAAGGGGAGACAGAGCCCAGACATGGTTATAGGTGAGAAGGAAAGGGGAGATAGAGCCCAGATAGGGTAATATGTGAGAAGGAAAGGGGAGACAGGGCCCAGACAGGGTTATAAGTGAGAAGGAAAGGGGAGACAGAGCCCAGACATGGTAATGGGTGAGAAGGAAAGGGGAGACAGAGCCCAGACAGAGTAATAGGTGAGAAGGAAAGGGGAGATAGAGCCCAGACAGGGTAATAGGTGAGAAGGAAAGGGGAGATAGAGCCCAGACAGGGTAATAGGTGAGAAGGAAAGGGGAGATAGAGTCCAGACAGGGTAATAGGTGAGAAGGAAAGGGGAGATAGAGCCCAGACATGGTAATAGGTGAGAAGGAAAGGGGAGACAGAGCCCAGATAGGGTAATAGGTGAGAAGGAAAGGGGAGATAGAGCCCAGACAGGGTAATAGGTGAGAAGGAAAGGGGAGATAGAGCCCAGACAGGGTAATAGGTGAGGAGGAAAGGGGAGATACTGCCCAGACAGGGTAATAGGTGAGAAGGAAAGGGGAGATACTGCCCAGACAGGGTAATAGGTGAGAAGGAAAGGGGAGATAGAGCCCAGACAGGGTAATATGTGAGGTTGAAAGGGGAGACAGGGCCCAGACAGGGTAATAGGTGAGAAGGAAAGGGGAGATACTGCCCAGACAGGGTAATAGGTGAGAAGGAAAGGGGAGATACTGCCCAGACAGGGTAATAGGTGAGAAGGAAAGGGAAGATACTGCCCAGACAGGGTAATATGTGAGAAGGAAAGGGGAGATAGAGCCCAGGCAGGGTAATATGTGAGAAGGAAAGGGGAGACAGGGCCCAGACAGGGTAATAGGTGAGAAGGAAAGGGGAGATAGAGCCCAGACAGGGTAATAGGTGAGAAGGAAAGGGGAGATATAGCCAAGACAGGGTAATAGGTGAGGAGGAAAGGGGAGATACTGCCCAGACAGGGTAATAGGTGAGAAGGAAAGGGGAGATACTGCCCAGACAGGGTAATATGTGAGAAGGAAAGGGGAGATAGAGCCCAGTCAGGGTAATGGGTGAGAAGGAAAGGGGAGATAGAGCCCAGACAGGGTAATATGTGAGAAGGAAAGGGGAGATAGAGCCAAGACATGGTAATATGTGAGAAGGAAAGGGGAGACAGGGCCCAGAAAGGGTAATAAGTGAGAAGGAAAGGGGAGATAGAGCCCAGACATGGTAATGGGTGAGAAGGAAAGGGTAGATACTGCCCAGACAGGGTAATAGGTGAGAAGGAAAGGGGAGATAGTGCCCAGACTGGGTAATATGTGAGAAGGAAAGGGGAGATAGAGCCCAGACATGGTAATGAGTGAGAAGGAAAGGGGAGATACTGCCCAGACATGGTAATGGGTGAGAAGGAAAGGTGAGACAGAGCAGCCCAGACAGGGTAATAGGTGATAAGGAAAGGGGAGACAGGGCCCAGACAGGGTAATAAGTGAGAAGGAAAGGGGAGACAGAGCCCAGACATGGTAATGGATGAGAAGGAAAGGGGAGATACTGCCCAGACAGGGTAATAGGTGAGTAGGAAAGGGGAGATAGAGCCCAGACAGGGTTATATGTGAGAAGGAAAGGGGAGACAGAGCCCAGACAGAGTAATAGGTGATAAGGAAAGGGGAGACAGGGCCCAGATAGGGTAATAAGTGAGAAGGAAAGGGGAGACAGAGCCCAGACAGAGTAATAGGTGATAAGGAAAGGGGAGACAGGACCCAGACAGGGTAATAGGTGAGAAGGAAAGGGGAGACAGAGCCCAGACAGGGTAATGGGTGAGAAGGAAAGGGGAGATACTGCCCAGACAGGGTAATAAGTGAGAAGGAAAGGGGAGATAGAGCCCAGACAGGGTAATATGTGAGAAGGAAAGGGGAGACAGAGCCCAGACAGGGTAATAGTTGAGAAGGAAAGGGGAGATACTGCCCAGACAGGGTAATAGGTGAGAAGGAAAGGGGAGACAGAGCCCAGACAGGGTAATAGTTGAGAAGGAAAGGGGAGATACTGCCCAGACAGGGTAATAGGTGAGAAGGAAAGGGGAGACAGAGCCCAGACAGGGTAATAGGTGAGAAGGAAAGGGGAGACAGAGCCCAGACAGGGTAATAGGTGAGAAGGAAAGGGGAGACAGGACCCAGACAGGGTAATAGGTGCGAAGGAAAGGGGAGACAGATCCCAGACAGAGTAATAGGTGATAAGGAAAGGGGAGACAGGGCCCAGACAGGGTAATAGGTGAGAAGGAAAATGGAGACAGAGCCCAGACAGGGTAATGGGCGAGAAGGAAAGGGGAGATACTGCCCAGACAGGGTAATATGTGAGAATGAAAGGGGAGATAGAGCCCAGACAGGGTAATATGTGAGAAGGAAAGGGGAGACAGAGCCCAGACAGAGTAATAGGTGATAAGGAAAGGGGAGACAGGGCCCAGGCAGGGTAATAAGTGAGAAGGAAAGGGGAGACAGTGCCCAGACATGGTAATGGGTGAGAAGGAAAGGGGAGATACTGCCCAGACAGGGTAATAGGTGAGAAGGAAAAGGGAGATAGAGCCCAGACAGGGTAAAATGTGAGAAGGAAAGCGGAGACAGAGCCCAGACAGAGTAATAGGTGATAAGGAAAGGGGAGATAGAGTCCAGACAGGGTAATAGGTGAGAAGGAAAGGGGAGATAGAGCCCAGACATGGTAATAAGTGAGAAGGAAAGGGTCGACAGTGCCCAGACATGGTAATGGGTGAGAAGGAAAGGGGAGATACTGCCCAGACAGGGTAATAGGTGAGAAGGAAAAGGGAGATAGAGCCCAGACAGGGTAAAATGTGAGAAGGAAAGGGGAGACAGAGCCCAGACAGAGTAATAGGTGATAAGGAAAGGGGAGATAGAGTCCAGACAGGGTAATAGGTGAGAAGGAAAGGGGAGATAGAGCCCAGACATGGTAATAGGTGAGAAGGAAAGGGGAGACAGAACCCAGATAGGGTAATAGGTGAGAAGGAAAGGGGAGACAGAGCCCAGACAGGGTAATAGGTGAGGAGGAAAGGGGAGATACTGCCCAGACAGGGTAATAGGTGAGAAGGAAAGGGGAGATACTGCCCCGACAGGGTAATAGGTGAGAAGGAAAGGGGAGATAGAGCCCAGACAGGGTAATGGGTGAGAAGGAAAGGGGAGATAGAGCCCAGACAGGGTAATATGTGAGGAGGAAAAGGGAGATACTGCCCAGACAGGGTAATAGGTGAGAAGGAAAGGGGAGATAGAGCCCAGACAGGGTAATATGTGAGATGGAAAGGGGAGATAGAGCCCAGGCAGGGTAATATGTGAGAAGGAAAGGGGAGACAGGGCCCAGACAGGGTAAAAGGTGAGAAGGAAAGGGGAGATAGAGCCCAGACAGGGTAATAGGTGAGAAGGAAAGGGGAGATAGAGCCCAGACAGGGTAATAGGTGAGGAGGAAAAGGGAGATACTGCCCAGACA
The DNA here is from genome assembly GCF_028390025.1 of Pseudophryne corroboree. Lineage (NCBI taxonomy): Eukaryota > Metazoa > Chordata > Amphibia > Anura > Myobatrachidae > Pseudophryne > Pseudophryne corroboree. The sequence continues at coordinate 1,215,218,576 of NC_086444.1, read as the reverse complement.
GGGTAATAGGTGAGAAGGAAAGGGGAGATACTGCCCAGACAGGGTAATATGTGAGAAGGAAAGGGGAGATAGAGCCCAGAAAGGGTAATGGGTGAGAAGGAAATGGGAGATAGAGCCCAGACAGGGTAATATGTGAGAAGGAAAGGGGAGATAGAGCCCAGACATGGTAATATGTGAGAAGGAAAGGGGAGACAGGGCCGAGAAAGGGTAATAAGTGAGAAGGAAAAGGGAGATAGAGCCCAGACATGGTAATGGGTGAGAAGGAAAGGGTAGATACTGCCCAGACAGGGTAATAGGTGAGAAGGAAAGGGGAGATAGTGCCCAGACTGGGTAATATGTGAGAAGGAAAGGGGAGATAGAGCCCAGACATGGTAATGGGTGAGAAGGAAAGGGGAGATACTGCCCAGACAGGGTAATAGGTGAGAAGGAAAAGGGAGATAGAGCCCAGACAGGGTAAAATGTGAGAAGGAAAGCGGAGACAGAGCCCAGACAGAGTAATAGGTGATAAGGAAAGGGGAGATAGAGTCCAGACAGGGTAATAGGTGAGAAGGAAAGGGGAGATAGAGCCCAGACATGGTAATAAGTGAGAAGGAAAGGGTCGACAGTGCCCAGACATGGTAATGGGTGAGAAGGAAAGGGGAGATACTGCCCAGACAGGGTAATAGGTGAGAAGGAAAAGGGAGATAGAGCCCAGACAGGGTAAAATGTGAGAAGGAAAGGGGAGACAGAGCCCAGACAGAGTAATAGGTGATAAGGAAAGGGGAGATAGAGTCCAGACAGGGTAATAGGTGAGAAGGAAAGGGGAGATAGAGCCCAGACATGGTAATAGGTGAGAAGGAAAGGGGAGACAGAACCCAGATAGGGTAATAGGTGAGAAGGAAAGGGGAGACAGAGCACAGACAGGGTAATAGGTGAGGAGGAAAGGGGAGATACTGCCCAGACAGGGTAATAGGTGAGAAGGAAAGGGGAGATACTGCCCAGACAGGGTAATAGGTGAGAAGGAAAGGGGAGATAGAGCCCAGACAGGGTAATGGGTGAGAAGGAAAGGGGAGATAGAGCCCAGACAGGGTAATATGTGAGGAGGAAAAGGGAGATACTGCCCAGACAGGGTAATAGGTGAGAAGGAAAGGGGAGATAGAGCCCAGACAGGGTAATATGTGAGATGGAAAGGGGAGATAGAGCCCAGGCAGGGTAATATGTGAGAAGGAAAGGGGAGACAGGGCCCAGACAGGGTAAAAGGTGAGAAGGAAAGGGGAGATAGAGCCCAGACAGGGTAATAGGTGAGAAGGAAAGGGGAGATAGAGCCCAGACAGGGTAATAGGTGAGGAGGAAAAGGGAGATACTGCCCAGACAGGGTAATAGGTGAGAAGGAAAGGGGAGATACTGCCCAGACAGGGTAATATGTGAGAAGGAAAGGGGAGATAGAGCCCAGAAAGGGTAATGGGTGAGAAGGAAATGGGAGATAGAGCCCAGACAGGGTAATATGTGAGAAGGAAAGGGGAGATAGAGCCCAGACATGGTAATATGTGAGAAGGAAAGGGGAGACAGGGCCAAGAAAGGGTAATAAGTGAGAAGGAAAAGGGAGATAGAGCCCAGACATGGTAATGGGTGAGAAGGAAAGGGTAGATACTGCCCAGACAGGGTAAAAGGAGATAAGGAAAGGGGAGACAGGGCCCAGACAGGGTAATAAGTGAGAAGGAAAGGGGAGACAGAGCCCAGACATGGTAATGGGTGAGAAGGAAAGGGGAGATACTGCCCAGACAGGGTAATAGGTGAGTAGGAAAGGGGAGATAGAGCCCAGACAGGGTAATATGTGAGAAGGAAAGGGGAGACAGAGCCCAGACAGAGTAATAGGTGATAAGGAAAGGGGAGACAGGGCCCAGACAGGGTAATAAGTGAGAAGGAAAGGGGAGACAGATCCCAGACAGAGTAATAGGTGATAAGGAAAGGGGAGACAGGGCCCAGACAGGGTTATAGGTGAGAAGGAAAGGGGAGACAGGGCCCAGACAGGGTAATAAGTGAGAAGGAAAGGGGAGACAGATCCCAGACAGAGTAATAGGTGATAAGGAAAGGGGAGACAGGGCCCAGACAGGGTTATAGGTGAGAAGGAAAGGGGAGACAGAGCCCAGACAGGGTAATGGGTGAGAAGGAAAGGGGAGATACTGCCCAGACAGGGTAATAACTGAGAAGGAAAGGGGAGATAGAGCCCAGACAGGGTAATATGTGAGAAGGAAAGGGGAGACAGAGCCAAGACAGAGTAATAGGTGATAAGGAAAGGGGAGACAGGGCCCAAGCAGGGTAATAAGTGAGAAGGAAAGGGGAGACAGTGCCCAGACATGGTAATGGGTGAGAAGGAAAGGGGAGATACTGCCCAGACAGGGTAATAGGTGAGAAGGAATGGGGAGATAGAGCCCAGACAGGGTAAAATGTGAGAAGGAAAGGGGAGACAGAGCCCAGACAGAGTAATAGGTGATAAGGAAAGGGGAGACAGGGCCCAGACAGGGTAATAAGTGAGAAGGAAAGGGGAGACAGAGCCCAGACAGGGTAATAGGTGAGAAGGAAAGGGAAGACAGAGCCCAGATAGGGTAATATGTGAGAAGGAAAGGGGAGACAGGGCCCAGACAGGGTAATAAGTGAGAAGGAAAGGGGAGACAGAGCCCAGACATAGTAATAGGTGAGAAGGAAAGGGGAGATAGAGCCCAGACAGGGTAATATGTGAGAAGGAAAGGGGAGACAGAGCCCAGATAGTGTAATATGTGAGAAGGAAAGGGGAGACAGGGCCCAGACAGGGTAATAAGTGAGAAGGAAAGGGGAGACAGAGCCCAGACATGGTTATAGGTGAGAAGGAAAGGGGAGACAGAGCCCAGATAGGGTAATATGTGAGAAGGAAAGGGGAGACAGGGCCCAGACAGGGTAATAAGTGAGAAGGAAAGGGGAGACAGAGCCCAGACATGGTAATGGGTGAGAAGGAAAGGGGAGACAGAGCCCAGACAGAGTAATAGGTGAGAAGGAAAGGGGAGATAGAGCCCAGACAGGGTAATAGGTGAGAAGGAAAGGGGAGATAGAGCCCAGACAGGGTAATAGGTGAGAAGGAAAGGGGAGATAGAGTCCAGACAGGGTAATAGGTGAGAAGGAAAGGGGAGATAGAGCCCAGACATGGTAATAGGTGAGAAGGAAAGGGGAGACAGAGCCCAGATAGGGTAATAGGTGAGAAGGAAAGGGGAGATAGAGCCCAGACAGGGTAATAGGTGAGAAGGAAAGGGGAGATAGAGCCCAGACAGGGTAATAGGTGAGGAGGAAAGGGGAGATACTGCCCAGACAGGGTAATAGGTGAGAAGGAAAGGGGAGATACTGCCCAGACAGGGTAATAGGTGAGAAGGAAAGGGGAGATAGAGCCCAGACAGGGTAATATGTGAGGTTGAAAGGGGAGACAGGGCCCAGACAGGGTAATAGGTGAGAAGGAAAGGGGAGATACTGCCCAGACAGGGTAATAGGTGAGAAGGAAAGGGGAGATACTGCCCAGACAGGGTAATAGGTGAGAAGGAAAGGGGAGATACTGCCCAGACAGGGTAATATGTGAGAAGGAAAGGGGAGATAGAGCCCAGGCATGGTAATATGTGAGAAGGAAAGGGGAGACAGGGCCCAGACAGGGTAATAGGTGAGAAGGAAAGGGGAGATAGAGCCCAGACAGGGTAATAGGTGAGAAGGAAAGGGGAGATAGAGCCCAGACAGGGTAATAGGTGAGGAGGAAAGGGGAGATACTGCCCAGACAGGGTAATAGGTGAGAAGGAAAGGGGAGATACTGCCCAGACAGGGTAATATGTGAGAAGGAAAGGGGAGATAGAGCCCAGACAGGGTATTGGGTGAGAAGGAAAGGGGAGATAGAGCCCAGACAGGGTAATATGTGAGAAGGAAAGGGGAGATAGAGCCCAGACATGGTAATATGTGAGAAGGAAAGGGGAGACAGGGCCCAGAAAGGGTAATAAGTGAGAAGGAAAGGGGAGATAGAGCCCAGACATGGTAATGGGTGAGAAGGAAAGGGTAGATACTGCCCAGACAGGGTAATAGGTGAGAAGGAAAGGGGAGATAGTGCCCAGACTGGGTAATATGTGAGAAGGAAAGGGGAGATAGAGCCCAGACATGGTAATGAGTGAGAAGGAAAGGGGAGATACTGCCCAGACATGGTAATGGGTGAGAAGGAAAGGTGAGACAGAGCCCAGACAGGGTAATAGGTGATAAGGAAAGGGGAGACAGGGCCCAGACAGGGTAATAGGTGAGTAGTAAAGGGGAGATAGAGCCCAGACAGGGTTATATGTGAGAAGGAAAGGGGAGATAGAGCCCAGACAGAGTAATAGGTGATAAGGAAAGGGGAGACAGGGCCCAGATAGGGTAATAAGTGAGAAGGAAAGGGGAGACAGAGCCCAGACAGAGTAATAGGTGATAAGGAAAGGGGAGACAGGACCCAGACAGGGTAATAGGTGAGAAGGAAAGGGGAGACAGAGCCCAGACAGGGTAATGGGTGAGAAGGAAAGGGGAGATACTGCCCAGACAGGGTAATAAGTGAGAAGGAAAGGGGAGATAGAGCCCAGACAGGGTAATATGTGAGAAGGAAAGGGGATACAGAGCCCAGACAGGGTAATAGGTGAGAAGGAAAGGGGAGACAGACCCCAGACAGGGTAATAGTTGAGAAGGAAAGGGGAGATACTGCCCAGACAGGGTAATAGGTGAGAAGGAAAGGGGAGACAGAGCCCAGACAGGGTAATAGGTGAGAAGGAAAGGGGAGACAGAGCCCAGACAGGGTAATAGGTGAGAAGGAAAGGGGAGACAGGACCCAGACAGGGTAATAGGTGAGAAGGAAAGGGGAGACAGAGCCCAGACAGGGTAATGGGTGAGAAGGAAAGGGGAGATACTGCCCAGACAGGGTAATAAGTGAGAAGGAAAGGGGAGATAGAGCCCAGACAGGGTAATATGTGAGAAGGAAAGGGGATACAGAGCCCAGACAGGGTAATAGGTGAGAAGGAAAGGGGAGACAGAGCCCAGACAGGGTAATAGTTGAGAAGGAAAGGGGAGATACTGCCCAGACAGGGTAATAGGTGAGAAGGAAAGGGGAGACAGAGCCCAGACAGGGTAATAGGTGAGAAGGAAAGGGGAGACAGAGCCCAGACAGGGTAATAGGTGAGAAGTAAAGGGGAGATACTGCCCAGACAGGGTAATAGGTGAGAAGGAAAGGGGAGACAGAGCCCAGACAGGGTAATAGGTGAGAAGGAAAGGGGAGACAGAGCCCAGATAGGGTAATAGGTGAGAAGGAAAGGGGAGATAGAGCCCAGACAGGGTAATATGTGAGAAGGAAAGAGGAGATACTGCCCAGACAGGGTAATAGGTGAGAAGGAAAGGGGATACAGAGCCCAGACAGGGTAATAGGTGAGAAGGAAAAGGGAGACAGAGCCCAGACAGGGTAATGGGTGAGAAGGAAAGGGGAGACGGGGAACAGACAGGGTAATAAGTGAGAAGGAAAGGAGAGAAAGAGCCCAGACAGGGTAATGGGTGAGAAGGAAAGGGGAGACGGGGAACAGACAGGTCAATAAGTGAGAAGGAAAGGAGAGACAGAGCCCAGACAGGTGTGAAAGAAAGGAGAAAAAAACAATAAATAAATTAATAATACCGTACATTGGTAAACATCAATAAAACAAAGTTTGGTTCTATATAAACTCATTGTCCATACAGTACATACATTTTACAAGTTCAATACTGATGCCTTCCAGGGTTTACTTACTGTAGCTGCTGTCTGTAGATCTATGAGCCTTATTCAGAGGTGAACACTAAGGCATGAACATCTGCATATATTTTTGCAGAGTCACATCAGTGCTAATATGAAAATTCCAGGTTCAGCCTTCCCCTTGTGTTCTACCATGTGCAGGACTGTGCACGCCATGAGCTGCCAAATAGCTGTGAACTGTGCAACTCCACTGGTGATTCTGAACACTCCACCTTTGGAGTAGGGTCTGAAGGTGCAAATGGATGTTCACTGACATGCCTGTGATACTCCCACAACAGAAATATGTTCACTTCAGTCCCCCTCTCAGTCATGACCCATGAATCCATTGTGCTATGACATACATAGACTTACAGATCAGACATATCAACCTATCATTAGGTGAGTGCTGAACACATTTCTTTCTCCAATGGCTATATTGATTGTAAGAGTTTGGACATACTCATTTGTCCAGCTGCTCTAACCACTTAGGTGGATTGTCACTATAGCGCTAGTGCCAGAACCCCCAGCCTTGGACTGAAATGTGCTGTTTCAGTCAGTTTGACCAGCAGTGTGCACCATTCTCCACACAGTCCAAAGGACTACTACTGTATGTCACCACTCACATAAATATATAAATTAGACATATAGAAATACAGTATCTCTAAATATGTTCCCGGTTGTACAGTAACCATGTATTCTTACTGTATTAGAACTTGATTTCTAGTCTGCACTACAAAAATCACGCTGGAACTTTTTAACTTTGCTCATGAAGCCTTCAAACACAATTCAGCCAAGTTACCCAATTCATTTTCTAGATTTCTCACAACTGCAGTTCATAGCACTTACAGTATCACCTTAAATCCACTTCAACAAATCTCTAATGATTCCTAAATGCAATAAAAAATCTAGTTGATCCTTATGTGCCATAATGGGCAACACTAATCGGAACGTTCAACTGGATTCTGATAAGCGACTTCCACACTTCAAGAGATATTTTTAAAAGATTACAGCTGTAGAATTGTGCACATTAAATATTACAATTTTATCTTCCAGTAAATAAATGACATACAGATGTGAGAAGTGAGTTTGCATTTATTTGATAACTATAATCAGACATTTCTTACAGAGGAATCCCTGCTGATCATACAAGTGATGTGTACGCATTGTGGTAAGATAGTCATCGCAATAGTGTTTGTGAATGGCCCATACACTTCCTTTGGCTAAATCATGGGTCACATCTGGGCATGGCTATTCTTGCACTTGATGCGTGTGAACATGTGTACACATCACGTGTAAGATCAGCGAGGACACATCTGTAGGTCTCATTTTATGGAAGTTTATTGTAACATTATGGAGTAGAGTTTTCAAAGTGTAGAGAGAGATGAAGTGGAGAGAGATAAAGTAACAACCAATTAGCTCCTGATATTTATCAAACACAGCCTGTAACATGGCAGTAAGGGGCTGATTGGCAGTTATTTTTATCTCTCTTCACGTTATCTCTCTCCAAGTTTGATAAATCTAGCCCTATATTTTGTACTAATTACAGCTACTCTTTTCACCAACAAAAGAACTTCCCCCACCGACCAAGTAACAAGATGGACCCCCAACCATTATATCCCTGAATTGCTGTGCCTATCAAATCTATCCTCATTGTAAACTCCTCACTTTATGACCCAACACTGGTAAATGAGTATATTTTTAAGCAGACCAAAGTGCAGTATTTAATATTGTTAACACTCCAAGCAGAAGTGTCAGAACTGTCAGAGTTTTCTCTATCTATGATCCCTGAATAACAAAAAATTAATGGAAAAAGAGATGTTTAATATAAACAAAAAATCCATTCCATTAGAAGGCATTTATTTCTAGGGAGTGAAGGAGATTAAATAAACTTTTGTTTGGGGCAATCCATGGGCCAATGTTTCATATTTCAGGAATTTTACCCCAAACACAACAATCAAGCAAATGAAACAAACAGAAATGTAACTAATATTGCAAAGGTTTCACAGATATACAATAAATCTGTTATATCAATCAAAATATCATAGTGCATTGTTATTATTCACTAGAGCCATAACTAGACATTTTGGTGCTCTGTGCCAGGAAAAGAGTTGATGCCCTCCATATTTAAAATTGGGACAGTGTGTGCTGAAGCTGCACAAAAAAATAGGGGCATGGATTCATGGGGAAGGGACATGGTCAAAAAATATTACATTGCACAGTAGTTTCCATTATTCAAATTACTCCACACAGTAGTGTCACTTATACACATCACTCCAGAGTCCTTCTTTACACATTACGGCAGGCACAGTCCCTTTTACACATTACCCTAGGTAGAGTCACCTTTTTACACAATACGGCAGGCAGAATCCCCTTTTTACACATTACAGCAGGCAGAGATCCTTTTACACATTACACCAGGTAAAGTCCCCTTTTTACACATTACGGCAGGTAGAGTCACCATTTTACATATTACAGGAAACAGAGTCCCCTTTCTACACATTACGACAGGCAGAATCCCCTTTTTATACATTACAGCAGGCAGAGATTATTTTACATATTACGGCAGCTAGAGTCCCCTTTTTTACATATAACGGCAGGCAGAATCCCCTTTTTATACATTACAGCAGGCAGAGATTATTTTACATATTACGGCAGCTAGAGTCCCCTTTTTTACATATAACGGCAGGCAGAATACCCCTTTTACAAAGCCAGGGAGGGAGACGGAAAGAGAGAGTTGCAGAAAGAGAGAGAGACAGAGAGAGAGATGGAGAGAGAGAGTGTGTTATACTTATGTTTGGCTCCACCAGCTGGCAGTTCTCTTGTCCTTCCTCCCTAATGCTCTTCAGAGCGCAGAGTACTGTGCCTGAGCTGAGAGAGATGCGCTCACAGTGCATATGTGCTGCTTGCCAGGCACAACTAGCACACTGCCAGTTATGGCCCTATTATTCACAAATAGGATAGTGATTAGTTATAATGAAAGTAAATACAAAGTAAATCTATGTCTGCTGCTGCTGGAACATGTAGTTTAAATGTGATCTCCTTCAAGAATCAAATATGTATATGTTAACATTTTGATTTTTTTGTTGCTTTAATAAGGAAAACACATTTATACTGTATCTCTAATGCCAAATAAATTGCAGAATTCAAGTAATCACTTTAAAAATATACAGTATATATCTTATATATCATTGCAATTAAATAAAAGTGAAATATACATGAAATGTAATCTAATGCACTGAAATAAAAACCTGTTAGGCATAGGATAACTTTTGGTTAACAAAGGATGAGAGAAAGGTGACGGAAAGGAAAACTTACTAAGTACACATATTCATTAATTCTTTGATAGTGAAGTGAAACATATATCCTTCTGTTTGAAAATGAACAGAGAACAATCCTCCAATAATAAAGTCGCCTCCTTGATAATATTTATATTCAAAAAAAGGCTTCAGTGCAGTAAGATTACACTGGGAGGCTGAGTTCTGCATTATACGTCCACAGCGAGTTACTTGTAGGATAGCTGCAGACACATAAAAGGCAGACAACACAGTAGACCAATCCATGGCACACGTAAGATTCTCTCATTCAGTACAAACACTGTCAGCTCTGCAGATCCTCAGTGTAGGGGATATAAGGCAGCTGCCAGCATCTTATATACCTTACATGGGATTCATTTAGCTTTACAGAGAAATACCTTTGAGGAAAACTATTGCAATAATTTAAACATCCACTTCAAAAATAAAACCTATATTTGGTGATGTGATGAAAATAAGTATCACAGCTCTATCAATGTTATGTTTGAATGCAAAAGAAGATACCACAGTGTCAGGGAAGGTACAAGGGTGTGGTTTTTATGCAATCTCCTATTGTGATATAATACAGTCACAGTTCTATGTCCTTGTTCCCCCTTATTATGGTGGAATTTGTATAAAAAAGGTAGATTCACAATGTACGATTCCAATAAAGATGCCCAATGCGTTTCGGCCCACCAGAGTCTTGATAAAGGCTCTGGTGAGCCGAAACGCGTCAGTGAACAGCATCTGCCTGGACAGCAACCCAGTTTTGGACTCTGATGGTGGATCCTTGTTCCAGAGAGGCACCACAGACACTATACTAAACGAGACTTGGTGTGCATTATACAACTTAATTTCAGATACGCTGCCAGCCATATGTTTTAATACCCTTGTTCTTATATTAAAATTGAGTTACACTAATGTGGTTCTTCCTGTTTTTTCTTTACATATACTGGAGATGAAGAATTTACATTTTTCTGAACCAAAAGTAAAGAGAGAATTGGAGAACCTATAACTCAAACGGACTTGAAAGAACAAGGGAATCACGTATTTTGGGCATCTTTATTGGAATCATACATTGTGAATCTACCTTTTTTATACAAATCCCACCACAATAAGGGGGAACAAGGACAAAGAACTGTGACTGTATTATATCACAACGGGAGATTGCGCAAAAACCACACCCTTGTACCTTCCAGAACTATTGTTTTGCCCTACAGGTGGGCATAGAGGTTTTTGCAGCTCTCCGTTTTGAAGCACCACATTTATACCTTTATTGCACAGTGTCAGGGAAATCAATAGATATATATCTGATTGGCAGGGGTGTTTTAATAGAGTAGGGGGCCCATGTGCAATTCAGGTTGGCCCCCTCCTCTGCAGATGCGTAGTAGTCTCTGGCATTTGCCGGAGTCCACTGCGCATGTGCTGGTCTCCGGAAACATGCCGCCTACCATGTTCCAGAGACCAATTTAACTACTGCACCTGCACGGTGGCCATTTTTGTGTCCATTTTAACCAAAAATGCAGTGCCATACACTGAAATCCAGAAAGGTAAGTATTCAAATATGGGCACAGTGTGTGCGGTGTGGGCCTCCCCCCCCCGCAACACATTGCACCCATTATAGAAACGTCAATGCTGATTGGCACTAACCATAGTCAGAGCCAATATGATTGTATCAACATGACTGGTAATACAATAGCATCAGGATTACAATCACATACTGTAGCTCCCCAAGTCCTGATGTCGTGAGGTCACCACCTAACATAATCCTCACAATTAATATCACCCATAGAAATTAAAAGGGGCCATACATTCCCTCAAACTCAATCACAATTGTGAGGTCTCTGTGACCCAAACTAACAGTCAGTTACAGTAATTGGTCTCCCCTGCTTCTAGCAATCAACAATAGTTATAAAGTAACCTTAGTGACCTAATAGCTCCTTCGAAGATCTAGTCATTTCTCCTAATCCTGTCAGCCAATGTTGTGACACTGGGAACAGTGGGATGCCCCAAAGCTCTCCCTTACAGGTGGAAACTCTCCCAAGCTGCACTGAGGATCCAATGCCCAAAAGCTGTATCAGCTGAGGCAAAGGTGTCAAACCTATAGAACTTGAGGAAGGTATGGGCAGAAGACCATGTAGCCGCCCTTCAAAGTTGATTCTCCGAAGCGCCCCCAGTGAGCCACCCGTGAAGTCCTAAGTGATCTTGTGGAATGGACCCTAACTGATGCCAGAACAGGCTTCCTGGCTAACAGGTAACCTTGGTGAACCATCAATCGCAACCATCTAGCAATAGTTTGCTTGGATGCTGGACAGCCTATTTTATGCTCATCATAGAGGACAAGCAAAGAATCCATTTTACGAAAGGAACTAGTGCGCTGTACATAGATATGCATAGCTCTGGCCACATAAAGAGTGTCCATAGCGTCACCCGTGGATCCTGATGGGGAGAAGGATGGAACAACTGCTGTATCTCTTTATCAATATGAAAACTAGAGACTAATTTAGGAAGGTAGTTCAAATGTGTCCCTAGTATCGCTCAATCTGGGTGGAAGATCAAAAAGGGAAACCTGTGAGACAAAGCTCCTAAATCAGAGCTTCAGAGTGCTGAGGCGATGGTAAGCAGAAATACTGTTTTCCAAGTGAGCCAGTGAAGATCAACTCCCTCCAAGGGCTCAAACGGTGCTCTCTGCAGAGTCTGAAGGACTTAGGATAAATTCCATGGGTTAACCGGTGGAACATAAGGAGGTTGGAAATGGAGGACCCACTACATGAAGGTCTGAATAGTTGAATATCGAGCCACCCATCTCTGGAATAACACTGAAAGTGCAGATACCTGAACCTAGAATGGGACAAACTGAATCCAGAGTCTAGTCCCAACTGCAGCAAAGCAAAGAGTCTGAAGAGGTGACACTGAAGCGTTTCCAAATGGCAAGCAAACCACCACTTAAAATAAATGTGCCATACACGATTGTATATTCGAGTAGTGGAATGCTTTCTAGCTGAGATCATGGTAATGATAACTTTAACAGAAAACCCCCTTTCTCTCAGGACTGACCTCTCAATAGCCAACCTGTCAAAGCCAGACGTTAAAGGTCCAGATGCAGACACCATCCCTGAGACAACAAGTCTGGCTGTAGTGGAAGGCACCACAGAGGAGTGATGGACAGAGCTAGGAGATCTGCATACCAGTCCCTCTTCGACCACTGTGGAGTGATCAGAATAACTTTTACCGCTTCTGATTTGAGTTTGCGAATGACACTTGGAAGAAGTGCCAATGGCAGAAATAGATATACCTTCTGAAACAGCCAAGTTACAACTAGGACATGTATCAGGCAAGCGCCCATATCCCTTGTACGTGCTCCATAGTGGGGAAGTTTGTGGTTGTGTCGGGTTGCCCAACATATTAAAGACATTGCGGTGGAAAGACCATTTGCCCGAATGGACATCCAGTCTGCTGAGGAAGTCCGCCACCCAATTTAACACTCCTGGATTGTACTGTGGATAGGGCTGCAGAAAATTATCGGCCCACCTTAAGATGTGGCTGGACTGTGATTTCCACCATGGTGGTTTATGTAGGCGACTGTTGTCACATTTTCCGACTGGATCTCTGCTGGATGGTGATGTAGTAAGTGTCCCACCTGAGATAGCTCCCTGAAGACTGCTCACAGTTCTAGTACATTTAGGGAGAGTTTGCTCTCCTGAGGAGTCCACCGACCCTGAAAGGAACGATCGTCCACCATGGTCCCCCAACCTTGGAGGCTGGCATCCATCATGATGATGACCCAATCGATGATAAAGAAGGGATGACCAATGTTCAAGTGAGGCATGTGCAGCCACCAAAAAAGTGACAGATGTGTTTCTCTGGAAAGAATGATCCGATGCAACCTGAGATGTAGGGAAGAGTTATCACATATTTTGGACGAGCTACAGCTGCAATGGCTTGGAATGGAACTGTGCATATTCCACTATCTTGAAACAGGAGACCATTTTCCCCAGCAGTCGCATGCAGAAGTGAATTGATACCTTCTTCTAAACCTGGAATGATTGAATCATCTCCTGTATGGCCTTCTGTTTGATGTCCGGAAGAAAGATTCTCTGCACTTGGGAATCTAATAAGGCTCACAAGTGTAACATTCGTTGAGATGGTGTGATCCTGGATTTGCGCCAATTGATCAGCCATCCATGTGTCAGCAAGAATGTCAGAGTGATTTGGATATGTTCTTGAAGACTGACTTGAGACTGTGCCATAAGAAGGAGATCATCCAGGCATGAAAGAATGTGGACACCCTGTAATCTCAAATGTGCCGTTATGACCGCCATCACTTTGGTGAATACTCGCGGTGCCTGGAGAGTCCGAATGGTAATGTCCCAAACTGGTAATAGTTCTTCTAAATAGAAAAAGGAAGAAACTTCTGGTGGCTCTACCGAATGGGGATGTGTAGATACACAATATGGACATCTAAGGAGGCTATATAGTCTCCCTCTTCCAAGGCCTGCAAGATAGAGCTGAGGGATTCCATGCAAAATTTTGGAACTCGAGAAACCAGATTAGGGTCTATAGATTTAGTGTAAGGCAGAATGAGCCATCTGGCTTTGCAACTAGGAATATATACAAATAAAATCCTATTCACTGTTGCTGAACTGGCACTGGGACAATGACTCCCCTTGATAGCAGAGAACTGACTGCGTTCTGGTGTGCGGTAGCCTTGCCGAGGTCTGCAGATAGACTTGTGGAAAAAAATTGTCCATGGGGTCTGTGCCTGATAATGAGAGAGTAAATTCTGGACATGATGCCCATATCCCAGACATCTGACATTGTCTGCTCCCAGACCTCAGTGTAGAAAAGTAGAAGACTGCCCATCCTGGAAGTTTCAAGGTGGGAGTCCAAATTGTCATTCTGTAGCCTATTTGGCTTGTTTGGGAGCCTGGTGCTTTCCTGATCATGCTGGTGCCCTATGGACTTTGGAAGTTTGGTAGAAGGGCTGTCCTTAGACCTTTCCTTGTGGGCGAAAAGAACAAAAATTTGGAGGTTTTGTCACAGCTGAAGGCAGAAAAGTAGTTGTGGAACCTGCCCCCATGGCCACAATTTTGTCCAGTTCTTTTCCGAAAAGCACCTCCCCTGAAAAGTGCAGAGACTCCATTGACTTCTTAGAGTTTACATCTGTGCAGCAAGAGCACAACCACATGGTGTGACTATCTGCCACCAATGAAGCAGAGACCTTGGAGGAGAATATGTTTGCATCTAAAGCTGCTTCTCCTAAGAAAGTGTTGGCCTCCCTAATGTCAACATATTTGATGAGGTCAGAATATTGCATGTTCGACATGGGGCCCTCAGTCAACACATCTAACCAGATGACTATTGCCAAGGAGAACCAAGCTGAGGCAACAACAGGACTGAGGGCCACTCCTGCATTGTAGTATATGGACTTCAGAAACTGTTCCAATTTCCAGTCGGTAGGTTCCTTCAGAGAAGCTACGTACAGAATGGTAAGTGTGGAAGATTTAACCAGGCAGGCAACATGTGCATCTACTGGTGGTGGGCACCCCCACATTTTTAGGCCTGCTTCTGCCATAGGGTAAAAGGAAGAATTATGTTTGACCACCAATTTTTTTTTATTTGGATGAGAACTATTCAATTCCTGAATCCTGATGCTCTTCCCTTTCTTCTGATAATTCCTCAGACTGGGATTCCTCAGACTGTATAAGGGATAGTTTCTAGGTCACTCTGCGCTCTCTCAGGTTTTTTGAAATGAGCGAAGTCACATATACTGTACATATATAAATAAAGAATACAGTATATAAATTTAATACATAAAATACTTAGACATTGTACAATTATAATCAAAGTGCCTTATATAAATTATCTTTTATCTTTACATGCATGTAATAAAAGCTACAATACTAATAAAACTTTACAATGTGTATAAATACACCAGACCACAATCGGATGCTTATATATATAGAGGTGGATCAAATGCAATCTCTGGACCGGATTCGATTCCCTGGCCACTACAATGAGATGAAAACCATGATCTTTTATCCACATAAATTTTTAAGTTCCAGATGCAATTCTGTTAATGGGTATTTTACGGTGGTCACAACTGTATCAAAGGAATGTTTATTTCCATGCCAATAGTTCACCCATAGAAATAAATTTGTGATAAACTGATAGGCAACAGCCTGTAATCAAAACAATCTCACCATTCAATTGTATTTAGTTGGTGAGTCCGGCTGTGGACAGCCGTGCTGTAATGTCGGGATGTAGCTGGGAGGCGCTGGACGTCTCCGTCCTCCCTAACAAACACGCCGCTGCAATATCCAGTGAGCATTATATTCAGGGCTGGCATCTAGCACTCGATGCAATGCCTCTGTACCAGGGGTCCACAGCAGTTGGTGGCGATTTCACCGGTGTCCTTTAACGTGTTTTGCTCTTTTTATGGAGCTTTATCAAAGAGTTTTTTGTTAGTGTATAAGGGATAGGACCACTGTATTTCTATTTTTGCGCTTAGATGAAGATTCCAGTGCCTGTTGTAGGTTACTGGAAACCTGAATTAATCCCTGTACCAATTGTGACAAACCCTGGACCAATGCATGTTCAGCTGTCTTTTGCTGTGTCTGTGATGGGGATGGATCTGCACCTGCTGTGGAGACGGGGAACTGTGGACTTCTGTTTGCTGCCAGCTGGGAAGTCAATTCCTACATAGCTAAGGTTATTGAGGTGGCCCAGTCCAGTTCAGACAAAGTGGAGCTCCCAGTAATGGCACCACCGGGCACCACAACAGAGTAACGGTCATAGAGCTCCCTGTGGTCCTGTCCCATGCAAAAAAAAAATGTCCTTGCATGCTGTACAGGTATAGGCGTGCAGCCCAGTAGTTCTCTTTTCCTTCTAGGAGGCTTTGGAAGATCCCCTGGAGGACATGTTCCCATGAGTAAGGATAGTACAGGAAACAGACAAACTCAGATATACAGACTTGGTAATATAGTCAAGTTGAAGAGGTGGCTGTGTGCAGTAAAACTGGTCTAGAGAGCCACAAATAAAAGAATAAGTGGGTCTGGTACTGGAGCAGTGACCCCACCACAGGAGTAGCTACTGTTTAGGTAAACAGTGATACTATACAATTAAGTTAGTGTGCCACAATGCCCCTAGCAGTGTTCAATAGAACAGAGAAGGAAAACCTGGCACCGTTTTTCAAACTACCAACACCATGAGGTGAGGTATGGAATATACAGTACAGCCTCAAACTTTGCAGTGCTGGTATAAGGGAGGCAGGAGTAGCGCTCTCCAACAGAATAACTGTACAACTCAGATGCAGCAGTGTAATCCCCTGCACAGCTTCTCCTTCACTGTCCTATCTTCTTGCGAAGTATAGATCAGCCAGCCATAAAGTAGAGCTGGGCTTGTAGAGATGAGAGGGGTGAGGGAGGAAAGCGTGCCCTGAGGTGGAAATACTAGTGATAGCAATCCACCAACAGGGGTGGAGGTGGAGATATAGGACATTTTCACACACACACACACACACACACACACTCACACACACACACACACACACACACACACACACACACACCCTTTCCCCCGGGGCCCCCAGGGACCAACTTCCACCAGATAATTTGTCCCTGGTGACATAGTGGAACTAACAGAAGACCTGGTGCCACTGCTAGAACCACCAGAGCTGCCTTTTTCCTGTGTTGTTTGCTGGGATGCCGGCTTCCCGAGAGTGGAGAACCGTTAGCTAAGCCTCGATTCTGCTGCCGCTGCACACGGTGCCTGGGAGAGGCTGAGGCTGCTGGCTGTGAATTCAGGGACACGGGTGCAGAGCAGAGATACTGGAGCAGTAGCCGCTACCAGATGTAAAAATAGAAAGAAGAAAATGTATAAATAATTAAATGAATAAAAGTTATCAGGGCTAAATGCTCTACTCCTTTGAACGTGCCCTTTCCTGTGAGCACCAAGGAAAAAACTGGCTGGCCTGATGCAGGCTGGGTATAGGGGAGGAGGGGCCTCCCAGGCTGCACTCAGCAAGTTAACACCTTGGTGCCCAGACTGAACGCCTAGCTATACCCACTGTTCCCGGTGTCACACCATTGGCAGACAGAAAAACCATGCTGTACTGTAGGTGGGGCAGATATAACATTTGCAGAGAGAGATAGATTTGGGTGGGTTATATTGTTTCTGTGCAGGGTAAATATTGGCGGCTTTATTTTTACATTGCAATTTAGATTTCAGTTTGAACACACCGCACCCAAATCTAACTCTCTCTGCACATGTTATATCTGTCCCCCTGCAGTGCACATGGTTTTGCCCATTAGAGAAAAATTTTGCTGCTGCGATCAGGTCTGAATTAGACCCACACTTTGGCCCCCACACTAGTTACAGCACACATTGGCACCCACATAAAATAAATAAAAATATATACATGTATTAAATACATATATTTAGTAGCTTAGTAAGATCTGTAGCTGTGAAGGAGCTGTTTTTCATTTCCCTCCTTCAGTGGTGCAGCCAGCAGTGAGGAGTGAGAGGAAGCACTGGGCGGGCAGGCGATGTGGCATGCGTGGGGAGAAGAATTGGCTGCGCTTGTAATGTGGCCAAAAAAAACCAACCTGGTTAATGGAGAGCTGACAAACACAAAAATGATAATAAAAATTGTTTATTTAAAATATAAATATACCAATGAAATTAGCACAATATCCTGAAATATTGATTATATAGGTGTACTCTGAGCTGACCCTAAATATCAAACAACAAGTAGCAGCATTGATACAATTATTAGATGATTATGAGAGAAAGTTATAACAATAATGTAACAAACATGTGGCTTCTCACTGAGATCAATCATTCACAGACTTCATGAGATTAATATTATCTAGGAGTACAGAGGCAGCATGTACTCCGAGAAATAGTCACGTAATCGTGACGAAACGCGTTAGGCTCCTCCCACCATCCCTCTGATTGCTGACCCATTGAACTCCGGCATTGCAAGCATCCATTACGGACGGCTCCGATCAGCGCTTCTCACTGAGCGGCTTTCCCCTGCTGCTAGCGGCGGTTGCCGAGCACGGACACTTCAGCTCCAGTGTGCTCATTCATCTCTTCACACCTGCCCATTCTGGAAAAACTTCGCTGCACGGCAAGTACTTTCTGCTCTGCTAATTAAGCAATTAACGGCAAGGGACCTGTTACTCCTAACTGCACGTAAGTGGGCACTTTAAAGGATTTCTACCAGCTCACGGGAGATCCCTGGAAATAAAGCCGGTTAAAGCAGAGCTATTTCCCAGCATACGGGAATAGCTCCCATTAGGGCAGTCTGCTAGAATCATTTATCCATCAAAAGGGCATTACTGGATCTTACCGGGGACGCCCGGTACAAATAGCCCTTAAGAGATAAGCTAATCATTTTTCCTCAAGCTAAACCATTTGCTGTTGGGACTCTCCTATTTCTCGGAGTACATGCTGCCTCTGTACTCCTAGATAATATTAATCTCATGAAGTCTGTGAATGATTGATCTCAGTGAGAAGCCACATGTTTGTTACATTATTGTTATAACTTTCTCTCATAATCATCTAATAATTGTATCAATGCTGCTACTTGTTGTTTGATATTTAGGGTCAGCTCAGAGTACACCTATATAATCAATATTTCAGGATATTGTGCTAATTTCATTGGTATATTTATATTTTAAATAAACAATTTTTATTATCATTTTTGTGTTTGTCAGCTCTCCATTAACCAGGTTGGTTTTTTTTGGCCACATTACAAGCGCAGCCAATTCTTCTCCCCATGTTCTCAGTAATCAATTAAGCATATACACAATGCTTTTTTGGCAGCGCTCGTGATGTTGCTTTAAAAACTATCCGATTAGGCGCTTCTAGCAGATTTTGTGTAGTTTTGGATGTGGCATGCGTGACTTATGAGTCACGCTGCGGCTCCATAGGTCACAGGCAGGGCTGTGTCTGGGACTTCCGGAAGAGCCCAGTTCTCCCTGAGCCTGAAATGATAAAGTGAGGCAGGAACAGTGGGCATCTCTGGCAGCACAATTCAGAACTGCTCATGGCACACCGGTTGAAAATGCTGGCTTAGAGTATGCCCCTGCACATTTCCTATTTTTAGCACTACAAGTCTCAGCTTGAGATCACCTCTTATTATATTTAAACCTAGGGTATGAAGTCTAGCCCCCATTTTTCTTTAACTGTGTGGGTGTGTTTGTATATATATATATATATATACTTGAAGATGGAGACTTCTTCTGCCTGGACTAGCCCCACTCCTACCTGCCCTTATGTTTTTAATCAGTATAGCTCCCATAACTTTTATCAACTGCCCCTCCTCCATTGGGATATCATAACCAAGTCCCTGATGACTGAATTATCAGTGAATTAACACATGATTTATGCCAGGACCCCCACTTAACTTTTAACATAAGTACAAATAACTGTATATAGGTGGTCATTCCGAGTTGATCGCAGCCAGCAACTTTTAGCTGCTGCTGCGATCAATAGTCCACGCCTATGGGGGACTGTATTTTAGCTTAGCAGGGCTGCGATCGCTTGTGCAGCCCGGCTAAGCTAAAAAAAATTCAGGCAGAAGTAGGCTAGGGCTGGACATACTTAACCTGTGCGATGTATCCAGCGATAATGGGCCCAGCTTTGAAGTCACACCTCTGCCCTCCGTTATCCTGGACACCCCTGCGTTTCACTCACCACTCCCCGAAAATGGTCTCCAATGGTCCGGATCCGCCCATCCATGCCTCCTTCCTGTCAATCTTTTTAGCGGTCGCCGCTGCGACCGCTTCCGTCAGTAGCCGCGACATAACCCGACGACCCATGTCGCCGGGCAACATAGCGCGTGCACACAGCAGCCGCCGCACGTGCGCATTCCACACCCATACACACAGCAGCAAAAAAAATGCTGCATGCGAACGGGTTGGAATGACCCCCATAATTTCCCCGTATAATAGCCACATGTTGATTAATCACTATTATTTGATCTATAATCATAATGCTCTGTGATCTATGAATGGTTAGACACCTAATTTCTCCAAAATCATACATCCTAGGGGTCCTAAAATCACACACAACCCTCGAGCAGGTTTATTTCATATTCCTTTGATTTTCTAAGCTCCCAGCTATTATAAAAATATAAATTTACAATCAAAAACAGATAAAACATGGTGAGGTTTTGATCCCTGTTTATGTTGTTATCAGACTGCTGTTTGAATACCTCTGCTGTTTTGGTGCCAAAAGAGCACTGACAAGAAATGTGTATGCATAGGTAGACAAAAGCAGTGTTAATTTCGTCAGTGATTTTCAATTTAGTTTAAGTCTTAGTCACTTTCCTAAAATTTGACAAAAATTAAATGTCACATTTTAGTCAAATGTTTTAATTTCTTCTAAGCCAAGTTTTAGTCAATGGATCTTGACAAACATTATCGTCTAATTTTAGTCATTGATTTAGTCATAGCTTTGCAGTTTTATGATACTGTAACTATTGTCACTATGTGCTTTAGTACTGTAGTTAATTATTAAACAAGTGCAACATAACAGACACAAATGCTATTTCCTTTTACAGAAGGGAATTTATTTTCTGCAAATATTAATTTAAGAAAACAATTGTTCTTTAATTAAACGAGTTAAAACCTTAACCGTTCTTAACCCTACTTAAGTAGTAGTAGTTGACGTTCACTTCACATTCACACATCAAGATGTAAAAAGCAATCTACAATTACAATATATACCATCTAGTACATATACATAGTCATACTGATAAAAGAAAACTATTATTCTCTCTTATGACCCACACCCAGCCTTGTTGTATGTATTTATAAAAATACAATATTAATTTAAATAATACAGTAAAACACTTGAAATAGACAAAACCTGTCCGATACAACTAAGTAGTAAGTATTATACATGTCATATGCTAATAATAATATTTAGCTATTTAGCAGCTAGCTAGTTCAATTGAGTGATTCTCATCATGACAGTTGTTGTTGTTGTGCAGCCAAAAAATACAGCCTCATTGATCCTCTGACTCCTACTTAAGATAATAAGCAGTGGTATTACTAATACAAAAAATAAAGCAGTAAAGAATGTGGATGCATATCATATGCTAATAATAATATTTAGATATTTAGCTGAACTCAATAATTTTCTATTGACTTAAAGTTGACATTACTACTTCTCTCTGTTTAATTTCAAGAAGACACTTCTCCCTAAGATGACCCTTTCCCTATTGCGATGGGCCCTTGTCAGTTCCCTTTTTACACTAAACACCCTCTCAGCAAAAGCCTGTGATGCAGGCATTGCAAGCATGTCTAGTGCCAGTGGCTTCAACTTTACATATACCATGGAGTTCTGGGCCAACCAAAAGTCCATCCCATATTCCAAATCGGATATCTTCAGAGATGAGAGATCATCTTTTTATTTCCTTATATCCTGTTGAACACTGGGTTTGGGTGGTTTTTAAACTGAAGTTGATGACTTGGTGGACAAAAACCTAAATTGCGGTTGCTTTACTTCTGAGGGCATCTCTTTAACATCATCCCTCTTTGATGCATCCCCATCATCTTTCTTTAAATGATCCTCCTCTACCTGTGTTGTGAATGTGGATGCATTGAGGATGACAAATTTTCTGCTTCTTCCAGAAGCTCACTGATTCCATTATCTGTGTTTTCAAAGAGTGCATCTATAGCAACTGTTGGGTCAAGAAAACAAACAGCTGCTGCAAATGGAGAGAACTTTGACAGATTGGGAAATAGGAAGCAGCTGTAGCGTTGTTCCAGGTTCACTTTCATTTTGTCTGCCAGTACACGCAGGTTTCTGTGAGCTGATACAAGAGAGAACTGAGAGAGGGGAGTAATCAAGTCCAGTAAGGCTGACACTATCAAAAACAGAGACATTGTATCACTTTTCAGTGTTTTTTCTGTGATCAGCAAAGGGCAGCAAGAGATCTCGGATAGCAGTTAGCTTGATCCACTCACTTTGCAGGAGACAATCCCAACCCATCTCATCTGCAACAAGAACCACGTAATCCTTCGCCTGAAGAAGGCATAAAACCATTAGAAATTTGCTGGACCATCTTGTCACACAATCTTTAATTAAAATAAGTCCACATAGCTGCCAAAGTTTCTCCATTGCAACTGAAGACCTGCAAAACTGTTTGACAACTGATTTCACCTTTTCCAATAGATGGGCAAAAGATACTTCTTTGTGGACCATTTTGATGACTAACTGCAATGTGTGAACAGAACAGGGTGTCCGCTCCATAATGCTTCCATACCTGAGATAAAGACCACCAAGGACAAAGTACTTTATTATTATTATAATTTTTTATGTACTTTTAATTGACATGTAATAAATCTAATAGGCTTACCTTGCTTCCTCATTTTCATGTTCTCTCTCACTCTCCTCTTCCTCTTCAGAATCTGCAGAGCTTATTTTGTCTTCTTCCAGTCTGAATGCAGCGACCATGTTGCTCCCATTATCCGTGATGACTGTAAAAATCTTGTTTTCTGGTATTCCCCACATTTCATAGCACTGGTCAACACAAGCTTTGATGGAAAGAGCAGTATGTGGATGGGGGATCTCTTTGAGACAGAGTAGTATGTGTTCACATTGCTTTTGCACAGTGCAAAAGTAACACGCACTTAAGGCAAGGTACGTAGCAGTCAGTCGGTTTTCCAAATGTCTAGACCAATTGTTATTTTCCGTGCACTGGATACTCAATATTTACATTTAATTTTTTCATCCTTATAAATGATATCAATGAGGTTGTTTATTTTGGTTTTCTTAGAGATGGTCAGTCTTCTGTCAAACGCCTCCATCATGCAAATTAATTCTTTGTCCTCCACTGTATGGAATGGCAGACCACTATGACCTATCCACATGGCTAGAGCTCTGTCTTTAGTTTGTTGTTCTTTTGCTTCTGGATGGTACTTTGAAGCCAAAGCAATCACATTTGGAAAATATGTGTGTTGCTTTTCTTTTCCCCTGCCTGTTTTTGGCACAGTGATTTTCTCCGGAATCTGAGTATTAAAAAAGTATTTTTTATTATTCAATATCTTTTTGACTCAAAATCAGGTTATATGCACAGTATGTCTTTCACGGATTTCAAACTTCAGTCATCCACACACATCTCTGACTCGGACATTCTTGTTGTCTCCGACTTCAAACCTTCAAGAAGAAGCATCTCCACAAATTTCAGATCTCACCTCAGGGCACATTATCAAATTCCAGAACAACCACTGACATAAGCTTCTTTATAAGCTATGTAATTACACATACCCAGCCAATCAGAACCTACACAGTGTACACATTCTATCCAGTCCACCTGACCCAACTCCACACACACAGTTCAGCTCCTCACATATTTTATCTTTATTCACTTCCACATCCAATACAGGTCATATTTACCTTAGAAAACACTGAAGGACGTTGTGTCTTCAAGTGTCTCTTTAAATTTGTAGTGTTTTTTCCCCAGCAATCTTAATTCCACACAGCACTCCATCAGTGGAAACAATACAATGTGTCTTTCTTTCAGATTTACAGTAACTGAAGTGTGTCCATAAATCATCTCTCCGTTTACTTCCCATTGCCAAAGCTGCAGTTTAAGGCAAAGTTTCTGAACTTTCATCATCATTCAACATTATTTTGTATGTGAAGCTGCCTATTACGGTGACCACCTTCTTGTTCACATCAGCTAGTAGTCCTCCAGTCCAAACTTGGCCAAGAAGACTAACAAAATAAATAAAAAAAATCACATAAGAAACATTTGTATTTAATATAAATAAATAAATAAATATAAAAGGTCACAGTTGTGTACATTCTACCCAGGCCATTTCCGCTGCTGCACCACACTGTGTATATATATATATATATATATATATATAAATAAAATTACACACACATATATAATGCCACTCTGGTCTGGCTGTGTGTGCTGTGCATGCCCCCAACCTGGCGGCATCTGCCCCACATTATATGATATGCCAGTGCCACACACTGTATTTACACACATATACTCATGGTATCCGGACGGCTTATCGAACCAGCAAAGACCGACAACCAAGAGATCGACAACCTAAAATCGAACTTACTTGATCGACAACACTAAAAGGTCGACAAACATTACATCGACAACAACAACAGGTCGACAACAGCATGTCCGACAACAAAACAACACCGACAAACACAACATAGACACATGACAACATCGACAACATGTTCACAGACAAAAGAAAACATAGAACGGAAATATCACAGACATTACAATCATCGACAACAAACATATAGACATTCAAACTGATCGACACTAAACATATATACAAACCAATAGTTCGATAAAACAGTCATCGACAAACACAAACCTAGACAACAAGAAACATAGACAACAAATATATCGACAAAAAATACATCGACACAACAACAATAGACATCACATGGATCAGACACACCGTAAGATAGACAAACATAAAGGTCGACAACATTAAAACAGACAACAAACAGATCGACACAACATTAATAGACATCACATGGATCAGACACACCGTAAGATAGACAAACATAAAGGTCGACAACATTAAAACAGACAACAAACAGATCGACACAACATTAATAGACATCACATGGATCACACACACCGTAAGATAGACAAACATAAAGGTCGACAACATTAAAACAGACAACAAACAGATCGACACAACATTAATAGACATCACATGGATCAGACACACCGTAAGATAGACAAACATAAAGGTCGACAACATTAAAACAGACAACAAACAGATCGACAAAATATACATCGACATAACAATAATAGACCTACCAATATTTCTACAATACTGTGATGACCCCCCCTGCAACCCTTCCAAATTCCTCCTGAATCAGACGTTACCCCCGCTAATAGATTCAGCCGCCCGACTTTCCTCTTATGCGTGGAACTACAAGTACAAGGCTGCCCGCCAATCTCCCACAAGCCTTTACCCACTGCCGTCAATCATTCCCTGCATGGTACACTAGCCCCCCCCATCCCTGCGCACCCCTCTATTTCTGGACGTACACTCCTATGTGTTCTCTTCACACCCCACCCCCCTGCACCCCATCAGGCGTCTTGCATTAGACGCTACCCCCGTTGATAGCTTCAGCCGCCCGACTCTCCTCTTATGCCTGGAACTACAAGTCCAAGGCTGACCGCCAATCTCCATCAAGCCTTTACCCACTGTCGTCAATCATTCCCTGCATGGTACACTATCCCCCCCCCCTCCCTGCGCACCCATACTAAACAAATGAAATCATGTTTATGTCTCCCGTACACCCCTATCTGTAGACTCCAAGTCTCTTACATACAAACACCATACTAATCCGAGTCACATAAAGTTCACCACTTATCTTATTGTCTCCTCCAGACCCCATGTCTCTCCTGTCAAAACCTTTGAATGATCACGCACCCAAGAACATGTTGGGTGCGTGTTGTTTTCAAACTCCAAATAATAAACCCCCCCCCCAGACTATTCTATGCACCCTCATTGAAGTCATCACCCTTCCCAAATTTACACCCCCCCCAATCCATCCAAAATGAAAAGCTTCCTCCGCTAATTTCCAAATCAAAGACCCTCCTCTAAAGCATTGAACTACAAGTCCAAGGCTGCCCGCCAATCTCCCACAAGCCTTTACCCACTGCCGTCAATCATTCCCTGCATGGTACACTAGCCCCCCCCATCCCTGCGCACCCCATCAGGCGTCTTGCATTAGACGCTACCCCCGCTAATAGATTCAGCCGCCCGACTTTCCTCTTATGCGTGGAACTACAAGTCCAAGGCTGACCGCCAATCTCCCACAAGCCTTTACCCACTGCCGTCAATCATTCCCTGCATGGTACACTAGCCCCCCCCCATCCCTGCGCACCCCTCTATTTCTGGACGTACACTCCTATGTGTTCTCTTCACACCCCACCCCCCTGCACCCCATCAGGCGTCTTGCATTAGACGCTACCCCCGTTGATAGCTTCAGCCGCCCGACTCTCCTCTTATGCCTGGAACTACAAGTCCAAGGCTGACCGCCAATCTCCATCAAGCCTTTACCCACTGCCGTCAATTATTCCCTGCATGGTACACTAGCCCCCCACATCCCTGCGCACCCCATCAGGCGTCTTGCATTAGACGCTACCCCCGCTAATAGATTCAGCCGGCCGACTTTCCTCTTATGCGTGGAACTACAAGTACAAGGCTGCCAGCCAATCTCCCACAAGCCTTTACCCACTGCCGTCAATCATTCCCTGCATGGTACACTAGCCCCCCCCCATCCCCGCGCACCCCATCAGGAATCTTGCATTAGACGCTACTCCCGCTAATAGATTCAGCCACCCGACTTTCCTCTTATGCGTGGAACTACAAGTCCAAGGCTGACCGCCAATCTCCCACAAACCTTTACCCACTGCAGTCAATCATTCCCTGCATGGTACACTAGCCCCCCCCCATCCCTGCGCACCCCTCTATTTCTGGACGTACACTCCTATGTGTTCTCTTCACACCCCACCCCCCTGCACCCCATCAGGCGTCTTGCATTAGACGCTACCCCCGTTGATAGCTTCAGCCGCCCGACTCTCCTCTTATGCCTGGAACTACAAGTCCAAGGCTGACCGCCAATCTCCATCAAGCCTTTACCCACTGCCGTCAATTATTCCCTGCATGGTACACTAGCCCCCCCCAATCCCCGCGCACCCCATCAGGCGTCTTGCATTAGACGCTACCCCCGCTAATAGATTCAGCCGCCCGACTTTCCTCTTATGCGTGGAACTACAAGTCCAAGGCTGACCGCCAATCTCCCACAAGCCTTTACCCACTGCCGTCAATCATTCCCTGCATGGTACACTAGCCCCCCCCCCATCCCTGCGCACCCCTCTATTTCTGGACGTACACTCCTATGTGTTCTCTTCACACCCCACCCCCCTGCACCCCATCAGGCGTCTTGCATTAGACGCTACCCCCGTTGATAGCTTCAGCCGCCCGACTCTCCTCTTATGCCTGGAACTACAAGTCCAAGGCTGACCGCCAATCTCCATCAAGCCTTTACCCACTGCCGTCAATTATTCCCTGCATGGTACACTAGCCCCCCACATCCCTGCGCACCCCATCAGGCGTCTTGCATTAGACGCTACCCCCGCTAATAGATTCAGCCGGCCGACTTTCCTCTTATGCGTGGAACTACAAGTACAAGGCTGCCAGCCAATCTCCCACAAGCCTTTACCCACTGCCGTCAATCATTCCCTGCATGGTACACTAGCCCCCCCCATCCCCGCGCACCCCATCAGGCGTCTTGCATTAGACGCTACTCCCGCTAATAGATTCAGCCGCCCGACTTTCCTCTTATGCGTGGAACTACAAGTCCAAGGCTGACCGCCAATCTCCCACAAGCCTTTACCCACTGCCGTCAATCATTCCCTGCATGGTACACTAGCCCCCCCCATCCCTGCGCATCCCTCTATTTCTGGACGTACACTCCTATGTGTTCTCTTCACACCCCACCCACCTGCACCCCATCAGGCGTCTTGCATTAGACGCTACCCCCGTTGATAGCTTCAGCCGCCCGACTCTCCTCTTATGCCTGGAACTACAAGTCCAAGGCTGACCGCCAATCTCCATCAAGCCTTTACCCACTGTCGTCAATCATTCCCTGCATGGTACACTATCCCCCCCCCCCTCCCTGCGCACCCATACTAAACAAATGAAATCATGTTTATGTCTCCCGTACACCCCTATCTGTAGACTCCAAGTCTCTTACATACAAACACCATACTAATCCGAGTCACATAAAGTTCACCACTTATCTTATTGTCTCCTCCAGACCCCATGTCTCTCCTGTCAAAACCTTTGAATGATCACGCACCCAAGAACATGTTGGGTGCGTGTTGTTTTCAAACTCCAAATAATAAACCCCCCCCCCCCCCCAGACTATTCTATGCACCCTCATTGAAGTCATCACCCTTCCCAAATTTACACCCCCCCCAATCCATCCAAAATGAAAAGCTTCCTCCGCTAATTTCCAAATCAAAGACCCTCCTCTAAAGCATTGAACTACAAGTCCAAGGCTGCCCGCCAATCTCCCACAAGCCTTTACCCACTGCCGTCAATCATTCCCTGCATGGTACACTAGCCCCCCCCATCCCTGCGCACCCCATCAGGCGTCTTGCATTAGACGCTACCCCCGCTAATAGATTCAGCCGCCCGACTTTCCTCTTATGCGTGGAACTACAAGTCCAAGGCTGACCGCCAATCTCCCACAAGCCTTTACCCACTGCCGTCAATCATTCCCTGCATGGTACACTAGCCCCCCCCCATCCCTGCGCACCCCTCTATTTCTGGACGTACACTCCTATGTGTTCTCTTCACACCCCACCCCCCTGCACCCCATCAGGCGTCTTGCATTAGACGCTACCCCCGTTGATAGCTTCAGCCGCCCGACTCTCCTCTTATGCCTGGAACTACAAGTCCAAGGCTGACCGCCAATCTCCATCAAGCCTTTACCCACTGCCGTCAATTATTCCCTGCATGGTACACTAGCCCCCCACATCCCTGCGCACCCCATCAGGCGTCTTGCATTAGACGCTACCCCCGCTAATAGATTCAGCCGGCCGACTTTCCTCTTATGCGTGGAACTACAAGTACAAGGCTGCCAGCCAATCTCCCACAAGCCTTTACCCACTGCCGTCAATCATTCCCTGCATGGTACACTAGCCCCCCCCCATCCCCGCGCACCCCATCAGGCGTCTTGCATTAGACGCTACTCCCGCTAATAGATTCAGCCGCCCGACTTTCCTCTTATGCGTGGAACTACAAGTCCAAGGCTGACCGCCAATCTCCCACAAGCCTTTACCCACTGCCGTCAATCATTCCCTGCATGGTACACTAGCCCCCCCCCATCCCTGCGCACCCCTCTATTTCTGGACGTACACTCCTATGTGTTCTCTTCACACCCCACCCCCCTGCACCCCATCAGGCATCTTGCATTAGACGCTACCCCCGTTGATAGCTTCAGCCGCCCGACTCTCCTCTTATGCCTGGAACTACAAGTCCAAGGCTGACCGCCAATCTCCATCAAGCCTTTACCCACTGCCGTCAATTATTCCCTGCATGGTACACTAGCCCCCCCCAATCCCCGCGCACCCCATCAGGCGTCTTGCATTAGACGCTACCCCCTTTGATAGCTTCAGCCGCCCGACTCTCCTCTTATGCCTGGAACTACAAGTCCAAGGCTGACCGCCAATCTCCATCAAGCCTTTACCCACTGTCGTCAATCATTCCCTGCATGGTACACTATCCCCCCCCCCTCCCTGCGCACCCATACTAAACAAATGAAATCATGTTTATGTCTCCCGTACACCCCTATCTGTAGACTCCAAGTCTCTTACATACAAACACCATACTAATCCGAGTCACATAAAGTTCACCACTTATCTTATTGTCTCCTCCAGACCCCATGTCTCTCCTGTCAAAACCTTTGAATGATCACGCACCCAAGAACATGTTGGGTGCGTGTTGTTTTCAAACTCCAAATAATAAACCCCCCCCCCAGACTATTCTATGCACCCTCATTGAAGTCATCACCCTTCCCAAATTTACACCCCCCCCAATCCATCCAAAATGAAAAGCTTCCTCCGCTAATTTCCAAATCAAAGACCCTCCTCTAAAGCATTGAACTACAAGTCCAAGGCTGCCCGCCAATCTCCCACAAGCCTTTACCCACTGCCGTCAATCATTCCCTGCATGGTACACTAGCCCCCCCCAATCCCTGCGCACCCCATCAGGCGTCTTGCATTAGACGCTACCCCCGCTAATAGATTCAGCCGCCCGACTTTCCTCTTATGCGTGGAACTACAAGTCCAAGGCTGACCGCCAATCTCCCACAAGCCTTTACCCACTGCCGTCAATCATTCCCTGCATGGTACACTAGCCCCCCCCCCATCCCTGCGCACCCCTCTATTTCTGGACGTACACTCCTATGTGTTCTCTTCACACCCCACCCCCCTGCACCCCATCAGGCGTCTTGCATTAGACGCTACCCCCGTTGATAGCTTCAGCCGCCCGACTCTCCTCTTATGCCTGGAACTACAAGTCCAAGGCTGACCGCCAATCTCCATCAAGCCTTTACCCACTGCCGTCAATTATTCCCTGCATGGTACACTAGCCCCCCCCATCCCTGCGCACCCCATCAGGCGTCTTGCATTAGACGCTACCCCCGCTAATAGATTCAGCCGCCCGACTTTCCTCTTATGCGTGGAACTACAAGTCCAAGGCTGACCGCCAATCTCCCACAAGCCTTTACCCACTGCCGTCAATCATTCCCTGCATGGTACACTAGCCCCCCCCATCCCTGCGCACCCCATCAGGCGTCTTGCATTAGACGCTACCCCCACTAATAGATTCAGCCGCCCGACTTTCCTCTTATGCGTGGAACTACAAGTACAAGGCTGCCCGCCAATCTCCCACAAGCCTTTACCCACTGCCGTCAATCATTCCCTGCATGGTACACTAGCCCCCACCCCCCTCCCTGCGCACCCATACTAAACAAATTAAATCATGTTTTTGTCTCCCGTACACCCCTATCTGTAGACTCCAAGTCTCTTACATACAAACACCATACTAATCCGAGTCACATAAAGTTCACCACTTATCTTATTGTCTCCTCCAGACCCCATGTCTCTCCTGTCAAAACCTTTGAATGATCACGCACCCAAGAACATGTTGGGTGCGTGTTGTTTTCAAACTCCAAATAATAAACCCCCCCCCAGACTATTCTATGCACCCTCATTGAAGTCATCACCCTTCCCAAATTTACACCCCCCCCAATCCATCTGAAAGGATATATGTCCTTATATTCTTTAACCCTCGATGTGATGGCCTCTTAGACGTCTGGAGTGTGAACTTTTAGCCACAAGGTACATGCACAACACAAGCAGTAAAGATTCACACTGTTTATTTAATAAATTACAGCGTACTATAAAGAAAAGAAACATGGGTGTATACAATATGTGCAAGCATATGATTGGATAAATAGAAGTAGCATACGACACTACATGCAGGATATTTTAGTAACACACAGAAGTAACAGTTTTGATCTGGTATGTAATTGTCCTTGAAGATAAGACACACACAAGCCTTATATTATATGAACAGACAAAGGCATCTTGTAGAGAGTGCGTACGTGTCTATTCAAACACATAACAATTCATATAGCATGTTTTAACCCTTCATTAGGGAGGTAGAAATATTCACTTTTACACTATACTTATTATAAGGAAATTGATCATATAAAAAGTAATATTTACAAAGACAGAAGAGCTAACCCTTCAATCCCCTCTTAGAATCATGATTATTATATGATATGATTCTTGAGTGAGGCTCCTTTCTTGTTCCTCCAGTTCTTGAGATATTGGACATAATCGTCGGGTCCCTTACTATCAGAGGAGGTGACAGGACTGGTGGTTATATCATAGTACATCAGGGCCTTATCAATGCCTTTGGAGGTAAGTTTCTTTCCACAGGGAATGACACAATAAACTATAATGCCTACAAGAATTAAAGTTACAAGTATGAATATGCTTATTTGCACAAGAGCCTGTTTCCAATTTTCAAACCACCCAAAATATTGGCTCCATGGGTTATCAATACCTGAATTTTCTTAAGTTCTATGGATAAGGTTTCTAACTTGTTTATGGCTAAAGTAACCTTACCATTGGGACCAGTGTTGTCAGGAATATATGTACAACAGCCTTCTACCTTACTAATGTAAACACATGTACCGCCTTTTTCTGCTAGGATCATGTCAAGGGCCATTCTATTTTGGAATGTCATTTGGGAAGTGGCTTCTAGCTGTTCAGCTATACCTTTAAGAGCATCTTTGGTATCATTAACAAATCTTTGTTGATTATAATATATATAATTAATCCAGGCTACGTTTTTATTTACAGTTACTATAGGAAACAATGACTCAAAACCCGCAGCCACCTCATCTCTAGCTTTGAACTCATTTGGAACACCTCTTGGGACCCTTATAGCATCAATGTATACGTGGGGGTCAAAGCTACCTCCTGGGAGTGCTCTTTTCTTTCGATTAGCAGGAGTATTAGAGGGAGGAGTGGGGTCATCGGTGATCATTAAAAAGGCTGAAAAAAACAATTTTCCTGTTCTAGGGGTATATTAAGGGGCACTGTACCTAGGTGGGGCCTAGATTTGCCACAGACATAACAGTTGCTTTTATTGTGTTTGTTAGCACTATACTTCATCCACTCCAACCAAAATTAATGTCAGAGAAACCAGTTTCAATAGCTAGGGTGTCTTCAAAGGTAGGGTTAGTAATAGCCACCATATCTTTAGAAGTGGCAATATGGGGCTTTAAAGGTTTGTTTTGGGGATATTTGCTATATCTATTTTTTGCAAATGATGGGCCATATTTCCAATCTGCTCCTGTATTCCACCCCACAGCTTCCCAGGAATTACAATTAGATCCATAATATCTAATGTCATAGTACCATTCGTCAGTAACACAAATATATACTGTCTCAGACATTCCTGATTTCCTTTTCTGCTGTATGAAATGTTTGTTGTCAGCAAGTTTAGGGAACATGAAATAATCAAGGATGTATGTGGCTACGTGTGTATTGGAGGAATTGTACCACAAGGTGGGGACCCCATCTGTTTGTGTGATGTCGACTTCACATATTGTGAGGTGAATGAGGGCCAGTAGGGCTATCGAGATAGTCCCCAGGATAGAGATAGGGGACAGGTTCCTCATCTTCTTCTGTTCTTCTTTCTTCGCTAGGTGGGAGGTCAGGGCTGTCTGCCCCGGTTCGTACCTCACTGGAATCACTTGCTTCCCTCTCTAGGTCTGGTCTAGGAACCTTTTTTACTCGGGATGCATGGATCCAGGTAGGACTTTCCTCTGTCAGGACTGCTGTTCGGGTAACTGCTACGACCTCTGTCTCTGGACCATAGGTGAAGTCTCCTGGGCTCTTGTTCCTGGGGAGCACCTTCACCACGACTCTGTCTCTGACTTTAAAGGGGTGTGTAGGTTCCTGTAGATTCAAAGGGTTTTTACAAACAACCTCATGTTCAATTTCATTCAGTTTTGTTATCAGGGACCTGACATACTCTTCCCTTATAAGTTCTAGATCTCCTTCCTGTATTACTAGTGGTTTCTTAGCCCAGGGTGTAGGAAAAGGGTCTACCCATTAGTATTTCAAAGGGTGAGTATCCTAGAGTTTTCTGTGGGGTATTCAAGATGCTGGTGTTTAGCTTTATTAGGGTTGTTCCTGAGGCAAGTGATGCATCTGCTAACATACTGGTCCACAAGTGATTCGGCATTAGTAACATAAAAATCATTGGTTAGTAGGAGGAGCGTTGTGGCTTCACCACGGTGACCAACACCACGGCACTGGGCAACGAGCAAAGGGGCACTGGACTGGGGTATACAGGGTTTCCCCTCTTTGCAGATTAATCCTGATTTAGGATTTTTTCTGCAGAATTGGGTAAGTCCAGTCGGAGAGATCAGTATTAGTCGCAGCAGCTTGAAGTTGAGTGAGCAGATGGACGTTGTCAAGGGAGGGACATGCTCTAGTGAGTGCAATGAGTTCTGCAGCTTGCGCGGACTGATAAGGTATTGGCAGGGTTTCCAACACAGTGTCAGGGAGGGTGACAATGGCATAGCCAGCCTGGTATGTATTGTCATTGGGCCTACTACAGGAGCCGTCAACAAAAACTATGTCTGCGCCTGGTATGGGAACGGGAGACATGTCAAGTCTGGGAGAAGTTTCAGCTTCAATGGAAGCAGCACAGTCATGTAGGTCGGGTGGTTCGTCCTCAGGACCTTTCAAGCCTAAAAGGGCATTGAGAATGGGTGCAGGGCCAGAAGAACTAGCAGTGTACTTGATGGTAAGGGTAGGGTTACTCAAAAGGAGTACTTCATATCCACTAAGGTGTTGTGCTGACATGTGCTGTGTGTGCAAGCCTTTAAGTATTGCCAGGACATCATGTGTGGTGTGGAGTACTGTGATGTGGCCTAAAGTGAGGGTAGTGGCCATTTCTGCAACCATTGCACAGGCTGCCAAAGCCCTGAGGCAGGCAGGCATACCTTGCACAGACACTGGCATGACTTTGGGAAAAAAAAAAAAAATGCCACGGGGCGCAACTTCCCTCCATGAAACTGTGTGAGCACCCCCGCCATGGTTTTACAATTGTCCCTTGCATATAGATGGAAAGGTAGCACATAACTGGGGAGGCCAAGTGCCGGACTTTTTATCAACATACATTTTAAACTTTCATATGCAGTTAACATTTCTTGTGACCATTGTACAGTTTTAGGTTTGTCCTTCAGTGTGGCTTGTCTCAAAATGTTATCATAATAAGAGCAATCAGATATCCACTGTCTGCAGTAATTTACCATACCCAGGAAGGACAGTAGTTCCTTCTGGGTAGTTGGGGTGACCAGGCCCAATACAGACTGTATGCGTTGTGGACTGACTTTCCTCTCTCCCTGAGTGAGCACAAAACCCAAGTAATCAACATGCTTTTTACACCATTGCATTTTTATTTTGGACACCTTGTGTCCACATTCACAAAGCCAGTTTAGTAATGAAACACCATCCACTCGGCAGGCCTCCTCAGTTTTACTACAGAGCAGCAGATCATCTGCATACTGTAGCAGGACTGAACCATGGTGAGGTTGCCAGGGCCTCAATGTGGCCTGGAGACAACAGGTGCGTCAATAATCTGCACCAGGTAAGTTGTTTACCCTCAAAAGAAAAGGCAAAAGTAATTGTGTCTGTGAATCTACAGGTATGCTGAAAAAAGGCATTCTTCAAATCAAATACAGAGAAGAACGCAGCATCTGCAGGGATTGCAGAAATGAGTGAGTTTACATCTGGAACAATTGGTGCAATTGGGACAATTAGCTGATTGATCGCTCTGAGATTCTGTACAAATCTTATACTGCCATCAGCTTTGGCAACAGGGTTCACAGGAGTACAGTATGGTGATACAATATGTCTGAGAATACCCTGTTGTAAGAATTGCTGTATCATGGGGCGGAGACCTTCTATCTTTTCTGGTGAGAGGGGATACTGCATAAGTCAGAACACAAAACACTGGTTGTTGCACCGCTGTCCACTAAAAAGGGAATTTTACTTCCATTTATAATAAGTGGCAGCAGAGGTGAATCTTTACTATGACGGGTGAGTTGAATAAAGGCTGGGATACCCTCCTCCGGGCCCCGTCAGTGCGCGGGGTCTTTGGAATGTTCCCTGACTGCGGGGTTGGTTCTGTCTGTCAAAGCGTCTGGAGTTCTGATAGGTATGAGTGAGTGCAGGTTTCTTTTTACATCAAAACACCCTGCAGCCTCTTTCTCATATAAATGTATAGCTGCGTCCTTTGCAAGCTTTGCGCAAATAAGATATACAGCCATCGAGGGTAATAGTGGGCTTGGGACAGTGTTTTACTATTATCTAAACTCTGGGTTATTGGTGCTAGGGATAGAGCTAGTGGACGCACCCTCCAGCAGTGGAGCTGGAGGCAATCCCATTTGGTGTGAAAGGGTTACTGCTGCCAAGAGATCTGTGTCCTCAAGCGCAGGATACATTGGAATGCAAGGGGGGAGGCGAGAGGGATACAGTTTCTCACTGCTTCGCTTCTGTGCTGTTGTGAACTGACATTTGTAATCCTCCATATAGAAAGGGTAATTACTGCCTTCCCGTAGGAATGGGTCCTGTCCTGCTTTCTCTGTCCATCCCGCTAAATTATCCACCCATGGGTTAACTAAGTAATACTCTGAGGTAGAGTTGCGGGCGACATACATCTTGCATGTCTCACCAGGGAGGGGCGGGGGATATGTAGTTTTTTACTCTGACTAGAGCCCATTGTCAGACAGTAATATAAATCAGCAGTACAACTTTAAAAGAAAATATCTAAAATATACAACACTCTACTTACTATACATGCATCAGCTAACCAGTTAATTAGTCATTGACAATATCACAATATTATCTGTACAGTGAGAACATGAAATCTTTTGACGGGTACGATACTTACCATTCGTACAAGATGTCAGAAAAATACAGCGTTTTAGACAGGAAGCAAGAAAAGTGTTTGAGTAAAGATATCTGGCAGACGAAAACTTACCAGCCGTCTGGACCAAATATAAGAACTTATCTCACTACAAACATACAAAAATATATAGACGATCAAATCGAGGTATTCTCTACGTTACGTATAGACCCCAGGTCTATTTTTAAGTATCCCAGATACTGACGTCTTTGGAGAATTGCGCTTGGACCCCGGGTCCTTTCTCAGACGTATCTTTAAGTCCCAGACATTAAAGATTCTATGGTATCCCTGATACCTGTTTTATGCTTTTACATAAAACTTCGTAATATTAAGTCCCGGACTTAAATATTACCTTGTCACGTGTTCCCGGAACACTGACACGGATTCAGCTTCAGTGTATGACCGCAATCCTGTATGGCAAAGACAGACAATAAATTCTCTATCTTACCATTCAGGGACGATCACTGAATCGCGGACGTAGCCCCCAGCTGAAAGGATATATGTCCTTATATTCTTTAACCCTCGATGTGATGGCCTCTTAGACGTCTGGGGTGTGAACTTTTAGCCACAAGGTACATGCACAACACAAGCAGTAAAGATTCACACTGTTTATTTAATAAATTACAGCGTACTATAAAGAAAAGAAACATGGGTGTATACAATATGTGCAAGCATATGATTGGATAAATAGAAGTAGCATACGACATTACATGCAGGATATTTTAGTAACACACAGAAGTAACAGTTTTGATCTGGTATGTAATTGTCCTTGAAGATAAGACACACACAAGCCTTATATTATATGAACAGACAAAGGCATCTTGTAGAGAGTGCGTACGTGTCTATTCAAACACATAACAATTCATATAGCATGTTTTAACCCTTCATTAGGGAGGTAGAAATATTCACTTTTACACTATACTTATTATAAGGAAATTGATCATATAAAAAGTAATATTTACAAAGACAGAAGAGCTAACCCTTCACCATCCAAAATGAAAAGCTTCCTCCGCTAATTTCCAAATCAAAGACCCTCCTCTAAAGCATTGAACTACAAGTCCAAGGCTGCCCGCCAATCTCCCACAAGCCTTTACCCACTGCCGTCAATCATTCCCTGCATGGTACACTAGCCCCCCCCATCCCTGCGCACCCCATCAGGCGTCTTGCATTAGACGCTACCCCCGCTAATAGATTCAGCCGCCCGACTTTCCTCTTATGCGTGGAACTACAAGTCCAAGGCTGACCGCCAATCTCCCACAAGCCTTTACCCACTACCGTCAATCATTCCCTGCATGGTACACTAGCCCCCCCTCCCTGCGCACCCCTCTATTTCTGGACGTACACTCCCATTCTTCTCATACCTCCCCCTGTACCCCTTGATGTGCCTCTAATGAGACTCTGGCACCCACAAAGTTATTTCTATTGCGTGTCGCTACAAGTCTCATTCCAGACCATGAACAATCGTATGGCGGCACTCTCCATATATTATTGACAAACCTCTCTAAGTATAAATTTTTTTTATTTTATACTAGTATAGGTATGTATCCTAATAAAAGTTTTTTATTTAAATCCAATCAATATCCCAACGTTTTACCATAAAAAAATATTTGTTAATTTTAACCCTCCCACTTATTTAAATTTAAAGTTTTGGTCATTGGTTACATTTGAATATATTTTAACTCTCCTCCCTCTTCAAAATGCTATAAAGAGTTACTCTTTGCTCAGGTCTACATAATCGACATTCATCCAGCCTTCTGATCAAGTACTCATTCGTATTTCAACTATAGCTGATGAACCTTCATGTCGTTTGGTTCCTTCTACAAGAGGAATGCTCTTAAACATAGACGGATATCTTTTGGCAAAAAACAAGCAGCGTGGTGATGTCGTCTATTGGCACTGCACAGAGAGGAAGACCGGCCCTTGTTCATGTTTTGCAAAGACGACCATTGTTGCAGGACAGCACCAACTTAATACTCATGGAGAACATACTCATACTCCGAAGGCTGAAAAAACAGATGTTGCCATTGCCAAGGCATCAATAAAGCAACGTGCAAGGGATACCAATGATCCACCATCTGTAATAATTCAAGCGGTTACTGCCCAAATGCCGTCTACCAGTGCTGCCTGTCTTCCTAACAGTGAATCCCTCCGTAAACTTGTGAAAAGGGTAAGGAGAGCGGATTGCCCACCTGAGCCAACCACACTCGATGATATTGATATCCCACATAATTTGGAATACATTGATGGGATAAAATTTCTTGGAAAGGACAGTACTTTCCACAACGAAAGGACACTATTATTCAGTACAGAAGCTAACTTGCGGAAGCTTCATGAGGCACCGTATTGGGTAATGGATGGCACTTTCAAAACGTGTCCAACCCTATTTAGACAAATATACTCAATTCATGCTATGGTTGGCACAGATGACAGTACGCAACGCTTCGTCCCTCTGGTCTATGGATTGCTTAGCAGCAAAAGTGAGGTTTGTTATATCCGTTTTTTAGAAGACCTACAGGATTATGCACAGGAATATGATATTCTATTTTCTCCTCTTTACATTTTGACTGATTTTGAGAATGCTGCAATACAAGCAGCTAAACAAGTTTTTCCGAGTAGCACACATAAGTGTTGCTTGTTTCATTTAGGTCAAAATATTTGGCGAAAAATTCAATCATGTGGCTTATCTGTACAATATGGACGTGATCATGCATTTGCTATGAAACTTAGGAACCTTCAGGCACTTTCCTTCCTCCCAGCAGACGAAATCCCTGCTGCATTTGAACAATTAAAATCAGAAATGCCTCCTAATGCTGCTACATTAGTAACTTATTTTGAGGAGACATATATATTGGGCCGGCTTAGAGAACGAACCAGAAGTCAAAACAGATCTCCCCCACTGTTTCCACCATGCATGTGGTCAGTGCATGACAATATGGTTGGTGGGATTCCAAGGACCCAAAATAAGTTGGATGGATGGCACAGGAGATGGAATATTCTCCTGGGAGAGAAAAAGTTTGGAGTCTACAAACTTATCTCCTATCTTCACAAGGAGCAACAAATGACCACAAAGCTCATTGAAAAAGTAACCTTTAATGTTGCCCGAACACCAACCAAACGTGAAAATACTGCTCGAGAAGATGCACTACAGAAATGTTTTGCCCAACTTGGTTTCATAGATTTGATGGAATTTCTAAATGCCATTGCCTTCCATCTCAAGTTGGAGTAACTTTAAAACTAATTATAAACATTGTTATTTTTTCATTTTAAAGTTAAGTTTCAGATTTACTATGGTTTATTTTTCATTAGTTGACTTTCAATCATTTTAAATACCATAAAAAAAAAACCACTTTTCACATATTGAATTTTGGGATGCTATCATTACTGGTAAGTAGAATTTTTATAATTATAGAAATTAACTATTATTCAAGTATTTTCTACATTATGTTTTCCATTCTAAAATATACATCAATCAAAAATCTCTAGCTATATTTTAAAAATTTAAAATATAATGGTTTCCCATTTCAGTTTAGCACAGTTGTACCCATGTAATGTTTTTGATAAAGTTTCCCTTCATTAATTTTAACATAAATTTTATTAATATTCTTCAATTAAAACAATTATATTGTTTATCAAACAGATTTACAATATTTTCTATATGAAAACAAATATATATATATATTTGGTTGCACCATTTTGGCAATCCTATTTTTAGTGCAACGGTTAGATTATTTTATTTGCCTAATTCATGGTGGACATGCTGTGGTTCTCCATTTGCTTTTGAAATAAACATCCCAGCATGCACTCTCACAGGTTTGCTTTTATTATATTTAAACATGTTGTCCATGCTTGCTGGGAGGTGTATTTAAAATGCCGAAGGAAACCATGGACTAGGTAATGGTTAGGCAACCTTTGTCTCACCAACTTCTGTGTAACTAAACTACCCAGCATGCACTGCCACAGTGTTGGCATCACTATAATAAAAAAAAAGTTTAAAGGCATGCTGGATGCTGTGGTTCCATAACTCATTTAGACACATGCTGTGTTATCCTGGCCTTATCCTTATGAAATAACTGTTTTTAACACAATAAGATAAATTCTAATTTATGTATAAACTGTAAAAATGCAAAACACTGATAGGTATTAATTAAATTTTTAATGGTTTCTTGTGCATGTTACATACTAAATATTATGATTGGTTAATAACAATCTTACATTGTTACACCTCATTTCTCAAACAAGCAATACCCCCTTCCCTTAAATTTGATTATTTTTTTAAATTATAAAGAATTTATTAGCACACAAATGTCAATATAGTATAGTAGACACTAACTCTAAATTGATGTAACTGTAATGGTCTGCATGCAGGCTCAATCTAGCAGCGGCGATAGCGATGTTCGTGACCGCGCATCGCTATCGCAGAGGGGGCTACACACGAGTGATATGTGCAGAAAATCTAATCAATCTAGTCAGATTGATTAGATTTTAGCCATGGATCTCTCCATGAGTACCCCCCTTAATATTGCTCTCTAAATTGTATACAATTTCAAAGTGCATATCAACTATTCTAAACATTTGCTAACTTTTCTGCAGTGCTAATATATTTAAACAATTTTTTTAAATTAGTTTACTGTTCTGACCTCCCAATCATCATCTGCAAGCCAAAGAAGATTTTTTCTCCTTATTACTTTCCAGGTAATATGCATTTTCAAACAATTTGATGTAGATAATTTGTCTTCTATTTATGTACCTTAATCATCTGTTCTAATGTAATAGTTTAATATTTACATTGTTAATTATAATTTTTTTTTACCTAAACTAGTTATCTTGTTTGCCCTTCCAATCAACTGCAATCCGCAGATTAGGACTCCTCATTATTTGGTTTTGCGGTAACTATACCTATTGAAACAGTTTTTAGCATTTTTATATTTAGCCTGTTTACGTACTTTAATCAGCTCTTAACAAAACATATTACATACATTAAATAATATTTTTAATTTATTTCTTACATAATCTTGTTAACTGTTATGACCTTTGAAATGTCTGATATCCATATCTTCATTTTTAGATTCATAACTTTTTTTTTCATTTAATTATAATTCTAAACTAAATTGTTCTTCTAACATGAATCCTGGAATCATGTACCTTTAAAAATATTAACATATCTAAAATGAACATATTTGCTTTCCCTATACACTAATATATATATTACTACACAGGACCATATCTCTAACTTTGGAAATGCCTAGTAAGGATCCACTCTCTATTGTTAATATTACATAACAATAAAATATTATTCAACTGAATATATTTATTTGAATAAATATCATATTTAACTATATTGTTATGACAGCAATATATTTAATATTTTCCTATTGAATTATTTGAAACAATAACAAAAATAAAATGTTCTTAATTTTGATCCATCATTAATATAAACACTGTCAGATTCGGATGGCAATAGTATTTCCACATCTTCTTCAGAAACTGTGTATATTTACCAAAATATAGTACAATAAGAAAATTATACAATACGAATGAAACAGTGTAATATCTCTCAATGTTTGGGTATTAAAGTTGACAGATTTTTTCCCTTAATGTAAAATAAAAAACGATTACTCTTAGATTAACAAATATGACAAAAAAAAGGTTTGTTTATTTTTACATTATTATATAGAAAACACGTAAAAAAAGTTAATTTTTTTAATTTTTTTATTGAATCATCATTGTTTGTGCACACAGTGTATGACTATTTTTTCAATACAGGAAAAGAAACTTGATCCACAATGAATCCACAACAAAGAATATGAAAACCATCTTGATCCTACATAACATAATCTGATGCGGTGATATTATTCTTATTAATCTTTATTATAGAAACATATACAATATATTTTTTTCAAGATTTATTTATAAATCTATTACCAGTTATAATATGTTAACCTGTTCAAAGTTCACACTTTAGAAAATAAAAGTTTTATTCATTGAAAATACTATGTTAACTTATTTTTTTTTTTATTATTCCTCATACTTACAGCACCCTAAAACTTAAATGATGCAATATGTGGAAAATACATACGCGTGTATGTATTTGAGGGAAACATGGGAAATGATGATAGCGTCAATTGGCTAGATGGTTTACGCCATCAAAGAACCATATATATTTGCTAATCTGATCCCATCCTTACCTTCATAATTTTAATTTAGAAATACAATTTTTTTATATATCAATATAAAAAATTTACTATTTTGCGAGTTTGGAAGCAAAATTGTGTAATGTGTACATTAAACACACAAATATGTTCCGATTGTTAATCTATTCAAATATTATTGCAAATACAATTAGAATATATAAATAGTGGGAGCGCAGAATGAATCCAATATATTGTTTTATTTAAAATATTAATATGTCATCCACATAAAAATGCAGTACATAAACTAGCCTAAGAATAAACAATTGATATTATATAAATGTAAACGAGACTGCCATATCTCCTGAACAAATATGAATAAAAAACCTTTAATAAACCCTAGTTAGGGCTGCATTAATGCTTCATGAAAATCAGCCGTGCGTCCACGAGCTGAAATGATTGTAAAAAGGAGACTGATAAAAAGTGCCTCTGTTATAAGTCACTGTCCTCCTTATACACAATAGAATCTCATTGGTAGAGAGTGTCCCAGTACTGGACTTGCGGACAACCGTGCTGTAGTATTATGTGGCAAATGGATAGTGATGGTCAAATTCAATTTGTGGTATATCACCTGATGTAGAAGCCTCTCCGTCAAAGGCGCTGTACTGAGCCGGGTTTGCTGCGGCTCTGTGCAGTGAACGTACAGCTGGTCTCGTCACCGGTGTACCATCCAGATGAACACGGTTGTTTAATTCTGCTGAAGGATGCTGTACCAGTCTGGATATGCAACAGTGTAAAAAGACTGGAGCAGCAGATTCTCCGGCCGCTGGTGGAAAAATCCGTATTAATTGCGGCTACGGTCCACTCGATGCATGCGGCTCACAGGGTGTCAGGAGAATATAGCAGTCCAAATGAGGTCCTTCAAAGGAGTACCTTAACGCGTTTCTCGGCCCACAACGCTGGCCGTTTCATCAGAAGGAAATGAATTTAATTTCATTTCATTTCAAAGGTACTCCTTTGAAGGACCTCATTTGGACTGCTATATTCTCCTGACACCCTGTGAGCCGCATGCATCGAGTGGACCGTAGCCGCAATTAATACGGATTTTTCCACCAGCGGCCGGAGAATCTGCTGCTCCAGTCTTTTTACACTGTTGCATATCCAGACTGGTACAGCATCCTTCAGCAGAATTAAACAACCGTGTTCATCTGGATGGTACACCGGTGACGAGACCAGCTGTACGTTCACTGCACAGAGCCGCTGCAAACCCGGCTCAGTACAGCGCCTTTGACGGAGAGGCTTCTACATCAGGTGATATACCACAAATTGAATTTGACCATCACTATCCATTTGCCACATAATACTACAGCACGGTTGCCCGCAAGTCCAGTACTGGGACACTCTCTACCAATGAGATTCTATTGTGTATAAGGAGGACAGTGACTTATAACAGAGGCACTTTTTATCAGTCTCCTTTTTACAATCATTTCAGCTCGTGGACGCACGGCTGATTTTCATGAAGCATTAATGCAGCCCTAACTAGGGTTTATTAAAGGTTTTTTATTCATATTTGTTCAGGAGATATGGCAGTCTCGTTTACATTTATATAATATCAATTGTTTATTCTTAGGCTAGTTCATGTACTGCATTTTTATGTGGATGACATATTAATATTTTAAATAAAACAATATATTGTATTCATTCTGCGCTCCCACTCTTTCTTTTTTCACACTTACTTTGATCCATTGTTGGGGCAGCCCGCCCACAACTGGTGAGCAGCCGTCTGAATCCAACCACATATAGTGTGTGTATTGTAGAGCGCCAATCTTTTGTATATATTTTTAGAATATATAAATGCATTGTTAAGCAAATGCAAATTATTAACAATACAAAACTTGCATTAATTTTTTTGGGATATTATTAGAATATAATATATATATATATATATATATGCATGAACAATCACTGTAATATGGAATATGTGTCTGTACATATATTTTCTCTATTTTTATCTTGAACATATTAGTATGTGAACCCCCCCAACATGAACAAACCAAAACAAAACAAAATAAATTTAGAACATTTTCAGGAATGCACGACTTGAAGTATCTCAGAAAGTATATTCCTATTATCGATTTGTCTTTTCAAACAGGACACATGGATGACTCTGTATCCCTCTGTCTTCAGTTCCTTCACCCTGGCTCGCAAGACCGTTTGTGACATATCTAAAAATGAAGTAAAACAGGTAAGTTATTGAAAGTTAATTTCCATACTTTTGTCCACCTTATCTTTAACTGTAGTCTTCATTTTAAAAGAAATGCAAGGTTTAAAGGTAACAACCCTAATTATAATAAAATATTACAATATATATTTCTCATTGTGACTCTAGATCAGTAGTGCACCGAAGATTTTTCCATCATTGGTATTAACA
This sequence comes from Pseudophryne corroboree, assembly GCF_028390025.1. Lineage (NCBI taxonomy): Eukaryota > Metazoa > Chordata > Amphibia > Anura > Myobatrachidae > Pseudophryne > Pseudophryne corroboree. The sequence continues at coordinate 1,215,173,880 of NC_086444.1, read as the reverse complement.
ATGGTTAAGTTAAAGATATACAAGCACTATAGTAATGGGTTCCATCATAAATTATGTTTCACGGCACAGACAAAATTATCATGTCCAAACAAACAACCCCAAAATATTCCAAAAATACCCATTCAATGGAAGCACTACTGACTAATAAAATACATTCTGAAAGAATGCATTTCTTTGACAAAGCAATGCCGTATTTCTGAGTTTAATTTATTAGTCTGCGGTGCCGATGTTTGATGTATGTATATATATATATATATATATATAGTGTCAGTTTGTACTGTGCTCCAAACAATAAATACAATATGCTGCGGTGACCTCCTCGTCAGCTTGGCATAAGGTGACTATGTAGATGAAAGGTAATCGGCTGCACTCACACTGCCGTATTCAATTATGCAAAAAGTGTCCCTTTATTGCCTACATGTTTTGTTAAAAATCCCCTTCTTCAGGGACAGATTTCTGTCCAAATAACTTAAAAATATCTACATATATTTAAAAGTTTATTATATCCTGTTTAACACTCTTCTTCCTTATGTCTTTACTCTTTTTTTATTTGTTTTCCTTTTATATTTCTGGAAACTTTGTCTACATGTGTGTTTCCAGAGCTCTGGTCCTCTACATAAAACAAATATATTTGTATGCTACATGCCAGCATTTTGCTTATACTCCACTCTTGTGATGTCTAAACTTGTAGCCTATAACACTCTGCTAAGACTGTATCCAAAGTAAATCAAATGATGTTTTTTTTTTTAAAAATTTACAAACCATACACAAAATTACAATAGAAACTCAATGTAGGATTAACTTAGTTTCCTATTCAGTTTGGTGATTCAAACTCGCAATTTGAATAAGAAGCCTATGGCTAAAACTAATTAAAAATAATAAATGTTAGTGTTATATGTAGGATTTTTTAAGTGCAGGATGATGATCGTTGAGTAGGGCACATTTGTTATCTTGAAGAAACACATTTTTTATGTTACGTTTTTCAAAAAAAGCATAGCACATATGTCTCACCATATTTAGTTATCTGATAATGCAATCTATATACATTTATTCATTACCTTTAATATTTAAGCTTCATCCTCATCGTTAGCTTCCTGTCTCTTCCAATGTTGAATTTGAATATTTGCACGCTCTAATCTTACTCGAAGATCCATATTCTCATCATAGCTTGAGCTAGGTCGATAAGCCAATTGCAATCTTGAATGCACTTCTGATGCTACAGCTATGCTTCTCAAATTTGTGTTTTCAGTGCTGTATTCAGAGGGTACAGGTGCAGCGGTGGATTTATACTTTCCTGGTGCAGCGGTGGATTCTGAGGGTCCTGAGTCATCGGGGGATTCTGAGGCAATTTGTCCAGTAGTGGATTCTGAGTGTCCTGGTTTTGGCTTCAATAAATAGGGCCCTGGTGCAGTGGTGGATACATAGAGGCCTCTATCAGCAGTGGATACATAGTCTCCATGTAAGGTGTTGTATACATAGGGTCCTGGTAAAGTGGAGGATACATAGGGTCCTGTAAAAGTAGTGGATACATAGGGTCTTGATGCAGGGATGGATACATAGGGTTCTGCTAAAGTTGAGGATACATAGTGTCCTGTTACAGTCGTGGATACATAGGGTTCTGTTGCAGTGGTGGATACATAGGGTCTTGGTGCAGGGATGGATGCATAGGGTCCTGCAAAAGTGGAGGATACACAGGGTCCTGTTGCAGGTATGGATACATAGGGTCCTGATAATGTCGAGGATACATAGGGTCCTGTTAAAGTAGTGGATACATAGGGTCTTGGTGCAGGGATGGATACATAGGGTCCTGCAAAAGTGGAGGATACACAGGGTCCTGTTGCAGGTATGGATACATAGGGTCCTGATAATGTCGAGGATACATAGGGTCCTGTTAAAGTAGTGGATAGATAGGGTCCTGCTGCAGTGGTGGATACATAGGGTCCTGGTAAAGTGTAGGATACATATGGTCCTGTTAAAGTGGTGGAAACATTGGTACTTGCTGCAGCAGTGGATACAGAGTATACTGGTAAAGTGGTGGATACATAGGTTACTGTTGCAGTGGTGGATACATAGGTTACTGTTGCAGTGGTGGATACATAGGTTACTGTTGCAGTGGTGGATACATAGGGTCCTGGTAAAGTGGTGGATACATCTGTTCCTGCTGCAGGGGTGGATACAGATTCTCCTGGTAAAGTGGTGGATAGATAGGTTCCAGGTGCAGCGCTCGTTGCATACTCTCTGTGTGTAGAGCTTGTTACATAGTCTCCACGTGTACAGCTGGATACAAATGTTCCTGCTGTAGCATTGGATATACAAGAAGGATTATCTGATCTGGACATTCTTTGTCTTTCTTCTGTCAACAGTTGCATGAAAGTGGAAATCATGCGTGTGATGGTAACAGTCTCATACTGCCATGCTAGCATTTGATTTATACTGTGCTGCATCTGTTGGTAGTTGATTGCTGCCACATTCTGTGATGAAACAAGATGATCGTAAAAATTTGCAAGAGTGACAAGTGCTTGATTCTGTTGTCTTTGTGTTGTGTTGAGAATCTGTATATTATTATTCAGCTGATTTATTTGATGTTCAATTCTTTTCATTTCTTCATTTCTATTCCTCTCAATTAGCTGCATGGCTTCCTTTAAAGAATCCTGTTGGCTAATGGTTTGTGATCTGCTAACTTCACATTCTGTGTGTATAAAAAGTTCTAGGTACAGTTAATACATCAATTTACAGACAATTTATTAAGTATAGTTAGAAGAACAAAAAAATCAAGTTATAAAAAAAACCAGTATCTATTAATGATAGTGGATCTCATTAAAATTTATGTTTTATACATTAAAAAAATTTACCTTGATTTGTAGAGTCCAGGAATTGGTCTTGAAGACCATGGGCAATTACACTAGAATGTGCAGTCTCTGCATTCAATTCCACCTGGTTGGTATCTTCTGTATCAATATTACTTTTCTGGCTGTGCAATACAGGCTCCTCATTAATGTTATCCTGTGTCTGTGTGGCAGTCACCATGTTGCTTTCTATGGCTTAAAACATAATAGATAAATACCATTCATCTTAAACTTAGTTTTTAACCATATTGAATATCAATGATAGTAAATTTTATTTATATTGATTAAAATAAATACCTTTATCTAACATTAAAGGGTTTAGCATGGTTGAATTTCCATCCTCCGTGAAAGGATCATCCATTGTTGATTGTTCTTGCCTCATGGATGTTTCATTTACCGTGGAAGTCTCTACCGTAGTGGAACTGTGAACCACAGAAGAATATTCTTGCATCATTGATGTTTGGTCCACCGTGGAATGATCATCCACTCTTGCCGAATGTTTCAGCATTGATGGTTCGGCCACAAAGGAAGTATCATCCACTGTCGAAGTATGTTGCAGCATTGATGGTTGGTCCAACATGGTAGCATGGTCCACTGTTGCATCATGATGCAGCATTGATGGTTCGTCCACCATGGAAGGATTGTCCAATGTTAAAATATGTGGCATCACTGATGGTTCATCCGCAGTTGAAGGAAAATTGTCTGTCATAACTGTTTTTGTTTCAGAAAAAGAAACTTTCCTTGAAATTGTTGTAAAGGAACCTAAAATAAATAATAGGTATATTTAACATTTCATACATATAAATACATAATATTTTATAGACATTACAATATTTCTAGCATTATAAAACTGTGTAAAGCATACCTCCAAAATGTATTTACTTATATTTTTATAGTAATATTTTTTAATACATATAATATTTTATTATATTTATTATTATTATTTTATTAGAACTGAAAAAAGCCTTTTTGGCTCAATAATATTGCTTATAATCCAATTTTGGAATTATTTCTACAACATAGGGTAAAACATTATAGCTAGCACAATATTATTTTACAGTAGGAGGGCATGTTTATAAAATTAGAATAAGATGCTAGATCGCATGTGTGTATGTTTTTAGGTTCAACGCTAACTCAGGAAAGTAGGTAGCAATTTACAACACACTGTGGAAACATTTGACTAAAAATCTGTAAATAAATAATGTGAGTCTAATACAAAGCTCTAACACTTATCTGTGTGGCCGGTAAGGGGGTGACAGGTAAAAATCATTACTTGTCGGCCTTGCGTGGATGAATAGTGACAAGACATAAGTGTATGGAGAAGGGTTGTCGGTAATTAGTTATATAGTTAAAAATTTCAACATGGGTTTTTAATACTGTTTTTGTTCTCGCATTCCTCGTTAAGTGATGTGTTGTGTAAGGTGCCTAGCTCAGCTACCGCTGTATTATTTGCAGGTTCCCATTCCCAATTGTTGTCCAAGTTGATCGTTAAATAGGAAGAAAAATAACTAATTAAATTAAAAAAGGTTGGACTCAGGTCTACTTATTTCTCATGTCAATCTAATGACCATGTCTACATAATAAATGTTGACTTTTAGTAGCCCAATCAATGTTTATCTACCTAATGACCTCCTACATTAAAAAATTAAGTTCGGAGATCTTACATATATAACATAGTGAGGGTTGCCTGTAGTCCACACATGTACAGCATTTAGAAGAGTAGCATCAGCAGCAGGATTGGGCTGATAAAGAATGGCATAATTCTCCTTTGCTCCTGCAATTTTAACCATTGGCGGCAGCAGCGTTCGTAGAATGTCCTTTATAAGTGTAATTATTGATAATCAATTACAAAGTAATCAGTTAACTTTTGGTATATCTCGTTGATAAAACGAGAGACATAAGTAAGAGATTTTAATTTAATTAATTTATTTTGATTATACTAGCATTTACTTAGCAATGAACTATTTTTTCTGCTAATAATTATATATGTATTTAAAAAAAAAAATTTACATTGGTTTTTAATTATGACCAAAGTATTTATTTTGCCTCAATAGAACAAATAAATTAACAATATATGTTTTCATATGCACTATATTTTGAAATATCTTACATAAACTATTTATTATCTAACTCACGATATAACATCATACAATATTGCAAACATCATTTACTGTTTAGTTGTAACGTTTTTACTTTTGTTTTAAATTTTTTACCAGATTGTTGCTCTTCCAAATTCTTCTGCTTTTTCTTATGTGTTTTCTTTTGATTTTTTTCTTGAGCAACCTTAAGTTCTTTATCAAATATAAAAAAGAAAATAAAAATATTACAGTTATTAAACATTTTAATATCACACACACACACACACACACACACACACACATACACAGACATTGAGTATACCTTATCCTAAATGATGGGTTCAGGTACTATTTTGGATATACAATTTGAAAGTATTTGTACTAACTGCATATCATAATGAGATCGCATGGCGATGGTGTCCAAATTGAAGCACAGAGTGCATTTATGTTTAATATACACATTATACACAAACCCGGAAGGTCATTTTATACAATTTTTTTACATACTTTGTGCATTAAACAAAGTGTGTGTATATTTACACAATTAATTTGTTTCATATACACATTATACAAACAGCCTGAAGGTCAATTTATGTAATTTTCTTTATAATGTTGTGTATTAAAATAAATATTTTCACATTTGCCATCATAAAACAATTTTTTCACTATCTTACTCTCCCATTAAAATATATGGGTTAACATTTTTTCTTTTATTTATTGATATTGGGATATGGCATACTCCACCTATGTTTGTGTGTATATAGATATAGACACACACACATCTGGTGGATTGATATTTTTCATGGACAATACGCTAATATATCTATCTATCTATCGATCTATCTAGATATAGTTATATACATATTTATAGGTTGTCAAATAGTTACCCTGGGAACCAGTGGTTGGCCTCTCGTCATCTTGTACCATTCTAAAGTGCTCTTCTAGTTTTTTCTCCCAAACCTTTTGGAGTTTTCTTCTACACTTTACTTTATGATTTGTCTTCCTCTTACAGTCACGTAGTCTCTTTTTGCAGCTTTCAGGAGTTCGATGTATATCTCGAGCTGTAGACACAGATTTTGCTATTTCTTCCCAAGTATTATTTTTAAATTTCTGGTGTACATTAAAAGCTTCGGGACCAAATAGCTGACATGTATGATGAATAACTTGGTCAATGAGGGTGTCTGTTTCATCATCTGTGAACTTTGGGGCCCTGTGGATGCTTCCTTCATCAGGAGATTCATATTCATCATGAGAAGCATCACTGTGACTCTTCTGACTGTGAGATGTTTCAGCTTCATCTTGAGTAAGTGAGGTTCGTTTTCTGCTACCACCCTCTGCCATTTTTTAAAACTAATACAATATAAATAAAGACAAAGATTTACTAAATAATTCTATATATATGTTCTATAATTTTTTTCAATTAATCATTTATTAATTAAGAATTATGTTTTCAATTTATCTGGAGCCATGCACTGATACTTAGATGCCAAATAATTCACTAGCCTTGAAACATCCATCGATGGTAGTAAACCATCTGTTTCTCCCCATCAATGTTAAAATTATTCAAACCTGATATAGACCTTGAAAAAGGGACAGCATAGTCCAGAAACGCGTTGGTTTGCCATGCTGTGCCTTATTCCATAATCAAGACGGACAATCTCTGCATGCTTTGGGTAACATTTTTGAATCTAAACTCTGGAGCCTACAGCAGGGCTTTTCCCTGGGTAATCTGCTTTCTCAACACCTGCGGCTCACACCAAATATAAGGGTACGATCACTTTCCTGCCTTCATTGTGAATCACAACGTGTTTTAGATATTTTTTTTTTTTCATTTTTTTTTTCTTTTATGAAATATTTTACATTATACATTATACATAGCAGCGGATTGGTTGCCATGGCCAACTTCTCCACTGGCTCACTTCTACACACTTTTCAATGCTTCATGAATAGATCACTATGGGAGAGACGTCATGAGATCTCTGCCATAGCAGCGCCGTACAGACACTAGAGGTCAGTAATGACCTCTAGTATCTGTCACTGGAGACGGCTACAGCGGACGCCCACACAGTCCACGGCGTCTGCTGCAGACGGGGAGCGGGCAGGCGGCGGTGACTGCGGACACAGGACGCAGCGCACTGGGCGTATGCACTGCTTGAATGCACCAATAACCGCTCATGGCAATACCAAATCAATATCAGCAGCATAACTATTTCGCAGTAACAGTGTTTTAAGTGGGATGGCCATGGGTGTGTTCAGCTGCGATGTGAAAAGTGAGTGGACAAATATGGTCACTAAAGGGTCTATTCATACAGAAAACGAAAACATAATTGCTACTTATCACTACACATCGCATTGCTTTGATGCGATGTATAGCTGTGATAAGTAGCAATTAATGTATACTTACCCTTAAGACGATGCGCTGCGGTGTCTAGGGCTATTGCGGTGAGGTCTGCTCCAGCGGTCCTTCCCAGCGATGCGCGGGGTACAGCGGAGGGTCACTTTGCGCATGCGCAGGGTGTTGACCTCCCGTCAGCCCGCAGTAGTTGCTGTGAGGTCGGGGGGCAGAGCCAGCGCGAGGTGCAGAGCAGTGATCAGGGAAGCATTGAGCTTCCATGATGTCTCCGCACTACAGTTCAGTTTACGGCGTCCTGAGATGGCGAACCTGGACTCCATGGAGAAGCGGAAAGCAGAGCTTTCCACACCTTCATGAATCGCACTCACCATACAAAGGTATGGTGATGCGATTCAGGCAGAGAGCGGGGGTACAGCTGGAGAAGTCAGAGACTTCTACACGGTAACCCGCTCTGTGAATTGCATTAGGCAGAGAAAAGCCCTGTTTACCGCAAAAAAAAGGGCTTTTCAATGCTACATGAATAGACCCCTAACTGTGCTATGGGAAACCATATATGGTTTCAGTCATAGATGGCCATCCCAGCTTTCCATGAAAGACCCGCTGACCAATCAAAGATCAGGGGTGGTGAGTCACGGGTGCTGTGGTCTAAACTACGATCGTTATAAAAAAAAATATATATATATATATTTTTATAACATACATAAATATTGGTTTAGGCTGAGACAGTGATGTACAGAAAACATTGGTTCTCCACCATCGCTGGGAAAAGTATTCTACATCGGTCATAAACCTTGAATTAATTTGATTCATAGATGAACGATAGTCATCCCTACTGTATTTATCTGTGTGGGATAGCACAAATGTATGTTGTGACAATAATCCTTCCTCACATCCAAGACACAGTTGCCACACCCTGCTGGGCTCTGCAATGTGATAAGGGTTGGGTGACATAGCTGTGTATCTGTGCAGTGATGCTAGATGTCTTTAGCATGATGAACAGGCAGCCAAGCATGGAGTTTAGTCGGCGCCATTTTGTAATTGGGAACGTACTGTCAGTCACTCTGACTGCAAAACGGCAATAAAACACAGCTATGTTATCACAAAACCAGATAAGTTTACAAAGCCAGATAAAACTGTTACAGTAACTGTAGTACGATTGTTTGTAATGGATGCAGGGCAGAGGTGTGGTAATACAAATATCTTATTGTAAAAAATCAATAGAATACAGCATACCCGGTTTAGTGGTCTCTGACGCAGTGGGTAAATACAGATTACTTACGAAGACACTCATGAGCGCTGTTCTCAAAATGGCGCCTAAGCAAGGGTCGATCTTGGCTTTTATAATCAATGTGAAACAAACCATCCTACTGCCTAATATTCTAAGTTTCTCATTGGTTCAGCTGTGTGGTAAGATAATGCATCATCTGACATATATCATATCCAACCAATTGGATATCGGAAGCTGAATAATGGGTTTGGTTTGAGGGGGTAGGGCGTTGGACTTTTTAATTATTGGCATGAGTTATTATTTTATTTTTTTTGAAATATAAACCTTTTTAAAAGTTTAAGGACTAGTGTTAGCTTAACATAAAGCATCCAGCAAGGTCTCATGAATGCCAGGGTGACAAGGGCTGTCATGAATGGCTGTCAAGAGAGACACACACACACACACACACACACACACACACACACACACACACACACTCACTCACTCACTCACTCACTCACTACCACACACTCACTACTTGTCCAACCCATGCAGCCAGGCAGGGATAGCTTGAAGACCTTGGGGCTGTCAGGGATGTGAGAGGGCAGCCTGGGACATGTAGTGCCATGCCTTGTGTGGGAGGACTAGGAGCGTCCCGTTTAGCGGCTAGCCATGGGCGTCTCATCAGTGAAGGCTTGCCGCTGTGCCTTGATGAGGGCGCCCTGTCATCGCGGGGTGCAGGACACACACACACACACACACACACACACACACACACTCACTCACTCACTCACTACCACACACTCACTACTTGTCCAACCCATGCAGCCAGGCAGGGATAGCTTGAAGACCTTGGGGCTGTCAGGGATGTGAGAGGGCAGCCTGGGACATGTAGTGCCATGCCTTGTGTGGGAGGACTAGGAGCGTCCCGTTTAGCGGCTAGCCATGGGCGTCTCATCAGTGAAGGCTTGCCGCTGTGCCTTGATGAGGGCGCCCTGTCATCGCGGGGTGCAGGACACACACACACACACACACACACACACACACTCACTCACTCACTCACTACCACACACTCACTACTTGTCCAACCCATGCAGCCAGGCAGGGATAGCTTGAAGACCTTGGGGCTGTCAGGGATGTGAGAGGGCAGCCTGGGACATGTAGTGCCATGCCTTGTGTGGGAGGACTAGGAGCGTCCCGTTTAGCGGCTAGCCATGGGCGTCTCATCAGTGAAGGCTTGCCGCTGTGCCTTGATGAGGGCGCCCTGTCATCGCGGGGTGCAGGACACACACACACACACACACACACACACACACACTCACTCACTCACTCACTACCACACACTCACTACTTGTCCAACCCATGCAGCCAGGCAGGGATAGCTTGAAGACCTTGGGGCTGTCAGGGATGTGAGAGGGCAGCCTGGGACATGTAGTGCCATGCCTTGTGTGGGAGGACTAGGAGCGTCCCGTTTAGCGGCTAGCCATGGGCGTCTCATCAGTGAAGGCTTGCCGCTGTGCCTTGATGAGGGCGCCCTGTCATCGCGGGGTGCAGGACACACACACACACACACACACACACACACACACACACTCACTCACTCACTACCACACACTCACTACTTGTCCAACCCATGCAGCCAGGCAGGGATAGCTTGAAGACCTTGGGGCTGTCAGGGATGTGAGAGGGCAGCCTGGGACATGTAGTGCCATACCTTGTGTGGGAGGACTAGGAGCGTCCCGTTTAGCGGCTAGCCATGGGCGTCTCATCAGTGAAGGCTTGCCGCTGTGCCTTGATGAGGGCGCCCTGTCATCGCGGGGTGCAGGACACACACACACACACACACACACACACACACTCACTCACTCACTCACTACCACACACTCACTACTTGTCCAACCCATGCAGCCAGGCAGGGATAGCTTGAAGACCTTGGGGCTGTCAGGGATGTGAGAGGGCAGCCTGGGACATGTAGTGCCATGCCTTGTGGGGGAGGACTAGGAGCGTCCCGTTTAGCGGCTAGCCATGGGCGTCTCATCAGTGAAGGCTTGCCGCTGTGCCTTGATGAGGGCGCCCTGTCATCGCGGGGTGCAGGACACACACACACACACACACACACACACACTCACTCACTCACTACCACACACTCACTACTTGTCCAACCCATGCAGCCAGGCAGGGATAGCTTGAAGACCTTGGGGCTGTCAGGGATGTGAGAGGGCAGCCTGGGACATGTAGTGCCATGCCTTGTGGGGGAGGACTAGGAGCGTCCCGTTTAGCGGCTAGCCATGGGCGTCTCATCAGTGAAGGCTTGCCGCTGTGCCTTGATGAGGGCGCCCTGTCATCGCGGGGTGCAGGACACACACACACACACACACACACACACTCACTCACTCACTCACTACCACACACTCACTACTTGTCCAACCCATGCAGCCAGGCAGGGATAGCTTGAAGACCTTGGGGCTGTCAGGGATGTGAGAGGGCAGCCTGGGACATGTAGTGCCATGCCTTGTGTGGGAGGACTAGGAGCGTCCCGTTTAGCGGCTAGCCATGGGCGTCTCATCAGTGAAGGCTTGCCGCTGTGCCTTGATGAGGGCGCCCTGTCATCGCGGGGTGCAGGACACACACACACACACACACACACACACACACACTCACTCACTCACTACCACACACTCACTACTTGTCCAACCCATGCAGCCAGGCAGGGATAGCTTGAAGACCTTGGGGCTGTCAGGGATGTGAGAGGGCAGCCTGGGACATGTAGTGCCATGCCTTGTGTGGGAGGACTAGGAGCGTCCCGTTTAGCGGCTAGCCATGGGCGTCTCATCAGTGAAGACTTGCCGCTGTGCCTTGATGAGGGCGCCCTGTCATCGCGGGGTGCAGGACACACACACACACACACACACACACACACACACACTCACTCACTCACTACCACACACTCACTACTTGTCCAACCCATGCAGCCAGGCAGGGATAGCTTGAAGACCTTGGGGCTGTCAGGGATGTGAGAGGGCAGCCTGGGACATGTAGTGCCATACCTTGTGTGGGAGGACTAGGAGCGTCCCGTTTAGCGGCTAGCCATGGGCGTCTCATCAGTGAAGGCTTGCCGCTGTGCCTTGATGAGGGCGCCCTGTCATCGCGGGGTGCAGGACACACACACACACACACACACACTCACTCACTCACTCACTCACTCACTACCACACACTCACTACTTGTCCAACCCATGCAGCCAGGCAGGGATAGCTTGAAGACCTTGGGGCTGTCAGGAATGTGAGAGGGCAGCCTGGGACATGTAGTGCCATGCCTTGTGGGGGAGGACTAGGAGCGTCCCGTTTAGCGGCTAGCCATGGGCGTCTCATCAGTGAAGGCTTGCCGCTGTGCCTTGATGAGGGCGCCCTGTCATCGCGGGGTGCAGGACACACACACACACACACACACACACACACACACACACACTCACTCACTCACTACCACACACTCACTACTTGTCCAACCCATGCAGCCAGGCAGGGATAGCTTGAAGACCTTGGGGCTGTCAGGGATGTGAGAGGGCAGCCTGGGACATGTAGTGCCATGCCTTGTGGGGGAGGACTAGGAGCGTCCCGTTTAGCGGCTAGCCATGGGCGTCTCATCAGTGAAGGCTTGCCGCTGTGCCTTGATGAGGGCGCCCTGTCATCGTGGGGTGCAGGACACACACACACACACACACACACACACACACACACTCACTCACTCACTCACTACCACACACTCACTACTTGTCCAACCCATGCAGCCAGGCAGGGATAGCTTGAAGACCTTGGGGCTGTCAGGGATGTGAGAGGGCAGCCTGGGACATGTAGTGCCATGCCTTGTGTGGGAGGACTAGGAGCGTCCCGTTTAGCGGCTAGCCATGGGCGTCTCATCAGTGAAGGCTTGCCGCTGTGCCTTGATGAGGGCGCCCTGTCATCGCGGGGTGCAGGACACACACACACACACACACACACTCACTCACTCACTCACTACCACACACTCACTACTTGTCCAACCCATGCAGCCAGGCAGGGATAGCTTGAAGACCTTGGGGCTGTCAGGGATGTGAGAGGGCAGCCTGGGACATGTAGTGCCATACCTTGTGTGGGAGGACTAGGAGCGTCCCGTTTAGCGGCTAGCCATGGGCGTCTCATCAGTGAAGGCTTGCCGCTGTGCCTTGATGAGGGCGCCCTGTCATCGCGGGGTGCAGGACACACACACACACACACACACACACACTCACTCACTCACTACCACACACTCACTACTTGTCCAACCCATGCAGCCAGGCAGGGATAGCTTGAAGACCTTGGGGCTGTCAGGGATGTGAGAGGGCAGCCTGGGACATGTAGTGCCATACCTTGTGTGGGAGGACTAGGAGCGTCCCGTTTAGCGGCTAGCCATGGGCGTCTCATCAGTGAAGGCTTGCCGCTGTGCCTTGATGAGGGCGCCCTGTCATCGCGGGGTGCAGGACACACACACACACACACACACACACACACTCACTCACTCACTCACTACCACACACTCACTACTTGTCCAACCCATGCAGCCAGGCAGGGATAGCTTGAAGACCTTGGGGCTGTCAGGGATGTGAGAGGGCAGCCTGGGACATGTAGTGCCATGCCTTGTGGGGGAGGACTAGGAGCGTCCCGTTTAGCGGCTAGCCATGGGCGTCTCATCAGTGAAGGCTTGCCGCTGTGCCTTGATGAGGGCGCCCTGTCATCGCGGGGTGCAGGACACACACACACACACACACACACACACACACACACTCACTCACTCACTCACTCACTACCACACACTCACTACTTGTCCAACCCATGCAGCCAGGCAGGGATAGCTTGAAGACCTTGGGGCTGTCAGGGATGTGAGAGGGCAGCCTGGGACATGTAGTGCCATACCTTGTGTGGGAGGACTAGGAGCAACCCGTTTAGCGGCTAGCCATGGGCGTCTCATCAGTGAAGGCTTGCCGCTGTGCCTTGATGAGGGCGCCCTGTCATCGCGGGGTGCAGGACACACACACACACACACACACACACACACTCACTCACTCACTACCACACACTCACTACTTGTCCAACCCATGCAGCCAGGCAGGGATAGCTTGAAGACCTTGGGGCTGTCAGGGATGTGAGAGGGCAGCCTGGGACATGTAGTGCCATGCCTTGTGGGGGAGGACTAGGAGCGTCCCGTTTAGCGGCTAGCCATGGGCGTCTCATCAGTGAAGGCTTGCCGCTGTGCCTTGATGAGGGCGCCCTGTCATCGCGGGGTGCAGGACACACACACACACACACACACACACACACACACACACACACACTCACTCACTCACTCACTCACTCACTAGCTTTGTTAATTTCGTCTAGCTTTGTTAATTTCGATATGATAAATGTCTAACATTTACCTGTCGACCTATTAACTGTCTAGCTTAATTTAAGTCGATGTTCTAAGAGTCGACCTTTTATTTGTCGATCTAATATCTGTCTAGCTTTGTTAATTTCGATATGTTAAATTTCTAACATTTACCTGTCGACCTATTAACTGTCTAGCTTAATTTAAGTCGATGTTCTAAGAGTCGACCTTTTATTTGTCGATCTAATATCTGTCTAGCTTTGTTAATTTCGATATGTTAAATTTCTAACATTTACCTGTCGACCTATTAACTGTCTAGCTTAATTTAAGTCGATGTTCTAAGAGTCGACCTTTTATTTGTCGATCTAATATCTGTCTAGCTTTGTTAATTTTGATATGTTAAATTTCTAACATTTACCTGTCGACCTATTAACTGTCTAGCTTAATTTAAGTCGATGCTATAACCGTTCGATCTTTTAGTTGTCATACTATTTATATTGTCGGACTTCTCAATGTCGATATATGTTCCGTCTAGGATGCATATGCCGAACACAATGGTATGTCTAACTTTATGAATCGATTAGTTACACGTCGTACTAATGTGTTTGTCGACTAAAATGACATCGACTTTAAACCCAAGTCTATCTTGTACATGTCGACCTAAACAGTCTGTCTAACTAGCGCTGCCGATCAAAGTGCTGTCTGCCAAAACTACATCGATACCGCGTCCCAGACCCATACTCATATGTATGTATATATATATATATGAAAAAACAAGTGAAAATAGGCACCTCCTCATGTAATATTATAGTAATTGATGACCTCCACCAGTATATAACACTCTAAGAATTGGAGGTGTACCGTTGTAGGTGGTATTCCAACCACCTTCATGCAGAATCTGATTACCCAAATCACCACGGTTCTGGTATTAATTCTGTAATATTCAAGACGATCTGGTATCCTTAGCAGTTATTCGCATATCCACCAAAAAAAGATGAAAGCAAAAGGACCATAGTGTAACAAATTTCAAATACATTTATTTGACATAAAAACAAAGGTCCATAGGTAAATAGTTGCCTGTACAATATATAAAGATAAAAACAGCTTATCTGAAACAATCTCTGTCACTCAGACCTGTGGACTGAGATTACTCATGCCCCCCACCGGCAAGCCCCACATTACAGGCCAGACACAAAAATGTCCACAATATAATATACATGCCATTTCATTGCCACCTTTATATACAGTATATATATATATATATATATATATATATACTGCTGTGCCTGTGCCACATTATACATGGGGCGATGGGGGTCCTGTCCTTCTTACACAGCCTGAAAAGGTGTTAAATTTAAGAGTGTCCTCCTCTCCCCATGGCTGGGTGTCCTCAGTCCTTGTCAGTGCTGTTGTCAGTGCTGTGCTAACGAGTAGGCATGCTGTGCTGCGTGATAAAGCTGCCTGGGCCAGCCGGGCCCTGAATTGTAGCTCTGTCTCTAGTCCACTTCGCAGTGCACACAGACACCCCACTCCATCTCTGAGTAGCCACGGGGCCCATCTAACCACATCTGTACTCGCCGTGGGATCCTGCAGTGCTTCCTGGGTACGTTATAGTATCGCGAGATATGTGGCGTCCTTACGGCAATAATAAAGAGTTTTCGTCTCGTCAATATTCATCAGGACGTCATGGACTAATAATTCATCATCATTTTCATTAAGAAGAATTTTCTATTTTCATTATCTTTACATTTTAATCATTAAAAAAACCTTCGTCAACTAACAGTTTTCATTAGAATTTTCATTGATGCAATTAACACTGGACAAAAGCTACATGTTTTCCAATTTCTAGGCACTGTAATTGCTTATCTTGCTCACAGGACATCACAAGGGATGTACATTTTAGAGAAGCTGCACCAGCCCATAATGTCTACATACAAGAAAATAAATCTGCTGTGTAGTGTTTATATAACTAGCAAACAAATGTAACCATTCCCACTAATAGATCTACCATGTCACTATGTTAGTCCAGTGGCCACCATGAGATTATAAGGTTCTGTACCTTAAGATTTTTTGTTAAGTGTCTCAGAAACAATAATCATTATTGCTCCATGAAACAGCCTTCCTCTTCCTTGTATGTATGAGTCTCAGTTTGCCTTTCTGCTCAATAGGAAATGTCTCTACTCTCAGAGCTCAAGTTAGGACACATACTGTACATTATGGTTTGACAGACACCAACATTTCCGTCTCTTGACTCCATGTGTGAAAGCCTCTCATTATTAACCTCACCGTTCTACCCTCCACCTGTTACATTGACCCACTTACACCCCACTGTGTGTGACATCATTCCACTTATTTCTCTGTTCCAGTCTCTCCTCAACCTTCCTCTGCCTTTCTGTGTGTGAAAAATGTACCCTTTGTCTAACCACCTCTTCTCTACATGTGATAGCTTCATCTAAATCTTCTCAGAGTGTAACAGCCTCCACTGCCTCCTCTTCCATCCCCCTTAGCAAGTCATCCTTACATCTATCCTCTCAGACTTTTATATTTTATGTCCTCCTATTTTCTCTTGTCCCCATTATCCCTCTATATTTGACTTCTAAATACTGTAAGTCACACCAACATGTGCAGCCAACAGTGGGATTGGGAGTGTGCAGCTGATCATTGGAGAGAGAGAGTGCGACCCTACATTGACACAGGAAGAAGGAAGGTGGACTGGTGCTTGGATACCTGGATCAAACAGTGGCCACAGGTAAGTACTGTTATCTTACTTTCTGCTCCATGTGTCCCTACCTCGGTCTACTGCTTTTGGGTGTCATTGTCATTTTGTGAACTCTTTTAAGGCTTATTGGAGATTATAAGAATTGTAAGTATGGGACCAAATCGAATTTAACTGTTGATAAAGCTGAATATTTATCTTATATAAAACCCTTTATGAGGTCTAAGAACACTGTACGCTGTTTACGTATGAAGTACCATAGGGGTACGCACGTTGCGTAACAATCGCTTAGCCGTAGTCGAGACGCTCAAGCGTCACGTTCGCTCACGGCCAAGAGATCACAGGCAGGCACGCTATTGGCTGCTGACTAACTTAATGATTCGCTATAGCGTAGCGGACGCTCGGGACCACGAGGAGATCACCAGCGGCGCTGACGCTCACAATGATAAACCTTTGTATCTAAACCATAAACAGTGTATTGTGCAGTAAAACCTTAGTGTAATGATAGAGTGTAAATGCAACACAGTATAATCTTATTACCTTTAAAGCTGTTCGAGCGTCACCGACGCTCTGAGAATACTTAACACTATAAGAAATACACAGACACCGTGCTCAGGGTCCAACGCCTAATATATATATATTATGAATGATATACTTGCAAAAGAATTAATACAAATACAAATCATACACTACAATATAACATAGACTACCTAACCAGATAACTGCACAGGAAATACAATACAATACAATTACGTTTAAGGGAAAATAAGAGAGAAAGAGGAGAAGAGAGAGAGAGAGAGAGAAATGGCTCACCATAACAATACAGACAATATGATTGCAGAGAAGCTTACACATGTGAGGAACAATCGCTGCGCAGTTATTCAATGCTGAGAATCTTTGTGGAGAAAATACTTGACCTTACCCATACTGGCTGTCCCTATATACACAACCCTACAATACCGCATGGGACAGAAGCTAGACTCCATTTTGAGAAAACTCCCATGAAGACTGCAACACATGGTTGAAAGGGGGAGGGGAAAACACCCGGCAGCAGCCATTTTAGATTTGCAGGTCCAAACACATGGCACTCTCTACTACACCACAATCACATAGCAGAAGACACAAGACTCCATTTTATTCCAAAATGTCCAAGCCTCAGAACAATGCATATGTTCTGATTTTACAATTCCAAACCATCTAAATCACCTTTCACAATTTCAATCCAACTTCCTAGAACCATCTTATTCACTTTCACATTCCAAACAACTTCAGTATCTCAATAACCAGAGCATATTCATCACAAGACCAGATCACAATGTAACCACACATCTCAGCCCGCCACTGCCACAAGCACATGCCCAAACGCAACTGCATGGTTTTATTTATGATTAACAAGATATATATTATAACTAACCAGTACAATCTATTTTAAATCACCATAGGCAAACAAATACCACAAATGCTATGCTACAGGTTGTCTAATGTCCCAGCTACCATCACAGATTCCCAGATCTATCACACAAACACCCAACAATCACACAACCAAGTTACAATATCCTATTTAAACCAGAAAGCAATCTGTCTATATTTCCTTATCTAGCCATGTGAATTCAATACTTAGCCTTTGGTGCCTGGTGATGATCCAGCCATGCTTCTGGGAGCTTTGTTCTGAGTGTAGCTTCATTACATCTGTTCTCTGAGGCCACCAGCAAAAACTGACCCCCAACCCCCCCAGACAGGAACTATCCTCCTGTGTGTCTGTTCCTAGGGGAGGGGTCTCTCTCTCTCCTTTGTATATGTTAATCAGGTTCAGCCCTGAAAATCTTAGTAAAAGGTTGGCTTGATCATCCATTGTTCTCAACAAAGTGATCTTAGCTTTTATACATATAATCATATCTATCCGCTGCAATGTCCCACAACTTCACAACCAGCATCAAACTAACCCACACATCATTCTGCTTGCTTCAATACCAAACATGATGGGCGCATCTGGTTCTGTTCAGATAATACATATTCATGACATCAATTCATCAGCCAATTCTAAATCTCCATGATGTCTGGTGCTTGACATTATTATAACCATGTACTGTATGAAACAAGCGCCGAATCCATCTCCGTGCCATGTCCGAGCAAATGCGTGTGTTTCCATATATTGCTGTGCTCGCTGCGCATATTTGCAAGTATAGCGACTTAAATGTGTGTGTGGTTTGTATGTTCTCTCTATGTAATATTTTTGACTTTGACTGTCCACCCTTTGGCAGTCACCAATAACTGCCACTTCCTAAAACATTTCAAAAAGAGAAAAATATATGTCAGGGGTTAATACATTTACATGGTTGGGTAGGGGAGGAGAGGAGAAGGTAGAAAAAGGGTATGACCTAGTGAGATAGCAGAAGCATGTGTGTATGAATCCGTGCTTGGGGGTCATGTATCATCGTGCCGTACGTGTTTTAAATCAAGCTTCGAGGTATTGCGAAGTGTACATTTGAATTCCTTCTTATCCCGTGGTACGGGTCTGTGGATGGGCTGTCAAACTTTACCGAGCTCTTTTCGGCTTTGGTTGTAACAAAATGGGGGAGCACATTTTAGTTGATGATACATGAATGGGGGTGATATGTGATTGCTGATATCTGTGCCTGTATTCCCTATCGACTATGTGTGTCATTACCTGAGGGTTGTAGAAATGAAGAAAAGACATAATTACGGTAAATGCGGTGGTATTCTATGTCAGGTAAATGAACATTCGTCGATTGAGGTCTTGTTTGGTGTCTGTTGAATGCAGTCTTCTTTGTGCTTTTGCCCATAAGGTGCGAGCAAAAGCTGTCAATGTCCATAGATTTACAAAAGTGTTGGGCTAGCGTAATTTTAAAATTTCTAGGGAAACTGGGGATCCATGGCATAGTTCATCAAAAATCTGTGTATCAGGTTGTCAAAACTTCTTCTTTAATCCCTCTGTTGTCTGTATATCGGCTCATCAAATTCCTCGTCCAAGTGGGTCTTTTTACCTTGGAGGAAACGGAAAAACAGGTGAAAGAAACGGACCGTAGAAATCGCATTTTCATCACATCATTGTTTCTACATTTGGGTCATAAATCAAGTCCATTGGAATTACAGTTTCCTCACTCCTTAAACTCATTACCCTAGTACGACGATTGCACCTCATTAAAGCCTGCCCGCATCTAAATATCAAGCCAATCGTTATGATAACACCTAAGATACATAGGAGAAACTTCCCAACATCCATTATGACTCCTTGAGCCCAGTCTCCTAAACCAGAGAACCAATTTCGCGGGTTCAACCATGACACCCAACCAGTCAGCTCATTACCTACAGCAGCAAGAGTGAGATTGTGTCTCCTGCGAAATTCCCACTTCAGTTGGAGAATATCGTCCATCTTTTGGTCTATGACCTCGACCGGGTCCTCGGTGCTATTCGTAATATAGGTGCAACATTTCACGCCGTATTGTGTTGCCAGTGTGACACAATATCCGCCTGTCACTGCTGTGAGGTAATTAAGAACCATTCTATGCTGTACCAGTTCTGTTTTATAAGCCTGAAGTTCTCTTCCAGTATACCTAAACGTGTCATCATACATTTCAGTGATATTATCTAACAAATTGGCGAGCGCAGATATGTATTTATAATTCAACACTCCTCTGGCGGTGCGAGTGATGTCTAACGCGATTAGAAACTGAATCCAGGTGGATTCATGGATCATGTCAGAGGCCGGATGCTCTGTTCTTTCTATTAGGTGCCGTTTAACTACGCTCGTAATGGGTGTGAGTATAAGGAGTTTGGACAACACGGTGTATGTCTTTCATTTTGTCATGTGATACAGTCATTACTTCAGGCAGTACTTTTCCAATATAACACAATCCTTCAGAGTTTGGGGCAAGCCACTTATACGCCTTTCTCCCGCATATGAAATATGCATCATCGGGGAGAACATATGGGACGGAGTAGGACATAACCATATTACACACCTTCCATGTGAAATCTCCTAACCCTAATTCTTCCATCTGCTTAGTACACGTATCAGGTTGTACGATATGTGCACAGTATCCTGGTGATACCTCTCCAACTCTCGTAATCCTATTTCCTAAGGTATACCTATACCGGAAAGATTTTCCTCTACTGGCTATGTGGCGTATAAGCTCTGTATCTGTAGGCATTCTATCTGCTCTATGCGAAAAGGTCATGGTTTGATTACTCCATGACACTTCCCAATTTCCCGGCTTTCGGGGATTGGAGATGTTAAAACATAATAGGGACCTATCCACATGGTATTGGTGGAGCTTCAAACTAGGAGGGCTGGAGATATTAAACCTCCTGTCCACCGGTCTCCCACCACTTAACTCAAGTACCTCCCCTAACATTAAAGGAAATGGTACTAGCCCTGATTTGCTATGACCTTGAGGTACTTGAGAGCATACCCAACAATCTGTCTTATTTAACACACTACCCACTAAGGAGTGATAGTCACTCAATGGATGCCGGTCCATGTGGATATTAAAGCTGGATTGGCATTTCTTAATGCACCCATCCTCAACTACATTGTTACAGAGCCTACAGATACAGTTTTCTTTTCAGCTAACAATGTTTACAAATAACATGGCTGTTAGATCGTTTCCGGTACTCGCCTTTGCTCGGTGCTTGTGTTGCTATTGGAAATTTACACCTCCGTCTTAGTCATTGGAACCTTTCTGGATCCTTTCTCGACCTCACTGGTACTCTCACCGAAACAGACTGCTCGGGTCAACGTCATGGTCAACAGGAAAATCCATATCACAGTCTCTCGGGGCAAGTCCATCTTACAGGAGGAGAAAAGAAGAAATTTGTAATGGGGTACAGAAAATCAGTTTGAGGGGGAGAGAAACTTGTTACGATAATTAGTTCTCTCGTCTTGTTGTTCTTCTTGTTCTGCTGTCTTCTCAAAGGTGCTGTCTCTCAGTCTTCCAAATGAACATTCTGGTGATGCAATATTCCCTCCAAACCAGCGATCTTTCTGTAAGGAGCAAAAATCTTGCATTACCATTTGTCTAACTGATGGGTGACATACCATCTTTAAAACATGAAAGCATGAGTGAGAAGAGAGAGAAAACAACAACAGCAAAAAAAACAAAGAGAGAGAACAATTTATATGCATGTGTATATTACTTAAATCAACAATAGCCATCAATAGGAAAAGAGAAAAAAAACATTTTTCAAACATTTTAAAACATTGTCAGATCATCAGGCTGTCATATCTACATGTCTAATGGTTTCCTTGCGCAGTCCCTCCCCCCCAGCACTTCCATATTCCATTGTCTGTATCTGGCCAGAATACATTGATGCGGATTGGTCATGCTGGGGTTTGGTAGACTTCTGCAAAGACCAAGTATATATGCAATGTTTGAATCCTACCAATATTCGTCAGAGATGGGGAGAGAGAAAAAGAAACATTTCACAGATACATTTACAACGTTTCACCCGGTCATTCTTGTGTCTTCAGGGAATGACCTCCCAATTCATTAACTGTTACCTCAGGCTTACCATCAGTCCTAATGATCACCTTTCCTGATTGCACATTATGGGTGTGGCTCAAAATTCTTCCTATATGGTCCCTGTTTATAATTGTGTGTGTTTTAATTTTGCTCATTTCTGGGTCTAGGGGGTCTGACTTTATGTGGGTTATTACAGCTGCTGGCATAATGCCCTTCTCTTTTACAAAGAAAACAAACCCGGGGCTTCTTCCAAGTGTCAGTGACCTGAGGTTTTGGTAGATTTGATGCCTCCTCAAACGCTCGGATGCTCATCACCATCAACCGCTTTCCCTGTGCTTCCCTGCTTCCTTGGATATCATGGTTATGTTGTTGTCTAGGGGATTGATATGACTTTTGTATTCCTCTTGATCTACAATCTCTCGCAAAGTGTCCTTTTTTATGACAATTGTAACAGACTTCCACATTTAAATTTCTCGCAGGGGTTTGGGGCTTATGCTGGAGAGGTCTTGTGGTTAGGGCCTGTATACTTGCGGCCATTAATTTATCACTTTGTGACTCTCTGTATCTGGTGATATTTTGATCAATATCAATAGCGGCCTCTCTTAATGCGGCCACCGAGATATTTCTCCAGTTTGGGTTGGTGGTCTGTACCCTTGTACTCAATACCTCCTTTAAACCATTCATTAATACCTTAACCGCTATTTCTCTATGCTGTGCGCATGTTTTGATGTCTGTGATCCCAGTGTTCCTAGCCATTACTTGCAGTGCTCGATTGAAATAACTGGAGATACTTTCCCTTTCGTTTTGTCTTATGGAGAAGATTTCATTCCACTTGACAACGGCAGGGAAATATACTTCCAACTGTTGGTTTATCTGCTTAATACATTCCTGATTGTGTTCCTCCGTTTGAGGTACTTCTGTGTCTAATTGACAATCAGTAATAAATGTCGCAGAGTCAACACCGGAGGGCAAACATGCCCTCAGCACTGTCCGCCAATCGTTGTTGGTGGGTTCTGTTGAGTTTCCTAGTTCTTTAATGAACCTTTGACATGCGACTAGATTTTTCCGTGGATCGGGAAATTCGGACATAATTGATCTCAATTCGTTCCGGGACCAGGGACAGCGCATTGCACTGTCCTGGACGGGAATGGTTCCCTGATCGTCAGTCTTCCCATTGGGGACTGTAATCACCCTGACAGGACTAAACTCAATTACATCACCTTGTTTTGGTCTTACAATATGGGGTACATTTGTTTGTGCGTGATATAAAACATTGTACGTACCTGTGGACACGACCTCACCTGACCCTCCGTTAGGGGGTTTGATTATTGCCTTTACCGATTTGGTCGCGTCCACCTGGATGTCTTGTGTGATGGTTGCTGGGAGAGGTGCCAACATCGTGCTGGGCTCACTTTCTTGTTCATATTCCTGAGGGAAGTTTGACATGGGGTGCGACTTGCACAGGTTAACATTTGTAATTTTTTACACTTTCATTTTCATAAACATTGTTACATTTTACACTTTCATTCTTAAGACAGTTACTAAGTGCGTTTTTATCGTACAACCTTGTGCCTTTCTCCGCAACCACAATTCTCTCCATTGCCATGTCTCTCCTCCCAAGATGAAAGTCAGATATGTCAGTTACCTCTCTTTGAAATTCACTTTCCTGTTGCCACAGGTTTAAACAATCATAATGTTTGCTCCGTCTCTTTGCTGATTTGATGAGACATATCCTCCTCCTTAAATTTTGCAACACTTCTGGGCTGAAGCTACCTACTCTTGGGAATTTCTCCCCGTCATGTACCGTCATTCTCTCCCATTCATCACATAAAACCTCTGTGTGTGAACCGTATTTTTCACACATCACGTACCTTGCCGACCCGACTGGTCGGTTTACTAAATCAACCCGAACCGAGGTTGATCGCCCCCTGCCTGAACAACTGGCCCCCATAACTCGTAGGTGTTGCTTTTCTTCAGCGAACCCTTACAAAAAACCAAGATGTCCGGGGCAGGCTGGCGGTGAAGTTTACCGAGTACTCCACTCACTTCTCGCCCACGTTGGCCAGTAACACAATCACTGTATCCAGAGCTGTTGTACCCAACCTAGGGCCCCTGTGAACCTTTATTTACTGGGGCGCGTTCCCCAGCAAGTATCGGTTGTTGGATAGTTCCTGAGTGACCAGCGAACTTCCCTTAAAATAAAATAAAAAATTACACAAATCACGTTAGAATGTACAAATAGCGTTTATGACCTTCGTACACAAATAGTACCGGTCAGGTTTACTAATGCACACAATTACGTGCGGTACAATTGTTCAGCACATAAGCAACTAATCTTATGTACTGAGCGACCAACGGAATCGAAAATTACGGCTGCGAATTCCTTCAGCCAGAGCTTGTATGGCCTATATGGGTGTTGCACCAACCCTTTTAGGTGTTGTGCCTGTGGACTGTATAGCGGACTTCCTTGTCTGCTGTACCTGAACCTGCTGGTCTGCTATGACCTCCTGGTCTGTTACAGTATGACCTCCTGGTCTGCTACACTCTAATGCTCAAATTGTATGTTTTAACCAGGGATGCCTCCCTAGCCACCATGTACGTCACTTACACGTATGTACCTCACGAGAACTCGACTTTTCTTGTGGTTCAACCTCAAAAATTGTAAAAACAAACACTCACTCACCACATATACACTTTTGTTTCTATTTCTATTTCTGCGCAGAAATTTCTCTTTAGACCAGATGTGTTACCAATTAGGAGAAGGATCTGTTAATTTAAATTTCGAATGTTAGAATAGATTTGCGTGATTTATCGCCTTGCGTTATTTACCGCGTTGCGCCATTTATCGCGTTGAAAAAAATTAACACTTGTGATTTGAGTTACGTGGGCGTACCCGTACGCTCCGTTGCGTAATATACGCTGCGTGCGTCGGCCCTTGGGTTGCGTACGCAAGTCTCAGTCCTTTGTTAGAGACACGTGTACGCAAAGCAAAGATCCACCGTAACACAATTTATACGTTTATCAATGTAGATGATCCTTTATCATCTACCGCGCACCACACTGACTTTGCCTTGTCTCTCAGGCACAGCTGTGTTTGTCTATACTTTAACTATATTACCTTTTTACTCTTAAACTATAAAATAGCAGCAAATCTCTCTTAGCACGTTTATCAATTATAAAACTGGCAAACAGGAGAGTGATATACGAAAATACACAAATGAAAAGAAATGCAGATATGCGTGCGTGTGTACGCAAGACAGAAAAATAAACAGTTTTAAAAGAGACTAGCGTGTTGTTCTTACCTCCGGTTCCAGGATTCCTTCAGCACCCTTTACTAAGAGAAGCAGACGCTTATCCAAACAGCACTACGAGGAATATGATCTCCCGCCCTTTGCTGCTGGATAATGTCTGCTGAAATTACCTAGTGCAGATATGTGAAGGACGGGCGAGCCCGCAATTGATATAGCTGAATATTTATCTTATATAAAACCCTTTATGAGGTCTAAGAACACTGTACGCTGTTTACGTATGAAGTACCATAGGGGTACGCACTTTGCGTAACAATCGCTTAGCCGTAGTCGAGACGCTCAAGCGTCACGTTCGCTCACGGCCAAGAGATCACAGGCAGGCACGCTATTGGCTGCTGACTAACTTAATGATTCGCTATAGCGTAGCGGACGCTCGGGACCACGAGGAGATCACCAGCGGCGCTGACGCTCACAATGTTAAACCTTTGTATCTAAACCATAAACAGTGTATTGTGCAGTAAAACCTTAGTGTAATGATAGAGTGTAAATGCAACACAGTATAATCTTATTACCTTTAAAGCTGTTCGAGCGTCACCGACGCTCTGAGAATACTTAACACTATAAGAAATACACAGATACCGTGCTCAGGGTCCAACGCCTAATATATATATATTATGAATGATATACTTGCAAAAGAATTAATACAAATACAAATCATACACTACAATATAACATAGACTACCTAACCAGATAACTGCACAGGAAATACAATACAATACAATTACGTTTAAGGGAAAATAAGAGAGAAAGAGGAGAAGAGAGAGAGAGAGAGAGAAATGGCTCACCATAACAATACAGACAATATGATTGCAGAGAAGCTTACACATGTGAGGAACAATCGCTGCGCAGTTATTCAATGCTGAGAATCTTTGTGGAGAAAATACTTGACCTTACCCATACTGGCTGTCCCTATATACACAACCCTACAATACCGCATGGGACAGAAGCTAGACTCCATTTTGAGAAAACTCCCATGAAGACTGCAACACATGGTTGAAAGGGGGAGGGGAAAATACCCGGCAGCAGCCATTTTAGATTTGCAGGTCCAAACATATGGCACTCTCTACTACACCACAATCACATAGCAGAAGACACAAGACTCCATTGTATTCCAAAATGTCCAAGCCTCAGAACAATGCATATGTTCTGATTTTACAATTCCAAACCATCTAAATCACCTTTCACAATTTCAATCCAACTTCCTAGAACCATCTTATTCACTTTCACATTCCAAACAACTTCAGTATCTCAATAACCAGAGCATATTCATCACAAGACCAGATCACAATGTAACCACACATCTCAGCCCGCCACTGCCACAAGCACATGCCCAAACGCAACTGCATGGTGGTATTTATGATTAACAAGATATATATTATAACTAACCAGTACAATCTATTTTAAATCACCATAGGCAAACAAATACCACAAATGCTATGCTACAGGTTGTCTAATGTCCCAGCTACCATCACAGATTCCCAGATCTATCACACAAACACCCAACAATCACACAACCAAGTTACAATATCCTATTTAAACCAGAAAGCAATCTGTCTATATTTCCTTATCTAGCCATGTGAATTCAATACTTAGCCTTTGGTGCCTGGTGATGATCCAGCCATGCTTCTGGGAGCTTTGTTCTGAGTGTAGCTTCATTACATCTGTTCTCTGAGGCCACCAGCAAAAACTGACCCCCAACCCCCCCAGACAGGAACTATCCTCCTGTGTGTCTGTTCCTAGGGGAGGGGTCTCTCTCTCTCCTTTGTATATGTTAATCAGGTTCAGCCCTGAAAATCTTAGTAAAAGGTTGGCTTGATCATCCATTGTTCTCAACAAAGTGATCTTAGCTTTTATACATATAATCATATCTATCCGCTGCAATGTCCCACAACTTCACAACCAGCATCAAACTAACCCACACATCATTCTGCTTGCTTCAATACCAAACATGATGGGCGCATCTGGTTCTGTTCAGATAATACATATTCATGACATCAATTCATCAGCCAATTCTAAATCTCCATGATGTCTGGTGCTTGACATTATTATAACCATGTACTGTATGAAACAAGCGCCGAATCCATCTCCGTGCCATGTCCGAGCAAATGCGTGTGTTTCCATATATTGCTGTGCTCGCTGCCCATATTTGCAAGTATAGCGACTTAAATGTGTGTGTGGTTTGTATGTTCTCTCTATGTAATATTTTTGACTTTGACACTGTTTTACATTTTCATTACCAGTTACAATTACAAAGTACAGTGTTTTGTTTAGTCTAATAAGATTGGAATTTCTATTATTGCTACAGTTAATATTTTGAAGGGTCTTTTGTCTGCCATATCTTGCTAAATTGAGAGGGAAGTCTGAGTGACTGAAAGAGTGATTGGCCAAGGCTTAACACCGGTAGAGGCTGGACAGGGCCCAGATAGGAGAGAAGCTCCGGATAAACTCTCCTATGCTAGAAAGCACCTGGGATACTTAACCACTGTGAAAAGCACTTTGTACACTATAAGGCCAAGCTTAGCAGAGCGTGGAACACGTGTGTCTGTCCAGGGCCATGGTATCTGATGAGGTGAATAGGTTTACCAAAAGGGGAGTAATATTTCTTTGTCTCTATTATTATTGAATTGGACACATTGGCTGGACTTTAAAATAAATATTAGTCATTACAATGTTTGCCTGAGAGCATCTGCAGCAGTCGTATTGCTAACAGACAAGTCAGCAGACATTGGGGGTGATTCTGAGTTGATTGCAGCCAGCAACTTTTTGCTGCTGGTGCAATCAACTAATCCCCACCTATGTGGGAGTGCATTTTAACATAGTAGGGCAGCGTTCGCTTGTGCAGCTCTGCTTAGCTAAAAAAGTATTGTGCTGTTGTAGAATAAGGCTGGATCTACTTACCCTGTGCGAAGGATCCAGCGATGTTCCTCCTGGCTTTGACGTCAGACATCCGCCCTCCGTTTGCCTGGACACACCTGCGTTCGGACGACCACTCCTCAAAAATGGCATCCAACTGTGAGTATCCGCCCCGGATTGCCTCTCCGCTGTCAATCTTCTTTTGATCGTCTTCTACTTTCGCTGTGCACGCCATTGCCCGGCGATTTCCATCGCCTGGCAACAATGCACGTGCACAATGTGCAGTTCCGATATGTTTGCACCGCAGCGAAGAACCGCTGGGTGTGGATGGGTCGGAATGACCCCCATTGTGTTGGGCTGTGATCTTACAGTTTATGTTCACCATGCTGTAACAGTCCTACTTACCTGCCAAAAGACATGTCACTACTGCACATTGCACAAAGTGGGAATTGGCCCTCATTATGCCCACAAATATTACCCTCATCAAGTGCCATGTTGTGAAACATGCGAGATATGCTGTGGTGGATGACACAAAAACTTTTTTTTGTTCTTGCCACTCCCACCGCCCTACTCAGCGCAATTGGCAGAAATTAAAGCTTTAACTAAAACATGTCATCTAGCTGAGGGGAGAACTGTAACTATATTCACAGACAGTATGTATGTGTTCTGTGTTACACACGATTTTGGTGATCTGTGGAAACAAAGAGACTTCCTCACAACAACAGGCAATCCAACTGAACATGCAGAAGCAATAAAAGTCTTACTAAATACTAGACAACAATCTTCACTAACAGCAGTCAGTAAATGTCAAGCTCATATGAGTGGACATAAAGAAATTACCAAAGGGAACCGAAGGGCAGACATCACCATTAAGTCGGCTCCCAACAAGAGGTTAAAATGTAAAATGTTTGTATGGTTACTGATGTATGCATACCAAGTGACAGACATTAATCAATATGCAAAAATTGTGATTTACAGAAACAGACCAAGTAGGAAAGTGCAAAGTGTATTCAAGACTACAAAGGCCTGTGGCACAGCTCTGAAGGTAAGCCTGTTGCCCCAATATCACTCTTGCCGGCATTGACACAGATGTAACATGGCCTGACCCATGCAGGTAAGATGGCCATGATTAGTCTGATTCAGGCTTATTGGTTTGCACCTGGCTTTGCACCAGTGGCAACCAAATACTGTGCTTCTTGCATCACTTGCTTACAGAAGAATGCTGGAAGAGCAGTTAAAACAATACCTTCATATATTCCCCCAATAACTGGTCCTTTCCAAATCCTACAAATTAATTACATTCAGCTTACAAAGGTTAGGATGCTTTAATATGTATTGGTTTGTAAGGACACATTCAGTGCATGGGTGGAAGAATACGCTATGGCTAGTGCAACAGCAGCAATTACAGCAAAAAACACATACAAGAATATGCATGTACAGTAGGTATGACATACCATATGTAATATCTTCAGATCAAAGTACACACATTACTGGACTAGTGTTCAAAAAGATGTACAAACTACATGGGATTAAACATCAATTACATACTGCTTTACCATCTGCAAGCAATCAGCAACATGTAACGCAATAATAGGACTATTAAAAACAAACTGGCCAAAATATGTAAAGAGACTAGATTGCAGTGGCCAGAAGCTTTGCTTTTAGTGTTACACTCAATCAGAACCACACCACCAGTTGAACATTTCCCAATATAAAATACTGTTTGGAAAATTGCCCAATGTTGCAATTGCACCGACATATGAACTCCGTAAAACAAATTACTTAACTGTGACCTATCTTACTTCATTAAGCAACCAGCTAAAGAAGATTCAAGCTGCTGTGACCATCCAACTCCTGTGGAAGGTGATTGTCATAACCTACAATCTGGTGAAGAGATAATGGTCAGAAATTTCCTGAGATCGGGCTCGCTGACAGACCGGTGGAAAGGACCTTGGGGGTCTTTCCGAGTTGTTCGCTCGTTATTTTTTTCCGCTACGGAGCGATTAGTCGCAAACTGCGCATGCGGGATGTACGCAGCGCGCCTGCGCCAAGTAAATTAGCTCAAAAGTTTAGTATTTTACTCACGGCATAACAAAGTTTTTTCATCGTTCTGCTGATCGGAGTGTGATTGACAGGAAGTGGGTGTTTCTGGGAGGAAACTGGACGTTTTCTGGGAGTGTGCGGAAAAACGCAGGTGTTTCAGGGTAAAACGTGGGATTGTCTGGAGAAACGGGGGAGTGGCTGGGCGAACGCTGGGCTTGTGTGTGACGTCAAACCAGGAACGAAACTGACTGAACTGATCGCTATTTGTGAGTAGGTCTGAAGCTACTCAGAAACTGCTAAGAAATTTCTATTCGCAATTCTGCTAATCTTTCGTTCGCAATTCTGCTAAGCTAAGATTCACTCCCAGAGGGCGGCGGCAGATAGCGAACGAACAACTCGGAATCACCCCCCTTATCAAGTCTTGCTGACAACTTCAACTGCTATTAAGATAAAGGAGAAGACCCTCCTCCCAATAGGGTTTGGTGATCTAACTAGATGTCAAAATAAACTGGCGCGACATATTATAAATGCCACTGATCGGAATAAGCCCTCTTCTCCATCTTTAAATGCTGTTCTGTCTCGTATTTGGTATAATTACAAGATGGAGTATATGATGAGCATCATCAAACACTCTGCCAAATCCTTTGATAAAGTTTGGAGCCCTGGTTGGCATCTCATTGTGTGTATTCCCACTATCACCGCTAATGTTTTCAATGGGTTTAATTTTTTATTTTTCTATTTTAGCCTTGGCTATATTCTTCCTCTCGAGGTCCCATCCCATAGGTTCACTCCACTTCTTTCTTTCTTTTTTCTTTCTTTCTTTCTTTCTTTCTTTCTTTCTTTCTTTCTTTCTTTCTTTCTTTCTTTCTTTCTTTCTTTCTTTCTTTCTTTCTTCTATTCTGCCTGTTTCTCTATCTGTCTTTTCTATCTTCTACTCTAATGGTTCACTCTGCCGTTATATGTGAGGACACTCTCCTTTTTCCATAAATACAACAGATCACTCAGTTGATTATAATGACTTTGTTTTATTACAAATGTCATTGTTACTTGAATTTATGTAACTGTTATGCATATCTCTTTGTATTGCACTGTGGTCTCTTGAATAAAAAGTTTATTAAAAAAAAGGTAAAAGAGAAGAGATCGTGTATTCACTCCACTCACTGCAGAAAACTCACATCTCCTGAGACAGCCCAAGTGGAGGATATTCACCAGTGAAACCAACAAGTGAGTGGTTCGAGCATAATAAAACCTTGAACTACATGCCAACGCTGTATCTCTGTGGAGGGTACATACTGTAACTCCTAGAGCAGTGCTGTGAAGATCAAAGACACCAGAGACAATGTTAAACTAAAATGATGTTGATGGGCCAAGGGCCAGACAATGGACTGTGGAGATGAATTCTCTCAAGGGCATTTCTGATTAAAATAATTTTCATTGTGCTTGAATTTGGTATACGCACATCAGGTTGTGGTAACAATGCAACCAGTAATACAGGTAATGAAAAATATAACAATGGTGTGCTAGGCAGAACACGTATATGCAATACTTTACAGAAACAGAATGACAGGAATGAATTTACAGGCAATTCTATGAATAAAATGCATAGTAGAATTGCAAAAACTCTCAATAAAAGTAAATGTTTGATGTGTACCCACTACCCCATCAGTGTAAATGCAGATATACCCCTTCTGGCTCATTACATGAGTATATAATCATGATATACAGGAATGGTCCTGCCATAAGCTGAAAATGGTAGACATATCTGTGCCAACAGCACACCTAATTTACAATATTTGGTATATTTCCCATATCTTGATGTATCAGCAGAAAGTGTGCTGTCTGCAGCCACAGGAAAACCTAAGTTCGGTTTAAGTGTAAATAAAAATTTCCACCCATATGTGTACAATGGAAAAATATTAAAGATCAAAGGTCAAAACCTAGGCTACACTAACCATACCGGAGCCACATTTGTAGTAAAAATGTCTAGCTGGTGCTTCCTGAGGGACCTCAGGGTCTGTTGGTATTCAGTAGATATAAATGGAGTACTACTGTAGATGTAAACAATGCTTTGTTCCAGTTACAGTAAAGGGTTTACTCTCAGCAATAGTACATATGGGGATGCCAATGGCAACAATACAGGGTTCTTTATGATATATATGGGAGGCATCTATACAAAAGTGTTTGGAATGCCCTTACCTAAGGGCATGTATTGGGTTTGTGGAAAATGGGTATACTCATAAATTCCCTTAGGTGCTAAAGGACAATGGGGCAGATGTATTAAGCCTGGTGAAGTGATAAAGTGGAAGGTGATAACGCACCAGCCAGTCAGCTCCTAACTGTCATTTTTCAAACCCAGCCTGTAACATGTAAGTTAGCAGCTGATTGGATGGTGCGTTATCACCTTCCACTTTATCACTTCACCAGGCTTAATACATCTGCCCCAATGTGTGCTCTTTATGTAGTCCTCTTTGTGAGAGCCACCAGCAATTTGGATCAATAACCTAAAATATTCCAATAGAACATAATTTAGTGCCAAATGATTTGACATATTGGAAGCACCACAGTAAAAGTAGAGAAAGGTAGGAAAGGTACTCAGCATTTACATTTTAGTTATAAAATGGATAACAAGTTGGAAACTGACAAGAATGAGTATGTTTGACATGAAATACAGACATGTTTCAATTACTGTAACTGTTTTTAAAACCCTCTCAGCCGACACCAGAAGGTTCACATAAGCATTGGCGTAAAGCCCAACCCCGTGAAACTAACATTTTGCCTGTGTTGTGGATCTAGCATGCTTACTTACACCTCATGTTATCTGTCTGTCACCTTTTCCCACTAGAATGTTAGCTGCTCAGAGCAGGGCCCTCTTTCCTCTTGCTGTCAAAGCCCTCTTCTCACATTTCATTTACAGCTCTCTCCTACTCCGCTTCCATCTTTACATGCATATTCTCCTGCTGGTAAAGGCTGCACTCTATCTATGTCCGCCAGCCCCTAGTAGTACACTGAATACTACCTCATTACTTACATCTAAGCTGCATTGTATATTGAGAATTGTGGTGCTCTTTGTTACCTGTACTCAAGTTTTGTTAATTTTACTGTAATGTTAAGTTCTGTCTCCCTGTACTGTTCTGTTGTATACCCTTTGTACAGCGCTATGAAACACTTGTGTTACTTTATAAATAAAAAGTAATAATAATAATAATAATAATAATAATACCTAACTCTCACTAGAGATTGTGAATTGGAACCTTTTAATTTGTGTATTAGAGTGCCAAATAAATTGGCAGAGAGAAGAATGATATGGATGCGTTAATACACAAAATGGAAGCTAATTGTCAGTTTGCCTATTGCGTAAAAGAAACTGTTGCTTTAAATGTCATTTTTATAAGTTTGCAGAAACTATGATTTTTAGTAAAAATAAACAGGTAAGGCTAGCTGCAGAATGACTAATATAAAAATACATCAGACCTCACAATCAAAAGTAGATGAGAGGTCTGTGGTTTAGCAAGTGTCCTGCAGAATAGGGAAATGTAACCTGCAGAGTAGGAAAATCAAAAGTAGATGAGAGGTCTGTGGTTTAGCAAGTGTCCTGCAGAATAGGGAAATGTATCCTGCAGAGTAGGAAAATCAAAAGTAGGAGAGAGGTCTGATGTATTTTGATATTAAAGTTATAATCACAAGATGCTGAGCTAATTAATTGGAAATTCCCTGAATTATTTGATTGGCCTATCTATATTATTGCCTGTTAATTTGATTGATGTACAGTTTGTAATACTATAATGAAGGTATATAAGATGAAATCAATGTGTTTATTGTCAGTTCATAATATTTTTATTGTGAGTCCCTGTGAATTTCACATGCAATAAATCTACCAAAGTGACTTCAACCTTTGAATGGGCTATATTATTTCATCTCATGGATGGATGGGCCATAACAGCACAAAGCATTGTACATGTTGAAATCCATCCAGTCGTAATGCTATTACAGATGTGACTCATACATTATTGCTGCAGTCATGCCAATCAGCCCTCTTGGTGCACAAGATCTTAGTCACAATGCAATTTGACTAGGATGCACTAGTAGAGAGTTTACCAAACTCTGCCATTACAGTCCAGGGTTTATGGATATCCGTGGTTGATTAAAGAGGGTTACATCAAGTAGACTGAGGTAATAATTAACTCACTTGTGCTCAATCATACACACTGCTCAAAAAAATAAAGGGAACACTAAAATAACACATCCTAGATCTGAATGAATGAAATATTCTTATTAGATACTTTGTTCTTTACATAGTTGAATGTGCTGACAACAAAATCACACAAAAATTATCAATGGAAATCAAATTTATTAACCCATGGAGGTCTGGATTTGGAATCACACTCAAAATTAAAGTAGAAAAACACACTACAGGCTGATCCAACTTTGATGTAATGTCCTTAAAACAAGTCAAAATGAGGCTCAGTAGTGTGTGTGGCCTCCACGTGCCTGTATGACCTCCTTACAACCACACAAGTGGCTCAGGTAGTGCAGCTCATCCAGGATGGCACATCAATGCGAGCTGTGGCAAGAAGGTTTGCTGTGTCTGTCAGCGTAGTGTCCAGAGCATGGAGGCGCTACCAGGAGACAGGCCAGTACATCAGGAGACGTGGAGGAGGCTGTAGGAGGGCAACAACCCAGCAGCAGGACCACTACCTCCGCCTTTGTGCAAGGAGGAACAGGAGGAGCACTGCCAGAGCCCTGCAAAATGACCTCCAGCAAGCCACAAATGTGCATGTGTCTACTCAAACGATCAGAAACAGACTCCATGAGGGTGGTATGAGGGCCCGACGTCCACAGGTGGGGGTTGTGCTTACAGCCCAACACCGTGCAGGACGTTTGGCATTTGCCAGAGAACACCAAGATTGGCAAATTCGCCACTGGCTCCCTGT
Source organism: Pseudophryne corroboree (assembly GCF_028390025.1). Lineage (NCBI taxonomy): Eukaryota > Metazoa > Chordata > Amphibia > Anura > Myobatrachidae > Pseudophryne > Pseudophryne corroboree. The sequence continues at coordinate 1,215,138,683 of NC_086444.1, read as the reverse complement.
CCTCTTCACAGATGAAAGCAGGTTCTCACTGAGCACATGTGATAGACGTGACAGAGTCTGGAGATGCCAAGGAGAACGTTCTGCTGCCTGCAACATCCTCCAGCATGACCGGTTTGGCAGTGGGTCAGTAATGGTGTGGGGTGGCATTTCTTTGGGGGGCCGCACAGCCCTCCATGTGCTCGCCAGAGGTAGCCTGACTGCCATTAGGTACCGAGATGAGATCCTCAGACCCCTTGTGAGACCATATGCTGGTGCGGTTGGTTCTGGGTTCCTCCTAAAGCAAGACAATGCTAGACCTCATGTGGCTGGAGTGTGTCAGCAGTTCCTGCAAGACGAAAGCATTGATGCTATGGACTGGCCTGCCCGTTCCCCAGACCTGAATCCAATTAAGCACATCTGGGACATCATGTCTCTCTCCATCCACCAACCACAGACTGTCCAGGAGTTGGCGGATGCTTTATTCCAGGTCTGGGAGGAGATCCCTCAGGAGACCATCCGCCACCTCATCAGGAGCATGCCCAGGCGTTGTAGGGAGGTCATACAGGCACGTGGAGGCAACACACACTACTGAGCCTCATTTTGACTTGTTTTAAAGACATTACATCAAAATTGGATCAGCCTGTAGTGTGTTTTTCCACTTTAATTTTGAGTATGACTCCAAATCCAGACCTCCATGGGTTAATAAATTTGATTTCCATTGATCATTTTTGTGTGATTTTGTTGTCAGCACATTCAACTATGTAAAGAACAAAGTATTTAATAAGAATATTTAATTCATTCAGATCTAGGATGTGTTATTTTAGTGTTCCCTTTATTTTTTTGAGCAGTGTATATCCTTAAATCCTGTTCTGTAATGGCAGAGTTTGGGAAACTCTGTACTAGGAGTTATGGGCCCTACACATTCGTCAATCTGCTGCCAAGCTGCCCGATGGTAGATGCGGCCGACGGATGACACTGCAGTGGGGGGGGGGAGTGACGGGGGGAGTGAAGTTTCTTCACTCCCCCCGTCACCTGGCTCCATATCAGTGCAGGCAAATATGGATGAGATTGTCCATATCGGCCTGCATACACAAGCGACGGAGCACCAGTAATGAATGAGTGCGAGGCCGCGCATCGTTCATCGCTGGTGCCTCCACACTGAGAGATATGAACGGTATCTTGTTCAATAATGAACGAGATCGTTCATATCTTTCAGTATTCTCGCCCAGTGTGTAGGGCTCATTAGTGCAGAATAATTGAGTCTGAGTCTGTATACAAAGAGATTCAAAGCAGTAGACAAATTACTCCCACCTACACATCTAAAAATAAGTGTCCCACTCATAAAGCACCCCAATCTACCTGTCCCATACTTTGTACCCCAATATCTATTATTTTGCACTTTTTACCTCAAAATGATGTCATTGTTGCCCAATTAAATAAAAAAAGTCTAAGTGCATAATTAGTCATTCAGGCACGGTGTCCCAGGTGTTCTCAACCAAATCCTAACATTTTTAACTTAAAATTGGGAGTTTCCCCAACTTTATCACTAACTTTTCATAGTAGGGGAATTGATATTTGTGGTAACATTACAGCAAATCCATTTTTGCGGACAATTGAATAGTTCCATTTTGCTATTCTCTGTAAGTTTGTGGCTACTTGAAATCTTCCCACAGTTGGTTATCACAGTCATGTATTTTTAGTTTGACCTAGTCTACATACAGTATCTGTAGTATAGTAAAGTGAATTACTGACAGTGCAATGTATTGTGAGCATCATGACTATACAGCAATGCAAACAGATAGAGCCACGCTACTCATAGCTATGTCTGTACCTGGTCGTGGCGACCCAGGTGCGCCTAGCAACTATAGCATCTCTGTCCAGGCAGACGTGTGAGCTTGTGATAGAGAAGCTCCTCATTTATGTCTATGTGCACTCCCAGCATGACAAGGCAGATGTAACGTCTAGTCACGCCGGTAGTGCACGCCTGCAATGGAGCCACCTCAGATTAGCGTGGCTCTATCTGTATATGACCTGAATACTGCTATAATATGCTCTGCACTGCTTTGAAATGTCTTGTAGTATGTTCTGCACTGTACTTGTGAAATCTGATTGCTTGTAAAAAATAATTACTTTTAAGAAATAGATTACAATATCATTAAAAGGTTTTTATCCGTGATTATAACTGCATTATTACTAAGGTTGAATAATAAACACAAACCCATTAAATATACAAACTTAAAAATACAGTGTCAAAAACTTAGTATGTTTGACAATATTGCATTAAATACAATAGATGTGTAAGAATGGTGTTTGTGTTTTCCTATAAGTTTTCTATACAGTTATTTACTTTTTTCTCTATATTGAGTTTTCTCTTGTTCAGTTCAGGTTTCATAAGGAAAATATAGAGTTTTCAGAAAAATATACAGCCAAGAACTCCAGCACATGAGGTCAATATGGCAAATATCTCCACAGCCCTGTGGTGCTTAGATTAGCTGGGGTCATTGTAATCCAGACACTGCAGAACATCAGCATGCTGAAGGTAATGTACGTGGCCTCATTGAAGCTGTCCGGTAATGTCCTCACCATGAAAGCCAGAATAAAACTCACAGTGGCCAGGATCCCCATGTAACCCAACATAGAGTAAAACCCAATCACTGACCCCTTATTACACTGAATGATGATCATTCCTTGATAGGAGTGATGGTCATACTCCTAGTAGAGAGGAAAGACAGACAGCCAGATACCACAGATCACAGTTTGGACAGAGGAGCACACAATGACCACATAATTAGACATTTTTTGTATTATCCGCTTTCTCCAGGGACTGCCTGGTTTGGTGGCTTTGAAAGCAATGCAGACAGTGACTGTCTTACTCAGTACAGAAGAGACAGCTGTGGAGAAGAAAATCCCAAATGAGGTCTGTTTCAGCCTGCAGGTTACATCCACCGGCCGGCAAAGAAACAAGAACACACAGAGGAAGCATAGCAAGATGGGGCTTACAGACTGATTATTGGCTTTCACAATTGGAATGTTCCAGTAATAAGTAAAGTTCCCTAATATAAATAATGTTATGGCAGAAAAAGATACAGCTGTTACTGCAAAAATTATAACCACAATGTCCTTTTCATATGACAGAAAGTCATAAGTTTTTGGAATACAGCTCAATTTTCTCTCATCCGGCCACTCTTCATCAGGACATCTAAGGCAGGTCTCACTGTCTGTAAAAATGTAATGGGAATCTTTTTTGTTTCAGTCATGTGTTTCTATATTAAATGCATACCTCCATATTATTTAAATTATATTTTCATTATTTGTTTTTGGAAAGTGTTTGTGATGCTTTTTAGATATCAAATATACACTTTGCTTTATTTCTTTAGCTTAAAAATCATAACATTTACTACAGTATTGCTTGAAATGATTTATATTATTCATGGAAGACTATATTGGTTGTTGCAACACAGATGGATTTAATGTATGCTAACCTGTAATTGGATGAGACCCAGATCAGAGGCACTGTGTTTAACATACCAGAGGACTTCCTTTATGCCAAATGTGACATAACGTTTATATGTGAAGGGGGCCTGATTCAGATGCTGCCACAACTTTGATGGAGTCATGCTTATTGGAAGACTATGCATGAGTTGTGGTTGCTGCTGCATTGGCTTTGTGACCATTTGATACAAACAGGGAAAGTTGAGACCAGGGAATACTATTAGCCATAGCAGATGCCACAGGAAGGAGCCACCACATGGGTGACCAGCACCATCAGACCCAGTGAGTAAACCCCGGGCTTCTGCACACTGTGAAATTACTTCCCTCCTCTATAGTTTGCACAAAACTCCCCTCAAAAAGATTTTGAGGACATTTTTGATTGATTTTTGGAAGAAGCTGAAGAGCATGATTATCTGAGGTCTTGACCCAACAACATTCTTTGGGACCATATATCTTCCAGTCAACTAGAAATTGATCTGTGCCTCTGGACATATTGGAGTCCAGAATATGTTGTCCTTTGCATTCCTTCTGATGTTCTACTGGAAGGAGGAATGTACAGAACTGAGTATCAAATAAGGGCAAGAGTGTCAGGCAGCATGTGCTTGCCGCCGCAGGTCCCGCTGTCCGTCCATTGCCGATAGGCTGTCTGCGGCAGCTCCGTGGCTGCACAGGGATGTGGCTGGGTTAGGCAGCATGAGTGTGGCTTCCTGGAGGCTGGAGTAGGACCTAGTGGCCAGCAGCTCTCTGGCGTGTCTGCAATGCTGGGAGCGGCGATGTTGGAGACCAAGGGTAGCACCAATTAGCGTGAATGGTGAGTGTCAGCCAATCCTGTTTTTCATGTTGCCTATAAATCGGCTGGGATTATTGCATTCTGTGCCAGTGCTTTGTTGTGGTTACTCTGTACCAAGCTCTGTGCTCCCGCAGTTGTTCTGTGCGACTCTTGTAATTTGTTCCATCAGGATCTCTGAATTTTCAGCAGACTCTTGCTGTACAATGCCCGCCAGCCCTCCTCGGGCCAGTCATGGTTGACCACTCTACCACCAGTGCCTTTGGGTTTCGCAGGATTCTCATGGCGGTTCACTAACTCCAGTATCCAGCTCTCACAGTCCTTCATCCACGTCTTCATATCATCCAGCATCCAGGTTTCACAGTCCTTTATCCACGTCCTCATATCATCCAGCATCCAGTGTTCACAGTTCTTCGTCCACGTCTTCATATCATCCAGCATCCAGTTTCCACAGTTCTTCATCCACGTCTGCACATCATCCAGGATTCGGTTGTTACAGTTTTTCGTTCACACCTTGTGTTATTCAGTGACTTCCTTCTCTGCAGTTCCCTAATCCTGAACTTTTGCCTCAGTTTCTCAGTTCTGTTGTCTTAATAAATATATGAGAAGGAATTATCTTCGTCCTCCTTCTTTCCAGCACACAGGGGCATCCACTCCTTTAAGTGGACTGAGTCCAACAGATCCACAAATACAGCCTGTCCTGACAGTAAGCACTGGCCCCATGGATCCGACGGATGACCAGGGCTCCGGAGGCGATGCTACGCCTGGAGATTCAGGAGTCCACTCAGTCACAGATTGTGCAATTCATGCAGACCATGTCCGACCGGATAAAAGCTCTTCATGCGGCCATTAGGGCCCCACAGTCTCCAGCTTCGGTAGTTTCTGTTCCTGCAGTAGTTTCCCCGGCTACTGGCTCTACATCACAACTTCAGCTACCTCCACCTAACAAGTTTGACAGCTCTCCAAAACTTTATGTAATACCTCTTGTGCTGCCCATGTCGTGCCACTTGTACAAAATTTTACAGGGCCCCTTTTAGTTCCCAATCTGCCCCTGTTTTCCATGTTGGAAGTTTAAGTGCCACATATCCAAAACCAAACAAGGTGAGGGTGGTTTTGGCAAAGCCAATACAGATCCAAAACACAAAGGAGAAACAGACACAAAACCAAAAACCAAGATTCGGATACTGTACATATGACTCAGAATAACATAGAACTCTAGCATTATTTTCATGACACTCCCATGGCACTCCTACAAGGCAAATCTCTTCCATGCACTCAAAGTTTTGAGGCTCACTTTTGATGCACAAGAGTACTGGCCAAGAATCGTCTGGAAATTTGCATAACTGTACAGTATACTAAAATTCGCTATTTGAGGGTGTGAAAGGAACTTGGCCATTCCCGGTTTCCTAACTGCCGGTGTGTTGACAGCGGCATCGGAGGGAGCTGTCAGCGGTGCCAGGGGGAGAGCTGTCAGCATCGCTGGTGGGGAGATGTCTGCGGCGGTGGGAGGAGCAGCGGGGAGAGCAGCGGAGGAGATGGAGCAGACAGGGGGAGGAGAGGAGGAGATGGGGGGAGCAGTGGCAGCATGCACCCAGCTCCAGCAAGCGGGACCTCGCTTGCTGGACCCAATGGACGCTGCCACTGGGTTCCTGCTCTCCCCACTGCTCCCCCCAACTCCTGCTCTCAGCTCCCTCATCTCAATCCGACTTTTTTAAAGTCAGATTGAGATTGTCGGAATCTGAAGCCGGCGATCAGCGTGCATTCTGACAGCATTCCGACAAGTCGGAAAAAATGGGGCCGTTATGAATAGGTTGGAACCCCTTCCGACCTAACACTCTCGGAAGCTGCCGTCTTTCCGATAAGACGGCAGCTTCCGGCAGTTATTGAATGTACCCCTACAGTATGTCACTTACACTGTACACGCAGTTTCCTTTGCCCACTTCTTAATGTAAGTATTTGCACCCAAGCATGAACAGTGAATATCCCACCTATAATGATATCTCCTTCCTTGGAAAACTCATATGGAAATAAATATGGGTTTCTTTCAGAAAGATGATAACATTCAGGTTCTGGGTTCTGTGTCTCAGATTTGCAGAGTGAAACACTTAGGATGCACAACCAAAATATTTGGTGTAAAACATTAAATACGGGCCCTCATTCCGAGTTGATCGGTCGCAAGGCGAATTTAGCAGAGTTACACACGCTAAGCCGCCGCCTACTGGGAGTGAATCTTAGCTTCTTAAAATTGCGACCGATGTATTCGCAATAATGCGATTACTAACTACTTAGCAGTTTCAGAGTAGCTCCAGACTTACTCTGCCTGTGCGATCAGTTCAGTGCTTGTCGTTCCTGGTTGACGTCACAAACACACCCAGCGTTCGCCCAGGCACTCCCACCGTTTCTCCGGCCACTCCTGCGTTTTTTCCGGAAACGGTAGCGTTTTCAGCCACACGCCCCTGAAACGCCGTGTTTCCGCCCAGTAACACCCATTTCCTGTCAATCACATTACGATCGCCGGAGCGAAGAAAAAGCCGTGAGTAAAAATACTTTCTTCATAGTAAAGTTACTTGGCGCAGTCGCAGTGCAAACATTGCGCATGCGTACTAAGCGGATTTTCACTGCGATGCGATGAAAAATACCGAGCGAACAACTCGGAATGAGGGCCACTGTTTTATAAAGTAGAAGAACCTTGTTGATTGTGTCTTCTCTACAGCTCCTCACCGACAGCTGCATAAGTCTAAAGAAATAAAGAGTCATGTTATTAATCACAGTGAGAGGTTGTTTACTGTTACAGAATAAGCAAATGACTGTGATTTACAGATGTGTCCACTTACACCTATCCTCAAACAACACCAAGTAGTCCCAGTTGGTATACCATACAAAATGTGCTTTACAGTACCATGCATATTTTTCTGGGCCAGATTAGGGGCAAAATGGGCCAGTGATGTGTGGGTGTGGCCAGTGATGTGTGGGTGTGGCCAGTGATGTATGGGTGTGGCCAGTGATATGTTGGTGTGACTAGTGCTGAGTGGTTGTGGCCAGAGCCATGTGGGTGTATACTAGAGATGAGCGGGTTCGGTTCCTCGGAAACCGAACCCGCCCGAACTTCAGTTTTTTTTACACGGGTCCGAGCGACTCAGATCTTCCCGCCTTGCTCAGTTAACCCGAGCGCGCCCGAACGTCATCATCCCGCTGTCGGATTCTCGCGAGGCTCGGATTCTATCGCGAGACTCGGATTCTATATAAGGAGCCGCGCGTCGCCGCCATTTTCACACGTGCATTGAGATTCATAGGGAGAGGACGTGGCTGGCGTCCTCTCCGTTTATAGAGAAGAGAGTGAGACTAGAGTAGAGAGAGACACAGTAGTAATTTTGGGGAGCATTAGGAGGAGTACTACTACTTGCTGAAGTGATAGATAGATAGTGTGACTGTATAATGTATATCTGACTTGTGGGGGAGACACTGACAGTGGGGAGCAGTTAGAGTCTGAGAGCAGGACTCAGGAGTACATATAACGTACAGTGCACACTTTTGCTGCCAGAGTGCCACACTGCCATTGTGACCACACTGACCACCAGTATAATATATATTGTGATTGTCTGCTTAGGAGTACTACTTGCAAGTTGCTGATAGTGTGACCAGTGACCTGACCACCAGTTTAATAATCACCACCAGTTTAATATATATATATATATATATATATATATAATTGTATATAATATATATATAATATTGTATACCACCTACCCGTTTTTTTTTTTTTTTCTTTCTTCTTCTTTATACATACTACTATAGTAGCTTACTGTAGCAGTCTGCGGTGCTGCTGAGCTGACAGTGTCCAGCAGGTCTGTCATCAGTCATTACATAATAAATATATATACCTGTCCGGCTGCAGTACTAGTGATATTATATATATATATTGATTTCATCTCATTATCATCCAGTCTATATTAGCAGCAGACACAGTACGGTAGTCCACGGCTGTAGCTACCTCTGTGTCGGCAGTCGCTCGTCCATCCATAATTGTATACCACCTACCCGTGTTTTTTTTTTTTTCTTTCTTCTTTATACATACTACTATAGTAGCTTACTGTAGCAGTCTGCGGTGCTGCTGAGCTGACAGTGTCCAGCAGGTCCGTCATCAGTCATTACATAATAAATATATCTACCTGTCCGGCTGCAGTACTAGTGTGATATTATATATATATATATATATATTGATTTCATCTCATTATCATCCAGTCTATATTAGCAGCAGACACAGTACGGTAGTCCACGGCTGTAGCTACCTCTGTGTCGGCAGTCGCTCGTCCATCCATAATTGTATACCACCTACCCGTGTTTTTTTTCTTTTTCTTTCTTCTTTATACATACTACTATAGTAGCTTACTGTAGCAGTCTGCGGTGCTGCTGAGCTGACAGTGTCCAGCAGGTCCGTCATCAGTCATTACATAATAAATATATCTACCTGTCCGGCTGCAGTACTAGTGTGATATTATATATATATATATATTGATTTCATCTCATTATCATCCAGTCTATATTAGCAGCAGACACAGTACGGTAGTCCACGGCTGTAGCTACCTCTGTGTCGGCAGTCGCTCGTCCATCCATAATTGTATACCACCTACCCGTGGTTTTTTTTCTTTCTTCTTTATACATACTACTATAGTAGCTTACTGTAGCAGTCTGCGGTGCTGCTGAGCTGACAGTGTCCAGCAGGTCCGTCATCAGTCATTACATAATAAATATATCTACCTGTCCGGCTGCAGTACTAGTGTGATATTATATATATATATATATTGATTTCATCTCATTATCATCCAGTCTATATTAGCAGCAGACACAGTACGGTAGTCCATGGCTGTAGCTACCTCTGTGTCGGCAGTCGCTCGTCCATCCATAAATGTATACCACCTACCCGTGGTTTTTTTTTTCTTTCTTCTTTATACATACTACTATAGTAGCTTACTGTAGCAGTCTGCGGTGCTGCTGAGCTGACAGTGTCCAGCAGGTCCGTCATCAGTCATTACATAATAAATATATATACCTGTCCGGCAGCAGTACTAGTGATATTATATATATATATATATATATATTGATTTCATCTCATTATCATCCAGTCTATATTAGCAGCAGACACAGTACGGTAGTCCACGGCTGTAGCTACCTCTGTGTCGGCAGTCGCTCGTCCATCCATAAGTATACTAGTATCCATCCATCTCCATTGTTTACCTGAGGTGCCTTTTAGTTGTGCCTATTAAAATATGGAGAAGAAAAATGTTGAGGTTCCAAAATTAGGGAAAGATCAAGATCCACTTCCACCTCGTGCTGAAGCTGCTGCCACTAGTCATGGCCGAGACGATGAAATGCCAGCAACGTCGTCTGCCAAGGCCGATGCCCAATGTCATAGTACAGAGCATGTCAAATCCAAAACACCAAATATCAGTAAAAAAAGGACTCCAACATCTAAAATAAAATTGTCGGAGAAGCGTAAACATGCCAATATGCCATTTACCACACGGAGTGGCAAGGAACGGCTGAGGCCCTGGCCTATGTTCATGGCTAGTGGTTCAGCTTCACATGAGGATGGAAGCACTCAGCCTCTCGCTAGAGAAATGAAAAGACTCAAGCTGGCAAAAGCACCGCAAAGAACTGTGCGTTCTTCGAAATCCCAAATCCACAAGGAGAGTCCAATTGTGTCGGTTGCGATGCCTGACCTTCCCAACACTGGACGTGAAGAGCATGCGCCTTCCACCATTTGCACGCCCCCTGCAAGTGCTGAAAGGAGCACCCGCAGTCCAGTTCCTGATAGTCAGATTGAAGATGTCAGTGTTGAAGTACACCAGGATGAGGAGGATATGGGTGTTGCTGGCGCTGGGGAGGAAATTGACAAGGAGGATTCTGATGGTTTGTTTAAGTCAGGCACCCGGGGAGACACCTGTTGTCCGTGGGAGGAATATGGCCGTTGACATGCCTGGTGAAAATACCAAAAAAATCAGCTCTTCGGTGTGGAAGTATTTCAACAGAAATGCGGACAACATTTGTCAAGCCGTGTGTTGCCTTTGTCAAGCTGTAATAAGTAGGGGTAAGGACGTTAACCACCTCGGAACATCCTCCCTTATACGTCACCTGCAGCGCATTCATAATAAGTCAGTGACAAGTTCAAAAACTTTGGGCGACAGCGGAAGCAGTCCACTGACCAGTAAATCCCTTCCTCTTGTAACCAAGCTCACGCAAACCACCCCACCAACTCCCTCAGTGTCAATTTCCTCCTTCCCCAGGAATGCCAATAGTCCTGCAGGCCATGTCACTGGCAATTCTGACGATTCCTCTCCTGCCTGGGATTCCTCCGATGCATCCTTGCGTGTAACGCCTACTGCTGCTGGCGCTGCTGTTGTTGCTGCTGGGAGTCGATGGTCATCCCAGAGGGGAAATCGTAAGACCACTTTTACTACTTCCACCAAGCAATTGACTGTCCAACAGTCCTTTGCGAGGAAGATGAAATATCACAGCAGTCATCCTGCTGCAAAGCGGATAACTGAGGCCTTGGCATCCTGGGTGGTGAGAAATGTGGTTCCGGTATCCATCATTACTGCAGAGCCAACTAGAGACTTGTTGGAGGTACTGTGTCCCCGGTACCAAATACCATCTAGGTTCCATTTCTCTCGGCAGGCGATACCGAAAATGTACACAGACCTCAGAAAAAGAGTCACCAGTGTCCTAAAAAATGCAGCTGTACCCAATGTCCACTTAACCACGGACATGTGGAAAGTGGAGCAGGGCAGGGTCAGGACTATATGACTGTGACAGCCCACTGGGTAGATGTATGGACTCCCGCCGCAAGAACAGCAGCGGCGGCACCAGTAGCAGCATCTCGCAAACGCCAACTCTTTCCTAGGCAGGCTACGCTTTGTATCACCGGTTTCCAGAATACGCACACAGCTGAAAACCTCTTACAGCAACTGAGGAAGATCATCGCGGAATGGCTTACCCCAATTGGACTCTCCTGTGGATTTGTGGCATCGGACAATGCCAGCAATATTGTGTGTGCATTAAATCTGGGCAAATTCCAGAACGTCCCATGTTTTGCACATACTTTGAATTTGGTGGTGCAGAATTTTTTAAAAAACGACAGGGGCGTGCAAGAGATCCTGTCGGTGGCCAGAAGAATTGCGGTACACTTTCGGCGTACAGGCACCACGTACAGAATACTGGAGCAACACCAAAAACGCCTGAACCTGCCCTGCCATCATCTGAAGTAAGAAGTGGTAACGAGGTGGAATTCAACCCTATATATGCTTCAGTGGTTGGAGGAGCAGCAATAGGCCATTCAAGCCTATACAATTCAGCACGATATAGGAGGTGGAATGCACCTGTCTCAAGCGCAGTGGAGAATGATTTCAACGTTGTGCAAGGTTCTGCTGCCCTTTGAACTTGCCACACGTGAAGTCAGTTCAGACACTGCCAGCCTGAGTCAGGTCATTCCCCTCATCAGGCTTTTGCAGAAGAGGCTGGAGACATTGCAGGAGGAGCTAACACGGAGCGATTCCGCTAGGCATGTGGGACTTGTGGATGGAGCCCTTAATTCGCTTAACAAGGATTCACGGGTGGTCAATCTGTTGAAATCAGAGCACTACATTTTGGCCACCGTGCTCGATCCTAGATTTAAAACCTACCTTGGATCTCTCTTTCCGGCAGACACAAGTCTTCTGGGGTTCAAAGACCTGCTGGTGAGAAAATTGTCAAGTCAAGCGGAACCCGACCTGTCAACATCTCCTCCTTCACATTCTCCCGCAACTGGGGGTGCGAGGAAAAGGCTCAGAATTCCGAGCCCACCCGCTGGCGGTGATGCAGGGCAGTCTGGAGCGACTGCTGATGCTGACATCTGGTCCGGACTGAAGGACCTGTCAACGATTACGGACATGTCGTCTACTGTCACTGCATATGATTCTCTCCCCATTGAAAGAATGGTGGAGGATTATATGAGTGACCGCATCCAAGTAGGCACGTCACACAGTCCATACTTATACTGGCAGGAAAAAGAGGCAATTTGGAAGCCATTGCACAAACTGGCTTTATTCTACCTAAGTTGCCCTCCCACAAGTGTGTACTCCGAAAGAGTGTTTAGTGCCGCCGCTCACCTTGTCAGCAATCGGCGTACGAGGTTACATCCAGAAAATGTGGAGAAGATGATGTTCATTAAAATGAATTATAATCAATTCCTCCGTGGAGACATTGACCAGCAGCAATTGCCTCCACAAAGTACACAGGGAGCTGAGATGGTGGATTCCAGTGGGGACGAATTGATAATCTGTGAGGAGGGGGATGTACACGGTGATATATCGGAGGATGATGATGAGGTGGACATCTTGCCTCTGTAGAGCCAGTTTGTGCAAGGAGAGATTAATTGCTTCTTTTTTGGTGGGGGTCCAAACCAACCCGTCATTTCAGTCACAGTCGTGTGGCAGACCCTGTCACTGAAATGATGGGTTGGTTAAAGTGTGCATGTCCTGTTTATACAACATAAGGGTGGGTGGGAGGGCCCAAGGACAATTCCATCTTGCACCTCTTTTTTCTTTAATTTTTCTTTGCATCATGTGCTGTTTGGGGAGTGTTTTTTGGAAGGGCCATCCTGCGTGACACTGCAGTGCCACTCCTAGATGGGCCCGGTGTTTGTGTCGGCCACTAGGGTCGCTTATCTTACTCACACAGCTACCTCATTGCGCCTCTTTTTTTCTTTGCGTCATGTGCTGTTTGGGGAGTGTTTTTTGGAAGGGCCATCCTGCGTGACACTGCAGTGCCACTCCTAGATGGGCCCGGTGTTTGTGTCGGCCACTAGGGTCGCTTATCTTACTCACACAGCTACCTCATTGCGCCTCTTTTTTTCTTTGCGTCATGTGCTGTTTGGGGAGTGTTTTTTGGAAGGGCCATCCTGCGTGACACTGCAGTGCCACTCCTAGATGGGCCCGGTGTTTGTGTCGGCCACTAGGGTCGCTTATCTTACTCACACAGCTACCTCATTGCGCCTCTTTTTTTTCTTCTTTGCGTCATGTGCTGTTTGGGGAGTGTTTTTTGGAAGGGCCATCCTGCGTGACACTGCAGTGCCACTCCTAGATGAGCCCGGTGTTTGTGTCGGCCACTAGGGTCGCTTATCTTACTCACACAGCTACCTCATTGCGCCTCTTTTTTTCTTTGCGTCATGTGCTGTTTGGGGAGTGTTTTTTGGAAGGGCCATCCTGCGTGACACTGCAGTGCCACTCCTAGATGGGCCCGGTGTTTGTGTCGGCCACTAGGGTCACTTAGCTTAGTCATCCAGCGACCTCGGTGCAAATTTTAGGACTAAAAATAATATTGTGAGGTGTGAGGTATTCAGAATAGACTGAAATGAGTGGAAATTATGGTTTTTGAGGTTAATAATACTTTGGGATCAAAATGACCCCCAAATTATATGATTTAAGCTGTTTTTTAGTGTTTTTTGAAAAAAACACCCGAATCCAAAACACACCCGAATCCGACAAAAAAAATTCGGTGAGGTTTTGCCAAAACGCGGTCGAACCCAAAACACGGCCGCGGAACCGAACCAAAAACCAAAACACAAAACCCGAAAAATTTCAAGTGCACATCTCTAGTGTATACATCCCTACAATATCAGCCACAATGTCTTTCTAAGTATAAAAAAACTGAAAAATATGAAAATTTTTAAACCAGAAATACAATTTTAATATTTAGGATTTATGGCTGACTGTGTGGTACAGTATCTTACAGAAACAGCTGGTCATCAGCATGTCATGATGGTGGGCCTATATTTATATGGAGGCCTGGAGCTTTAGCCCCATCTGCTCTGTTGTTAATCTGGCCTTGTTCTTTTTCCTCAATATTTGAATTAGTTTGCAATTGTTTTGTATTGTTAATATGACAAAAGCAAGTGTTACGCTTACCACATACACCACTAGAGCATTGTGTGCTGCAGCAGGGCAATAGACACTAATCTGAGAAGACACTCAAGAAATTAGTGACGATTCATATGGCAATAGCAAGCCATGTGTCCCACCACGCAGCATAATGCACAGTTATACTACCAGCATTGCAGAAGAAGAGGACATCTTGATTCCATAGTATAGTACAGTACTGGTGTGTTGGTGTGTAGCTGCTGTGTGTAACAAATCCAAGAGTGTGAAAATATGAATTGGATATGCACAGCCTAGCATTTTAGTGCCTGATTCAAAGATGGACGCAATGTTGATTTTGTGCCCAGTAGAACATTTTTTTCCATTGAGCCTGCTCCTGGCAGTGATGATCTTGTGGAACTTGTTGCGGTGAGGATTTATATATAAAAAACAAACTTGTCAGAAAGGAAGCATTTGTGGGAGGTAATGGGTGATTGGTGTCTCACATGCAAGCATGTCACAAGTGTTTCAGGGGTGTGGGAAACTTTGTGGCTGCGATCCCATATGCAGTAAACATGGCCCCAGCATCTTACTTCAGATGGCCATGCTGCACCACCATAGGATTAATCACAAGGTATATTATCACCCGATGGTTCATATACTGTACAACAAGTGAAACTAAGACACGCCCAGTGGGCATCTTAATACAGATCTCGGCAGCAGTGATATTTGCATGATATTACACAGCCACTGCATTCTAAATTATGCTGCAAAGGCATTTGTAAACATCTCAGAAGGGTTAGACTGGCCAAGAGGGGTACAGGGGAAATCCCCGGTGGGCGCGCACTGCCAAAGGGCTCCACCCTCTCCTATAATGTCAGGTTCCAGATAGTGCACTCAAATTATACACTCTATTAGAGGGTAAGATACATGAGGAGGGATGTAATAGCACTAGAGTTTGCCAGAGGAGTGGGTTGCTGGCCAAAAGGTGACTTTTTTGAAAAGCGGCTCTCATTTACAAGGCATAACCAAAGCCATGCTTTATAGATGACTGCTGCTTTAAAAAAAAAATGTATGCGTTTGGCTGGCATCACGCACCTCAGGAAACTCGGATGCTATTACATCCCGCCTCTAGTCTCTAATAGCTGACCAAGCCTCTGTACAGGCTGGTCAGCTATTAGATAAATACACCTCAACTTGTCCATCTTTGAGTAGCTGTAATTTACAATTCTCCTAGCAATCCCACCAAATTCCTCAATCACTTTGCTTCTTGGCCCATTCAATTCCTCTAATCAGATATTACCTCCATTATCTTAGGTGATCTCAACATCCCAATTGATGTCCTCCTATCATGAACAAGCCACTTCCCTATACTATGCCTCCATTATTTCTGTTCTTGTCTCGTGTTCCAGCAACCACTATTCACCTTCAAAGATCACCACCTGAACCCAGGCATTCCAAATTCACTAGATATCTGAAAACATGTTCAGCAGATTTCCTTCATTCCACACTTATGCTGTCATCCAACATTGCTGCCCTTTTCATCTCTAAACAATAGTTCTTCAATAACCTGATCTCCTCCCAGTCTTTGAACTCTGGTGTCTCTTTGTGACTGTCAACTCTCTTCTCTGCCCCTCCCTGACTCAACTCTCTTCTTCACTCTCTGTCCTTGACTTTGCCATCCACTTCACGTCCAAAATTGACTACATATGCCAGGACATCATTTCCCAACATACCCTCAACAACCCACTCCATCCTTTCCCTTACAACTACCCCTCCCCATCCATATACTGTAATCAACTCTGACTTCTTTTCTCACTGTATTTGGAGATGAAGTAGTCACTCTCATCTGGTGTTCCCCCTTTCCTGATCCCCAAATAGACCTTACTGCTGCCTGCTTCACTACCTCTCTCTGCCTGTTCCCATCTTGCACATCTCTTCAATATCTCCCTCTCAACAGATACTGTCACCTCTGCTTTAAAGCATGTCCATGTCTCCACTATTCTTAAAAAACCTGCCCTTGAGCCACTCTCTCCAACTACCGACCTTTCAATTTCCTCCCTTTTTCCTCCAAAGTCCTTGAGTGTATTGTCTACAACTGCCTTACTGTCTATCTTTCCTCGCACTCCTTGCTTGACACATTTCAGTCTGGCTTCCATCCTCTTCACTCCACTGAAACTGCACTCACTAATTCTGCAATGACCTCCATGCTGCCAAATTCAAGGGCCACTGCTCTCTGCTTATTCTCCATGATCTTTATGCTGTTATTTATACTGTGGACCACCCTCTCCTCCTGCAAATCCTTCACTCAATTTGCCTGCATTATACTGCTTGCTCCTTTCTGACTGTAGCTTCTTTGTCTCCTCTCATAACTCCACCTCTCTCACACTTCTCCTAACAGTAGGTGTCCACCAAGGTTCTGTTCTTGAACCTCTCCTTTTCTCTCTTTATACATCCTCTTTAGGTAATCATATTCATTCTTTCAACTTACAATATTATCTATATGCTAATGATACTTAAATCTATCTTTTTCTTTCCTGACCTCTTCCCTTCTGTACTCACTCTCTGAGATTCTGCTATGAAACACTGTGGCTGATTCAGAGGTGGATACCGTTCATAATAATAAACAGATGTGTCTTTGGACACTGCTGCTGTGCAAAAATAATCGTATTAGTATTCACCGAAGGGTTTTCATGGAACTACAATTCACCCAAGGGTTCTCACAAAAGCTACACTCCAAATTAGCAAAACCCCTATATTTGATTTTCATTGACTCACTTACATAAGGCATGGTTCCCAAACACTGGCATATAGCAAAAATATTGCCTATATTAAAAAAGGGAAGTCATTCTGACCCGGGTAAGTATAGACCAGTAAGTCTTACATCTATAGTTAGGAAAGTCCTGGAACGTATTTTAAGAGATAGAAATTGGAACCAACACGGATTTGTGAAGGATTGATCATGCCAAACTAACTAATAGGCTTTTATGAAACAGTTAGCACAAACCTAGATCAGGGTAAAGAGGTAGCTTTAATCTTTTTAGACTTTGCTAAAGCTTTCGATACAGTGCCTCACATGAGACTGATCTACAATTAAAGAGAACTTGGGCTAGGGAACACATTATGCACTTGGGTGAGTAATTGGTTGGATAAAAGGGAGCAACAAGTTGTGGTAAATGGAACTTTTTTTCGAAATGGACTGAGGTACTCAGCGGTGTGCCACAAGGGTCTGTACTTGGACCACTATTGCTCAACATTTTCATAAATTATCTAGTACAGGTTTAGAGAGCATAGTGTCAATTTTTGCAGACAATACCAAATTGTGTAAGGTTATAAAATTGGTGGAGGATGCGGAGTCTCTTCAGAAAAACTTATTTAAACTGGAAGCATGGGCTTCAAAATGGAGAATGAGGTTCAATATAGAAAAATGTAAGGTAATGCACTTTGGTAGCAAGAATAAGAACACTACCTACATACTAAATGGGGAGAAACCAGGGAATTCTGTACTGGAAGAAGATTTAGGTGTTCACACATATAACAAACTTAACAGTAGTACCTAAAGTAGGGATGAGAGTGTTATACTCTCATTATATAAATCACTAGTGAGGACACCTCTTGGATACTATGTACAATAATGGACACCATACTACAAAAAGGATATCCTGGAACTAGAAAAGGTTCAAAGATGAGAGACTAAATTCATAAAGGGAGTGGAGACTCTAGAATATGAGGAAAGGCTTACTAAACTAGGCATGTTTACATTGGAAAAAAGGAGACTATGAGGGGACATGATTAACATTTTCAAATATATACGGGGTCAAAACACAGAGCTAGCGGGGGATTTGTTTTGTTAAGCACATCAAAAACGACACGTGGACACCCACTTAGGTTGGAGGAAAGGAGGTTTTGCACAAATAGATAGAAAGGTTTCTTCAAAGTAAGGACAATGCGTATATGGAATTCCCTGCCTGAGAGAGTAGTGATGGTGGACTCGGTCACTACTTTTAAAAATGGGCTTGATAAATTCCTAATAGATAAGGATATACAGGGTTGTGGTGGGTAAATCATGTACTATAGTAATAAAAAAAGATGTATTTTAGTTTACGGCTAAACACTCACCACAGTTAAAATTAGTCTTAAAAATCGTTCAGTGTAGGAGACCACTAACAGGTCCATGGACAAATTGTCTTTTTTCAACCTCAGTAAATATGTTACTATGTTACTATTAAAACACAGTACAAGGGGAGGAGCTATCAGACCTTCCTCACTGAGGGGGGATGTGGCTTGGTGCAGTGTCAGATGAAGTTCCCCAAGATGGTGAGGGGCTGCTAGGGCTGAAAAGGGGGCATTATTTATATGTGTTACTGGGGGTTAAATTAGTGTGTAAGTAAAATCCCTTGCATTTGTGCCAACCCCAAAATGTTGGTAACATGGTGTGAGTTTTTAAAACACTAAATTTACTAAGTCCAGTCTCTGAGTGCTGCTGATTTCGATTACTCTATGCTACTGTTTTGCAGAGGGCATGTGAGCAACTAATTTATTAGGATGGAGTACCAGGCTTTCTACACTTTACATAATATATACATACATATACACACACAAGCAAGAGGGCACTTACAAAATCCAATTGAGCTATCAATACAGCCACTGTACTAGCTACTTCCTTCCACTCCAGAAAATGGAATTGGGTGCAAAACGACAAACAATCATTGAAAAAATAAATCATGAGATGATAAGCAAGCAGCATGTGGCATTTTGGCTCAAAGATAATTTTGAGAGCCGAGTTAATAACAATAAGGTTGTAAGTTCACTTAAATAAGGCAACTTTCGCAGACCAGAAGTCACAGGTGTTCCACAGCTGTGGAACACATAACTGGAACCAGAAGTGGCAATCCCGATGTACTATTGGCAGCACAGCTCTCTGGAAGCCACAATGGATAACTATACTCATAATAATGGATGTTACAGGGAAATACAGTGTGTCCCCATTTAGAGCATAGACAACAGTTCCTAGTAAAAGGATCATATTATCAAACAACTGCACCAGTAATACAGTGGTGCTTGAGAGTTTATGAACCCTTAGGAATTTTCAATATTTAGAATCAGGTATGTTCAAGCTATGGGATGACAATCAGATGTGAGTGGATAACATTTCTTTTTAAAAGAACAGGGATCTTTTAAAGTATGATGTTCACAACATGTTTGTGGAAGTGTATCATGCAACAAACAGAGGAGATTTCTAAGGACCTCAGAAGAAGAGTTGTTGATGCTCATAAGTCTAGAAGAGGTTATAAAACCATTTCTACTGAGTTTGGACTTCACCAATCAACAGTCAGTCAGAATGTTTACAAAAGGAGGAAATTCCAGACCATTATTACCCTCCCCATTAGTGGTTGACCAACAAAGATCATGCCAAGATCAAGGCATCTAATAGTTTGCAAGGTCAAAGGGAATCCAAAGTAACCTAAGAAAATGAAGACATTGCTCACATTAGCTAATGTTCATGAGTCCACCATTAAGAGGACACTGAAAAACGATAGTATGCATGGCAGGATTGCAAGGTGAAAACCTCTGCTCTCCAAAAAGAACATTGCATCCTGTCTGCAGTTTGCTAAATAACACCTGGACAAGAGAGAAGGCCATTGGAACAATGTTTTGTGGACAGATAGAGCTTTTTTTGCGTGAATGAGTAGCATTATGTTTGGAGAAAGGAGAACACTGCATTCCAGCATAAATACCTCATACCATCTGTGAAATATGGTGGTGTTGTATCATGGTTTGGGTCTGTTTTGCTGCATCTGGCCCAGGACGACTTGCCTTCATTGGTGTGACAATGAATTCTGAATCATAACAGAACATTCTAAAGGAAAATGTCAGGGCATCTGTCCATGAGCTGCATCTCAAGAGAACGTGGGTCATGCCACAAGACAATGGCTCAAAGCACAGAAGTCCTTCGACCAAAGAATGGATAAAGAAGAATAAATTTAAAGTTTTGGAATGGCCAAGTCAATGTCCAGACCTTAATCCATACGAAATGTTGTGGAAGGACCTGATTCGAGCAGTTCATGGGAGGAAACCCACCAACATAACAGAGTTGAAGCTTTTTTTTTGCAGAGGAATGGGGTAAAATTCCTCCATACTGATGTTCAAGACTAATCAATGATTATCAGAAATGTTAATATGCAGTTATTGCTGCACAAGAAGGTCATACCATATACTGAAAGCAATGGTTCACATACTTTTGCCACTCACAGATATGTGATATTGGATAATTTTCCTCAATTCAAAATGAGCAAGTCATTTTTCTTTTGTCTCATTTTTTTGATTTGGTTCTATTTATCTACTTTTGGGACTTCTAAGGTGGTTTTAGACCAAATTTCAGCAGAAATATGGAAAATTCTGAAGGGTTCACAAAGTTTCAAGCACCACTGTAAAATAATACCCAATGGTCACTACAGTCCTCAATAGCATAACTAGAATTAACCTATTAAGCTAGTACATATAAAACCTAACTTTTATTCATTGTAATTAACTAATACAAGAGGATTCACTATACAAAGGGAAGCTCTCCATATTTAAATAGATTGCTTTCTTCTTTATACAATAAATCCCTCAACATTATAAACAATATAAGCAAAACATTTTTTAGAAGAGATAGAAAAAAATATAAAAAATAGTAAAATCACTAAAGACCCTGCATTGCACACTCAAATATCTTATGTGATTAATTAAAAATATATTTTATGTATTAAATTAATTGATAACAAAATGTAAAACATACTGTATACTACAGAAAATAAAAAAATACAACAATAAGTCCTTATAAATATTGATAAACACATATACAGAAAAATACAACAACAAAAGAATATAATAAATAGCATGTTAAAAAAATATTAATTGACAATAAACAATATGGGTGGTATCCAAATAGCCACGATAATGCAATCCACGATCACGGCTAAAGTTATCACACTTATCTCCCAAAACATTGGCTTATCGCAGCTTGCACACTCCGGTTTATCACACCTATCCAATTCCAAAATGGCGATAACGGGATTTGCGCAATAATTCTAGATTGCAAAAGCAGAGACAAGTATAGGAGAAGGTGGGGAAATCTGCCTGTACCCCCAAACAAGCCAAACTAATATAGGAAAACATTATAGGAGTCTGTTAGTGTTTTTAATAAAACTATGTGTTGTCATTAAATTGGGTCAAGTGGCCATTACATGCGTTTTTTTAAAAAGCCATTTTTTTGGCAAAATACTGTAAGTGTCTCATAAAATTTGGCCCACATAAAAATGGGTATAAGTATAAATTGGGTCATTTTAGGGTACTAAAGTGGAAATTAGAGGAAACAGACCAATTACTCCCACCTGCAAGTCCAAAAACAGTTGTCCCACTGAAAAAGAACCCCAATATACCAGTCTCTTACCATGTACCCCAATTTCAATCACTTTGCATTTTTTGCCTCCAAAACTGACCTATCATGATTAGACAATTAAACATACAGTAATTAAAACAACTAAGTGCCTAATTAGTCACTCAGGGGGGTGTCCCAGGGTTTCTGAACCAAGGGAGTAATTCAGACCTGATCGCTCGCTAGGGGATTTTTTCACTGCTGTGAACAGATAGTTGCCGCACATAGAGGAGTGAATTTTCCCTTTGCAAGTGTGCGACTGCATGTGTAGCAGAGCTGTACGAACTGATTTTGTGCAGTGTCTGAGTAGCCCAGGACTTACTCTGCCGCTGCGATCACTTCAGCCTGTCTGGTTCTGGAATTGACGTCAGGAACCCTCCCTGTAAACGCTTGGACACGCCTGTGTTTTCTCAACCACTCCCAGAAAAAGGTCAGTTACCGCCCACAAACGCCTTCTCCTGTCAATCTCCTTGCGATCGCCCATGCGAATGGATTCTTTGCACAAACCCATCGCTGAGCGGCGATCCGCTTTGTACCTGTGCAATGCGCCTGCGCATTGCGGTGCATACGCATGCACAATTCTGACCTGATCGCTGGGCTGCAAGAAAACGCTAGCGAGCAATCAGGTCTGAATTACCCCCCAAATCCTGACATTTTTACCTTAAATAGGGATTTTGCACTACTTATCCGCACATCAGAGATGATGTAGAGAAATCCACGATAAACCCTATGAAGACTTATCACCGATAACTTATTGCCGCTAATAGAATACTGAATTATCACATTTGCAATAACTTATTGTGAAACCGCGATATCGTGGCTAATTGGATACCCCCCTATGAGGACTTATTCTATTATATCTGCAAGGTGCACTTTTTATGGGTAGCCTGTATGTTTCACTTAAAATGTTTTTTTATTGATATCATATCAAGAAATAATATATTGCACGTCATTTATAAATTAAAATAATTAACAAGGAATATATGCATTTGTTTAATTTATGCCAAATTACAATAGTGGAGCAGAATGATTTACACAGCATGATCACCGTCAATCTGAACTTCGGCACACCAGGTGTCATTCCGAGTTGATCACTAGCTGCCGTTGTTCGCTGCAGAGCGATCAGTGTAAAAAACGGCTATTCTGCGCATGCGTATGCACGTGACGTACGGGCACAAAGTTCTTTGTGGTTTTGCACAGGTTCTAGCGAAGCTTTAAGTCGCAGGGCACAACACAGGATGATTGACATGAAGTGGGCATTTATGGGTGGCAACTGACCGTTTTCAGGGAGTGTTTGGAAAAATGCAGGCGTGCCAGAGAAAACACAGGCATGGCTGGGCGAATGCTGGGCGTGTGATGTCAAAAGCCGTCCCTCCAACGTTCGATTCATCGCACACGGAGAGTAACTACAGGGCTGGTCTTGTTTTGCACAAAATGTTTTGCAGGCGCTCTGCTGCACAGGTGATCGCACTTCTGCAAAGTGAAAATACACTACCCCTTGGGCGGCGGCATTGTGTTTGCACAGCTGCAAAAAACTGCTAGCGAGCAAACAACTCGGAATGACCCCCATCAAACTGAAACATTGTACATAGATGACTTTATTTTGAGCTGCAGAGTCAGAATCAAATACTCTGTAACAGTGATAAATAAAAAGGATTTATTTTATTGTGTACTGTGGTGTATATTACATTATACTGTAAATATGTTTTTATTCTGTCACTGTGAGGAAATTAATTAAAGGTTACTGCATTATATGTTCTTTGTTTTCTCCTTTTCCTGACTTCAGATCATGATCATATTACACACAGATTGTGTCCTGATCAGATTTCATCTGAGACCAAAGAGCCGGAACACTAATCACAGAGTCACTAATTAGTAGTACAGTATGTACTGTATATACATATATCAGATCCCAACAAACCATTAAATGAAATAACAGTTTTAGCATAGGATTGTGTATATCTACTAAATGACTTCTTATGAAATATCGCACATTCTTCTATTAAATATAAAGCTCTGTTATGCTTGAGAACTGCAAGAAATAATTTATTAAATCACACAGAACGTGTAAATGAGGATCAGAGAGGAAGAGATCACTGTCAAATTGTGTTTGCAAAACACTGTAAATTGGTGATAAACCTCTTACACCTACTAAATATATATATAATGCCGCACACAGTATATTAGCATAAGGAAACAATAAGAAAGACTCTGTGCAGATGGATATTGTCAGTTATCTTATTCAGCAATTCCCAGATATAGTGACATGATCAGTGTTTGCCTGAGATGTCCCTGTATGTAACATTACTGTGGCTGTACTCACATTGAGCAGATGAAACTGGTGAAAATATTCCATCCACGCCTCTCTGGAAATGTCCATGAATATTGTATGACTATGGCATCAACCATTTTCTTTTCTTCTTTCCAATATTTATTCCTTGTATAATTCCTCACTGCCAGGTGACATCCAGGTGTGGAGTATTGTGCGTCAGATCTGCAGATTGTGACGCACAGGGCCAGCAATAAAGATAAAAGTTCAGATGGTTTGCAACAGAAACTCAGGTGCATTGTGGAGGATCTGTTACCTCTTCCCATGATCCTCACTGACAGGAACACAATCATACTGTACGGGAGACATTCAGGACATAGGTAAGAGAGGAGGCAGCAGTGGGAGCTTTATATTCTCTCTATCACCTTTTTGTCAAATTAGAACAATGCTGCATTTACAGAAATACTAAGAAATGTATTATAAAGCCACATGCACAAGGGATTGCTGTACATAGAGCATAGTTAGGATTTTCATAGTACTAATATAATGAGTACCTGAAATACCTTTATTTATGTGGAAATACATTATTCTAAAATAGTTAAAATAAGTCAACATATGGTTTACTTAAGCTCACACCAATGATGGTGGCTCTCATTCCGAGTTGATTGCACCAAGGAACTTTTTGCTGCTGGTGCGATCAACTAATCTCCCCCTCTGGGGGAGTGTACTTTAGCATAGCAGGGGATGCGATCGCTTGTGCAGCACTGCTATGCTAAAAAAGCTTCACTCAAAACAAGACCAGCCCTGCAGCTACTCACCCAGTGCAACGGATCCAGCGATGAAGGTCCCGGTCCTGACGTCAGACATCCGCCCTCCGTTCACCTGGACACGCCTGCGTTCTTCTTACCACTCCCCAAAAACGTCTGGAAACGGTGAGCCGCAAGGGCTGTCGGTCCCCACCAGTCACAAGGCAACAAGCTACAGCGTCCCTTGTTGCCAAGCAAAGCCACAGCTCACTGTCAGTGGAGCTTGTGTGCCCGCAGCACTGCAGCTACACGTAAGGCCTGATTCAGCATGAGTTTCAGTTTTGTGATAAATCGCAAAACTACAAATACTCTAACATGCGGGGGGGGCGCCCAGCACAGGGCAAAGCTGCCCTGCATGCCGGGTCCTGCCCCCCCCCCCCCCCCCCACTAACATCCCAGCGAAGCGCTCACATGACAAGGGTAACCTCCTGACTACGCAGCCTGTCAGATGGCTGCCACCTTTTGGGTCGCAGCGACTGTGTGTGATGTAAAACACCTGCTGTGGCAAACTGCGCCCACTAAACGGTGCATCAATGCACACAAAATGCGGCGTTGACATCCTGACACTGCCACCTGCCTGCTCTAATACTGCGATCGCGTACAATTGCAGTTTAAGACCTATGCGCAGAAGTGCGGAAATCTGTAAAAAGCGATTTCCGCACATCTGCATGGCTTGCTGAATTAGCCCCATACCGGGAAGCAGCCAGAACTTCATGGGCCCCATATCAACATATTGAAGGGGCCCCTGTCCCAATGCTTCTGGAGAAATGCCTCTCTGCTGGAGTTGTTAATTGTATGCCCCATAATGGTGCCCTAGTGCATTCTCTGAACCTTAGTAGTACCTTAGTTATTGTTATGCCCCATAATGGTGCCCTAGTGCATTCTCTGAACCTTAGTAGTACCTTAGTTATTGTATGCCCCATAATGGTGCCCTAGTGCATTCTCTGAACCTTAGTAGTATCTTAGTTATTGTATGCCCCATAATGGTGCCCTAGTGCATTCTCTGAACCTTAGTAGCACCTTAGTTATTGTTATGCCCCATAATGGTGCCCTAGTGCATTCTCTGAATCTTAGTAGTACCTTAGTTATTGTATGCCCCATAATGGTGCCCTAGTGCATTCTCTGAACCTTAGTAGTACCTTAGTTATTGTTATGCCCCATAATGGTGCCCTAGTGCATTCTCTGAACCTTAGTAGCACCTTAGTTATTGTTATGCCCCATAATGGTGCCCTAGTGCATTCTCTGAATCTTAGTAGTACCTTAGTTATTGTATGCCCCATAATGGTGCCCTAGTGCATTCTCTGAATCTTAGTAGTACCTTAGTTATTGTTATGCTCCATAATGGTGCCCTAGTGCATTCTCTGAACCTTAGTAGCACCTTAGTTATTGTATGCCCCATAATGGTGCCCTAGTGCATTCTCTGAACCTTAGTAGTACCTTAGTTATTGTTATGCCCCATAATGGTGCCCTAGTGCATTCTCTGAACCTTAGTAGTACCTTAGTTATTGTATGCCCCATAATGGTGCCCTAGTGCATTCTCTGAACCTTAGTAGTACCTTAGTTATTGTTATGCCCCATAATGGTGCCCTAGTGCATTCTCTGAACCGTAGTAGTACCTTAGTTATTGTTATGCCCCATAATGGTGCCCTAGTGCATTCTCTGAACCTTAGTAGTACCTTAGTTATTGTATGCCCCATAATGGTGCCCTAGTGCATTCTCTGAACCTTAGTAGTACCTTAGTTATTGTTATGCCCCATAATGGTGCCCTAGTGCATTCTCTGAACCTTAGTAGTACCTTAGTTATTGTATGCCCCATAATGGTGCCCTAGTGCATTCTCTGAACCTTAGTAGTACCTTAGTTATTGTATGCCCCATAATGGTGCCCTAGTGCATTCTCTGAACCTTAGTAGTACCTTAGTTATTGTATGCCCCATAATGGTGCCCTAGTGCATTCTCTGAATCTTAGTAGTACCTTAGTTATTGTTATGCTCCATAATGGTGCCCTAGTGCATTCTCTGAACCTTAGTAGCACCTTAGTTATTGTATGCCCCATAATGGTGCCCTAGTGCATTCTCTGAACCTTAGTAGCACCTTAGTTATTGTTATGCCCCATAATGGTGCCCTAGTGCATTATCTGAACCTTAGTAGTACCTTAGTTATTGTTATGCTCCATAATGGTGCCCTAGTGCATTCTCTGAATCTTAGTAGTACCTTAGTTATTGTTATGCCCCATAATGGTACCCTAGTGCATTCTCTGAACCTTAGTAGCACCTTAGTTATTGTTATGCCCCATAATGGTACCCTAGTGCATTCTCTGAACCTTAGTAGCACCTTAGTTATTGTTATGCCCCATAATGGTGCCCTAGTGCATTCTCTGAATCTTAGTAGTACCTTAGTTATTGTTATGCTCCATAATGGTGCCCTAGTGCATTCTCTGAACCTTAGTAGTACCTTAGTTATTGTTATGCTCCATAGTAGTTTCTTTTATGAACCATAGCAGTTCCCTAGTTCACGTTATGTCACAGTGTAGGGCTGACAGTACATATTATGCTACACACTACCCCCAATTCACTTTATGATATACAGTGCCCCAGTTCATATTATGTAACATTATAGTGCC
The DNA here is from genome assembly GCF_028390025.1 of Pseudophryne corroboree. Classification (NCBI taxonomy): domain Eukaryota; kingdom Metazoa; phylum Chordata; class Amphibia; order Anura; family Myobatrachidae; genus Pseudophryne; species Pseudophryne corroboree. The sequence continues at coordinate 1,215,111,420 of NC_086444.1, read as the reverse complement.
CTCCAGTTAATTTCCCCCCACATTACAATGAACAGGTCCAAGGGCATACTTAGATACATTGTAGGCCCAAAGGCAACATTTTGTAAGGGCCCCTATGTACCATCCAATGATAAAAAAAATGGATATAACATATGTACCTTTGCAAGGAATGTGGCCCTCTCAGCTCTGGGCCCCATAGCAGCTGCACTCCCCACACCTATGGTAGCTACACCCTGTATATAACACATGTAACTGTGACAGGGAAGGTGGCCCCTCTCAGCTCTGGATCCCACAGCAGCAACACTCCCTGCACCTATGGTAGCTACACCCTGTATATAACACATGTAACTGTGACAGGGAAGGTGGCCCCTCTCAGCTCTGGGCCCCACAGCAGCAGCACTCCCTGCACCTATGGTAGCTACACCCTGTATATAACACATGTAACTGTGACAGGGAAGGTGGCCCCTCTCAGCTCTGAGACCAATAGCAGCTGGACTCCCTGCCCCTATGGCAGCTATGTACCTGTATATAACACATGTAACTGTGACAGGGAAGGTGAACACCTCTAGGTCTGGGCCCCATAGCAGCTGCACTCCCTGCACCTATGGTAGCTACACCCCTGTATATAACACATGTAACTGTGACAGGGAAGGTGGACCCCTCTAGGTCTGGGCCTCATAGCAGCTGCACTCCCTGCACCTATGGTAGCTACACCCCTGTATATAACACATGTAACTGTGACAGGGAAGGTGGCCCCTCTCAGCTCTGGGCTCCATAGCAGCTGCACTCCCTGCACCTATGGTAGCTATACCCCTGTATATAACACATGTAACTGTGACAGGGAAGGTGGCCCCTCTCAGCTCTGGCCTCATATTAGCTGCACTCCCTGCACCTATGGTAGCTACACCCTGTATATAACTCATGTCACTGTGACAATGTAGGTGGCCCTCTCAACCCTGGCCCCATAGCAGCTGCACTCCCTGCACCTATGGTAGCTACACCCTGTATATAATACATGCAACTGTGACAGGGAAGGTGGCTCTTCTCAGCTCTGGGCCCCATAGCAGCTGCACTCCCTGCACCTATGGTAGTTACACCCCTGTATATAACACATGTAACTGTGATAGGGAAGGTGGCTACTCTCAGCTCTGAGCAACATAGCGGCGGCACTCCCTGCATCTATGGTAGCTACACCCCTGTATATAACACATGTAACTGTGACAGGGAAGGTGGCCACTCTCAGCTCTGGCCCCATAGCAGCTGCACTCCCTGCACCTATGGTAGCTACACCCTGTGTATAACACATGTAACTGTGACAGGGAAGGTGGCCACTCTCAGCTCTGGCCCCATAGCAGCTGCACTCCCTGCACCTATGGTAGTTACACCCTGTATATAACACATGTAACTGTGACAGGGAAGGTGGCCCCTCTCAGCTCTGGGCCCATAGCAGCTGCACTCCCTGCACCTATGGTAGCTACACCTTGTATATAACACATGTAACTGTGACAGGGAAGGTGGCCCCTCTCAGCTCTGGGCCCATAGCAGCTGCACTCCCTGCACCTATGGTAGCTACAGCCCTGTATATAACACATGTAACTGTGACAGGGAAGGTGGCCCTCTCAGCTGTGGCCCCATAGCAGCTGCACTCCCTGCACCTATGGTAGCTGCACCCTTTTATATAACACACATAACTGTAACAGAGAAGGTGGCTCCTCTCAGCTCTGGCCCCATAGCAGCTGCACTCCCTGCACCAATGGTAGCTACACCCTGTATATAACATATGTAACTGTGATAGGGAAGGTGGCCCCTTTCAGCTCTGGGCCCCATAGCAGCTGCACTCCCTGCACCTATGGTAGCTACACCCTGTATATAACACATGTAACTGTGACAGGGAAGGTGGCCCCTCTCAGCTCTGGCCCCATAGCAGCTGCACTCCCTGCACCTATGGTAGCTACACCCTGTATATAACACATGTAACTGTGACAGGGAAGGTGGACCCCTCTCCGCTCTGGGCCCCATAGCAGCTGCACTCCCTGCACCTATGGTAGCTACACCCTGTATATAACACATGTAACTGTGACAGGGAGGGGGGCCCTCTCAGCTCTGGCCCCATAGCAGCTGCACTCCCTGCACCTATGGTAGTTACACCCTGTATATAACACATGTAACTGTGATAGGGAAGGTGGCTCCTCTCAGCTCTGGGCAACATAGCGGCTACACTCCCTGCACCTATGGTAGCTACACCCTGTATATAACACATGTAACTGTGACAGGGAAGGTGGCCCCTCTCAGCTCTGGGCCCCATAGCAACTGCACTCCCTGCACCTATGGTAGCTACAGCCCTGTATATAACATATGTAACTGTGACAGGAAAGGTGGCCCCTTTCAGCTCTGGGCCCCATAGCAGCTGCACTCCCTGCACCTATGGTAGCTACACCCTGTATATAACACAGGTAACTGTGACAGGGAAGGTGGCCCCTCTCAGCTCTGGCCCCATAGCAGCTGCACTCCCTGCACCTATGGTAGCTACAGCCCTGTATATAACATTTGTAACTGTGACAGGGAAGGTGGCCCCTTTCAGCTCTGGGCCCCATAGCAGCTGCACTCCTTGCACCTATGGTTGCTACACCCTGTATATAACACATTTAACTGTGACAGGGAAGGTGGCCCCTCTCAGTCCTGGCCCCATAGCAGCTGCACTCCCTGCACCTATGGTAGCTACACCCTGTATATAACACATGTAACTGTGACAGGGAAGGTGGCCCCTCTCAGCTCTGGGCTCCATAGCAGCTGCACTCCCTGCACCTATGGTAGCTATACCCCTGTATATAACACATGTAACTGTGACAGGGAAGGTGGCCCCTCTCAGCTCTGGCCTCATATTAGCTGCACTCCCTGCACCTATGGTAGCTACACCCTGTATATAACTCATGTCACTGTGACAATGTAGGTGGCCCTCTCAACCCTGGCCCCATAGCAGCTGCACTCCCTGCACCTATGGTAGCTACACCCTGTATATAATACATGCAACTGTGACAGGGAAGGTGGCTCTTCTCAGCTCTGGGCCCCATAGCAGCTGCACTCCCTGCACCTATGGTAGTTACACCCCTGTATATAACACATGTAACTGTGATAGGGAAGGTGGCTACTCTCAGCTCTGAGCAACATAGCGGCGGCACTCCCTGCATCTATGGTAGCTACACCCCTGTATATAACACATGTAACTGTGACAGGGAAGGTGGCCACTCTCAGCTCTGGCCCCATAGCAGCTGCACTCCCTGCACCTATGGTAGCTACACCCTGTGTATAACACATGTAACTGTGACAGGGAAGGAGGCCACTCTCAGCTCTGGCCCCATAGCAGCTGCACTCCCTGCACCAATGGTAGCTACACCCTGTATATAACATATGTAACTGTGATAGGGAAGGTGGCCCCTTTCAGCTCTGGGCCCCATAGCAGCTGCACTCCCTGCACCTATGGTAGCTACACCCTGTATATAACACATGTAACTGTGACAGGGAAGGTGGCCCCTCTCAGCTCTGACCCCATAGCAGCTGCACTCCCTGCACCTATGGTAGCTACACCCTGTATATAACACATGTAACTGTGACAGGGAAGGTGGACCCCTCTCCGCTCAGGGCCCCATAGCAGCTGCACTCCCTGCACCTATGGTAGCTACACCCTGTATATAACACATGTAACTGTGACAGGGAGGGTGGCCCCTCTCAGCTCTGGCCCCATAGCAGCTGCACTCCCTGCACCTATGGTAGTTACACCCTGTATATAACACATGTAACTGTGATAGGGAAGGTGGCTCCTCTCAGCTCTGGGCAACATAGCGGCTGCACTCCCTGCACCTATGGTAGCTACACCCTGTATATAACACATGTAACTGTGACAGGGAAGGTGGCCCCTCTCAGCTCTGGGCCCCATAGCAACTGCACTCCCTGCACCTATGGTAGCTACAGCCCTGTATATAACATATGTAACTGTGACAGGAAAGGTGGCCCCTTTCAGCTCTGGGCCCCATAGCAGCTGCACTCCCTGCACCTATGGTAGCTACACCCTGTATATAACACATGTAACTGTGACAGGGAAGGTGGCCCCTTTCAGCTCTGGACCCATAGCAGCTGCACTCCCTGCACCTATGGTAGCTACAGCCCTGTATATAACATTTGTAACTGTGACAGGGAAGGTGGCCCCTTTCAGCTCTGGGCCCCATAGCAGCTGCACTCCCTGCACCTATGGTTGCTACACCCTGTATATAACACATGTAACTGTGACAGGGAAGGTGGCCCCTCTCAGCTCTGGCCCCATAGCAGCTGCACTCCCTGCACCTTTGGTAGCTACACCCTGTATATAACACATGTAACTGTGACAGGGAAGGTGGACCCCTCTCAGCTCTGGGCCCCATAGCAGCTGCACTCCCTGCACCTATGGTAGTTACACCCTGTATATAACACATGTAACTGTGACAGGGAAGGTGGACCCCTCTCAGCTCTGGGCCCCATAGCAGCTGCACTCCCTGCACCTATGGTAGCTACACCCTGTATATAACACATGTAACTGTGACAGGGAAGGTGGACCCCTCTCAGCTCTGGGCCCCATAGCAGCTGCACTCCCTGCACCTATTGTAGTTACACCCTGTATATAACACATGTAACTGTGATAGGGAAGGTGGCCCCTCTCAGCTCTGGGCAACATGGTGGCTGCACTCCCTGCACCTATGGTAGCTACACCCTGTATATAACACATGTAACTGTGACAGGGAAGGTGGCCCCTCTCAGCTCTGGGCCCATAGCAGCTGCACTCCCTGCACCTATGGTAGCTACAGCCCTGTATATAACACATGTAACTGTGACAGGGAAGGTGGCCCTCTCAGCTGTGGCCCCATAGCAGCTGCACTCCCTGCACCTATGGTAGCTGCACCCTTTTATATAACACACATAACTGTAACAGAGAAGGTGGCTCCTCTCAGCTCTGGCCCCATAGCAGCTGCACTCCCTGCACCAATGGTAGCTACACCCTGTATATAACATATGTAACTGTGATAGGGAAGGTGGCCCCTTTCAGCTCTGGGCCCCATAGCAGCTGCATTCCCTGCACCTATGGTAGCTACACCCTGTATATAACACATGTAACTGTGACAGGGAAGGTGGCCCCTCTCAGCTCTGGCCCCATAGCAGCTGCACTCCCTGCACCTATGGTAGCTACACCCTGTATATAACACATGTAACTGTGACAGGGAAGGTGGACCACTCTCCGCTCTGGGCCCCATAGCAGCTGCACTCCCTGCACCTATGGTAGCTACACCCTGTATATAACACATGTAACTGTGACAGGGAGGGTGGCCCCTCTCAGCTCTGGCCCCATAGCAGCTGCACTCCCTGCACCTATGTTAGTTACACCCTGTATATAACACATGTAACTGTGATAGGGAAGGTGGCTCCTCTCAGCTCTGGGCAATATAGCGGCTGCACTCCCTGCACCTATGGTAGCTACACCCTGTATATAACACATGTAACTGTGACAGGGAAGGTGGCCCCTCTCAGCTCTGGGCCCCATAGCAACTGCACTCCCTGCACCTATGGTAGCTACAGCCCTGTATATAACATATGTAACTGTGACAGGAAAGGTGGCCCCTTTCAGCTCTGGGCCCCATAGCAGCTGCACTCCCTGCACCTATGGTAGCTACACCCTGTATATAACACATGTAACTGTGACAGGGAAGGTGGCCCCTCTCAGCTCTGGCCCCATAGCTGCTGCACTCCCTGCACCTATGGTAGCTACAGCCCTGTATATAACATTTGTAACTGTGACAGGGAAGGTGGCCCCCTTCAGCTCTGGGCCCCATAGCAGCTGCACTCCCTGCACCTATGGTTGCTACACCCTGTATATAACACATGTAACTGTGACAGGGAAGGTGGCCCCTCTCAGCTCTGGCCCCATAGCAGCTGCACTCCCTGCACCTATGGTAGCTACACCCTGTATATAACACATGTAACTGTGACAGGGAAGGTGGACCCCTCTCAGCTCTGGGCCCCATAGCAGCTGCACTCCCTGCACCTATGGTAGTTACACCCTGTATATAACACATATAACTGTGACAGGGAAGGTGGACCCCTCTCAGCTCTGGGCCCCATAGCAGCTGCACTCCCTGCACCTATGGTAGCTACACCCTGTATATAACACATGTAACTGTGACAGGGAAGGTGGACCCCTCTCAGCTCTGGGCCCCATAGCAGCTGCACTCCCTGCACCTATGGTAGTTACACCCTGTATATAACACATGTAACTGTGACAGGGAAGGTGGACCCCTCTCAGCTCTGGGCCCCATAGCAGCTGCACTCCCTGCACCTATGGTAGTTACACCCTGTATATAACACATGTAACTGTGATAGGGAAGGTGGCCCCTCTCAGCTCTGGGCAACATAGCGGCGGCACTCCCTGCACCTATGGTAGCTACACCCTGTATATAACACATGTAACTGTGACAGGGAAGGTGGCCCCTCTCAGCTCTGGCCCCATAGCAGCTGCACTCCCTGCACCTATGGTAGCTACGACCTTGGCCCCATAGTTTGCAATTACTCAAACACTCCCAGGCTGGCTTTTCCCTCTTTGGTTAGTGTTACCTCTATTAGTCAGTCAGCCCAGGTCTCTGTGCCAGTTATAGTTTGTGCTTTGTGTGTATTAGCTGCTGGTCCCTGTTCTCAGATCGGGATGCAGTTATGTTACCGGCGGTCAGAAGACCCAGTCACAATACCTCCACTTACATCCCGACCCCTGAAAATCCAGACAGTCGGTGTGCCAGCTTTAAGGGACTATGTCCAGAACACCCATAGAGTGGGAATAGAACTAGAGATGTGAGGTGGACACTTTTTGGGTTTATGTTTACCCCCAATATCAAAACCTGTGTTGATGAATTAAACCTACCAGCAAGCCCTGCATCATTGGGCCTAATTCAGACCTGATCGCAGCAGCAAATTTGTTAGCAGTTGGGGAAAAACCATGGGGTTCATTCCAACCTGATCGTAGTTGTGCTAAATTTAGCACAGCCACGATCATCTTCCCAGACATGAGGGGGGAAACCCAGCACAGGGCTAGTCCGCCCCGCATGTCAGGCCGCCCTCCCCCCCACACAAGTACATAAGCATTGCACAGCGTCAATGCTTTTGTACTTGAAGAGTAACGCCTAGTAACCGCAGCTCCTGCGGCTGGCTGGGAGTCACTTGTCGCTGTCCTGGGTCGCTGCAGCTTAATGCGACGTCACACAGCCCCTGCGGCCTGCCCCACGCATGGTCCGGCCACGCCTGTGTGGGTGGGTTATAATGTTTCTGTGCAGGGTAAATACTGGATGCTTTATTTTCACACTGCAATTTAGATTTCATTTTGAACACACCCCACCCAAATCTAAGTCTCTCTGCACATGTTACATCTGCTCCAGTGCACATGGTTTTGCCCATTAGTGAACACATTTGCTGCTGCGATCAGGTCTGAATTAGGCCCTTTGTAATAATGGCTGCATTGCTATACTATGGCACAGTATGCTGAGATAGTAGTCCCACAGCAGCTGGGGAGGTTGGACCCACCCCTGAATGACATGTCTGATAAGAATACATTTATCCCTGTGAGGTGGAAAAAATAGTTTGATCAAAAATAAAATCCAAAACACAATTATACATAAAATAAAAAGGAGGGTGTGTAATAAAAAAAAACAATAATCTTGTGACCTATGAACTGCAACAAAACAAATGTTATACAAAACACAACCTCTTCTAACAAGTTAAGGTCCGTACACACCGTGCTATATTTTAGTCCAATATCACTAATTTTCCCCCTTCTGAGTGATATTGACTAAAATATCTCCCAGTGTGTATGCAGCAACCGACCACCGATGTGTGTTTCCCCTCTGTGACGACGTGCTCAATTTAGACTATCGTCCAAAAGATGCATGCTCTGGCCAGCTGCGGTGTGACATCAGTGTGTGATATCGCTAACGATATGTCACAGTGTGTATGCACACAGACAGCGGCCCGGCCCGGAAGGGGAGACACTGGGGGTAATTCAGATCTGATCATAGATGTGAGAAAAAATGCACATCTGTGATCAAATTCTTAGACATGCGGAGGGACGCCCAGAATAGGGCAAGTCTACCCTCACTGTGTGCGCATAGCAGTGCAGCTGCTGCGCGTGCGCACACTTCACCGGGCTTCAGCATGTGACCGCGGCCACAGCATCATCCAGATCTGAATCGGCCCCACTGTGCGATATCACACATGGAGTGTATCACATAGTGTGTATGCACCATTACTAGATGCATCTTACCCTGCAAGAAAATGTCTGTACAAACAAATACCCAAACCAAAGTGATTTGTTGGAATTAGGCACAATAAGAAAAGATGGGAAAGCTAAGACCCTACAATACTTTTACAGATTTAATAGTTGAAGAACTGACAAGTTTTAGAGTCGGTAAAGCTACATTACCACCTGCATAACATTGCAATGATAATAATTAAAAGCTTTAGCTCATCGGCTTCACAGAAGCAATAGGGAACAAACAGACAGAAATGAAAGGAATACTATCCTGATTTTTTTAATCATACAGAGATGGGCGACATCACAGGTCACACATGCGGCCACAATTGTGACTAGTTGCGCCCACATGTGACCTGTGAGGAGGGTACGCACCCATGCAATCCTATGGATCCCCTGTGTGTATGCAGTGCATGTGCACACCCATGGGCAAGCTAGTCACAACAAATGACTCATGTTTTGCTAGTGGCAAAGATGTAGGATGACATATCTGTATGACTAATACCTAACCTCACAGAAAATACACTCACTAATCATAGTATACAGAATATACTAGAAGTAATCATATAACCAAGTGCACTCACCATGATGCCTGGGGGCATCTGTTTAGTGAACTTGCTGACGCCTGATGACCTCAGTATTGATGAGTACCTCTAGTGGCTCCTTGTACTCCAAATAGTCAGGGGGGGTATGGGAGCTGGACCCCATCTGCTGTGCAGCCTTCGCCTCCTTGGCCATATTCACCCTAACTCACTCTTAATATCTGTGTTTGTCTTGCACATGTCCTCGTTAAAATTTGCAGGCCTCTCTGCATTGACAGCATTGATTACTCCTTCCTATATTAGTTTTTTTTTCCTGTTAGTCATAGGTCAGGATACCTGAGTACCAAAGAGCAGATGATGGCTCTTCATACCTCATTAATGAAGGCCAGATTTACTGAGAATGTCAACTTTACATTTTGGATTTACTCCTCTGGCTGTTGTGCATACAGTATCTCTTTCCCCACTATCACTGTCATGGGGATCAAGAAATGCTGTCTTCTCCACCTCACTCTCCAGCAGCCCTTCCTCAGCCCTCAACATCCTCACCACCTATTCCTGCACTAACACAAAACACAAAAAATAAAAGACAAACAAACACAAACCTCCTCTCACACCACAGATGGATGCCCACATTTGCTTCTTCCTGCACGTTTATGTTCTCTCGGTTATACTTCCCAGAATATGATTGTACATTGGCACAATGCTGCTCACAAGGACACAGTTCTCTTCAAATGTGAAACAATATTAAACTCTGACATGGATTTGCCAGGGGCACAATAAGACACCCCCTTTTAGTCTTCTCTCCAAACTTCTTCACAAACTGTTGGGGTACCCAGCCTACACTTCCACCTCATTACACTATGGACCCCTCTCCTCCAAATATCCATTGTACATGAATAATAATCAAGAAAGTATGAAAAATTAAAGACACAAGAACAGTCTGTGGCAATTACACACAAAGTAATCAAGAAATATTTATAGATATAAAAAGACAAGCACACAGGGGATCAGTATGATTAACCGCTGGACGGGATGCCGACGGTCACAATACCAACGACATAATCCCAACATCTGAAATATCGACCGGGGCAAGGTATGTGTGTGTCCCCCCTCCCCTACCCCATAACTCTAGCCCTCCATTCCTAAAGCCTAACCCTATCCTCCCCCTTAGTGCCTAACCCTAACCTACCCCCAGTTGTGCCTAAACCTAACACCCCCTTCCCCAAACCCTAACCTTCCCCTTAGTGCCTAACCCTAATCTCCCCCCGGTGGTGCCTAAACCAAATCCCCTCTTCCCCACAGAATAACACTAATCCTACCCCCTTAGTGCCTAAGACTAACCCTCCCCCCATAGCCTAACCCTAACCTCCACCAGTTGTGCCTAAACCTAGCACCCCCTTCCCCACACCCACACCCTAACCATCCCCTTGGTGCCTAACCCTAACCTCCAACTGGTGGTGCCTAAACTAAACCCAACCCCTTATTCCCCACAGGATAACCCTAATCCTACCCCCTTAGTGCCTAAGACTAACCCTCCCCCATAGCCTAACCTCTCCCCAGTTGTGCCTAAACCTAATACCCCCTTCCCCACATCCTAACCTTCCCTTTTGTACCTAAACCTAACCTCCAACTGGTAGTACCTAAACCCAACCCCTTCTTCCCCAAAGAATAACCCTAATCCTACCCCCTTAGTGCCTAAGACTAACCCTCCCCCATAGCCTAACCCTAACCTCCCCCCAATGGTGCTTAAACCTAACACCCCCTTCCCCACAGTCTAAACCTAACCATTCCCTTCCCTGCAACCTAACCCTCCCTGGTGGTGCCTAACCCTAACCACCTCCCTCCCTGCAGCCTTACCCTAACGCTTCCTTTCCCTTAGCTCTTCCCTAAACTCTCTGGTAGTTGCCTAAACTTTACATCCTCCCCCCATGCGGCATAACCATCAGGAGTCCCTGGCATCCTTGCGGTCAGGACATCGGCTGTCGGGATTTCGACTGCCAGAATCCCAACCACATCCCATATAGTGGAGTATTACACTGTAGTCTTCTTTATATATACCACTAGTTGAATACAAAATAAATACATTTTTAAAATATATTACAGAAAACAAAATTAATAGTAGAACAATGTTTCTTTTAAAATATTGATACATACACTGTACACTGACAAAAATATAAAATAAATAGAAATAAAATATAAAAATAAAAATATTAATTACCAGTGAAGATGAGTATGTATACTATTATCGGGGCTATCTGACTAGTCGTGGTAACATGGTTTTGCAATAATTATTGCATTTGCGATAACTTGCTATCTAATTAGCTGTGAAAAGTTGTCAGCGATAAGTCTCCATAGGGTTTATCACAAATTTCCTTTCACCATCTCTGAGCTGGGAATAAGTAGTGCATAATCCCTAGTTTAAGTTAAAAATGTAAGGATTTGGTTTAGAACCACTGGGACAAGCCCCTGATTGACTAATTAGGCACGTAGATGTTTTTAATAATTTTTAATTGGCCAATAATGGCGTGTCATTTTTTTGGGGAAAAAATGCAAAGTTATAGAAATTGTGGTACAAGGTACGTGACAGGTATTTTGGGGTGCTTTATGAGTGGGGCAAGATTTTTTAAACTTGCAGGAGGTAGTAATCGGTCCGTTTCCACTTTTTTTTTAAAAAAGTCTCCTAAAATGAACCAAATATATACTGGTATCCCAAATTTAATGAGACTACTTATTTTGCTGAAAAAAATAGGTTTCTTTCTATCATTTTTTCACATTTAAAAAAAAAAATATAACAGCCATTTGCCCAGATTTAATTACCCCAAACAGTTTTATTATGGCCACTAATAGACTTCTATAATATTTATCTATATTAGTTTGACTTTTTTGGGGGTACAGGCAGATTTTCCAATTTTCTCCTGTACTTATCTCTGCTTTTGCTGGCTAGAATTATTCTGCAAATACTGTTTTTGCCATTTTGGAATATGATAAGTGCAAAAAACAGGCGCACGCAGGCTGCGAGAAGCTGGGAGATAGCTATGGATAACGTTATAATGGCTAATTGTATACCCCCTATATCTGTATGCTGCACTTTATATGGGAAGCCTGTAGGTTTCACTTATAAACGTTTTTATTGATATCATATCCAGAAATAATATACTGTACATCATTTCTAAATATAAAATAATTAATAAGGAAGATATGCATTTGTTTCATTTATGTAAATATTACAATAGTGGAGCAGAATGATTCCCAAAGCATACTCACTGTCATTCTGAGCTTCTGCACGTCAGACTGAAACATTGTAAATTGATTACTTTATATTGAACTGCAGAGTCAGAATCAAACACTCTAAAGTGATAAATATTTGATATATTTATTTTTACTTCTGTTAGAGAAATGTGCTGTGGAGTATGTTAAACATTGTTATCACACTGCTGATCTGTGCCTGTGAGAAGCTTAATTACAGGTTACAACACTGCAGTATAATTTGTCTGCTTTCTCCTTTTCCTTTGTGCGTCCCGGCTGCAGATCTTGTTCTGGTTACAGACAGATTGTGTCCTGATCAGATTTCATCTCAGAGAGTGAAAGGCGACGACACAAATCCCAGCGCTCCTGAGTAGTACTGGAGGTACGTCCAATCTCAGATCCCAACAAACCAATACATGGAATCAGATGTTGTTTAAGCATAAGATTTATACAGTATATCTACTCCTTTTTTATTATTACACATTTTACAATCCTCTTCTAAAAATAAAAACTCTGTTATTCTGTAAGAAATCATTTAATGAAACTTAAACCATGTAACTTAGGATCTGAAAGGAATAGATACATTTATTATAAAATGATATTTGACATTATTATATTTATGTATAAGAAACAATGTAAGTGTGATTATACACCTGACACCTCCTAATGAGAAATGCTGCATACTGGATATTTGCAAAAATGATAATGTAAAAAAGACTTTGTGCCGATCAGACAGCAGTGATGTGTGGTATACAATCACAGATGGATATTTGGGGTCATTCCGAGTTCATCGCTAGCTGCATTCGTTTGCTGTGCAACGATGAGGCAAAAAATCGGCACTTCTGTGCATGCGTATGCAGCGCAATGCGCACGCGCATCATACTTTTACAACACCCGATGTAGTTTCACACAAGGTCTAGCGAAGCTTTTCAGTCGCACTGCTGACCGCAGAGTGATTGACATGAAGTGGGCATTTCTGGGTGTCAACTGACTGTTTTCTGGGAGTGTTCAGAAAAACGCAGGCGTGCCAGGAAAAATGCAGGCATGGCAGGAAAAACGCAGGCATGGCAGGAAAAACGCAGGCATGGCTGGGAGAACGCAGGGCGTGTTCGTGATGTCAAAACAGGAACTAAACAGTCTGAAGTGATTGCAAGCGCTGAGTAGGTACTGAGCTACTCTAAAACTGCACATAAAAATGTTGCCGCCGCTCTGCGATCCTTTCGTTCACACTTCTGCTAAGCTAAAATACACTCCCAGTGGGAGGCGGCATAGAGTTTGCACGCTGCTAAAAACAGCTAGCGAGCGAACAACTCGTAATGACCACCATTGTCAGTTGTTATATTGGGCAATGTACAGACATTGTGATGCATTATCTGTGTTTGCCTGAGATGTCCCCGTACGTTGTCTGTCACATTACATTATACTCACATCACACAGATGACGCTGGGGAAGATATTCCCTCCACACCTCCATGGAAATGTCCTTTTATAATGTGTGAATATTCTCTCAATCATTTCCTTTTCATACTAGTGCGGTGTCCTGTGTGTCAGATCCGCAGAGTGTCGCACACAGGGCCAACAATGAAAAGAATACAAATAAAAGATCAGATGATGAGTTGCAGAAACTAAGGTGCATCCTGGAGGGTCTGTCCTCTGTTTCCATGCTCCTTACTAACACCTGCACACACATACTGTACATGGAACAGTCAGGACATACACTAGGTAAAGAGTTGGCAGATCACGCAGAAATGGCTGTGATGGCGATTTTCCAAGTGATTTGTGTAAGCAGTGCAAGAACGCCGCTGTAGGACTCTAGCGGGGTAAGTGTAATATATATGTGTGCAGTGTGGGCCACCTTGGACCCGGATGCTCCGCACACATTGTGCCTTTTATAGCAACGCCTATGTGCAACAGTCATATTTATTAAAGTAAAGTCATTAGAAGTCATGGACAAAGGGGGTAATTCCAAGTTGATCGCAGCAGGAATTTTTTTAGCAATAGGGCAAAACCATGTGCACTGCAGGGGAAGCAGATATAATATGTGCAGAAAGAGTTAGATTTGGGTGGGTTATTTTGTTTCTGTGCAGGGTAAATACTGTCTGCTTTATTTTTACACTGCAATTTAGATTGCAGATTGAACACACCACACCCAAATCTAACTCTCTCTGTGCATGTTATAACTGCCTCCCCTGCAGTGCACATGGTTTTGCCCAACTGCTAAAAAAATTCCTGCTGCGATCAACTTGGAATTACCCCCCTAGTAAGGTAAGAAGTGATGCAATTCCCTAATACAAAAACAAGGGCCCTCATTCCGAGTTGTTCGCTCGTTCTTTTTCATCGCATCGCAGTGAAAATCCGCTTAGTACGCATGCGCAAAGTTCGCACTGCGACTGCGCCAAGTAACTTTACTATGAAGAAAGTATTTTTACTCACGGCTTTTTCTTCGCTCCGGCGATCGTAATGTGATTGACAGGAAATGGGTGTTACTGGGCGGAAACACGGCGTTTCAGGGGCGTGTGGCTGAAAACGCTACCGTTTCCGGAAAAAACGCAGGAGTGGCCGGGGAAACGGTGGGAGTGCCTGGGCGAACGCTGGGTGTGTTTGTGACGTCAACCAGGAACGACATGCACTGAACTGATCGCACAGGCAGAGTAAGTCTGGAGCTACTCTGAAACTGCTAAGTAGTTAGTAATCGCAATATTGCGAATACATCGGTCGCAATTTTAAGAAGCTAAGATTCACTCCCAGTAGGCGGCGGCTTAGCGTGTGTAACTCTGCTAAATTCGCCTTGCGACCGATCAACTCGGAATGAGGGCCAAGGAGTGTAACAGAGAGAGCATGGTAGTTTATTTTTCTTTTCTTTTTTTTCTTTTCTTTTTTTCCAGAGAGGTCAGAATTGGAGGGACAGGAAAATTCAACAGATGGAATTATATACAAATAGTCCAGAATAAAGTTTAAAATGGAAAAAAAAGAATATGTAAGAGAGAGAAGAGAGGAGGAAAGAGGGAACAAACTAATAAAACGTTATCCCCATCAATGACAGCTATTTTCAGTCTTTCGTATCATAAGCTGAGTTCGGATGAAATAAAAGTATTTGTCAAAGTTTTATCTTTGCACCAATTAGTCAGCCTAATGCAAATAGATTTATCAGAAATTTTACTTTTAAAAAAGCATTTTATTAAGAATAAAAAAATAAGATTTTACTTACCGGTAAATCTATTTCTCGTAGTCCGTAGAGGATGCTGGGGACTCCATAAGGACCATGGGGATAGACGGGCTCCGCAGGAGACATGGGCACTTTAAGAAAGAATTTAGTTCCTGGTGTGCACTGGCTCCTCCCTCTATGCCCCTCCTCCAGACCTCAGTTAGAGAAACTGTGCCCAGAGGAGATGGACAGTACGAGGAAAAGATTTTGTTAATCCAAGGGCAAGATTCATACCAGCCACACCATCCACACCGTATAACTTGTGATAACTACCCAGTTAACAGTATGAAAAAAACATATCATCAGTTCAAGACCGATGCAACTATAACATAAACCTTATTGAAGCAATAACTATATACAAGTATTGCAGAAGAAGTCCGCACTTGGGACGGGCGCTCAGCATCCTCTACGGACTACGAGAAATAGATTTACCGGTAAGTAAAATCTTATTTTCTCTAACATCCTAGAGCAGGGGTGGCCAACCAGTCAGAGACAAAGAGCCAAGAAATCTTGTTAGGTACATCAAAGAGCCGACTTCGTGCCGAAGGCGCACTTGCAAAAATGGGGTGTGACCTTGTGCCTGCTAGGCCACGCCCCTGGTATAAAATACATTGAAAAAGCCAGATCCAACATAAAATACAATGAAAAAGACACTTCTACATCAAGTAATTGAAAAAGCCAGATCCGCATAAAATATATTGAAAAGCCAGATTCACATAATTCACTTCAGTTCCCCCATGTGTCACTCCAGCCAGCACCCGCCTGTGTCACTCCAGCCAGCTCCCCCGTGTGTATTTGGCTCCCTAAGTTCTCAGTCTACGTATTGTGTTGCTGCGTGTCTGGCTGGAGTGCAGCGGTTTACAGATCTCTTGTGGTCACATGACTTTGAGTGTTGGGAGCCACATTTGAATGAAGAAAGAGCCGCATGTGGCTCAAGAGCCACGCGTTGGCCACCACTGTCCTAGAGGATGCTGAGGACTCCGTAAGGACCATGGGGATTATACCAAAGCTCCCAAACGGGCGGGAGAGTGCGGATGACTCTGCAGCACCGATTGAGCAAACATGAGGTCCTCCTCAGCCAGGGTATCAAACTTGTAGAATTTTGCAAAAGTGTTTGAACCCGACCAAGTAGCAGCTCGACACAGCTGTAGTGCCGAGACCCCCCGGGCAGCAGCCCAAGAAGAGCCCACCTTCCTAGTGGAATGGGCCTTGCCCAATTTTGGTAACGGCAAACCAGCCGTAGAATGCGCTTGCTGAATCGTGTTACAAATCCAGCGAGCAATAGTTTGCTTTGAAGCAGGGGTACCAATCTTGTTGGATGCATACAGGACAAACAGCGCTTCAGTTTTCCTGACTCTAGCCGTTCTAGCTACTTAAATTTTCAAAGCCCTGACCACATCAAGTAACTCGGAATCCTTCAAGTCATGTGTAGCCACAGGCACCACAATAGGTTGGTTCATATGAAAAGATGAAACCACTTTTGGCAGAAATTGCGAACGGGTCAGCAATTCTGCTCTATCCATATGGAAAACCAAAAAGGGCTTTTATGTGACAAAGCCGCTAATTCAGACACTCGCCTAGCCGAAGCCAAGGCTAATAACATGACCACCTTCCACGTGAGATATTTCAACTCCACCGTTTTAAGTGGTTCAAACCAGTGTGACTTTAGGAAACTTAACACCACGTTAAGATCCCAAGGTGCCACCGGAGGCACAAAAGGAGGCTGAATATGCAGCACTCCCTTTACAAAAGTCTGAACTTCTGGGAGAGAAGCCAATTCTTTTGGAAAGAAAATGGATAGGGCCAAAATCTGGACCTTAATGGAACCTAATTTAAGGCCCAAATTCACTCCAGTTTGTAGGAAGTGAAGGAAACGACCCAGATGGAATTCTTGCGTAGGAGCATTCCTGGTCTCACACCAAGAAATATTTTTTCGCAATATACGGTGATAATGTTTTGCTGTTACTTCCTTCCTAGCCTTTATCAGCGTAGGAATAACCTCAACCGGAATGCCTTTTTCTGCTAGGATCCGGCGTTCAACCACCATGCCGTCAAACGCAGCCATGGTAAGTCTAGGAACAGGCAGGGTCCCTGTTGCAACAGGTCCTGTCTTAGAGGAAGAGGCCACGGATCTTCTGTGAGCAGTTCCTGCAGATCTGGATACCAGGTCCGTCTAGGCCAATCTGGAACAATGAGGATTGTTCTCACTCCTTTTCTTCTTACTATCCTCAACACCTTTGGTATGAGAGGAAGAGGAGAAAATACATAGACTGACCGGAACACCCACGGTGTCACTAGGGCATCTACCGCTACTGCCTGAGGGTCTCTTGACCTGGCACAATACCTCTGTAGCTTTTTGTTGAGGCGGGACGCCATCATGTCTATCTGTGGCAGTTCCCACCGACTCAGAATCTGTGCGAAGACTTCTGGATGAAGTCCCCACTCTCCCGGGTGTAGGTCGTGTCTGCTGAGGAAGTCTGCTTCCCAGTTGTCCACTCCCAGAATGAACACTGCTGACAGTGTGCTTACATGATTCTCCGCCCAGCGAAGAATTCTGGTGGCTTCCGCCATTGCCACTCTGCTCCTTGTGCCACCTTGGTTGTTTACATGAGCCACTGCGGTGATGTTGTCTGACTGAATCAGAACTGGTCGGTCGCAAAGTAAGGTCTCCGCTTGACGTAGGGCGTTGTATATGGCCCTTAGCTCCAGGATGTTGATGTGAAGACAAGTCTCTTGACTTGACCAAAGACCCTGGACATTTCTTCCCTGTGTGACTGCTCCCCAACCTCGGAGGCTTGCGTTCGTGGTCCCCAGGATCCAGTCCTGAATGCCGAATCCGTGGCCCTCGAGAAGGTGAGCACTCTGCAGCCACCACAGTAGTGACACCCGGGCCCTGGGGGACAGGGTGATCAACCGATGCATCTGAAGATGTGACCCGGACCACTTGTCCAGTAGGTCCCATTGGAAAGTCCTCACATGGAACCTGCCGAAGGGAATGGCTTCGTATGACGCCACCATCTTTCCCCGGACTCGAGTGCAATGATGCACTGACACCTGTTTTGGTTTCAATAGGTTCTTGACCAGAGTCATGAGTTCCTAGGCCTTCTCTATCGGGAGATTAACCCTCTTCTGGTCCGTGTCTAGAATCATGCCCAAGAAGGGCAGACGAGTCGTAGGAACCAACTGCGACTTTGGAATATTGAGAATCCAGCCGTGTTGCTGTAACACTTTCAGTGAAAGAGATACGCTGTTCAGCAACTGCTCTCTTGATCTCGCTTTTATGAGGAGATCGTCCAAGTATGGGATAATTGTGACACCTTGCTTCCGCAGGAGCACCATCATTTCCGCCATTACCTTGGTGAAAATCCTCGGGGGCCGTTGAGAGACCAAACGGCAACGTCTGAAATTGGTAATGACGATCCTGTACCGCAAATCTTAGGTACGCCTGATGAGGTGGATAAATGGGGACATGAAGGTACGCATCCTTTATGTCCAGTGACACCATAAAATCCCCCCCTTCCAGGCTTACGATGACCGCTCTTAGCGATTCCATCTTGAACTTGAACCTTTTCAAGTATAGGTTCAGAGATTTTAAATTCAATATGGGTCTGACTGAACCGTCCGGTTTCGGAACTACAAACATGGTCGAATAATAACCCCTTCCCTGATGAAGGAGGGGAACCTTGACCTCCACCTGCTGAAGATACAATTTTTGTATTGCGTTTAACACTATTTCCCTCTCTTGGGGGGAAGATGGTAGGGCCGATTTGAAATACCGGCGAAAAGGCACCTCTTCGAATTCCAGCTTGTAACCCTGAGACACAATTTCTATTGCCCAAGGATCCACCTGGGAGTGAACCCACATGTGGCTGAAATTCCGAAGACGTGCCCCCACAGGGCCCGGCTCCGCCAGTGGAGCCCCAGCGTCATGCGGTGGATTTTGTAGAGGCCGGTGAGGACTTCTGTTAATGGGAACTAGCTGCGTTGTGCAGTTTCGTTCCTCTGCCCCTACCTCTGGCAAGAAAGGACGCACCACGGACTTTCTTGTTTCTTTGTGAACGAAAGGACTCCATTTGATAATGCGGTGCTTTCTTAGGCTGTGAGGGAACATAAGGCAAAAAAATTGACTTTCCAGCTGTAGCTGTGGAGACCAGGTCCGAGAGACCTTCCCCGAACAATTCCTCACCCCTGTAAGGTAAAACCTCCATATGCCTTTTTGAGTCGACATCATCTGTCCATTGCCGAGTCCACAAGACCCTTCTGGCAGAAATCGACATAGCGGTTATTCTAGAATCCAGTAGACTAATGTCTCTTTGAGCATCTCTCATATATAGGACAGCGTCTTTTATATGCCCCAGGGTCAATAATACAGTATCCTTATCTAGGGTATCCAATTCCTCAGATAAGGTATCTGTACATGCCGCTACAGCACTAAACACCCAGGCCGACGCAATTGCCGGTCTTAGTAAGGTACCCGAATGTGTATAAATAGACTTCAGGGTAACCTCCTGTTTGCGATCAGCAGCAACTTTGAGGGTAGCCGTATCCTGGGATGGCAGGGCTACCTCTTTGGATAAGCGTTGATAAAGCTAAATATTTATCGTATATAAAACACTTTAAGAGGTCTAAGAACACTGTACGCTATCTACGTAAGTACCTTAAGGGTACGCAAGTTGCGTAACGATCGCTCAACCGTAGTCGAGACGCTCAAGCGTCACGTTCGCTTACGGCGCAGAGATCACAGGCAGCACGCTATTGGCTGCCGACTAACGTAATGATTCGCTATAGCGTAGCGGACGCTCGGGACCACGAGAAGATCACCAGCGGTGCAGACGCTTATAACGTTAAACCTTTATATCTATACCTTTAACAACGAAATATACAGTAAACCTTAGTGTGGTGACAGAGTGTAAGTGCAACCTGGTGTAACCTGATTAACTACAAAGCTGCTTGAGCGTCACCGACGCTCAGGGAATACTTAACACTATAAGAAATACACAGATACCTGGGCTTAGGGTCCAAAACCTATTATATGTATTATGACTATTATACTTGCAAAAGAATCACAGTACAAAGCATACACTACAATATAACATAGACTAACTAACCAGATAACTACACAGGAAATACAATACAATACAATTAAGGGAAAAATACGGGAGAAATAGAAGAGAGAGAGAGAGAGAGAGAGAGAGAGAGAGAGAGAAATGGCTCACAATAACATCAAGACAGTATGATTGCGGAGAAACACTTACGCACAAGGGGAAACGATCGCATGCGCCTCGATATCCAGCTCCCGATTATCAGCAATGAGAACCGTTGAAGAGAGTGAGCTGGATATGGTCGGCCTGCCTATTTATGCCCCACACACAATACAATTCAATGGTCCCTACAATCTCATTGTTCATTGGACACAGGAATTCGGCTTCGCATTATAACAAAAGGTCATAGGTTGATTCATACAGGTGGGCTGTGACTATTTCCAACAGCTCAGGTGGGAGGGAAACTGGGTTTCCCGCCGCATGGGTAATAAAGTGCAAATAAAGTAAATGTTCATAAACTTCTTATGTCCATAACTATTCGCACGAGCGATTTATCTGCTTCAAACCAACACCGGAATATTTCTAATTAAATATTCTTCCGATGGATACTAAACACCACTGTATTACTCCTGTCTGACCCTTCGTATCAAACAAAGAGGGATTTCTCTGTTCATGAACATTCTATATTAACTAAACTTTCAGTATCTATCAAAGGGACCATGATCTACAAAATACATTATTAGTGAAAATATGTAACGAATGAGTCGCACGCTACGATTACATAAACTCTACCGTAAATACGCATACCGTGCGCCTGCGGGTGCCCGCGACTGTGAGTATGTGCACGTACGGGAGAGCGTACGCATGCGCAGCGCGGATCAGTATGAGGTGCAAATATGGCAGTGTGTGTAGAGATATTTTTCTGACTTTGACAGTCCACCCTTTGGCAGTCAATAATAACTGCCACCTTCTAAAACATTTCAAAAGGAGAAAAATATATGTCAGGGGTTAATTCATTTCCATGGTTGGGTAAGGGAGGAGAGAGGAGTAGGTGGGAAGAGGGTATGACCTAGTGAGATAGCAGAAGCATGTGTGTATGAGTCCATGTTTGGGGGGTCATGTATCATCGTGCCGTACGTGTTGTAAATCAAGCTTCGAGGTATTGCGAAGTATACATTTGAATTCCTTCTTATCCCTTGGTACGGGTCTGTGGATGGGCTGTCAAACTTTACCGAGCTCTTTTCGGATTTTGAACAAAATGGGGAGCACATTTTAGTTGATGATACATGAATGGGGGAGATATGTGATTGCTGATATCTGTGCCTGTATTCCCTATCGACTATGTGTGTCATTACCTGAGGGTTGTAGAAATGAAGAAAAGACATAATTACGGTAAATGCGGTGGTATTCTATGTCAGGTAAATATACATCTGTCGGTTGAAGTTTTGTTCGGTATCAGTTGAAAGTCGTCTTCTTTGCGCTGTTTTGCCCATTAGGTGCGAGCAAAAAGCTTTGTCAATGCCATTACATTTACAAAAAAATGTTGGGCTAGCGTAAGTTTAAGAATTCTAGGGAAACTTGGGATCCATGGCAAAGTTCATCAAATGTCCGTATCTACAGTGGTCAAAACTTCTTCTTTGGTCAATCCGTTGTCTGTATATCGGCTCATCAAATTCCTCGTCCAAGTGGGTCTTGTTACCTTGGAGAAAACGGAAAAACAGGTGAAAGAAACGGACCGTATAATCGCATTTTCATTACATCATTGTTTCTATTGTTGGGTCATAAATCAAATCCAGGTTAATTACAGTTTCCTCACTCCTTAAACTCATTACTCTTGTACGATGATTGCACTTCATTAAAGCCTGACCGCATCTAAATATCAAGCCAATTGATATGACAACACCTAAGATACATAGGAGAAACTTCCCTACATCCATTATGACTCCTTGAGCCCAGTCTCCTAAACCGGAGAACCAATTTCGCGGGTTCAACCATGACACCCAACCAGTCAGCTCATTACCTACAGCAGCAAGAGTGAGATAGAGATGAGCGCCTGAAATTTTTCGGGTTTTGTGTTTTGGTTTTGGGTTCGGTTCCGCGGCCGTGTTTTGGGTTCGAACGCGTTTTGGCAAAACCTCACCGAATTTTTTTTGTCGGATTCGGGTGTGTTTTGGATTCGGGTGTTTTTTTCAAAAAACACTAAAAAACAGCTTAAATCATAGAATTTGGGGGTCATTTTGATCCCAAAGTATTATTAACCTCAAAAACCATAATTTACACTCATTTTCAGTCTATTCTGAATACCTCACACCTCACAATATTATTTTTAGTCCTAAAATTTGCACCGAGGTCGCTGTGTGAGTAAGATAAGCGACCCTAGTGGCCGACACAAACACCGGGCCCATCTAGGAGTGGCACTGCAGTGTCACGCAGGATGTCCCTTCCAAAAAACCCTCCCCAAACAGCACATGACGCAAAGAAAAAAAGAGGCGCAATGAGGTAGCTGTGTGAGTAAGATTAGCGACCCTAGTGGCCGACACAAACACCGGGCCCATCTAGGAGTGGCACTGCAGTGTCACGCAGGATGTCCCTTCCAAAAAACCCTCCCCAAACAGCACATGACGCAAAGAAAAAAAGAGGCGCAATGAGGTAGCTGTGTGAGTAAGATTAGCGACCCTAGTGGCCGACACAAACACCGGGCCCATCTAGGAGTGGCACTGCAGTGTCACGCAGGATGTCCCTTCCAAAAAACCCTCCCCAAACAGCACATGACGCAAAGAAAAAAAGAGGCGCAATGAGGTAGCTGTGTGAGTAAGATTAGCGACCCTAGTGGCCGACACAAACACCGGGCCCATCTAGGAGTGGCACTGCAGTGTCACGCAGGATGTCCCTTCCAAAAAACCCTCCCCAAACAGCACATGACGCAAAGAAAAAAAGAGGCGCAATGAGGTAGCTGACTGTGTGAGTAAGATTAGCGACCCTAGTGGCCGACACAAACACCGGGCCCATCTAGGAGTGGCACTGCAGTGTCACGCAGGATGTCCCTTCCAAAAAACCCTCCCCAATCAGCACATGATGCAAAGAAAAAGAAAAGAAAAAAGAGGTGCAAGATGGAATTGTCCTTGGGCCCTCCCACCCACCCTTATGTTGTATAAACAAAACAGGACATGCACACTTTAACCAACCCATCATTTCAGTGACAGGGTCTGCCACACGACTGTGACTGATATGACGGGTTGGTTTGGACCCCCCCCAAAAAAGAAGCAATTAATCTCTCCTTGCACAAACTGGCTCTACAGAGGCAAGATGTCCACCTCATCTTCACCCTCCGATATATCACCGTGTACATCCCCCTCCTCACAGATTATCAATTCGTCCCCACTGGAATCCACCATCTCAGCTCCCTGTGTACTTTGTGGAGGCAATTGCTGCTGGTCAATGTCTCCGCGGAGGAATTGATTATAATTCATTTTAATGGACATCATCTTCTCCACATTTTCTGGATGTAACCTCGTACGCCGATTGCTGACAAGGTGAGCGGCGGCACTAAACACTCTTTCGGAGTACACACTTGTGGGAGGGCAACTTAGGTAGAATAAAGCCAGTTTGTGCAAGGGCCTCCAAATTGCCTCTTTTTCCTGCCAGTATAAGTACGGACTGTGTGACGTGCCTACTTGGATGCGGTCACTCATATAATCCTCCACCATTCTATCAATGTTGAGAGAATCATATGCAGTGACAGTAGACGACATGTCCGTAATCGTTGTCAGGTCCTTCAGTCCGGACCAGATGTCAGCATCAGCAGTCGCTCCAGACTGCCCTGCATCACCGCCAGCGGGTGGGCACGGAATTCTGAGCCTTTTCCTCGCACCCCCAGTTGCGGGAGAATGTGAAGGAGGAGATGTTGACAGGTCGCGTTCCGCTTGACTTGACAATTTTGTCACCAGCAGGTCTTTCAACCCCAGCAGACCTGTGTCTGCCGGAAAGAGAGATCCAAGGTAGGCTTTAAATCTAGGATCGAGCACGGTGGCCAAAATGTAGTGCTCTGATTTCAACAGATTGACCACCCGTGAATCCTTGTTAAGCGAATTAAGGGCTGCATCCACAAGTCCCACATGCCTAGCGGAATCGCTCCCTTTTAGCTCCTTCTTCAATGCCTCCAGCTTCTTCTGCAAAAGCCTGATGAGGGGAATGACCTGACTCAGGCTGGCAGTGTCTGAACTGACTTCACGTGTGGCAAGTTCAAAGGGCATCAGAACCTTGCACAACGTTGAAATCATTCTCCACTGCACTTGAGACAGGTGCATTCCACCTACTATATCGTGCTCAATTGTATAGGCTTGAATGGCCTTTTGCTGCTCCTCCAACCTCTGAAGCATATAGAGGGTTGAATTCCACCTCGTTACCACTTCTTGCTTCAGATGATGGCAGGGCAGGTTCAGTAGTTTTTGGTGGTGCTCCAGTCTTCTGTACGTGGTGCCTGTACGCCGAAAGTGTCCCGCAATTTTTCTGGCCACCGACAGCATCTCTTGCACGCCCCTGTCGTTTTTTAAAAAATTCTGCACCACCAAATTCAAGGTATGTGCAAAACATGGGACGTGCTGGAATTTGCCCATATTTAATGCACACACAATATTGCTGGCGTTGTCCGATGCCACAAATCCACAGGAGAGTCCAATTGGGGTAAGCCATTCCGCGATGATCTTCCTCAGTTGCCGTAAGAGGTTTTCAGCTGTGTGCGTATTCTGGAAAGCGGTGATACAAAGCGTAGCCTGCCTAGGAAAGAGTTGGCGTTTGCGAGATGCTGCTACTGGTGCCACCGCTGCTGTTCTTGCGGCGGGAGTCCATACATCTACCCAGTGGGCTGTCACAGTCATATAGTCCTGACCCTGCCCTGCTCCACTTGTCCACATGTCCGTGGTTAAGTGGACATTGGGTACAACTGCATTTTTTAGGACACTGGTGAGTCTTTTTCTGACGTCCGTGTACATTCTCGGTATCGCCTGCCTAGAGAAGTGGAACCTAGATGGTATTTGGTAACGGGGGCACACTGCCTCAATAAATTGTCTAGTTCCCTGTGAACTAACGGCGGATACCGGACGCACGTCTAACACCAACATAGTTGTCAAGGACTCAGTTATCCGCTTTGCAGTAGGATGACTGCTGTGATATTTCATCTTCCTCGCAAAGGACTGTTGAACAGTCAATTGCTTACTGGAAGTAGTACAAGTGGGCTTACGACTTCCCCTCTGGGATGACCATCGACTCCCAGCGGCAACAACAGCAGCGCCAGCAGCAGTAGGCGTTACACGCAAGGATGCATCGGAGGAATCCCAGGCAGGAGAGGACTCGTCAGAATTGCCAGTGACATGGCCTGCAGGACTATTGGCATTCCTGGGGAAGGAGGAAATTGACACTGAGGGAGTTGGTGGGGTGGTTTGCGTGAGCTTGGTTACAAGAGGAAGGGATTTACTGGTCAGTGGACTGCTTCCGCTGTCACCCAAAGTTTTTGAACTTGTCACTGACTTATTATGAATGTGCTGCAGGTGACGTATAAGGGAGGATGTTCCGAGGTGGTTAACGTCCTTACCCCTACTTATTACAGCTTGACAAAGGGAACACACGGCTTGACACCTGTTGTCCGCATTTCTGGTGAAATACCTCCACACCGAAGAGCTGATTTTTTTGGTATTTTCACCTGGCATGTCAACGGCCATATTCCTCCCACAGACAACAGGTGTCTCCCCGGGTGCCTGACTTAAACAAACCACCTCACCATCAGAATCCTCCTGGTCAATTTCCTCCCCAGCGCCAGCAACACCCATATCCTCCTCATCCTGGTGTACTTCAACACTGACATCTTCAATCTGACTATCAGGAACTGGACTGCGGGTGCTCCTTCCAGCACTTGCAGGGGGCGTGCAAATGGTGGAAGGCGCATGCTCTTCACGTCCAGTGTTGGGAAGGTCAGGCATCGCAACCGACACAATTGGACTCTCCTTGTGGATTTGGGATTTCGAAGAATGCACAGTTCTTTGCTGTGCTTTTGCCAGCTTGAGTCTTTTCATTTTTCTAGCGAGAGGCTGAGTGCTTCCATCCTCATGTGAAGCTGAACCACTAGCCATGAACATAGGCCAGGGCCTCAGCCGTTCCTTGCCACTCCGTGTGGTAAATGGCATATTGGCAAGTTTACGCTTCTCCTCCGACAATTTTATTTTAGGTTTTGGAGTCCTTTTTTTACTGATATTTGGTGTTTTGGATTTGACATGCTCTGTACTATGACATTGGGCATCGGCCTTGGCAGACAACGTTGCTGGCATTTCATCGTCTCGGCCATGACTAGTGGCAGCAGCTTCAGCACGAGGTGGAAGTGGATCTTGATCTTTCCCTAATTTTGGAACCTCAACATTTTTGTTCTCCATATTTTAATAGGCACAACTAAAAGGCACCTCAGGTAAACAATGGAGATGGATGGATTGGATACTAGTATACAATTATGGACGGGCTGCCGAGTGCCGACACAGAGGTAGCCACAGCCGTGAACTACCGCACTGTACTGTGTCTGCTGCTAATATATAGACTGGTTGATAAAGAGATAGTATACTCGTAACTAGTATGTATGTATAAAGAAAGAAAAAAAAACCACGGTTAGGTGGTATATACAATTATGGACGGGCTGCCGAGTGCCGACACAGAGGTAGCCACAGCCGTGAACTACCGCACTGTACTGTGTCTGCTGCTAATATATAGACTGGTTGATAAAGAGATAGTATACTCGTAACTAGTATGTATGTATAAAGAAAGAAAAAAAAACCACGGTTAGGTGGTATATACAATTATGGACAGGCTGCCGAGTGCCGACACAGAGGTAGCCACAGCCGTGAACTACCGCACTGTACTGTGTCTGCTGCTAATATATAGACTGGTTGATAAAGAGATAGTATACTCGTAACTAGTATGTATGTATAAAGAAAGAAAAAAAAACCACGGTTAGGTGGTATATACAATTATGGACGGGCTGCCGAGTGCCGACACAGAGGTAGCCACAGCCGTGAACTACCGCACTGTACTGTGTCTGCTGCTAATATATAGACTGGTTGATAAAGAGATAGTATACTCGTAACTAGTATGTATGTATAAAGAAAGAATAAAAAACCACGGTTAGGTGGTATATACAATTATGGACGGGCTGCCGAGTGCCGACACAGAGGTAGCCACTGCCGTGAACTACCGCACTGTACTGTGTCTGCTGCTAATATATAGACTGGTTGATAAAGAGATAGTATACTCGTAACTAGTATGTATGTATAAAGAAAGAAAAAAAAACCACGGTTAGGTGGTATATACAATTATGGACGGGCTGCCGAGTGCCGACACAGAGGTAGCCACAGCCGTGAACTACCGCACTGTACTGTGTCTGCTGCTAATATATAGACTGGTTGATAAAGAGATAGTATACTCGTAACTAGTATGTATGTATAAAGAAAGAAAAAAAAACCACGGTTAGGTGGTATATACAATTATGGACGGGCTGCCGAGTGCCGACACAGAGGTAGCCACAGCCGTGAACTACCGCACTGTACTGTGTCTGCTGCTAATATATAGACTGGTTGATAAAGAGATAGTATACTCGTAACTAGTATGTATGTATAAAGAAAGAAAAAAAAAACACGGTTAGGTGGTATATACAATTATGGACGGGCTGCCGAGTGCCGACACAGAGGTAGCCACAGCCGTGAACTACCGCACTGTACTGTGTCTGCTGCTAATATAGACTGGTTGATAAAGAGATAGTATACTCGTAACTAGTATGTATGTATAAAGAAAGAAAAAAAAACCACGGTTAGGTGGTATATACAATTATGGACGGGCTGCCGAGTGCCGACACAGAGGTAGCCACAGCCGTGAACTACCGCACTGTACTGTGTCTGCTGCTAATATATAGACTGGTTGATAAAGAGATAGTATACTCGTAACTAGTATGTATGTATAAAGAAAGAAAAAAAAACCACGGTTAGGTGGTATATACAATTATGGACGGGCTGCCGAGTGCCGACACAGAGGTAGCCACAGCCGTGAACTACCGCACTGTACTGTGTCTGCTGCTAATATATAGACTGGTTGATAAAGAGATAGTATACTCGTAACTAGTATGTATGTATAAAGAAAGAAAAAAAAACCACGGTTAGGTGGTATATACAATTATGGACGGGCTGCCGAGTGCCGACACAGAGGTAGCCACAGCCGTGAACTACCGCACTGTACTGTGTCTGCTGCTAATATATAGACTGGTTGATAAAGAGATAGTATACTCGTAACTAGTATGTATGTATAAAGAAAGAAAAAAAAAACACGGTTAGGTGGTATATACAATTATGGACGGGCTGCCGAGTGCCGACACAGAGGTAGCCACAGCCGTGAACTACCGCACTGTACTGTGTCTGCTGCTAATATATAGACTGGTTGATAAAGAGATAGTATACTCGTAACTAGTATGTATGTATAAAGAAAGAAAAAAAAACCACGGTTAGGTGGTATATACAATTATGGACGGGCTGCCGAGTGCCGACACAGAGGTAGCCACAGCCGTGAACTACCGCACTGTACTGTGTCTGCTGCTAATATATAGACTGGTTGATAAAGAGATAGTATACTCGTAACTAGTATGTATGTATAAAGAAAGAAAAAAAAAACCACGGTTAGGTGGTATATACAATTATGGACGGGCTGCCGAGTGCCGACACAGAGGTAGCCACAGCCGTGAACTACCGCACTGTACTGTGTCTGCTGCTAATATATAGACTGGTTGATAAAGAGATAGTATACTCGTAACTAGTATGTATGTATAAAGAAAGAAAAAAAAACCACGGTTAGGTGGTATATACAATTATGGACGGGCTGCCGAGTGCCGACACAGAGGTAGCCACAGCCGTGAACTACCGCACTGTACTGTGTCTGCTGCTAATATATAGACTGGTTGATAAAGAGATAGTATACTCGTAACTAGTATGTATGTATAAAGAAAGAAAAAAAAACCACGGTTAGGTGGTATATACAATTATGGACGGGCTGCCGAGTGCCGACACAGAGGTAGCCACAGCCGTGAACTACCGCACTGTACTGTGTCTGCTGCTAATATAGACTGGTTGATAAAGAGATAGTATACTCGTAACTAGTATGTATGTATAAAGAAAGAAAAAAAAACCACGGTTAGGTGGTATATACAATTATGGACGGGCTGCCGAGTGCCGACACAGAGGTAGCCACAGCCGTGAACTACCGCACTGTACTGTGTCTGCTGCTAATATATAGACTGGTTGATAAAGAGATAGTATACTCGTAACTAGTATGTATGTATAAAGAAAGAAAAAAAAACCACGGTTAGGTGGTATATACAATTATGGACGGGCTGCCGAGTGCCGACACAGAGGTAGCCACAGCCGTGAACTACCGCACTGTACTGTGTCTGCTGCTAATATATAGACTGGTTGATAAAGAGATAGTATACTCGTAACTAGTATGTATGTATAAAGAAAGAAAAAAAAACCACGGTTAGGTGGTATATACAATTATGGACGGGCTGCCGAGTGCCGACACAGAGGTAGCCACAGCCGTGAACTACCGCACTGTACTGTGTCTGCTGCTAATATATAGACTGGTTGATAAAGAGATAGTATACTCGTAACTAGTATGTATGTATAAAGAAAGAAAAAAAAAGCCACGGTTAGGTGGTATATACAATTATGGACGGGCTGCCGAGTGCCGACACAGAGGTAGCCACAGCCGTGAACTACCGCACTGTACTGTGTCTGCTGCTAATATATAGACTGGTTGATAAAGAGATAGTATACTACTAATATTATATATACTGGTGGTCAGGTCACTGGTTACTAGTCACACTGGCAGTGGCACTCCTGCAGCAAAAGTGTGCACTGTTTAATTTTAATATAATATTATGTACTCCTTGCTCCTGCTATAACCTATAACTGGCACTGCAGTAGTGCTCCCCAGTCTCCCCCACAATTATAAGCTGTGTGAGCTGAGCAGTCAGACAGATATATAATATATATAGATGATGCAGCACACTGGCCTGAGCCTGAGCAGTGCACACAGATATGGTATGTGACTGACTGAGTCACTGTGTGTATCGCTTTTTTCAGGCAGAGAACGGATATATTAAATAAACTGCACTGTGTGTCTGGTGGTCACTCACTATATAATATATTATGTACTCCTGGCTCCTGCTATAACCTATAACTGGCACTGCAGTAGTGCTCCCCAGTCTCCCCCACAATTATAAGCTGTGTGAGCTGAGCAGTCAGACAGATATATATAATATTATATATAGATAATAGATGATGCAGCACACTGGCCTGAGCCTGAGCAGTGCACACAGATATGGTATGTGACTGAGTCACTGTGTGCTGTGTATCGCTTTTTTCAGGCAGAGAACGGATTATAAATAAAACTGGTGGTCACTGGTCACTATCAGCAAAACTCTGCACTGTACTGAGTACTCCTAATGCTCCCCAAAATTAGTAAATCAAGTGTCTCTCTAATCTATTCTAAACGGAGAGGACGCCAGCCACGTCCTCTCCCTATCAATCTCAATGCACGTGTGAAAATGGCGGCGACGCGCGGCTCCTTATATAGAATCCGAGTCTCGCGATAGAATCCGAGCCTCGCGAGAATCCGACAGCGTCATGATGACGTTCGGGCGCGCTCGGGTTAACCGAGCAAGGCGGGAAGATCCGAGTCGCTCGGACCCGTGAAAAAAAACATGAAGTTCTGGCGGGTTCGGATTCAGAGAAACCGAACCCGCTCATCTCTAGAGTGAGATTGTGTTTTCGGCGAAATTCCCACTTCAATTGGAGAATATCGTCCATCTTTTGGTCTATGACCTCGACCGGATCCTCGGTGCTATTCGTGATATACGTGCAACACTTCACGCCATACTGTGTTGCCAATGTAACACAATATCCGCCTGTCACTGCTGTGAGGTAATTAAGAACCATTCTATGCTGCAACAGTTCTGTTTTATAAGCTTGAAGTTCCCTTCCAGTATATCTAAACGTGTCATCATACATTTCAGTGATATTATCTAACAAATTTGCGAGCGCCGATATGTATTTATAATTCAGCACTCCTCTAGCGGTGCGGGTGAAATCTAACGCGATTAAGAATTGAATCCCGGTGGATTCACTTATCAGATCAGAGGCCAGATGCTCTGTCTTCTCTATCAGGTGCCTTTTAACAACGTGCTCGTAATGGGTGTGAGTATAAGGAGCTTGGGCACCACGGTGTATGTCTTTCATTTTGTCATGTGACACAGTCATTACTTCAGGCAATACTTTTCCAATATAACACAATCCTTCAGAGTTTGGGGCAAGCCACTTGTACGCCTTTCTCCCGCATATGAAATATGCATCATCGGGGAGAACATATGGGACGGAGTAGGACATAACCATATTACACACCTTCCATGTGAAATCTCCTAACCCTAATTCTTCCATCTGTTTAGTACACGTATCAGGTTGTACGATATGTGCACAGTATCCTGGTGATACTTCTCCAACTTTAGTAATCCTATTTCCTAAGGTATACCTATACCGGAAAGATTTTCCTCTACTGGCTATGTGGCGTACAAGCTCTGTATCTGTAGGCATTCTATCTGCTCTATGCGAAAAGGTCATGGTTTGGTTGCTCCATGACACTTCCCAATTTCCTGGCTTTCGGGGATTGGAGATGTTGAAACATAATAGGGACCTATCCACGTGGTATTGGTGGAGCTTTAAACTAGGAGGACTGGAGATATTAAACCTTCTGTCCACCGGTCTCCCACCACTTAACTCAAGTACCTCCCCTATCGTTAAAGGAAATGGTACTAGCCCTGATTTGCTATGACCTTGAGGTACTTGAGAGCATACCCAACAATCTGTTTTATTTAACACACTACCCACTAAGGAGTGATAGTCACTCAATGGATGCCGGTCCATATGGATAGTAAAACTGGATTGGCATTTCTTTATGCACCCATCCTCAATGACATTGTTACAGAGCCGACAGATACAGTTTTCTTCAGCTAACAATCCTTCACAATTCCTTCTATGGTCAATGCTATCGGATCGTTTTCTGATACTCGCCTTTGCTTGTTGGTTAGGTTGATCTTGGAAAACTACGCCTCCATCTTTATCATCAGAACCCATTCCAGAACCTCTCTCGACCTCCATGGTACTCTCGCCGGAACAGACTGCTCTGGTCAACATCATGGTTAACAGGAAAATCCGGATCACAGTCTCTTGGGGCAAGTCCATCTTATAGGAGGAAACGGAGAAGAATGAGAAGGGGGAAAAAGAAATTTTAGGGAGAGGGGATGGGAAGTGGAGAAAAACAATAAAAGGGAGTGGGGAGTCGACAACAGCTCTTGGTCTTGAGATTTTCACGGCTCAGGTGCCGCCTTAGTCCTCCTGGAACAGACACTCCAGTGATACAACCTCTACCGTCTGTTCCTTATCGCGGGACCTCTCTGGATCAGCAACCTTCTTACAGTGGGACGAATGAACCCAAGTCTCTCTCTCAGCAACCTTCAATGCTGTAGTGCTAGTCAATAAGACCTGGTATGGTCCTTCCCATCTGTCAATAAGGCCACCTGAGCGTAGAAAATTCCGTATCATTACATAATCCCCAGGTTCAATGTCATGACAATTACTATCTGGTAAATCAGGAATCACCAACTTCAGATTATCATTTTGATTCCTTAACTGTTTACTCATGTTAATCAAGTACTTTACAGTCACTTCATTGTTACATTTCAAATCATCCTGAGGGTTAATCATGACATGCGGTTGTCGACCAAACAAGATTTCAAAAGGGGACAGATTAAGAGGGGACCTGGGAGTGGTTCTGATACTGTACAATACAATGGGTAAAGCTTCTGGCCATGTCAATCCTGTCTCTGCCATCACTTTACTCAATTTATTTTTAATAGTGCTGTTCACTCTTTCGACCTTCGCACTCGCCTGTGGACGGTACGGAGTGTGCAGCTTGCTATCAATTCCCATCAACTTACACATTCCTTGAAAGACATCACCTGTAAAATGGGTACCCCTATCACTTTCGATTATTCTAGGGATACCATATCTACATACAAATTCCTGCACAATTTTCTTAGCAGTAAACATAGCGGTGTTTGTAGCCGCAGGAAATGCTTCGACCCAATTTGAGAAAACATCTATACAGACAAGTACATATTTCAAATTCCGACTAGGGGGTAATTGTATAAAGTCAATTTGTATTACCTGGAAAGGGCCGCCGGCAGGTGGGATATGGGATGGTTCTGTAGGTATTGCCTTTCCAATATTCTTTCTCAAACAGGTAAGGCATGACATTGCTCTTTTACTCGCATGAGAGGAGAATCCTGGGGCGCACCAATATGCTCTTACCAATTTGCACATCCCCTCCTTGCCTAGATGAGTCAGCCCGTGAGCTGCTTCAGCCAGACATGGAAGATATGCTCTGGGGGCCACTGGTTTACCATGTCCATCCGTCCAGAGTCCTGAGGACTCCTGGCCATATCCCTTTGCCTTCCAGACTGCCTTTTCCTGTGTGGAACACAAATTTTGCATCTCACACAACTTTTGTGTGTTGATGGTATTAAATACCATCAGTTGTGTTGTGTCTGTCTGTCTGGGGGTAGCAGCTGCTAACTTAGCAGCTTCGTCTGCTCGGCTGTTACCAAGTGATACTGGGTCTTGGCTATATGTATGTGCTTTACATTTGATAACAGCCACTCTGTCGGGTTCCTGTATCGCTGTTAGAAGCCTTTTTATGTGAGCTGCATGCGCTACCGGTGTACCAGCTGCCGTCATGAAATTTCGGAGGCGCCACAGGGCTCCGAAATCATGGACTACCCCGAAGGCGTATCTAGAATCGGTGTAGATATTGGCTGACTTACCCTTAGCCAATTCACATGCTCTGGTTAGGGCAACCAGTTCAGCAACCTGGGCTGAGTGAGGTGGGCCTAGCGGTTCCGCTTCTATGGTGTCTTGGTCATCTACGACTGCGTATCCAGTACACAAGTCTCCCGAGTCTGACTGTCTAAGACAACTACCGTCCGTGTAGAACGTGAGTTCTGCATCTTCCAGTGGGTTGTCACTGATGTCTGGCCTTGCGGTAAAATTTTGGGTCAAATATTCCATACAATCATGTGTATCTTCCTTTGTATTAAATCCTCCTTCCCCATCACTCTCACCTTCCACCCTTTGTGCCTGACCAGGCACACCTGGGAGATATGTTGCAGGATTTAATGCACTGCATCTCCTTATGGTGATGTTTACGGGGGCCATTAGGGCCAATTCCCATCTTGTAAACCTCGCTGATGATACGTGTCTGGTTTGGGCAGAATTCAATAAGGCTGACACTGCATGTGGCGTATGGATTGTGAGGTTGTGGCCTAGCACGACATCTTCGCTTTTTGTCACTAGCAATGCTATCGCAGCAACGCTTCGCAAGCATGTGGGGAGGGATCGCGCTACCGTGTCTAGCTGAGCGCTGTAGTATGCAACTGGCCTGCTGGCATCACCGTGCTTTTGGGTTAGTACGCCTGCCGCGCAACCAGCACTTTCTGTTCCGTATAGTTCAAAGGGTTTCCCATAGTCTGGCATACCTAGTGCTGGTGCCTGCGTTAGGCACTGTTTAAGTCTCTCAAATGCTGTTTCGGACTCGTCTGTATGCGAAATCCTATCAGGTTTGTTTGAGGAGACCATTTCCTGCAAAGGTAACGCTAAAATGGAAAACCCTGGGATCCAATTACGGCAATACCCACACATTCCTAAAAACGTTCTGATCTGTTGCTGGGTTTGTGGCAGAGTCATGTCTCTAATTGCTTGAATTCTATCAGCGGTCAGGTGTCTCAGTCCTTGTGTTAAACAGTGTCCCAAATATTTTACCTTAGTTTGGCATAATTGCAACTTGTCTTTGGAAACCTTGTGTCCTGTGTCTGAAAGATGAAACAGGAGCTGTTTCGTATCCTTCAGGGATGCCTCCAATGAATCAGAACACAGTAGTAGATCATCCACGTACTGTATTAATACTGATCCACTCACTGGTTGGAAAGACTGTAAACAATCATGCAAAGCCTGAGAAAATATACTTGGACTATCTATGAAACCTTGGGGTAATCGAGTCCACGTGTATTGGACTCCTCTGTATGTGAATGCGAATAAATATTGGCTGTCAGGGTGCAGAGGTACCGAAAAGAAAGCGGAGCAGAGGTCAATGACAGTGAACAATTTGGCAGTGGGAGGGATTTGCATTAGGATGACAGCTGGATTTGGCACTACGGGGAACTGACTCTCAACTATTTTGTTAATCCCCCTTAGATCCTGCACTAGTCTGTAACCCCTCCCCCCACTCTTTTTAACAGGGAAGATGGGACTATTGGCAGTGCTGGACGTTCTTACCAGAATGCCCTGTTGTAGCAAGCGCTCTATTACTGGGTAAACTCCTAACTCCACCTCTGGCTTCAGAGGGTACTGTGGGATTTTTGGAGCTATCCTACCATCTTTTACTTGTACAACTACTGGAGCTACGTTTGCCATTAATCCAGTGTCCTGTCCGTCTTTTGTCCAAAGTGACTCTGGTATCTGAGATGTCATCTCTTCTACTTGGGATGGATTCCTATTTGTCATAATGGTATGCGACATTAATTTTGATGGGGAGTCTAACATGTCTCGCACTTCCTGAGCGTGATTCTCAGGTATGTCCAAGAATACACCTTCAGGAGTACAATAAATGACGCACCCCATTTTACACAGTAAGTCTCTTCCCAGGAGATTAGTTGGTGCCGATGCAGCCAGCAAAAAGGAATGCTTGGTATGCAAAGGCCCTATTGTAATCTCGGCTGGTTTGCTAACAGGGTAGTGCTGGACTACTCCTGTTACTCCCATGGCTGGAATTGTCCTACCAGTGGTTCTCATGCCCACTGTCGAATTTATCACTGACTTGGCCGCCCCTGTGTCTACAAGAAAGTTTAATGATTTACCAGCTACATTAATTGCAATTTCGGGTTCACTTCCAAGGCTTGCAATCAATTTTACTGGCTGCAGATTACAGGTATGGCCACACCCCTATTGGGTATGGTGACCTCCCTGAATCCCGCTGGCAGCAACTACTTGTGAGGGAGATAGCTGGGAACTACCAGAGGCATGCCAGTCTCTGTTCGGGGGATATCTTTTTGTTTCCCCTGTATGTGGCTCATAACTCCGTCTCTGTGGACCCTGATCCCAATGTCGTGTGTCGTGTCGTTGTCTAGGGGGTTGGTAAGACTTTTGTCGATTTCTTGATCTACAGTCTCGTGCAAAGTGTCCCTGTTTGTGACAAAAATAACATGTTACCACAGTTGACTTACCCACAGGGTTTGGTGATATTACCACAGGCTGCTTTGTGGTCAGGGCCTGTATACTTACTGACATTAACTTATCACCTTGTGACTCCCTGTGTCTGGTGATGTTCCGGTCGTGATCAATAGCAGCCTCTCTCAAAGTGGCCACTGACAGACCTCGCCAACATGGTTGCGTGGTCTGTACCCTTGCCTTTAATGCTTCCTTTAAACCATCCATTAGTACAGATACTGCTACTTCTTGATGGTTTGCATTGGTCTTAATGTCCTCTATACCAGTGTACTTTGCCATTTCTAATAGTGCCCGGTGAAAATATTCTGCTGCCGTTTCTGACTCCTTTTGTTTAATGGAGAATATTTTGTTCCATTTAACAACGGCTGGGAAATACTCCTTTAACTGTAAATTTATCCTTTTTACGTTATCTTTGTTGTACACATCTGTAAGAGGTACATCCTGATCTAATCCACAGTCAACTAAGAATTGAGCTGCGTCGACATTGGAGGGTAAACAAGCTCTTAGCAATATCTGCCAATCTTTATTA
The DNA here is from genome assembly GCF_028390025.1 of Pseudophryne corroboree. Classification (NCBI taxonomy): domain Eukaryota; kingdom Metazoa; phylum Chordata; class Amphibia; order Anura; family Myobatrachidae; genus Pseudophryne; species Pseudophryne corroboree. The sequence goes on along the minus strand of NC_086444.1, from coordinate 1,215,074,152 downwards.
TTGGGCTCTAAAGTGTTTCCTAGGTCCCTGATGTATTTTTGGCTAGCAACTAAATCTTTTCTAGGGTCAGGGAATTCAGACACTATGGTCCTCAATTCCATTCGGGTAAACGGGCAATACATGGCAATGTTCCTAACGGGTGTGGCTCCTGACGTGTCTGTTTTCCCATTGGGAACTACTATTACCTTAACAGGATTTACTCTAACAACCTCATTCTGTGTAGATTCTACAGCCTGTGGTGAAATTGTTTCAGCATAATGTATGGTGCCGTACTTACCCGTTGACACGACCTCACCTATCCCTCCGCTAGGGGCCTTTGTTACTAATCTCGGGGGTGGAGCAGTTCCTACTGTGGTTTCCGATATGGTGGCCGCTAGAGAGAGCGCTGAAATTGTTGCCGAATCGTCTTCTTGATCACACTCCTGAGGAAAGTTCAAAACAGGGTACAACTTGCACGGGTTAATACTTGCATGGGTTAATGGTTCAACATTATCTTTAACATTTACATGGTTACTAAGTGATTGTGTGTTACACCTTAGTGCGTCTTTCTCCGCAATCAACTTCTCTCCCGCTATATATGGTGGCGGTGGGGCCGTGGCTATCAGTTTCCTGACCGACCCAGATCCCGCCGCCTGAGCCAAACCTCTCTGTATCTCACCTTCCTGTTGCCACAACTGCAAATAATCATAATGCTTGATTCGTCTCTTTGCTGATTTTATGAGACATATCCTCCTCCTTAAATTTTGTAACACTTCTGGGCTGAAGCTACCTATTCTTGGGAATTTCTCCCCGTCATGTACCGTCATTCTCTCCCATTCATCACATAAAACCTCTGTGTGACTTCCATATTTCTCACACATTACGTATCTGGCCGATCCTATTGGTCGGTTTACAGAGTCAACCCGAACCGAGGTTGATCGCCCCCTTCCTGAACAACTGGCCCCCATAATCTGCAGGTGTTGCTTGCTCTACCTCTGATCTCTATATCAGGGTCTTCAGCGAACCCTTACAGAAAACCAAAATATTCACGATAGGCAGACGGTGAAGTTTACCGAGCACCCCACTCGCTCGCCCACGCCGACCAATGCGACCTGATCACACCGATATGGTGCTGGCGCACTCGACCCAGGGCACCTATTAACCTTTGTTTACTTGAAAAATGCGAGTGTGATCCGGAGAGCACTACCCTTTCCAGTAAAGGTGGGGTTGTCAGATAGTTCCTGAGTGACCTGCGAACTTCCCTTTTTGAAAAAATAAAAAAATTACACAAATCACGTTAGAATGTACAAATAGCGTTTGTGACCCCTTTACTCTAATGGTACAAGGTCAGATTACTAACTACTGTACACAATTACGTGCGGTCCAATCGTTCAGCACACACGCAACTAAGCTTATGTACGGAAAGACCAATGGAATCGAAAATTGCGGCTGCGAATTCCTTCAGCGAGAGCTTGTATGGCCTATATAGGTGTTGCACCAACCCTTTCTTGGTGTTGTGCCTGTGGACTGTATAGCGGACTTCCTTGTTTACTGTACCTGGACCTGCTGGTCTACTATGACCTCCTGGTCTTGTTCTATAGGACCTCCTGGTCTGACCTCCTGGTCTTGTTTTATACGACCTCCTGGTCCGCTATACTCTAATGCTCAAATTGTATGTTTAACTAAGGATGCCTCCCTAGCCACCGTGCATGTCACTTACACGTATGTTCCTCACGAGTACTCGGTGATTTCTTTTGGTTCAACCTCCAAGTTATATAAACTTATGTAATACAAAAACACTCACTCATCACATGTACACTTTTGTTTCTATTTCTATTTCTGCGCAGAAATTTTTCTTTAGACCAGATGTGTTACCAATTAGGAGCAGGATCTGTTAATTTAAATTTCGGACACCCAAAAATAGACTTGCGTTATTTCTCGCCTCGCGTTATTTACCGCTTTGCGTTATTTATCGCTTTGCGTTAAAAATCAACTTATCGTGACTTGAGCTACGTGGGCGTAACTGGACGCTCCGTTGCGTAATATACGCTGCGTGCGTCGGCCTTTGGATTGCGTACGCAAGTCTTTGTTAGGGACACGTGCACGCAAAGCAAAGATCCACCGTAACACAATTTATACTTTTATCAATGTAGATGATCCTTGATCATCTACCACACACCACACTGACTTCGCCTTATCTCCCAGGCAAAACTGTGTGTTTGTCTATATTTTAACTTTATTACCTCTATTCTTAAATTATGAAATAACAGCAAATCTCTTTTAGCACTTTTATCAATTATAAAACTGGCAGACAGGAGAGTGGTATACGAAAATACACAAATGAAAAGGAAATGCAGATATATGCGTGCGTGTGTACGCAAGATAGAAAAATAAACAGTTTTAAAAGACACTAGCGTTTTGTTCTTACCTCCGGTTCCCGGATTCCTTCAGCACCCTTTACCTATGCGAAGCAGACGCTTATCCCGTCAGCACTACGAGGGATACAACCTCCCGCCCTTTGCTGAGGGATAATGTCTGCTGATCTACCTAGTGCAGATATGTGAAGGACTGGACGAGCCCGCAATTGATAAAGCTAAATATTTATCGTATATAAAACACTTTAAGAGGTCTAAGAACACTGTACGCTATCTACGTAAGAAGTACCTTAAGGGTACGCAAGTTGCGTAACGATCGCTCAACCGTAGTCGAGACGCTCAAGCGTCACGTTCGCTTACGGCCCAGAGATCACAGGCAGCACGCTATTGGCTGCCGACTAACGTAATGATTCGCTATAGCGTAGCGGACGCTCGGGACCACGAGGAGATCACCAGCGGTGCAGACGCTTATAACGTTAAACCTTTATATCTATACCTTTAACAACAAAATATACAGTAAACCTTAGTGTGGTGACAGAGTGTAAGTGCAACCTGGTGTAACCTGATTAACTACAAAGCTGCTTGAGCGTCACCGACGCTCAGGGAATACTTAACACTATAAGAAATACACAGATACCTGGGCTTAGGGTCCAAAACCTATTATATGTATTATGACTATTATACTTGCAAAAGAATCACAGTACAAAGCATACACTACAATATAACATAGACTAACTAACCAGATAACTACACAGGAAATACAATACAATACAATTAAGGGAAAAATACGGGAGAAATAGAAGAGAGAGAGAGAGAGAGAGAGAGAGAGAAATGGCTCACAATAACATCAAGACAGTATGATTGCGGAGAAACACTTACGCACAAGGGGAAACGATCGCATGCGCCTCGATATCCAGCTCCCGATTATCAGCAATGAGAACCGTTGAAGAGAGTGAACTGGATATGGTCGGCCTGCCTATTTATGCCCCACACACAATACAATTCAATGGTCCCTACAATCTCATTGTTCATTGGACACAGGAATTCGGCTTCGCATTATAACAAAAGGTCATAGGTTGATTCATACAGGTGGGCTGTGACTATTTCCAACAGCTCAGGTGGGAGGGAAACTGGGTTTCCCGCCGCATGGGTAATAAAGTGCAAATAAAGTAAATGTTCATAAACTTCTTATGTCCATAACTATTCGCACGAGCGATTTATCTGCTTCAAACCAACACCGGAATATTTCTAATTAAATATTCTTCCGATGGATACTAAACACCACTGTATTACTCTTGTCTGACCCTTCGTATCAAACAAAGAGGGATTTCTCTGTTCATGAACATTCTATATTAACTAAACTCTCAGTATCTATCAAAGGGACCATGATCTACAAAATACATTATTAGTGAAAATATGTAACGAATGAGTCGCACGCTACGATTACATAAACTCTACCATAAATACGCATACCGTGCGCCTGCGGGTGCCCGCGACTGTGAGTATGTGCACGTACGGGAGAGCGTACGCATGCGCAGCGCGGATCAGTATGAGGTGCAAATATGGCAGTGTGTGTAGAGATATTTTTCTGACTTTGACAGCGTGTTAAAGCTTTGTCCACCCTAGGGGAGGATTCCCATCGTAACCTATCCGTTGGCGGGAAAGGATACGCCATAAGAATCCGTTTGGAAATCTGCAGTTTTTTATCTGGAGAATCCCAAGCTTTTTCACATAACTCATTCAGTTCGTGTGAGGGGGGAAAAGTTACCTCAGGCTTCTTTCCCTTATACATATACTCGTGTCAGGGACAGGGGTTTCCTCTGTGATGTGCAAAACATCCTTTATTGCTATAATCATATATCGAAGGGATTTAGCCAATTTTGGCTGTAACTTTGCCTCATCGTAATCAACACTGGAGTCAGAATCCATGTCGGTATCTGTGTCAACAATTTGGGATAGTGGGCACTTATGAGACCCTGACGGTCTCTGCCACATAGGGTCAAGCATGGGTTGAGACCCTTCCACATATCCATCCAATCAGGTGTCGGCGGAGACACCACATTCATTTGCTCCCGCTCCTTTCCCACATAGCCTTCCTCATCAGACATGTCGACACAAGCGTACCGACACACCACACACACAGGTAATGTCCTTTCTGAAGACAGTTCCCCCACCAGGCCCTTTTGAGAGACAGAGAGAGAGTATGCCAGCACACACCCCAGCGCTATAATATCCCAGGAATAACATAGTAACTTAATGTTAACCAGGTAGCTGCTGTATGTTATAGTTTTTGCGCCTAATTATGTGCCCCCCCTCTCTTTTCAACCCTCTTCTACCGTGTATCAGCAGGGGAGAGCCCGGGGAGCTTCCTCTCAGCGGTGCTGTGGAGAAAAAATGGCGCTGGTGAGTGCTGAGGGAGAAGCCCCGCCCCCTCGGCGGCGGGCTTCTGTCCCGCTTATACAGTAATTTTGGCGGGGGCTCATACATATATACAGTGCCCAGCTGTATATATGTGTTCTTTTTGCAAATATGAGGTCCCAAATGCTGCCAAGGGCGCCCCCCCCTGCGCCCTGCACCCTTACAGTGACCAGAGTATGTGAGGTGTGTGGAGCAATGGCGCACAGCTGCAGTGCTGTGCGTTACCTCTAGTGAAGATCATGAAGTCTTCTGCCGCCTGTGATGTCTTCTTTTCTTCTCATACTCACCCGGCTTCTGTCTTCCGGCTCTGCGAGGGGGACGGCGGCGCGGCTCTGGGATGGACGGCGAGGGAGAGATCCCTCTGGAGCTAATGGTGTCCAGTAGCCTAAGAAGAAGGACCTAGCTTCAGAGAGTAGGGCTGCTTCTCTCCCCTCAGTCCCACAATGCAGGGAGTCTGTTGCCAGCAGAGCTCCCTGAAAATAAAAAAACTAACAACATACTTTTTATCAGTTAACTCAGGAGAGCTCACTGAAAAGCACCCAGCTCCTCTGGGCACAGTATCAAACTGAGGTCTAGAGGAGGGGCATATAGGGAGGAGCCAGTGCACACCAGGAACTAAATTCTTTCTTAAAGTGCCCATGTCTCCTGCGGAGCCCGTCTATCCCCATGGTCCTTACGGAGTCCCCAGCATCCTCTAGGTCGTTAGAGAAATTGGAAATATATAAAAATGAAAGTTACAGAATATGTTACAGAAAATATGTTGGACTAAAGGGAAATCAAATTATTATCTCAGACAACCAAGAGAATGTTATATTAAAGATTTTGATGACCTCTGCACTAAAGGGAATAAACAGAAGAATAACTTAAGTAGAGGTGAAAGAGAAGCTATAATGAATTCGTAAGCAAATTTGCATCTAGTGATTAATATTGCAGAGACAAAATGCTCTCTACCTGACCTCCCTTTTACTATATCATTAGCTGTTCTACCTGTTCTTCACACAGGAGTTTCTCATTTTTACGGTTGTAAATATAAATGAGTGTTAAGAATTTGGTAAATCTATAGAGCTGTAAATTTGAGACGTGTGAATGTAAGTAAATATTAATCTATTGGAGTTACCCGAGGAGCACCTGGGCTGCTTCAAGGCATCACAATGTAACACTTACAGTATTTTAGCACTTTAAAGCACTCTGTTTTTTATCCATGTAACATTTTTCATACATTTATCTTTCATCCCTGTAAACCTCCTAACACATAGTAGCTGCTGTCACTTATCTAACACTCTTTAACACTACACTTGTTAACTCTCACTTGTATGGTGCTTTGGGTGGTTTGGTTGGGCTGGTTTAGCAGTGTCCTATGCCCTAGACTTGAACCCTTAGAAAGTTAGTGAATTACCTGATGATAAGGCTACCTGGACATTGTCACACGCCATAGGCGTTGTTCACCGCGCTTACCCCTGCGTGCCTGCTGGTCTGTGTTGCGGCCTTCGATGGTCCACGTGCTCCGGCGTCTGGCTTGCGCGGCTCCCCGGGGAAGGGGCGCCGCCATGACACCCGGCATCACGTGGGCGGGGAGCAGGTGACGTCATCAGACTGTTCCGCCAATCCAGCGGAGGCGGGAGATTCAAAGGCAGACGCCGGGCAGAGCCTCGGCGCCTGAGTATCGTCTTTTCCCCTGAAGTGGATGCCAGTGCTCTTGTTCCGGGCGAATCTCTCTGCAGTCGTACCCCAGTGTCTCCGGCACTTCCAGGTGCCAGTTGGCTGGTGTGTTCCTCTGCAATCCAGTCACCAGTGCTTCTTGGAGTCAGCGTGGGCTGCGGGCTAAACGCAGCTCTCAAGTTCTACAAGTCATCAGTGTCTTTAAACATCGCTCTCAAGTTCTACAAGTCATCAGTGTCTTTAAACACCGTTCTGAAATTCTACAAGTCATCAGTGTCTTTAACCACCGCTCCCAAGTTTTGCAAGTTACCAGTGTCTTTAACCACCGCTCCCGAGTTTTGCAAGTTACCAGTGTCTTTATACACCGCTCTCAAGTCATACAAATCATCAGTGTCTTTAACCACCGCTCTCAAGTTCTATAAATCATCAGTATCTTTAGTCACCGCTCTCAAGTCATACAAATCATCAGTGTCTTTAACCACCGCTCACAAGTGTTTCAAATCATCAGAGTCTTTTACCACCATTCACCAGTTCTTCAAATCATCAGTATCTTTAAAAACATCACTCACAAGTTCTTCAGTCGCTATTATTTTGTACCAACACTCACAGGTACTTCTTTTCCTGGAATCTTTAACATTGCTTACAAGTTCTCCTATAAGCCTGGACATTCCCCCCATACGTTCCTTCTCTGCTATGTGACATTGTGTTGCTCCCTTCCTGCAATAAAGTTCTTTAATATTTTCACCAAGCTTTACTGTCAGAGTCCTGTATGAGGAAGACCTATATCAAGCCATCCCTGTTCCGACCCAACTGTGGTTCCTCTCCCCTACCATTGGGAGAACCCCCGAGTTCACAACACCCCCAACCTAGGTCAGTGACAGACATGGTGGAAAAGCTCATAACTTTGGCCTAGATTACGCAAAACAAACTTTATTTAATTGCAAAATTTATTGCAAAATGTATTCCAATTCTAATTAGTAATGATTTAGTAGTGCACCTGCATTATTTATCATTGTGAAAAACAAGTCAATGTTCTAACAAATATACACAAAAGCCTGTTTGCACTGGATTGCAGTTGCTGCTAGCTAGTGTGCCTCACAATCAAACACACAGTGACAACAGCTTGCAATCCAAAACATGCCATATCAGAGATTTCTGGGAAGATTATATTTTGTTCTTTGGTTTTTAAATTGGTGAGTGATAAGAAGACTCAAGCTGGGACTTTGTTCTCCTTGGAAACCCAAGCTCGGGTATTTTCAGTTTTCAACAAAACTGGACCACTTCTCTTTATTTCCATAGTGGTGGGCTTTTATTTATACATGACTGTCAAAAAATTTTGTTGGACTCAAGACAACTGGCATTGCAGAATTGGCGCTATTATGATAAAATGTTTAAGCCTAAAAGTACATTTGATCCGCCAGGTACAAATGCCTCAATAGAAACCTTTATCAATTTAGTAACGCTTGATACTCTGACATATTGATAACAAAGGATCTCATATAATATGACTCGAGAGGAGAGTAACGCTGTGAAATACCTTAGTAAAAACAAGGAGATAATTATAAGGCCCTCTGATAGAGGGGGCAGTATAGTTATCTTAAATAAACGCCACTTATTTACATATTGCCAAAAGTCCACAGTGGGACCGTAGCAACGGGGGTTCAAAATTACCCACCTTGGGCTACTTTCTCCACGTTATTAAATACGCTGGTAACTAGCGTTACGCTCCCTAATGGCCTTCCTGTACCGGTACAACCGCTTATGGTCCCTGCGGTAAATCCGCCATGGGCAGATCAACTGTTCACTCAATTGAACCAATCACTGACTAAACAGAAGTCTAACCCTCGCCCGCCTAAGACCAAGGTCTCCTCTAAGCAGGCCATTACTTCCTCACAATCCACTAACGTCCCAGACACCTCGTCTGATGAGGATGGCGTATATACTGACCCCGCAGACACTGATTCTGATGCTTCTGATAGGGAATCTATTTCACAGGTGGATGTTCCAGACTTGTTGGAGGCTATCGGGTTAATTCTTCAAATTACTGATGACCCAGAGCCTGATGCTGCCCCAAAGAAACCGGACAGATTTAAACATCAGAAAGTGGTTAAACAAGTTTTACCTCACGCTGACCATTTGGTTGACAAACGTCAGGAATCCTGGGAAAATCCAGTAAAGAAATTCACACCTCACAAGAAGATGCTGGCTCGCTATCCCCACACAGAGGAGCTAAGTAAAACTTGGAAGACACCCCCGACAGTGGATTCGCAGATGGCGCGGCTGGTGGTATCCTCATCTCTGCCTGCAACTACCATCACGTCTCTGAAAGAACCAATGGATAAGCGTGTGGAATGTTGTTTAAAGGTGATTTACACCTTACCTGGTGCTGCGCATAGGCCCACCATCGCAGCGATTTGGGCTATTGAAGCGTGGGCTCAGGAGTTGGAAGCTGAGCTGCCTTCCAACGCTTCTGATCATGCTAGACAATGTCTGTCATATATTGTCACAGCTTCTCATTACATTAAAGAGGCGGCTTCTGATGCCGATATTCTGGCGGCCAAGGCTTCTACTACGTCCATTTTGGCTCGCCGGATTCGCTGGTTGCGGTCCTGGTCTGTGGATCTGGATTCTAAGAAAACCCTGGAGGTGCTCCATTTTAAGGGAGACAATCTTTTCAGAGAAGCCCTCAACAAGATAGTGGCTGACTTAGCTTCTGCTAAAACAGCATGTCTACCTAGTACTGCTCCTTTGGTACTGAAGACTAAGAGTACTTCCTTTCACTCCTTTCATCCTTCAGGGAATGCAAAGGGTCAGGCGTACACAAAACAGGCTCGCACTTCCAAACACAATAAGCCCAAACCTAAACGGGCCTGGGCTGCCCGCCAGCCTGCTTCCAAAACTGACAAGCCTGCTGCATGATGGGGCGGGCCTCCCTCTAGGGGATCCCAGGGTGGGTGGCCAACTTTTAGGGTTTACCCAGGAATGGTTGAAGACCACTTCCGATGCCTGGGTGCGGGAAGTCGTCACTCGAGGGTACGCAATATCCTTCAAAAATCGTCTCTCTCATTGATTTTGCCTGACAGACGTCCCTTTGGATTTGGTGAAGGCAAAAACTCTTCATTCTGTGGAACTGTCCCTCCTGGACACAGGAGTGGTAGTACAGGTGCCTCTGGCTCAGAGGGGCAGGGGGTACTATTCACCGCTGTTCCTAGTCCCGAAACTGAATGGGTCCTCTCGGCCCATTCTGAACCTCAAGCCTTGAACAAATTTCTGAGGGTCTCCAAGAGTCGGATGGAAACTTTTTGCTCTATTGTTCTGGCTTTGGAACCTGGGTATTATATGGTCTCCTTGGATATAAAGGATGCTTACCTGCATATTCCCATTGCAATGTCGCATCAGCAGTACCTGAGGTTTGCGGTTGGCAGCCTCCATTACCAAATTTGGGCATTGCCTTTTGATTTGACCATGGGTCCGTGAGTCTTCACCAAGGTCATGGTGGTAATGACGGCTGCACTCTGCCGTCAAGGGGTCAGGATCCTGCCGTACCTGGATGACTTGTTGATCCTGGCAAATTCCCCAGAAATTCTCCTACGTCATCTGGATCTGACTATCCGGTTTCTGCATGCCCACGGGTGGCTCATCAACTGGAAGAAATCTTCCCTGGTCCCTGCTCAGAGCATGGTGCACCTAGGGGCATTGTTGGGCACTCACAGCCAGCGGTTATTCTTGTCTCGGGAGAAAGTCCTGAAGCTTCAGGACAGGATTCAATGCTTCCTATCTCGTCCACAAGTGTCGATACATTCAGCAATTCAAGTGCTAGGTCTCACGGTGTTGGCTTTTGACATGGTGGAGTACGCTGAATACCATTCCCGCCCTCTGCAGAAACTGATTCTTGCCAGTGGGACAGCCTGCCTCACCAGATCAGGTCGCAAATGATCTCCTTGTCTCCGGAGGTCCATCTGTCACTACACTGGTGGCTGCAGGACCATCGATTGAGCAGGTGATATCCCTTCTGGATCTCCAACTGGGTCCTTCTGATGACGAATGCCAGTCTGAAAGGTAGGGGCGCGGTGTTGAAGCAACAATCCCTTCAGGGTTGGTGGACCAGGGAGGATTCTCTCCTACCAATAAACATATTGGAATTACAGGCGGTGTTCAACTCGCTGAAATTGGCCCAGCATTTAATACAGAACAGACCTGTTCAAGTACAGTCGGACAACGCCAACATGGTGGCGTACATCAATCATCAAGGTGGCACTCGAAGCCGCATGGCAATGATGGAAGTATCCAGGATTCTTCAGTGGGCGGAATGCCATCTGCCAGCCATATTGGCAGTATTCATTCTGGGGTACTAAACTGGGAAGTGGACTTTCTCAGTCATCAGGACGTACACGCCGGTGAGTGGAGCCTCCATCCAGAAGTGTTTCAACTCCTCATGGACAAGTGGGGACTTCCAGATGTGGACCTGATGGCGTCTCGACACAATCACAAGTTTCCAGTCTTTGGAGCAAGGACAAGGGATCCTCAAGCAGCGTTCGTGGACGCACTGGCAATTCCATGGAACTTTCGGCTTCCATACATGTTCCCTCCAGTGTCACTCCTGCCCAAAGTAACAAGGAAGTTCAAGCAAGAAGTAGGAATCCTACTTCTGATCGCTCCCACGTGGCCCAGACAGCATTGGTTCTCAGACCTTCAGGGTCTCTCAATAGAGCGTCCCCTTCTACTTCCGCAGCGCCCAGATCTCCTCGTTCAGAGCCCCTGTGTATATCAGGATTTAGCCCGGTTGGCTTTGACGGTGTGGCTCTTGAAGCTTCCGTTTTGAGGGCCAAGGGATTTTCTGAGGCGGTCATTTAAACCCTGTTAAAGGCCCAGAAACTGGCTTCTGCTCGGATTTATCATAGGGTTTGGAATTCTTACTTTGCTTGGTGCGCCGCTAATAATCATGACGCTTACAAGTTTAGTACGGCCACACTTTTGGCCTTTCTACAACAAGGCCTGGACTTGGGCCTTCGTCTGGCCTCCATCAAGGTTCATATTCTGCCTTGTTAGTTTGGTTTCAGAGAAAAATTGACTTTACCTCTTGTTCATACGTTCACTCTGGGTGTGTTGCGGATTCAACCTCCTTATGTTCCGCCTGTGGCTCCTTGGGACTTGTCAGTGGTTCTGGAGGCATTGCAAGGGTCTCCATTTGAGCCTCTTGAATCGGCAGACCTTAAGGGGCTTTCTCTTAAGGTATTTATTCTGCTGGCAATTGCCTCTGCTAGATGGGTGTCGGATCTGGGTGCCTTGTCTTGTAGGTCCCCATATCTGTTTTTTCACCATGACTGGGCGGTTTTTAGAACACGTCCTGGGTACTTACCTAAGGTGGTGTCTTCTTTCCACCTTAATCAGGAGATCGTGGTTCCAGCCTTTGCCTCTCCTGACTTTTCTTCCAAAGAGCGGTCTTTGGATGTGGTAGGGGCTCTCCATATCTATGTGAAGAGAACTGCTTCCCTTCGGAAGTCTGATTCTCTCTTTGTACTGTTTGGTTTTTCTTGTGCCTGCTACAGTGCATCCCCTCCCATGAGGAACTGCTTTAGGACATCCCCAATGTCATTCCTTGTGGAGCCCAGTGTACCCGGCAGCAGAAAACAAGATTTATGGTAATAACTTACCGTTCTTAAATTTCTTTCTGCAAGGTACACTGGGCTCCACAGGGCGCCCACCCTGATGCACTTAGCTTCTTTGAGTTGGTATGGAATTAGCCGCTGACACTTTCTCCTGTTGTGAGAATGTGGTGTATGTGGCTACTAATGGTTGTCATCTCTTTTACCTGCTACTGCATTGGACTGGTTAACAAAAACTGAGTTCCTGTGCACAGAGGCGGGGTTATAGAGGAGGTGGCGCTATGCATTCTGGGAAGAAGGTCAAAGCTTTTAGCATGTTGGTGCCTCGGATCAAGATCCTACTCTACACCCAAATGTAATTCCCTGTGGAGCCCAGTGTACCTCGCAGAAAGAGATTTAACAACGGTAAGTTCTTACCATAAATCTCGTTTTTTGTAGGATACATAGATGACCTTTTTGTAGTGTGGACTGGCCCTGTTGATCTCCTGACTGAATTCATTGATGAACTTGGCTGGTCATTCCGAATTGATCGCAGCCAGCAACTTTTTGCTGCTGCTGCGATCAACTAGTACACACCTATGGGGGAGTGTAGTTTAGCTTAGCAGGGCTGCGATCGCTTGTGCAGCACTGCTAAGCTAAAAAAATTTCAAGCAGAAGTAGACTAGCCCTATACAAACTTACCCTGTGCGACGATCTGTGTGATGCTAGAGCCGGCTTTGACGTCAGACATCCGCCCTCCGTTGTGCTGGATTCGCCTGCGTTTTCCTTACCATTCCCCAAAACGGTGTCCAACGGTCCGGATCCGCCCAGGTACGGCTTCTTGTTAATCTTTTTTGCGGTCGGCTCTGCGACCGCTTCCTTCGTTAGACGCGACGTAACCCGGCGACCCCTGTTGCCGGGCAATGTCGCGCATGCGCATTGTGGCCGCCGCACATGCGCATTCTGGACCCGTTCGCACCGCAGCAAAAACCGCTGCATGCGAACGGGTCGGAAATGACCCCCTTAATTCCTTGGACACCAGCATCAGGTTTACAATGTCTTTTAGTTACACCACAATCAATTATTTGGATGTGTGAGCAGGGTTAATTTCTACCAGTATGTTTAGAAAAGCGACTGATAAAAATACAATTTTTCTTACGTCCTAGAGGATACTGGTTTCCACATTAGTACCATGGGGTATAGACGGGTCCACTAGGAGCCTTGGGCACTTTCAGAAATTAATAGTGTGCGCTGGCTCCTCCCTCTATGCCCTGTCAAAGTCGAAAAATATTACAGTACACATGTCACGTACAAACTACACACATATGGCCTCCGTGTGTGTACTTGTTCTGCCGTGCATGCGCATATTCGCAATTTGCATATGATCGCTCCTGCGGTCCTGCGTATTAGCGCGTGGTATGAGTAATTACGGTAGTGTTTGTAATCGCATGGAAAAGCCATAAAAACACATTACATATTTAATCCAAATAGTGCACAATGTACACATAGACTCCCTGCACCACACCAGCGGGTTACACTTGTTTAAATGGTATAAGAACAAAGGGATTCACCTTAACAGGATAGGAGGGGACAGAACTAGATTATAAGGTGGTGTTTAGTATTATTATTATTATCCTTTATTTATATGGCCCCACAAGGGTTCCGCAGCGCCCAATTACAGAGTACATAAACAAATAATCAAACAGGAAAACAGCAACTTACAGTTGATGACAGTATAGGACAAGTACAGGGTAAATAAACATAGTTACATCAGCAGATGACACTGGAATAAGTATCAGGTGGCAGAAGACTGATGGAATTGGTGCAGTTGAAGATTATTAAAGTAAGAAAGGATAAGCACATGAGGGAAGAGGGCCCTGCTCGTGAGAGCTTACATTCTAAAGGGGAGGGGTAGACAGACAGGGGTGACACAGTTGGGGTACATAGAGAGCGTAGAAGTACATAGAGGTATCCAGCAGTAGGGTATTTTAAGAGCACTATTCCGGTGTTAGTTTGCAGAAGATCGCACGCTCCTGCGAATAGTTATGCGCAGGAGCAGAATACAAATATTAACTGTATGTACTGTGCTCTTGATATGCGGCGGGAACCCAGAGGAGAACATCTACATCTGCTCCTGGACCAGACTTCGCCCACCTATTCAAACTGACCTATGACCTCTCCTGTACTGTAAGTGACCATCCCTGTGTCCAATTGACAAAGAGATTACAGTTTCCATTGTGTAAGGTTTTGGACAAATGTATAAATAGCCAGCTGCAGGCCAGGTCACTCTCACAATCTCTGAAGATCATCTACCTTGATGATTGAGGACCGGACCGGGAAGCGCAGGCGAACAAACGCATGTACCATTGACTGTAGCCTTTTTCTCTAATTGTATTGTAATATCATTGTAACCCCCTGTTAGTAAAGATAACCATTGTGGGTTGGACCTCAACATAGTTTTTGAATTACAATTGGTGTCGTGTCCCATTTCCTTGCTAAGGTTTAAAGTGTATTTACAGCCACTCGGGCTGCTGCATAGTGCTAACAGTGTGTAGGCCTGTGTATGCAAACTGTGTAGTCACTACGCCCTTTTGGCGTACGTACACAGAGTGCATACACGGCACGATCTTGTGTACGTAAGGTTTGTGAACAATATAAGGGTGAAAGGTTAAATACAGCGGCCACAGCGGCTCAATATTAAAGTGTAATAAGTGTATTTAAAGTATAGCTTTTTAGTCCTGTAAGTAAATCAACATTTACAGCCCATTCTACCAGACTCAGTTTAGAAAATGTGCCCGGAGGAGCTGGTCACAGCTAGGGAAGCTGCTGAAGTTTTCTGCATTTATTTCTCTGTTTTTTCTTTTCAGGCAGGACTGGTTAGCACCAGCCTGCCTGCTTCGTGGGACTTAGGGGTGAGGAACGGCCCAACCTCCTATAGGGTTAATGGTCCCATTCCCCACTGACAGGACATAGCGCCTGAGGGACCTATTCGCAAGCCTCACCACGGCGAGCGTAAAGTCCCGCAGCATGCCGCCACCCCTAACAGAGCCAGAAGTAAGAAGAGTGGTTAGTTGATGGTTGGTGTCCCGGTTAGCGGGTCACCGGCTATATTGGCGGCATCAGGGTATGGACCGCAGCACTGACATGCAGGCTGCGTCTGCAAGGCTCAGTACAGCATGCTTTTTGAGTGTGTGTTCCACTGTGAGGGGTAAGCTGAGCTGTTTAATTTACCCTACACTGGCACAGCTTACAGGGGTTCAAACCCTCGGTAAGCACGAAAAACACCTCGGCCAGTATAAAAATAAAAAACGGTAAGCCGTCCACCATTACGGGGCGGGGCTTCACTACGAACGGATCCAGCAGATCCAACAGCTCACCAGAGCCATTTTCCCTCTGCAGCTTACACTGACAGGAATCACAGGGAAGCGCAGCTCCTCCACAAAGACTCCACGTCTCCTCAGCGGAACCAGAGGCTCTTAGTAAGGGGGGAGCGTTGGAGAATACTAAGCCCTATTAAGGAGTTTATTTTTGCAACCCAGCTGAGTTTTACTTTAGCTGAAATGGCTCGGTGTGGCTACCTCCATCTTCTGTGTCTGCCTGCGGGCTCTGTGTGCGTTAAACTATATTTTCACCTTTCTGTGTGTGGGTGTGTGTGTCCTTTCACATTACCATGTCCAGGGACTGTGTTTCCTGCACAGCAGAGTGTCTGTCCTCCCCGGGAGACTCATTACCATGTACCCAGAATAGTACACATTCTCAGGCTAGTGGGTCAGAACCCGCATGGTTAGATTCCATTAAAGGGATAATCTCAAATATTTCTAATAAATTAGCACATACTGAGAAAGAGACGCAATACTTAGGACAGTCTATGGATGACCTGATGAATAGATTCAGTTCCCATACCAGCATCTCAGACCCCTGCTATTTGTCCACTAAAGCGTACTCTGGCCCAGATCATGCAGGCTGATACTGATGACGATGCATCAGACATAGAGGAGAGTGAAGTGGATGAGAGTGGGGGGGATGCAGCCCTGTCACAAGGAATACAGGCCCTGATAGAAGCTATTAGAGATGTCCTGCACATTCCTGACAAGGTGGTGGAGGTGGAAAAGGAATCTTATTTTAATGTGAATAAGAAATCCTCAGTTACTCTTACAGCATCAAAGGAATTGAATTCCCTGTTTGAGGAAACTTGGGCTAATCCAGACAAAAAGTTTCAGATCCCTAAAAGGTTAAGTACATCCTTTACCTTTCCTCTGGAGGATAGAAAGTAATGGGAAAACCTGCCGATTGTGGACACATCTGTATCTAGGTTGTCACATCAGATAGTCTTTCCTGTTCCTGGGGCAGTATACTTAAAGGACATGGCTGACTGCAAGATTGAGACCATTCTCAACTCCCTAAACACTGCTGCTGGGGACCCACTATTGCTTGTGCATGGATCACTAGGGCCATTGCTAAATGGTCAGGTAATCTAATTGACGGGTTAGATTCCTTACCCAGGGGGGAGATAATTTTACTCCTACAGCATATTCAGGACTCTGCTAACTTTATGGGGGAGGCCATAAAGGAAATTTGTTTGCTCAACGCATGCACCACTGCCATGGCAGTGTCAGCACGCAGGGGCTTGTGGCTATGCCAGTGGACTGTGGATGCAGATTCCAGGAAAGGCGTGGAAAGCCTACCATTCACAGGTGAGGCCCTATTTGGAGATGAACTGGATAAATGGATAGCCAGGGCTATGGCGGGTAAGTCTACATACCTTCCTTCCGCAGCACCCCCAGCTAGGAAAAGCTACTCTGTTCCAACTCTGCAGTCCTTTTGGACAGCAAAATTTAAAAGTAAATCTAAAGGTTCTTCTACAGCCTTCAAAGGCAATAGAGGTAAACCCAGAAAACTAGCAGCTGCAGGTTCTCAGGTACATACCTCTGGTTCTGCTTCCTCAAAGCATTCAGCATGACGGTGGACAGCACTGCCTAGAAGACAGGCAGGTGGGAGCCTGATTATGTTATTTCAGTCACATTTGTGCAACATCATGCCAGGATCCCTTGGTCAAAGATCTTATAGCCCAGGGTTACAGACTGGAGTTTCAGAAACTCCCACCTCTTCAAATAAGGCTTACCAGCTTCTCCAGAAGCAAGTATGATTTTACAGCCAGCAATTCAGAAACTGGTACAGACTCAGGTCATTGTCCCAGTTCCACTTCAACTACAAAACAAAGGTTATTACTCCAACCTGTTTGTGGTACCGAAACCGGTATGTTCGGTAAGGCTTATTTTAAACCGAAAGTCACTGAACCCGTACTTACGGGTGTTCAAGTTCAAGATGGAGTCTCTGAGAGCAGTGATCTCAGGTCTGGAGGAGAGGGAATTCCTGGTGTCTCTGGACATCAAGGATGCGTACCTTCATGTACCGATTTGGCTGCCACTTCAGGCTTAGCTAAGGTTTGCACTACAGGACTGTCACTACCAGTTTCAGGCCCTGCAATTTGGCCTCTCTACGGCACAGAGGGTGTTCACCAAGGTAATGGCAGAGATGATGTTTCTCCTCCACAAGCAAGGAGTGAACATAATACCCTACCTGGACGACCTGCTGATAAAAGGGAGAGGTTGTTGGACAACATTGCCCACTCAACCCGACTACTCCAGGATCATGGGTGGATTCTGAACCCACCAAAATCTCACCTGGAATCAACACGGAGGCTTCCGTTTCTGGGTATGATACTGGATATGGAGGAACAGAAGGTATTCCTTCAGTTGGAAAAGGCATTGGTAATCCAGTCGATGGTACGGGATGTTCTAAAACCAACCCAGATATCGGTGCATCTGTGAATTTGCCTTCTGGGGAAGATGGTAGCCTCTTACAAGGCTCTGCAGTACGGAAGGTTTCATGTAAGGCCCTTCCAGCTGGATCTGTTGGACAAATTGGTCCGGATCGCACCTTCACATGCACCAGAGATTACATCTCTGTGGTGGCTTTAGATTTCTCACCTGACCAAGGATCGAAGGTTCAGGATTCAAAATTGGATTCTGCCAACCATAGACGCAAGCCTGAGAGGTTGGGTAGCAGTCACCCAAGGGGAACAGTTCAAAGGAAAATGGTCAAGTCAGGAAACCATTCTTCCGATCAACATTCTGGAACTAAGGGCCATATACCATGTCCTTCTACAGGCATCACATCTTCTTGAAGATCACGCTATTCAAGTTCAGTTGGACATGTGACGGCGGTAACATACATAAACCGACAAGGCGGAACGAGGAGCAGAGCAGCAATGTCAGAGGTAACAAGGATTCTCCTCTAGGCAGAAAGACATGTAGTGGCATTGTCAACAATCTTCATTCCGGGAGTAGACAACTCGGAAGAAGACCTCCTCAGCAGACACAACCTCCACCCAGGAGACTTGGGCCTCCACCCGGAGGTGTTTGGGTGCTTGATACGTCGGAGGTGCATTCCACAATTCGACATGATGGCCTCTCGTATAAACAAGAAGCTCCAGTGGTATTGTTCCAAGTTGAGGGACTCACAGGCAGTGGCGGTGGATGCTCTGGCGTCCCCATGGGTCTACCAGATGGTGTATGTGTTTCCGCCACTTCCATTGATCCCAAAGATTCTCAAAAGAATAAAAAGGGAAAAGGTTCAAGCAATTCTCATTGCTCCGGACTGGCCAAGGAAGGCTTGGTACGTGGATCTACGGGACATGGTCCTGGAGGATCCGTGGACTCTACCTCTTCGAGAGGATCCCCTGCAACAGGGGCCATTCATCTATCAATACTTACCATGGCTACGTTTGACGGCATGGAAGTTGAACATCAAATTCTAGCCCGGAGAGGAATCCTGGATAAGGATATTCTGACTTTGACCCAAGCCAGAAAAAGGGTAATGTCTAAGGCTTACCACCGTAATTGGAAAAAATATGTCTCTTGGTGTGAGAACAGGAAATTTCCTGCGGTGGAATTTCAACTGGGACGTTTTCTGCTTTTTCTGCAGTCAGGTTTTGATGTGGGCCTGCGCTTGGGCTACATAAAAGTCCAGATTTCGGCCTTATCCATATTCTTTCAAAAACAATTGGATTTCCTCCCTGAGGTTCAAATGTTCTGCACATCCAACTGCCCTTTGTGCCTCTCACAGCAACTCGTGATCTCAACGTGGTGTTGCAGTTCCTCCAATCGGAATGGTTTGAGCCCTTTCAGGAGGTGGACGTAAAGTTTATTATGTGGAAGACTGTTACACTGTTGGCCCTGGCTTCAGCCAGGTGGGTGTCGGAACTGGGGGCATTGTCTCACAAGAGCCCCTATTTGATTTTTCATGAGGATAGAGCTGAAATCAGAACTCATCAGCAATTTCTTCCAAAGGTGGTGTCTGCGTTTCATATCAACCAACCTATTGTGGTTCTGGTGGTTACCGGCACCTCTTCTACCTAAATGTTGTGAGGGCTTTGAAGATTTATATGAAGTGGAAAGCTCATCATAGAAAGTCAGACTCGCTGTTTGTTCTCTATGATCCCAATAAAATTGGGTGTCCTGCTTCAAAGCAGTCTATTGCTCTCTGGATCAGGCTTACTATCCAGCATGTTTACTCTACGGCAGGTTTGCCGGTTCCAAGATCTCTATAGGCCCACTGTACTAGGTCAGAGGATTCTTTTTGGGTGGCTGCCCAGGGTGTCTCGGCTTTACAGCTCTGCCGAGCAGCTACTTGGTTGGGTTCGAACATGTTTGCTTGTTACGTTCTTGGTGCTCAGAACAAAAGAGGTGTTGCGTAATGAGTCCAAAGCACCAGAATGTGACGCTGAAATAAAGGCAAGGTGTAGTAATAGCCCCTCGCAGCCTACCTCCGTTGTTTCACCCGCGTGGTCAGTTTATGCCTGCGAGACTGTGGTTTCTTGGGCCTACGGCAGCCGCGTTTGAAGGGCGAATTAGGTCTGCCCAACTCCGATGCCCCCAGGTCTTAATGTGAGACAAGGCGTAAACCGAGACGGGATGATAACAAGCAGACCTCTAACTAAACCAAACTGAGAGCTAGGGGCTACAAAGAAACCTAAAACTAAACGTATATGCGGCACAGCCGCCAGGATAAACAACAACAAAGGAAATGCTGTCCACACGCCGACACAATACTGTTGTGTACCGGCGGTGACAGCATATGCAGAACCCTCTGCAGATAAATCCAAAGTAAAATAACAAGTAGCTACGGCCTTGGCTGACCGACACGGCAAAGCCGCTACTCACGAAACTGGTACAAATACTGGCAAATGGACAGGAACCCCCAAAGTAGCTGAAACAGGCTCTCAGGACCGGAGGACAGGCAGCGTTCCAACGACAGACCAGTGGACACCAAGGAACAGGATACGGGATCAGGATCAGGAACAGACAAAGCCACTGGACTTCTGGACAGGAATGCTTCAAGGCAGGACACTGGATCAGACACTGGATCAGACACTGGATCAGACACTGGATCAGACACAGGCCTCCTGGACAGGAATGTTTCAAGGCAGGATGCAGCTAGACAGAAGCTATCACCGGCATCTGTGTAATGCACTGAGACAGAATATAACAAGGATTTCTTCCAATCACAGCAGGGACCCTGATTAATTATGTCGTGCAGCTGTCCTGTTGCACGACTCCCAACTGACAAGTGCAATTAGCAGACAGTTGAGGCTAAACACATGGAAACAGGCTGCAATTACACAGACTCACCACCGGTTGCCAACAAAAGTCTTTCTAAACTAGAGCAAAGGAAATCCTGGCCTGCAAGAAAACTAAAACATAAAATACATGAACAGGAATGAACCACTGCTTGTGGTTCATAACAGTACCCTCTCCTTAAGGATGGACTCCGAACACCCCATGACACCCACGGGGAACAGAAACAGAAGTATAACATAAAATACATAACCAAAATGCAAAACAGGAATGAGCCACAGCCGTGGCTCATAACAGTACCCCCCCCCCTTGAGGAGGGGTCAACGGACCCAAAATACAGGTTTCCTAAAACAAGGGACACACTAAAAAAAAACCTGACACTTGAAAAACAGACAATGACCAGAAACAGAAACACGCTGTGGCAACAGCTTGTAACAGTGCCCCCCCCTTGACGGTGACCACTGGACACAAGACAAGGAAAAAAATATTTTTTTATACACAACAATGCAAGAGTCAGCAATATTTCTTTTTCTTTTTCTTCTTTTTACCCTGTGCTTGCTTGGCGACACAAGGAAAGGAAGAAATCTCTGGCTCAAAAAATTCATCAAAATATATAGGTCGAGCAGTCAGATGCTTCTTCCCTCTCCTACTAGAGTGCCCCGGCATATAAGAAACCTCATCAGTTTCAGAATCTGAGAAAAGACCATAGATTGGTTCCATTCCCCTAGGTACTGAAACTTTAGAAGATTTCCTGTAGGGAGAAGACAGGAAAGCACATCCAGCAGCAATGGCAATAGGCTGTGTTTTTTTGTGCTGACTGGCTGGAGTGCTTCACTGTGACAAAGTCATTAAAGACCTTACTCGAGGCTGTGACCCTCGGAACCCCCTCTGGGGCAGTGGCCCTCGGAACCCCCTCTGGGGCAGTGGCCCTCGGAACCCCCTCTGGGGCAGTGGCCCTCGGAACCCCTCTGGGGCAGTGGCCCTCGGAACCCCTTCTGGGGCAGTGGCCTTCGGGAACCCCGCTGGGGCAGTGGCCTTCAGGAACCCCGCTGGGGCAGTGGCCTTCGGGAACCCCGCTGGGGCAGTGGCCTTCGGGAATGCCCCTGGGGCAGTGGCCTTTGGGAACCCCGCTGGGGTCAGCACCTCGGGCTCCCTCTCTGGTAACGGACCGTCGGCCTCCCTCTCTGGGACCGGACCGTCGGCCTCCCTCTCTGAGTCGATAATTATTGAGACTTCTCCCGGGATTATGACCTCCGGGACTTTAGCTGAAGCTATAACCTTCAGAACCTCCACTAAAGTTATGCCTCTTGAGTCCTTTCCTGGGGAAGCGACCTCTAGACCCTTCTCTGGGGCTGTGTCTCTCGAGACCCCACTTGGGGATATTACTTTAAAGATCCCTTCTGGGGTTTTGCTTCTCGAGTTCCCTTCTAGAACTATGGTTTTAGATACCCTTTATGGGGTTGCGCTTTTCAAGTCCCTACCTGGGGTAACAGCTTCTGAGACCCCTTCTGGTATTGACACCTGAGCTATTATATCTAATGTCCCTCTATGACCCAGAGCATCGGGTACTGCTCCAGGACTATGGGCATCGGGTACCGCTCCAGGACTCTGGGCATCGGGTACCGCTCCAGGACTCTGGGCATCGGGTACCGCTCCAGGACTCTGGGATTCCACTACCGGGGTTTGCAACTCTGATTCAACAGGAAAGTCAAGAGAGGAGAGGAACATTCTCCTTTGGTTCCTGATTCTATAATGGGGCTCCCTAGCCCAAGGACCCCAATTATAGGACAGAGTGCTTTTTAGTGTGGGTTTTGTGACAAGTACCTCTGCTACAGTGGAGACAGGAGTAGGTCCTAAATCCTGACTCAACTTGGCCAGAGGGTAGGACTTGTCGCCACACTTTGGCTTGCGCAACTCACAGGTCTGCAGATAGTGGCCTAAACACCCACAATATAGGCATAAATTTAAGTTTCTGCGACGCAGACGCTCTTCTTCTGAGAGCCTGGGCCGCAGAAAACTTTTAAACTTTTTCTCTCCAACTGAACATGAGGATTCTCTTGTCACCATATTGTGAGCAAGAGTCTCTTTAGAGGATAAACTCTCAACAACTTCTGGCAAGATAAGCAAAATTTTGGACAGAAGGATTTGCAGTTGCTTTAAGGATTGCTGCAAAACTTCCAGCGGCTCAGGTTTCAAAGCACTGAAAGCAGAGTTCAGGGCTGAGAGAGATACCTGCAGGGCTTGCATTGTAGGCATAGGAGGATTTCAGACTAGACTAGACAAGATTCTAGACAAGATTCTAGACAAGATTCTAGACACGATTCTAGACACGATTCTAGACACTGGACTGGGTTCTGCACCGTGGACTGGGTTCTGCACCCTGGACTGGGTTCTGCACACTGGACTGGGTTCTGCACACTGGGTTCTGCACATGACTGGATTCTAGACAGGACTCTGGACTTGGGCCAAAAAAGAAAAAAATACTACTTAGCTTTGTTTCTTTTTTGTTGTATGGGCCGGTGATAATGTTACATTCTTGGTGCTCAGAACGAAAGAAGTGTTGCGTAATGAGTCCAAAGCACCAGAACGTGATGCTGAAATAAAGGCAAGGTGTAGTAATAGCCCCTAGCAGCCTACCTCCGTTGTTTCACCCGCGTGGTCAGTTTACACCTGCGAGACTGTGGTTTCTTGGGCCTACGGCAGCCACGTTTGAATGGCGGATTAGGTCTGCCCAACTCCGATGCCCCAGGTCTTAATGTGAGACAAGGCGTAAACCGAGACGGGATGATCACAAGGGGACCTCTAACTAAACCAAACTGAGAGCTAGGGGCTACAAAGCGACCTAAAACTAAACGTATATGCGGCACAGCCGCCAGGATAAAAAACAACAAAGGAAATGCTGTCCACACACTGACACAATACTGTTGTGTACCGGCGGTGACAGCATATGCAGAACCCTCTGCAGATAAATCCAAAGTAAAATAACAAGTAGCTGAGGCCTTGGCCGACCGACACGGCAAAGCCGCTACTCACGAAACCGGTACAAATACTGGCAAACAGACAGGAACCCCCAAAGTAGCTGACACATACTCTCAGGACCGGAGGACAGGCAGAGTTCCAATGACAGACCAGTGGACACCAAGGAACAGGAAACGGGATCAGGATCAGGAACAGACAAAGCCACTGGACTTCTGGACAGGAATGCTTCAAGGCAGGACACTGGATCAGACACTGGATCAGACACTGGATCAGACACTGGATCAGACACAGGCCTCCTGGACAGGAATGCTTCAAGGCAGGAAGTAGCTAGACAGAAGCTATCACCGGCGTCTGTGTAATGAACTGAGACAGAATATAACAAGGATTTCTTCAAATCACAGCAGGGACCCTGATTAATTATGTCGTGCAGCTGTCCTGTAGCACGACTCCAAACTGACAAGTGCAATTAACAGACAGGTGAGGCTAAACACATGGAAACAGGCTGCAATTACACAGACTCACAACCGGTGGCCAACAAGAGTCTTTCTAAACCAGAGTAAAGGAAATCCTGGCCTGCAAGAGAACTAAAACATAAAATACATGAACAGGAATGAACCACTGCTTGTGGTTCATAACATTGCTAAGTTCTACAAGTTTGATACTTTGGCCGCTGAGGACCTTCAATTTGGTCACTCAGTTCTGCAGGAAACTCTGCACTCTCCCACCTGGTTTGGGAGCTTTGGTACATCCCCATGGTACTAATGTGGATCCCTGTATCCTCTAGGACATAAAAGAAAATAGGATTTTAATTACCTACTGGTAAATCTTTTTCTCGTAGTCCATAGAACATAGTGAGCATAGTTCAGTGCTTTGTGTTTCCTGCACAGTTACTTGGTTAAGTATTATTGTTGATTCAGCTTTGCTATCCCTGCTCAAGTTTGGTTAGCATGGCTTTCCTCTTGATTTGTGTGTGCTTGTTTGAATCTGACCACTGGCCTTTCAGTCCTTCTCTCAAGGTATGTCCATCTCCTCGGGCACAGCTTCTAGACTGAGTCTGGTAGGAGGGGCATAGAGAGAGGAGCCAGCTCACACTATTAAATTCTTAAAGTGCCCAAGGCTCCTAGTGGACCAGTCTATACCCCATGGTACAAAAGTGGACCCCAGTATCCTCTATGGACTACGAGAAAATGATTTACTGGTAGGTAACTAAAATCCTATTTTGTCTGCTGAGAGTTTCCATGCAACGCCACTTAAACGCGTGGCTTTCCTTACTCTCAATTGTTACGTGTAGTACGCATAACTTCGAACAAGGTTAAGTTGCCCGAGGCACTAACAATTATGGGTGAAAGATTTGTAGATAGGGGCTATGAAAAAGCTGAAATTGATGAAGCCATACAAAATTGCTTGGAAATTGACCGTGCAGAGATTCTTTGTGACAAGATGAAGGAGGACAAAGGACGTATAGTTTTAACCTCAACATTTTTAATAGCCTCACACCACATTAAAAATGTCATGTTAGAACATTGGCATATACTACAAGCGGACAGTACTATGGGCCCTATATGTCTTAGGAGTCCAATCTTCTGTTATAAGAGAAGTGGTAATATAAAGAACACTCTTTCAAAGACCGACATTGGTCCTATTAGGCCTAAAACTTGGCAGAAACCTAAAGAGGGTGCATACCGCTGCCATGGATGTGTCATCTGCAGGAACATGTTAGTGGGTGAAAGTTGTGTGGTATCTAAAAGTGGCATTAGATATAAAATTAAACATCACTTGGACTGTGATAGTCATTATGTTGTGTACTTGATTAAATGTACCTGTAATTATCTTTATATAGGTAAAACCATACGTTGCCTGAAGGAAAGAATCGGAATGCACCGGTCATCAATAAAAAAAGCACAACATACAGTTGATGCGGACACAACACCAATGGCTAAACATTTTGTGTCAGTCGGACACTCCATACGGGATTTCCGCTGTATACCTATTGACTGTGTGCCACCCCTCAGGCCAGGTGGTGACAGGAATAAGCTGCTTCTGCAGAAGGAATGTTACTGGATTGACAAATGAAAAACTGTATCACCATTAGGATTGAATGAAGCTTTCTCATTCACACGTTTCCTGTGATTATGCTTCATATATATGATAAAATGTTTACTCTGTTTTTTCTTGCACTATCCCTTTAAATGCATATGATATTGTTTACATTGGTTTTTGATGTTCTCTCATACATTGTCATACACTTTATATATTTGCTGCTGCTGTGCATTGTATTGATTGTTTATGTGTATGTTTTTCACAGGATGATCGGTGCTCAGGTTAATACTTGTTTTTTTATAAATTGGTAATTCTTTTTCTGCAGATTGTGACAGTTTCTGTCAATCTGTATAGTGTTATCTGGTTGCTAAGTTACCGGCAGAATCACTTCCTGTACTGGCACTTGTGCCGACACCTCTCTCTACTTCCGCCCTCAGCTCCTTCAGAGTATTGGAGTCTATGGGGGATATGATGTCAGTTCCTGCTTTCTGTTTCTCTGGATAATGGACAGCATTGTAGCAGAGTTTGGTGAGTACAGGTGAGCTGCATTACATTATTCAATGATTGGCCAAGGTATTTATTGAGCACCGGTCAGCCCTATCTGCCATGCTGTCAATGATGAAGGTGTGAGGTGAATGCCAAAACAGGTTGTTGGACCGCAGATTTGGTATTTTTCCAGCATGCTGTTACCCCTAGCAACTGGCATTCAATTAAACCATCTTGGCTGCTAAGTATTATTTTTACTTGCATGTGCACTTTATGGACTGCGAAAGGTGGAAATGCCCTGCACTTTGTGACTTTGACTCTTCTCTAATATGAGTATAAGTAAACTGGCCCTTTGGACTATTTAATATACATTGGGTGCTGGCTCTTCTTTTGAAAAAAATAATAATAAAAAAATAAATAAATAAATAAATATATATATATATATATACAATATTTGTGTGTAATGAAGCTGTGTAGTATAAGCATGCACTATCTCTGGACTTCTTCACCACAGTTTTATTTCATCAGAGTGCCATATACTCTGACATTGTTTCAGAGTTTACTGCGCCACATTCCAAGCCATTTATCAACACTGCACATGCGAGACGGGCATTTTCAAAGTGTTTATTTACAGCAGCTACACACTCGGGACTCCAGAGAGGTAAGTATTTAAACATGGGTGCAGTACGCGCGGTGTATCATATACCGACGGACAGGGCCGGCCCGAGCTAAATTTTTTTGGTAAGCAAATTTAGAATTTAGCGCCCCTTGATGGGATCAAATTTTAAAAGAGGTGCGGTCTCACAAGGAAGGGGCGTGGCCACACAATAGTACCCCCAGGGGTACAGGGAGATTGTCGATGACAGGGAGAAAGTGCGTGACTGGGTGGCAGAGGTGATGGAGATAGTGGGTGACTGAGGAGGCTGGGGTGACAGGGAGCAGTGATCGTGCTGAGCCCAATAAAAGTGGGTCCCAGGGACCCCTCACTTTTAAAAATTGGAGTCCTACCTGTCCTTTACTGGGTCCCATTGGAATGAAGGTTCTTATTAATCTTATTAATGATTAAAATATAAAAATAGAAACTTGATTTGGACAGTACAAAAGTGTTGCAAGGGTGAGGGGGGGGGGGGGGGGTGACAGTGCTGTTGGGCTGTGTAGCATGCAGGACACCCTGCACCAGAGATGTAACTAGACATTTTAGTGCCCTTTGGCAGAAAGTGAATTGGTGCTCCACATCCCAGACTGTAAAGAATAGATAGTGCGCGCCGTAGCCGCGCCACTAACATGGGGGCGTGGCTTTGTGGGAAAGGGGCGTGGTCACATAATAGTGCCTCTTATACACATTGCACCAAGTAGAACCTCCTATACACACTGCGCCAGGTAGAGCACGTTATACACAATGCGCCAGGTGCAGCACGTTATAGACAATGCGCCAGGTAGAGCACGTTATACACATTGCACCAGGTAGAGCACGTTATACACAATGCGCCAGGTAGAGCACGTTATACACATTGCGCCAGGTAGAGCACGTTATACACAATGCGCCAGGTAGAGCACGTTATAGACAATGCGCCAGGTAGAGCACGTTATACACATTGCACCAGGTAGAGCACGTTATACACAATGCGCCAGGTAGAGCACGTTATACACATTGCGCCAGGTAGAGCACGTTATACACAATGCGCCAGGTAGAGCACGTTATACACAATGCGCCAGGTAGAGCACGTTATACACAATGCGCCAGGTAGAGCACGTTATACACAATGTGCCAGGTAGAGCACGTTATACACATTGTGCCAGGTAGAGCACGTTATACACAATGCGCCAGGTAGAGCACGTTATACACAATGCGCCAGGTAGAGCCCGTTATACACACTGCGCCAGGTAGAGCACGTTATACACATTGCACCAGGTAGAGCTCGTTATACACATTGCGCCAGGTAGAGCACGTTATACACAATGCGCCAGGTAGAGCACGTTATACACAATGCGCCAGGTAGAGCACGTTATACACACTGCGCCAGGTAGAACACGTTATAGACAATGCACCAGGTAGAGCACGTTATACACACTGCGCCAGGCAGAGCACGTTATAGACAATGCGCCAGGTAGAGCATGTTATACACATTGCGCCAGGTAGAGCATGTTATACACATTGCGCCAGGTAGAGCACGTTATAGACAATGCGCCAGGTAGAGCACGTTATAGACAATGCGCCAGGTAGAGCACGTTATACACACTGCGCCAGGTATAGCACGTTATACACAGTGTAGCCTCAGCACCTCAGTCATCCACTGCAAACTGCAACTCTGGAACCCCCTACAGCATGCCCATCGACCACCCCATACAGCCTGCTGCAGTGCGGGCACACATGCGCTGGGGTCACAGGGAGATGCACTCACCGTTGCGCAGGTCAGTCTCTCGGTGTTTGTGGTGGCGCCCAGGGTCAGCATGCAGGCAGACTTTTCCTCGGGTTCTGGTACGGCAGCCCACTCAACGCCCCGTAGGAAAACAGCTCAGGAGGGAGGGGGGCACAGCGCTACAGCAGCAGCTTCTATGCAGGATCAGGCAGCCTCAGACAGACAGAGCCGCGTGTTTGGGCGGCCAGCATAGTATGGCCGCAGTTACGGCCCGCAAGAGGAGAGAGCCGCGGACGGGAGCGGGGAGTGGGGAGCGGACAAACGGACGAGCGGGCGGGTGGGCGGACGAGCGGGCGGGTGGATGAGCGGGCAGGTGGATGGGGCAGGAGTCAGACGGCAGCTTAGGAGTGCGGCTTGACGGAGCGGCCGTGGTGCATGCTGCTGGCACATTCCTCACTCTGGCGCCTTACTCGTACGCGTACCCCGCGTAACGGGCGGGCCGGCCCTGCCGACGGAGCTTCCTAACCAGAGGAAAGATAGCAGAGAGGAGAGAGCTGTAAGTGACCCAGGGATCCCAGCTTCTCCTCCTCCCACCTGGGTGTCAGGGTACTGTGTAACTTGTTATCTAATGAGAGCTTTCTCATCTACAGAGCATCCTCCTGAGTCCTGTCCCAGTGTGTTAGTAGTACAGAGGCTGCTGCTGCTGCTGCTGCTATTGCATTTTGGCAAGACAAATTAATGATTTTATTTTTCTATGTGTATTTTAAGGTTGTATAAGTTGTCTTTGTTCCACTACAGGAAAACATTATAAAATATTTGTATCTCTATTAGGTGTGTGTATATATAAACAGTACCCAGGTCTTCTAAAACTATTAGGTTTAAATCTAATATACACAATTGGTTTATATTTAATATACACAATCCATACCTCCCATTCCATGAGGGACAAAAGGCTCTCTACCTGGACTTTCCTATTATTTATGATTGTAATCATTTTTGTTGAAATACTTTTTTCTCAATGACATAGTTCAACACATGTGATGCCAATCATATATTACAAGGGAAGTCCAGGTAGAGAGCATTTTGTCCCTCCCAGAATGGGTCATGTTGAGAGGTATGCACAATTTAATATACACCCTCCTCCTCCAGCAGGGCCCTTCTGTCTTAAGTGCCCCAGGCTCCCCCAAAGGCTTAATACGGCCCTGACTACAGTTCACTCTATTGCACATTCCTCCTGTGGTATGAGTGTTGTGTGTTGACATGTAAAAGTGGAGACAGTATGTTCCTGATTAGGGTATTATACTAAACTGTCTCCTAACTGGTATAGCCGCATAAATTGAACAAGGGAAACCTTTGGAAATATCTTTAACCAATGATTATTAAGGAGTTATAGGGATGGTTTCTCTGTTTTACATTCTATTTTTTCTTCACTTGGATTGACGGAATTTATCCCTCGGCTGACCTCAATGAGACCATCTACTGTAGGTACTGGATTGTGTGGATCTTAATTGTTATATTATGTATGATTACATGTGCATTTGGGGGTGACTTGTCATATATTTCTCTATAAAAGTCTTTATAACATTATTTTAAAGGATGAATTCATACTAAAAGTTATGTTTTAAATTATCATATTGTATAATAGTGTCCCACAAAGGATTCTTCTGTTACTAATGGCCTAGGCCCACATTCTTTTTTTAGTATTTAGAAATGGTGCAAAGGCAGTAACCATGGTAACCATCATTAGTGGCTACGGGGTACATTTGTCCAGGATGTAGAGGAAATACTAGACACCTGCAATACAGCAATAGCAGGAACCACAGGTGCCTGAAAATATGTTCTAATAACTCCTAACTGTATAGCAGAACCATCTGACCAGCTGAAGATCTGAGATGGGAAACCATAGTAACCATAGTTGAGACCCTTCAAGCAACACCTAACTACATTGTGATTAAAACAGGGCAGACATCAATGCAGAGCCTACATGGTTTCTTAGAACTAAACTTGATGGCAAGATAGTGCTGCCTCCAACCCAGTAACATGGTGGTCACCATGAAGAACCACTTGGGGATGGGATGGTTTAAGTGTAACTGGAGTGTGTGGCAACCTGGAAGCTGCTCTAGCCTGATGGCAAGCAACCTGGTGTTTAATACCAGCCTATGGTAGATTGCAGCACATGGCTGCAATATTATGGTTGTTGCCACAAGTAGGCCACAGGTTTGAGTCAGCACCAATTGATAAAAGTAGTAAAGGAGCTACTCTGATCTGACGGGCAGTGGGGGACATGTGACAGCTATGGATACATTGGATGTCGCTATCGGAGAACCTGCTACTGCTCGTGCGATAGATGTGGCTGTGGCTGGTCCAGTGAGGGGAGCAGCAGAAAGAGCCAAGGCATAAACCAATTGCAGGGAAAATGCATGCTGCACATAATAAAAGAAAAGGCAATACAACAAATCAATGCAAAGGGAAAGACAAATGAAAGAGATAAGTGAACAAAGAGGGAATGAAAAGACCAGGGAAAGAATGAATGGATAGAAGGGAGAAAAGTCAGAAAATAATCTAAAATTATAAGAGAAAGTACAAACAGAAATGGAAACCAGGACAATGTTATATACAGGCATTGTACACAGAGGCGTAACTAGAGTCTTCTACCCCCAGGGCAAGATGAAGAATGTCATCCCCTCTTTTCTGAAAATTATGAGCGCACCAAAGGTGCACACTCAAAAATGGGCGTGGTCAAATGACGGAAGGGGTGTGGTCACTCAAAATGTGGTATGTCGACATGACTCCCGTTTCTCGTCACTCTGAGAGCATTCCTTTACATTTTTCCTCCGTTTGGCCTCGCGTCTGTGCATTATGATCTGTACGCAGGTGCAGTCGTTTGATAATTGGCTGATGTGTGATTTCGCACAACAGCGATCAGGTCTGAATTAGGCCCATAGGCGGCATTTAAGTGGGCAGTAAAAGAAAAACTCACTTTAAGTGTAGATTATTTTCCCAAAACCTTGACATAGGATCCTGGGATTTACAGTGTTGGAAAGGTGGATTATTGGCAAAACATGAAACGCATAGTATTTCATTGTGGTGTTTATAGACAAAAAATACATTTCCGTTCCCCTTCTTGAAATGCTAGTAACAATTCTATTTTGTTAGACGTGTTTCTGGCCCAATTCCTATGTGGCAGAAAGTAGCAGAGGAGGCTGATGTGTAGTCACAGGTTTAGGTGGCTATTCAATCACCAGAGTCCACTTCTGCACAGATACCTAAAGTATCAATTACCAGCAGCAGCTGACGAATGAGCGCTTGTATACTAGCCAAGCTGCAGAGTGAACCACAGAGGCAGTGACATGGAAGAGTGACCGTTTACTGAATGACACATCCCACTCTACAGTGTGAGTGAGTTTTAGGCCTACAAAGGTGCAACAGTAGACCACACACACACACACACACACACACACACACACACACACACACACAACACACAACACCCCCCCCCCCCCCCAAACGTATGTACCCAAAAAAAGTATGGTGTGTGTGGCCTTGGGACATGCAACCATTTTCATTATTCTGGGCAGGGCTGGAATAACAATGCGGCAGAAGGAGCTGCAGCTCCAGCCCCCCCATTGAAAATAGGCCCACAGGATACAATGCGGTGCAGCAGGGTTGACAGGAAAAATGTTTTCCTATCATTCCCAACAGCAGCTCACCTCACTTACCTCCCAGCTGCCCAATGTAGCACAGTCTGGCCATGGTGCAGAACACCCCATGGTGCGGTGCTGCCCAGAACCGTCCGAACTCCGCCATTGGTCCCGCCGAAGCTCTGCCCCAGACCACTCAGAAGCTCCGTCCTTATACTAACCAATTTTCCACCCATGGACCTGTCTAAACCCCACCCTGGACCCTTTGAAGCTCTACCCCCACACAAGTCAGAATCTTGTCCTCATGCCATGTCGCAGAGTGGGAACTCATCTGCCAAAGTCGCTGTGGACTCTCTGATGGCTCTGCTATGTGGCAACAGGATCAAGCCTTGCAGTGATGAATCTACTGCTGGGACCATCAGGGGTTGTAAGGGGAGGGGATTTTGGGAGTGGTGCAAGTGCTGTGACCATTTGGGTGTATTGGTGCTGTGACCATAGCTATCGATTTGTACTCTATATATATTTCAGCAAGAATTTGCCATACAAAAAATATACAGTTTCTATTTGTTAATTATATGACATTCACTGCTATGCTCTGTGTCACATGGCAGTCACTGCGATGCTCTTTGTATCATATGGCGGTCATTGATTCTCTGTACTATATGGTGGTCACAGTTTTCTGCAGCAGGGTACACTGGGATTCCACAGGGATTAATGTTGGGGTGTAGAGTTGGATCTTGATTTGAGGCACCAACAGGCTAAAGCTTTGACTGTTCCCAAGATGCACTACACCGCCTCC
Organism: Pseudophryne corroboree; assembly: GCF_028390025.1. Lineage (NCBI taxonomy): Eukaryota > Metazoa > Chordata > Amphibia > Anura > Myobatrachidae > Pseudophryne > Pseudophryne corroboree. The sequence goes on along the minus strand of NC_086444.1, from coordinate 1,215,041,192 downwards.
TCTATATCCCCGCCTCCAGGCACTGGAGCCCAGTTTGTAAGTTGGTGCCTGCAGTGCAGGCAGCTAACAGGGAGGGCTGCGTTAGCCAGCCCTGAAAATAGCTTTTCTGAGAAGAAAGAAGACTTCAAGGGCTGCAGCACAGGCACTAGATGCTATATGTCATACTGACATATCGGGCTGCCGCTCCATCATCTCCCCCAGCGGCGCTGTATACTCCCGCGCCCTGGTTGCCGGGTACTTACAATGGAGGCGCTCCGGTCTCATCGGGCACACATCACCACTGCTGCTCTCCTAGATCGCGTGGCCGCACCTACAGGGAGGAGGTAAGAGGGTCCCCCAGGTGGGACCCGCCAAAATCTTGACCCGGTGCGGTCCCAGGAGACGGGCTGCGCTGCTTGCATGGACACTGTGGCCATGCAGGGACCCTGCTGTATCCACCAGGGAAAGGAGCACAGATCAGATTTACTAAAATCCATCTATTACAGGCTCCATAGTACCCAGTGGTGAAGCCTAGCAGAGGGGATAAGGTGATGACCTGTAGCCCCTCCCCCAGCACCAGGCGCCATCTACAGCAGATGTTCCCGCCCTGGAGCTGCATCTGTCTTTCCCTCACTCCCTGTCAGTGTTTGGGCAACATTACACAGCTGCGCTGATTCTGGGACTGCTGGGCACTGTGTCCTCTGTAAAGCCGCCTGCCTCATCAGCGCTGTGAATTTACAGGACACTTAAGTATTCTACATGTCGTATAGACAGTGTTAGTTAAGAACAAGTGCATAACTACAGGAATATTTAGTAGAAGAATTCTGTGATATACATCCAGTGTTTACTGTGCATTGTTATCTGTATACATACACAGTTTTATGTAGTATTACTAGTCCAGTGCAGTCCTATTGTTGTGTAATGTTTTCTGCATTGTACATGTGACTGTGTGTGCCTAAAGCTGCCGTGTGGTTTCCATTCCATGTATTGCATCTCGCTATCACTATATACTGTACCCTGAGTGGGCTAAGTGAGTCAGGGTCATATATATATATATATATATATATATGTATATATATATATTATTTTAGTGTTTCACAGGCTATACTGGTTTTTTTTTCCTGCCTCTGTATTTCTGTCACCATATACCACTTAAATCCTCTGTTTGTGTTCTGCATTGGCAGTCACACTCCACAGGGTTTATTTGTCAGGTACTGTGTCTTTCTATATTATACTGTTACGCTCTAAGGCTACGTTTCCATATAATGTCTGCTACATAGGGTGGGAGATCTGTGGCTGATCCTGCATCATGCTGTGCTGAAGCTGCAGATTTATCAGAGGAAAATATTCCAGCTGAGGGTCCAGGTAACGGGGGTTCTGTACCCCTCAGTCAGTCTGCACCATCGGTTCCACACCAAGACCAACCTTGGGCTGCTTTTTCTAATTGGCTGACTATTCTAGTAATGAGATTTACGCCCTCTGTGGGACCTCCTATGCCATTACAGCCACATAGTGTCCCTGTGGTTAATCTGCCATTGGTGGATACTCTGTCTACTCAGTTACAGCAATTAAATTAGTCTTTGGTTACACAGAAACCTAACCCTCGCCCTCCTAGGACCAAGGTGTCATATAAGCGGGCCATTTCTTCCTCACAATCCACTCATGTTTTGGATACTTCATCCGATGAAGATGGGGTATATACTGACCCATCAGACACTGATGCAGATGCTTCTAATGAGTAATCTACAACACAGGTTGATGTTCCTGACCTAGTGGAGGCTATCAAATTGATTCTTCAGATTGAGGATGAAATATGTCCAAATATGCTGAGAAACCTGATAAATTTAAATGTCAGAAGGTTACTAAATCAGTTTTGCCACATTCTGACCATTTGGTTGACATACGTCAGGAATCCTGGGAGTCTCCAGGGAAGAAATTCTCCCTGTCTAAAAAGATGCTAGTTCGTTATCCCCTCTCTGCAGAGTTAAGTAAGAATTGGGAAACACCACCCCCGGTGGACTCGCATGTAGCTCGTCTTGTGGTGTCTTCTACTTCTACTGCCTGTCACTACCGTCACCTCTCTGAAAGAACTGACAGATAAGTGCGTGGAGGGTTGCTTGAAGTCTATTTACACTCTTGCGGGCACTGTACAAAGACCCACTATAGTTGCTTCTTGGGCTGCAAAAGGTATTGAAGCCTGGGTTCAAGCTGTTGAGGCAGAGCTACCTCTGAATTTTTCTGATAATTCCAGACAGTGTCTTTCATATATTACCACAGCCTTTCGTTACATTCAGGAGGCAGCCTCTGATGCCGGTGTTCTGGCGGCCAAAGCGTCTACTACGTCCATTCTGGTTCGCCGGATTCTGTGGTTGCGGTCCTGGTCGGTAAACCTGCACTCTAAAAAGACCTTGGAGGTGATCCCTTTTAAGGGAGACATCCTATTCGGGGAAGATTTGAACAAGATTGTTGCTGATTTAGCGTCTGCTAAAACTACACATCTACCAAGTACTAATCCTGCGGCTCCAAAGGCTAAAAGTACCTCCTTTCATTCCTTTCGACCTGTAAGTAAAGCAAAGGGTCAGGCATACCCAAAACAGGCATGCACTTCCAAAACCTCTAAGCCCAAGCCTAAATGTTCTTGGGCTGCCTGTCAACCTGCTTCTAGACCTGACAATCCTGCTGCATGACGGGGTGGGCCCGCCTGGGTCGGAGGCTGACTTCTGCGGTTCACTTAGGTATGGTTATAGACCATTTCAGATGCCTGGGTGAGGGAAGTTGTCACTCCCGGATACTCCATCTTTCAAGACTCGTCCCCCTCACAGGTTTTGCCCGATGGTTATCCCTTCGGATCCGTTACAGGCAAAAACTCTACGTTTGTTGATGTAATAACTTCTGGACACGGGAGTGATAGTGCTGGTGTCTCTATCTCAGAGGGGCAGGGGGTACTATTCAATGCTGTTCCTAGTCCCGAAGCTGAATGGATCCTCCTGGCCCATTCTCACCCTCAAATCTTTGAACAAATTAGTGAAGGTATCCAAAATCCATATGGAAACTCTTTGGTCTATTGTTCTGGCTATGGAGCCCAAGGATTATATGGTATCTGCGGTTTGCTATTGGCAACCTACATTATCAATTCCATGCCTTGCCCTTATGGACTGACTACAGCTCCTCAGATCTTTACCAAGGTCATGGCAGTCATGACGGCAATTCTCCGTCGGCAAGATGTCAGGATCCTGCCGTGTCTGGACGACTTGTTGATCCTGGCGAACTCCCCAGAGGTTCTCAAACATCATCTGGAACTGAGGGTCCAATTCCTACAAGCACACGGGTGGCTCATCAATTGGAAGAAATCCTCACTGGTCACTGCTCAGAGCATGGTGCACCTGGGGTCATTACTGGACACACACAACCAACGTTTGTTCTTGTCTCCAGAGAAGGTACTGAAGCTTCAGGACAGGATAAGATGCTTCCTCTCTTGCCCATGAGTGTCGATACACTCGGCGATGCAAGTACTATGCCTCATGGTGTCATCTGTCAACATGGTAGAAAATGCTCAATTTCACTCTCGCCCTCTGCAGAAGCTAATCCTTGCCAGGTGGGATGGCCTGCCTCACCAGATCTCACATGATCTCCTTGACTCCAAGGGTTCATTTGTCACTGAGCTGGTGGCTACAGGACCAACTATTAAACAGGGGTTGTCCCTTCTGGATCTCCAACTGGGTCCTCCTAACGATGGATGCCAGTCTGCGGGGTAGGGGCATGGTGTTGGAGCAACACTCTCTCTTCTGGGTCTGTGGACCAGGGAGGAATCTCTCCTGATAAATATTCCGGAGTTGCGGGCAGTGTTCAATGCTCTGAAACTTGCCCTGCCTCTGGTACAGAACAGGCCTGTTCAAGCACAGTCAGACAATGCCACCACGGTGGTGTACATAAATCCTCAAGGTGGTATTCAAAGCCGCATGGCAATGTTGGAAGTGTCAAAGATTCTTCAAAGGGCGGAATGACATCTGCCAGCCATATTGGCAGTGTTCATTCCGGGGGTACTCTACTGGGAAGCGGACTTCCTCAGTCATCAGGACGTACACGCTGGAGAGTGGAGCCTTCACCCAGAATTATTTCAACTCCTTGTGGACATGTGGGGCCTACCAGATGTAGACCTGATGGCGTCTCGACACAATCACAAGGTTCCGGTCTTCAGAGCAAGAACAAGGGATCATCTAGCAGCGTTCGTTGATGCACTTGCAATTCTTTAGAACTTTCGGCTGCCGTACATGTTCCCTCTGGTGTCCCTCCTGCCCATGGTAATAATGAAGTTCAAGCAAGAAGGAGGAATACTACTTCTAATCGCTTCAGCGTGGCCCAGACGGCATTGGTTCTCAGACCTGCAGGGTCTCTCGATAGAGCGTCCTCTTCTGCTTCCGCAACGCCCAGACGGCCTCGTTCAGGGTCCTTGTGTCTACCAGGATTTGGCCCGAAGGCTTTGACGGCGTGGCTCTTGAAGCTTCACTCCTGAGGGCCAAAGGATTTTCTGAGGAGGTCATTCAAACTATGTTGAAAGCCCTTAAACCAGCTTTGGCTCGGATTTATTATAGGGTCTGGAATTCTTACTTCACCTGTTGTGCGATGTATACAAGTTCAGTACTGCCAAACTTTTGGCTTTTCTGCAACTGGGCCTGGACTTAGGCCTTCATCTGTCCTCTCTCAATGTTCATATATCTACCTTGTCGGTGTGGTTTCAGAGACAGATTGCATCTCTTCCTGATGTTCACACTTTCACTCAGGATATTTTATGGATTCAACCTCCCTATGTCCCTCCTGTGGCTCCATGGTATTTGTCTGTTGTTCTGAATGCCCTGCAAGAGTCTCCATTTGAGCCTCTTGAGTCTGTGGACCTTAAATGGTTAAATCTTTCTGAGAGGTACACTGGAATCCACAGAGCGCCCACCCTGATGCAATTAGCTTCTTTGGGTTTGTATGTCATTAGCCGCTGGCACCTTCTACTGTCGTGAGAATATGGTTCTATGTGGCTAACATCTACTGTCTTTTTTTTTTTTTTTACCTGCTACTGCATTGGACTGGTTAACAAAACTGAGCTCCAGTGCCTGGAGGCGGGGATATAGAGGAGGCGGTGCAGTGCATCTTGGGAACAGTCAAAGCTTTAGCCTTTTGGTGCCTTGGATCAAGGTCCAACTCTACACCATGATGTAATTCCCTGTGGAATCCAGTGTACCTCACAAATAGATTTAACCATTGTAAGTCTTACCATAAATCTCCTTTTTCGTGTTATTGCTGCACTATTAAGTGGTTGAAGGTAGGCGCTAGCTATGTCCATCATGGAGATAGCCACACACCCTTATGTAGACCACACCCACACCACATTGGTCACCCCCCTCCAAATCACTAGTCATACTGACAGTGTTTGTCACAGAAAATAGGCCCTTCATAAATTTCAGCTCCAGGCCCATGTGGATTTTAATCTGCCACTGACTCCGGGGCATGTCCACCACTCAGAGATGCTGGGCTGACCCCTGATTCTGAGCCACACACAATCCATTCACAAAGTTGATGTTAACAGTTAGCGATTCTTTGCAACTGTGCATGCACAAAAATTTCTAAAAGCTTGTACGGCACATGTGTTACACAAAGTGTACGTGCAGAGATGCTGCTGTCATAGCGATGGATGGTATCAGAAATGTTGTGATAAAGTGAAGGGTGTTCCTGGGTGGTGACTGCAGTGTGGTTAGTAATGCATGCAACAATGGTCCGGTCAGTGGGCTTGTCATGGGACTGTTGGGGGCATGTCTGTAAAAGTGGCTGCATACACAGATGCACAGCTGCAGGTACAGGAGGGCGTGGTCATATGGATATCCTGCACTTCACATAGGGCTGTGGCAAGTTTTGATGGTGCATCCAATGGTGGAGCATATGGATACACCAAATTGTATTACTGCATGTGTGAATGCTGAAAGTGGGAGTCTCTGTCCTTACACATTGGGCCTCACAGATGGTACACAGCAGAAAGCGTTCATACTGACATTTGCATAAAGTCACAGGTCGGCGACCAGCAATAACTGCTATGTGTGCGTCTGCATAAGACTCAGTGTCAGGTCCAATGTGGAGGATAATTAATAGTGGTGGTGAGTTATTTGGTTTAGTTATCTTTAAAGGGGTTGTTATTATGAAGTTGAAGGAGTGGGAGATTTAGAGCAGATGCTATTGTGAGGCGTTCACAAAAAATTATATCATGCTTACTGGGATGCTCAGCGTACTGTATAGTGGAGAATTGGATGCTCAGTGTACTGTATAGTGGAGAATGGGATGATCAGTGTACTGTATAGTGGAGAATGGGATGCTCAGCGTTCTGTATAGTGGACAATGGGATGCTCAGCGTACTGTATAGTGGAGAATGGGATGCTCAGTGTACTGTATAGTAGTGTACTGTATAGTGGAGAATGGGATGCTCAGCGTACTGTATAGTGGAGAATGGGATGTTCAGTGTACTGTATAGTAGTGTACTGTATAGTGGACAATGGGATGCTCAGTGTACCGCATAGTGGAAAATGGGATGCTCAGTGTACCGTATAGTGGAAAATGGGATGCTCAGTGTACCGTATAGTGGAGAATGGGATGCTCAGTGTACTGTATAGTGGAGAATGGGATGCTCAGTGTACTGTATAGTGGAGAATGGGATGCTCAGTGTACTGTATAGTGGAGAATGGGATGCTCAGTGTACTGTATAGTGGAGAATGGGATGCTCAGTGTACTGTATAGTAGTGTACTGTATAGTGGAGAATGGGATGCTCAGTGTACTGTATAGTGGACAATGGGATGCTCAGTGTACTGTCTAGTGGACAATGGGATGCTCAGCGTACTGTATAGTGGACAATGGGATGCTCAGCGTACTGTATAGTGGACAATGGGATGCTCAGCGTACTGTATAGTGGAGAATGGGATGCTCATTGTACTGTATAGTGGAGAATGGGATGCTCAGTGTACTGTATAGTAGAGAATGGGATGCTCAGTGTACTGTATAGTGGAGAATGGGATGTTCAGTGTACTGTATAGTGGAGAATGGGATGTTCAGTGTACTGTATAGTGAAGAATGAGATGCTCAGTGTACTGTATAGTGGAGAATGGGATGCTCAGTGTACTGTATAGTAGTGTACTGTATATTGGAGACTGGGGTGCTCAGTGTACTGTATACTGGAGAATGGGATGCTCAGTGTACTGTCTAGTGGAGAATGGGATGCTCAGTGTACTGTATAGTAGTGTACTGTATTGTGGAGAATGGGATGCTCAGTGTACTGTATAGTGGAGAATGGGATGCTCAGTGTACTGTATAGTGGACAATGGGATGCTCAGTGTACTGTATAGTGGACAATGGGATGCTCAGTGTACTGTATAATGGAAAATGGGATGATCACTGTACTGTATAGTGGAGAATGGGATGCTCAGTGTACTGTATAGTGAACAATGGGATGCTCAGTGTACTGTATAGTGAACAATGGGATGCTCAGTGTACTGTATAGTGGACAATGGGATGCTCAGCGTACTGTATGGTGGAGAATTGGATGCTCAGTGTACTGTATTGTGGAGAATGGGATGCTCAGTGTACTGTATAGTGGAGAATGGGATGCTCAGTGTACTGTATAGTGGAGAATGGGATGCTCAGTGTACTGTATAGTAGTGTACTGTATAGTGGAGAATGGGATGTTCAGTGTACTGTATAGTGGAGAATGGGATGTTCAGTGTACTGTATAGTGAAGAATGAGATGCTCAGTGTACTGTATAGTGGAGAATGGGATGCTCAGTGTACTGTATAGTAGTGTACTGTATATTGGAGACTGGGGTGCTCAGTGTACTGTATACTGGAGAATGGGATGCTCAGTGTACTGTCTAGTGGAGAATGGGATGCTCAGTGTACTGTATAGTAGTGTACTGTATTGTGGAGAATGGGATGCTCAGTGTACTGTATAGTGGAGAATGGGATGCTCAGTGTACTGTATAGTGGACAATGGGATGCTCAGTGTACTGTATAGTGGACAATGGGATGCTCAGTGTACTGTATAATGGAAAATGGGATGATCACTGTACTGTATAGTGGAGAATGGGATGCTCAGTGTACTGTATAGTGAACAATGGGATGCTCAGTGTACTGTATAGTGAACAATGGGATGCTCAGTGTACTGTATAGTGGACAATGGGATGCTCAGCGTACTGTATGGTGGAGAATTGGATGCTCAGTGTACTGTATTGTGGAGAATGGGATGCTCAGTGTACTGTATAGTGGAGAATGGGATGCTCAGTGTACTGTATAGTGGAGAATGGGATGCTCAGTGTACTGTATAGTGGAGAATGGGGTGCTCAGTGTACTGTATACTGGAGAATGGGATGCTCGGTGTACTGTCTAGTGGAGAATGGGATGCCCAGTGTACTGTATAGTAGTGTACTGTATAGTGGAGAATGGGATGCTCAGTGTACTGTATAGTGGAGAATGGGATGCTCAGTATACTGTATAGTGGAGAATGGGATGCTCAGTGTACTGTATAGTGGAGAATGGGATGCTCGGTGTACTGTATACTGGAGAATGGGATGCTCAGTGTACTGTATACTGGAGAATGGGATGCTCAGGGTACTGTTTAGTGGAGAATGGGATGTACAGTGTAATGTATACTGGAGAATGGGATGCTCAGTGTACTGTATAGTGGAGAATGGGATGCTCAGTGTACTGTATAGTGGAGAATGGGATGCTCAGTGTACTGTATACTGGAGAATGGGATGCTCAGGGTACTGTTTAGTGGAGAATGGGATGCTCGGTGTACTGTACTGTATAGTGGAGAATGGGATGCTCAGTGTACTGTATAGTGGACAATGGGATGCTCAGTGTACTGTCTAGTGGACAATGGGATGCTCAGCGTACTGTATAGTATAGTAGTGTACTGTATAGTGGAGAATGGGATGCTCAGTGTACTGTATAGTGGAGAATGGGATGCTCAGTGTACTGTATAGTGGAAAATGGGATGCTCCGTGTACTGTATAGTATAGTAGTGTACTGTATAGTGGAGAATGGGATGCTCAGTGTACTGTATAGTGGAGAATGGGATGCTCAGTGTACTGTATAGTGGAGAATGGGATGCTCAATGTACTGTATAGTGGAAAATGGGATGCTCAGTGTACTGTATAGTGGACAATGGGATGCTGATGGTAGTATTTGGTAGCCAGTGAGATGCTCAGCGTACTAAGGGGTGATTCAGAACTGATCGTAGATGTGCGGAAAAATGTACATCTACGATCAAAATCTCTAACATGCAGAGGGACACCCAGCACAGGGCTAGTATGCACAACATCCCAGGCCCAACCTCCCCCACTCAACCCCACCCCACAGACGTGCGAAAGCATCACACATTGGTGATGCTTTCGCACCTGCCGAGTAGCTCCGTGCATAAGTAGCCTTGCTGCAAAGGCAGGCGGCTACCCGCCATGTTTTTGTCCGCAGTGGCTGCGCGTATCGTCATACAGCCACCGCTGCCTGCCTCGCAGATGTTTGGACACGCCTGCATTGTCTAGACTGCACCCCCCCAACACCGCCACAATGCCGACCAAATGCCCCCGACTGACCCATGACTTCCTCTGCCTGTCAGTCAGGCAGAGGCGATTGCATAAGTGAGATACCTTAACATCTCACTGTACACATGCGCAGTGCAGCTTCTGTGCACGTGCTCACCTCACCGGACATCAGACTGCAAACGCTGCCGCTACACAGTTCCAGTCTGAATTAGGCCCTATATGGTGATGCTTAACATACTATATGCCGGGATGTTTTGTGTACTGTACTCTCTGTGTATTGTATGGTGGTCATTGAGATGCTTAACATACTATATGCCGGTCTCCGGGATGTTTTGTGTACTGTACTCTCTGTGTATTGTATGGTGGTCATTGAGATGCTTAACATACTATATGCCGGTCTACGGGATGTTTTGTGTACTGTACTCTCTGTGTATTGTATGGTGGTCATTGAGATGCTTAACATACTATATGCCGGTCTACGGGATGTTTTGTGTACTGTAGGGTGGTCACAGATGATTTGTGTACTGTATGGCGGTCAATGGGATTCTCTGCATACTATATGGTAGTCACTGGGATGCTCAATGTACTGTACTCTATGGTGGTTATTGAGAAACACTGTGTACTGCGTAGATAGTAGAACTGGATTTATATTGAGGTAACAATGGGGGTTATACAGAGTTGTTAGCAAACCCAAAACGCACAGTAATGGGCTAAACCATGTTGCACTGTAGGTGGGTTGGAATGTGGTTAATGTCGGGACCCCAGCGGTCAGAATGCCGCCAGCTGCGCCAGGGCTATTCCCAGTCATGGATGTCCACGATACACATAGAGTGGGAATAGAGCCTGCATCGTGGTGAGTGCAGCGATCCCACATAGGGGCTTTCTACTGCTAGTCCTGCTGTCGGCATTTTGGCGGGCAGGATCCCAGCGTTGGTATTCTTATTGCCGGGAACACGGCCGCTGGTGTTCCATACCCAATGCGTTGGAGCAGATGTAACATGTGCAGACAGACTAACAATATAACCTACCCAAATCTAAACCTCTCTGCACATGTTACATCGATCCACCTGCAGAGCAGCATGGTTTTGTCCAATTGCTAAATTTTGTGGTTTACAAACAACTCTGAATAACCCCCAATGTTTGTGTTTTGTACTCAGTGTTAATAGTTAATGTAACATTTTATTTAGTGACATTGTGTTTGCAGGGTATTGGGACATATTCGCTGTTACTGTTGGTGACAATTATAGGGTAAATAAAGGTATGAATGGATGGATCTGACTAGTGAAGACCCCAAGCAGTATCCCAGAATCCTAGTATTGCCTAGGACCCCTAGGTACGTAACCTGAGTCTGTCGGCAGGAGCATAATTCTGCAGTACAATAACGTTTCCCTGTATCAGACTTACATATTACACGTTATCAGATCACATACAGGGTGTGTAAGATCAGTATTCTCTCTCACTGTATGTAACATATCCCTGTAATTCTAATGATTATATTTCTCACAGGCTGCGGCTCTTTCATGACAAGCAGATGGTTAACATCACAGCTCAGTGTTTATTTCCCAAGAGAACGTTCAGAAATGTCTTTCTGCTGTATTACCTGTTATACTTATTATTCTGCAGATCTGACTTTCACACAACTACTGTATAATTACACTGACCTCATGGTGTCACCACTGTAATTATGTACCTGGCACAGAGCTGCCAGGTGAGACATTGATATGGATAGATGCTGAGGTGTACCCACAGGAGAATAAGCGGAGGGTGAGGGAACGCCCCACACACATCAGATAACATTATCTTGTATTATTTTCAGATGTAACCTGTGTGATACTCAGTCCCACTAGTTCAATACACCGGAGGCCAGACGTAAAGAGCAAAAGTTTCTGGAAGACAAATGTCACTGATACATTGATGCTGTATCACAGATAAAAGTTATTGATGTTATTTATCAGCTGATAACATCGCAGCTTCCAGCATTATCATATACAGTATTAAAATGAGTTACATGACACACAATTACGGTATAATGTACTAAACAATGTAAATAGGGGCATGGCTTCATAGGGAAGGGGTGTGCCCCCCTGTGGTTGTGCCCCCAGTAGTATTACTCCCTGTAGCTGTGCCACCTTTAGCTGTGCCCCCTGTATTAGCGCCGCTTACATACACAAAAAAAAACACAATACTCACCAGCACAGCTCCTGCTTCCCGACCACTGCTACGCTGCTCTCTGTTTCTGGCCGGCCGCTCCTCTGTATGGGAGAGATGTCATGTTGTTTCTCCCATGGCAGCAGCGCACAGACACTAGAGGTCAATTATGATCTCTAGCGTCTGACAGTGGCATCGGGTGCAGCGGACGCACACACAGCCCATGGCACCTGCTGCAGCTGGGGTGCGTGTGGGTGGCCCCCACCTTCCTTGCCCGTGCCTAAAACTGCTCCTGGTCTCTGCACAGCCCAGGACTTAGTCAGCCACTGCGATCACATCAGGCTGTTCGGGGCCGGATTTGACGTCATTCACCCTCCCTGAAAACGCTTGATTCCATCTGCATTATCCCGAACACTCCCAGAAAACGATCAGTTGCCACCCACAAATGGCCTCTTACTGTCAATCTCTATGTGTTCGCCCATGCGAATGGATTTTTCGTACAATCCTCTCGCAGGGCACTGATGCCTGTTGCAGCTGTGTGATGCATCGGGGCAATGTGGTGCATACAAATGCACAAGTTCATATATGATCGCCAGTAGATACCCATTTCGTATCTACTGTGCTCTGTGTCGGGCTAAGGAGGTTATTTATTTATTTATTACAAGCCGGCTTTTTTCATCCCATCACATTGAGGAGATCGACTCAACCTGCATGCCCTGAAAGCCATCGGGTATTCAAGGAGAGAGCGGCATCTGCAGTAGTGCCTGCCGTGCGGCTCGTGTGCGGCGTGCAGCCCGACACAGAGCACAGAGGGAGCAAGCTACGAAGCGGTCCGGGGAGAGAGCAGCGCTTGAAGCAGCGCCTGCCGCACAGTTCATGTGCGGGGTGCAGCCTGATACAGAGAACGCACTCATTATTATACCTCACCCCACTGGGAACATTGTTGAAAAGCTCTCATACCATCAGCTAAATAGCCCCTCGTATAAAGAGAATTTCTGATCCCTTTATGATACACTGATTGAGAGACTGTTTCACCTCAGCTAAATATCAATCGAACATCATTTGGTGAGCCAGTATCGTTTTCTGGTAACTCTTAAACAACTATAAGCTAAACGCCTTTACCTGACCTCCTGATATGTCCGCATATAAAGGAACTGCTACCAGCGGCCGGGAGGAGTGACTATAACAACAATATTGGGCTCACGTAGAGGTGAAATAAACCATCAATATTCGGATACCTAAAAACTTTAAAGGACATTTTATACTGCAGATTTTTATTTATTATTTAATATGTTTTTTTAATTTTCTTATTTTTCTTCTTTTAATATATGTGATTGTTCAAATAGTGGAATATATCTTAATACATTTACCGCACGGTAATAACAAAAATGATCTTTTATCAGATTTGAATAATAAACCAAAATTATATATATAATATATAGAGATATAGAGATATAGAGATATAGAGATATAGAGATATAGAGATATAGAGGTATATGGTGTATTTATTAATAATATATTAATATCAGCGCCTCTATCTTTTCCCATTCGTGGGAAAAACTTTGTTTTTTTGTTTCATCAATTGTGGGAAGAGTAAACCCACTAAAGAGGCTGCAGATATTTAAATATTATCAGCTGGCGCTGGGTGAATTTATATGTTACTGTGTTCATTCTGAGGACTGGGCTTGCTGCCCCGAAACGTTAATGAATATATCCAGTTTTTCATTATATCATCTCTGAGTGCCGTATTTATTGGATACATATATATATATATATATATATACCCTTTAACATACCTTTTATGTGCAAGTTATCGCACACATTTTAGTGAGTAAGGTAAGTTAGTTCATGGTATAGATGACGCATATTTCTTCATTATCCTACACTTTATTGTTTTTTCCTTTCTTTATATATTATTGCCCAATGAGGTGAAGATAACAAAGAAAGAAACAAGACATCATACAAGAATCTCTTTTTAAGTGTATTGTTTTATGTTTTTATTGTATGTTAGATAGTGCCATGAAATTGTATCCTCATTGTTTTTTTATTACAAGTAAATATGAGTTCATTACACTCGAGGGGGGCAGGGAAAGTTAAAATGCATATCCTCTTCTGGAATCCTATGAGCAGGAAAAGCAATAACCTGAAAAAGATATTCATGAGCAATGCCTTCTCTCTATGTCTGTATATTGATTACTTGAAGTCAATTTGATAGCAGAAGGTATACAAACATTGTACTTAGATAGAGATCAATGAGCCATAATATTTTATTTTTTATTTCCTATTTTTGGACAAATGAGGTAATCTAACCAATCACATCCTAGAGCAGCCTTGTTTACAGCCATTTTACAGTTTAAATGATAGAGCTTAATATTAATTTCCTTCATTTCAAGTTGCTGTAACACAGGGGAAATTGGGTACACTTATTTTTACTTAACTTAATCTTAACTTTTTCAAGCCATTGGATCTATCAGGAACTGTGTCATTATATTACTACATGTGGGAGAACAATTTATAAAAAGTTTGAGTGTATTTTGCTCTTGGATCAGATATAGATAATCAACTCATAAGTTAATGGCTCGACCTACATTTCCAAGAAAAAAAAATATTGTTTAATGAAGATGCACTTTGTGATGTTTTATACCTTGTCTTTCTCCATCATCAATTTTCTAGAGTTCATTTCAGGATTCAAAAGCAGAATATACAGCTTTGGGAAAAATATACAGCCCAAAACTCCAAAACACGAGGTCAGTATGGCAAATATCTCTACAGCCACCGCGTCTTTCCCTTTGGTGCTCAGATAGGCTGGGATCATTGCAATCCAGACACTGCAGAACACCAGCATGCTGAAGGTGATGTACTTGGCCTCATTAAAGCTGTCTGGTAATGTCCTCACCATGTAAGCCAGAATAAAGCTCACAGCTGCCAGGATCCCCATGTAACCCAACATAGAGTAAAACCAAATCACTGACCCCTCATTACACTGAATGATGATCATTTCTTGATAGGAGGGAGGGTCATACTCCTGGTAGGGAGGAGACACAGACAGCCAGATACTACATATTACAGCTTGGACAGAGGAGCACACAATGACCACATAATTAGATACTTTTAGTGTGATCCACTTCCTCCATGGACTGCCAGGTTTGGTGGCTTTGAAAGCAATGCAGACAGTGACAGTCTTGGCCAGTACAGAAGAGACAGCTGTGGAGAAGAAGATCCCAAATGACGTCTGTCTCAGCCTGCAGGTTACATCCACCGGCCGACCGAGGAACAAGAACACACAGAGGAAGCTCAGCAAGATGGAGACCAGGAGAATGAGGCTCACAGCCCGGTTATTGGCTTTCACAATTGGAGTGTCCCAGTAATAAATAAAGCTTCCTAATATAAATAATGTTATGGCAGAGAAAGATGAAGCTGCTACTGAGGAAATTAGCGCCACAATGTCCTTTTCATATGACAGAAAGTCGTATGTTTTGGGAACACCTCACTCTTTTCTCATCTGACCACTCTTCTTCAGGACATCTATGGCAGGTCTCACTGTCTGCATATAAAAAAAACACATAATATCTGGGTGTTTTTTAGTTCACAATAAAACAATTAAACACCAATATCCATAATAAAAATGCAGCCTCCATATAGTTACATAATGGGCGTCTCAGCTGTATATTTCATACAGTAGGTGCCTCACTGAGCTATAATAGGGTATAACCAGTAATTGTAATGCAGTATCTGTGACTCTCATCTCTCCAGTGAAGCACAGTAAACAGGGGTCACTAATTTAAAACACATTTGATTCAGAATATGGTATAACTTCATTAAATGTACTCTTTATTTTAATTAATGTCACCATGTACACATTTGTGTGGGGGCACTAACTTTTCCTTTTTCATTAAAATATTTAGTGACCTTTTATTTTATATTTATTTATTAACAGTTTCTTATATAGCGCCGCAAATTCCGTTGCACTTTACAATTGGATATAACAATGATATAACAAAACAATGATATAACAAAACTGGGTAATAACAAACAGTCATGGAGGTAGGAAGGCCCTGCTCGCAAGCTTACAATCTATAGGGAAATAGGCATGGATACACAAGGATAGGTGCTATCTATTGCATAGTTGTCCACCAGATTGCAGAGGTTCCTGGTGGGCTGTATGATATGGTCATACAGTAATGATGAACTAGGGTCGAGAGGAAGGATGAGAAGACATGTGAGGATATGTGTGGATAGTGCAGAGTGGATGCAATTTGGTAGGAAGGTTTATGAAAGTTATGTGGGCGGTTCAGGAATTTGATACGATTGCCTGAAGAGGTGAGTTTCAGGGAACACTTGAAGGTTTGGAGACTAGAGGAGAGTCTTATTGTACATGGTAGGGCATTCCACAAAGTGGGTGCAGCCCGATGAAAGCCCTGCAGTCGTGAGTGGAGCGAGTAATGAGTGTGGATAAGAGACGCAGATCTTGTGAAGAGCGAAGAGGTCGGGTTGGGAGATATTTTGAGATGACATGAAGAACATTGTTTATGTTGTTTGTGGATTATTTTAATTCCATTATATAATTATATTATCATGACAGCATTTACCATAACAATTGTATCCTCCGTTACTCTCATATGATGAGTCTTCCTGTGTATAACACATCCCTACCTGTAATATTGGACATTTCTCCCTCAGAACATGGGACACAGTCATAGCAGCAGGAATGTAATCTTCTGTTAGAGGCTTTTCTGTACCCAGGAGGACATCTGTCATTGCAGCGAGATTCGGGGATCTTGTAGAAACCGTAAAATGTAAATTAGGAACTGAACTTTAGATACAAAGTGAATGTTAGATTTTATTTGTAAGAATGTTTCTGCTCATATTCTATATTTCATGTGCACACTGTATAGTGAGGGGTTTCCCGGCCGGGATGTAATGGAGTCCAAGTTCGGCGACCATGCGAGATCCTGGCCAAACGCTGAATTTTTTTTTTAATGGGCAATAATTTACAAGCCATGGTTTAGCCTTGTAAATGATTACCTGTTAGGGTCTCCTGCCCTGTGCTGCCACGTCGTCATGGCAACCGGGAGACAAGTGCTAGCGGAGTAACCTGAGCGCAGCTGATACTCCGGTTCGGGTCTTTTGCTGTGCAGTGGTTATAGGCTCTGTGCATGGCAGGGGATCCGGTGCTGGTTTTTGTGCTCACAGTCTGTGAGGTCTGAGTGGGGCGTGGACAGCACCTGCTTTATAAGGCCTCTTTTCAGGGTAAGCAGATGCTGCTGAATCTTTGTTGGTTAGTCAGTTTCTGAAAGTTAGCCAGTACTGTGTAGCTTTGTATTTGTTTGTTGCTTACTGCAAATAGGCCTGGGGATTTGGTATTACACTCTGCCAATCCAGACCTAGCAGTAAGACTGGAGTCAGTCGTTTAGCTTGCTGGGGTTCTGTTACTACTCTGTGAACTTAGCAAGTTTGCGGCTGTATTCTAAGACTTGCCTGTCTAATCCTGTCTCACTGTGCTAGTTGTCAGGGGTCAGTTTTGTGGCAGTAAACCGAACCTGTGCACTGCAAGTGAGAATTAGGATTGTGGAGAATCTCCTTGTGTCTATCATTCCATCTCTGACCAAGGAGTTTACTGCCACACCCGTTGGTAACCCTTTAGGGTTTTGCTGTTGCCCTTAGCAACAGCATTTCGGGTTTTCTATGTATTAAAACACAACATCTTGCTTTTCACATCTGAGCAGTTCTAATACAAGGGAGATACCCAGTTCCTTAGCCTCTGGGCTTCTCTGTTCACGTTGTGTGTATTTTGTTACCCTACCACCTTCTGTGTACGTTATGTCATATTCCCTAGTCTGTCTTTGAGTCCATTTGTTTTGCATAACAGTTCAAACACCAGTACATTCCTGCAGGCACTGGAGTGCATAACAGTCCTGACACCAGTACTTTCCTGCAGGCACTGGTGTGCATAACATTACCGCTTTTAAAAATACGTACACATTTGGCCGGCATCCCACACGGCCGCTGAACCCGGACTTCATTACATCCCACACCCGTCTCTAGACTCAGTACCTTTTGGTATATATTTGCACTAGTCTCTTGGCTGAACCTACATCTTGTGTACTTTAGTTATGTCATAAGTGTTCATGTTACATAATGCTCATGGGACAGAAGAAGAACTGAGGGTCGAAGATACACGGGTAGGTTAAATCTCAAGGCTGGGGGCTGGCATGCATTTCAGTCACAAAGGGTTACACAGTACGGTAGGCATGCCTCCCAACTGTCACGATTTTCTTGGCAGTGTCCCGCTGTCCTACTCGCTGGTGGCAGTGTCCCGCGATGGGGGAGCAGTTGGGAGGTTTCTGTCACTCACAGATCTGCCGCACAGCATCTATTCAATGTAGACAGAGGGACTGGGGGTGTGCCAGAAGCTCATAGAGCGCTGGGCATGTCCCCTCAGTGACAGAAAATGGGGGCATGACAGGCAGTCATGGCATCCCACTAAACCACGCCCCCTTTATCGAGACCACTCCCCCTTTACAGGCATAGGACTCCCGAATCTCCAATATTAATAGTTGGGAGGTACGCAATAGGTGTTCAAGAGGAGTGCATGCAGAGGGGTTTACATGGCTGAACTGCTAGAGCCAGATCTTTGTCTGCTGCCACATACCCTTCATGCATTCCCAATTGTTTCCTTGCTTTGTTAGCTATTGAATTTGTCAAGAAAGTATGGATGTATATTTATTTAATACATTATTATACATGTTAGGGTGAACTTCCCTTTCTGACTATGGGGGTCATTCTGACCCGATCGCACACTGCAGTTTTTCACAGTGTAGCGATCGGATCAGAATTGCGCATGCACTGGCGCCACAGTGCACCAGCACATGACCGCCCGTTGCTGAGTTACGATCACCTTTGCCTGATTGACAGGCAGAGGTGGTCGATGGGCGGGAGGGGGCAAAACGGTGGCATTTGGCTGCCGTTTCGTAGGCGCGGTCCGGCCACGCCTGCATTGGCCGGACCATGCAAGGAGTGGCCGGCAGCGGCTGCGTGACGTCACATGCAGCCACTGCAGGCCGAGGAGTCAAGAGTAGCTCCCGGCCAGCACGCTAAAGCTGCACTGGCCGGGAGCTACTCTTGAAGTGCAAAGGCATCGCCGCTTTGCACTTCTGTGAGGGGGGGCCAGACTGACATGCGGGGTAGAATAGCTCTGTGCTAGGCATCCCCCCGCATGTCTGATTTCATGATCGTAGCTGAATTACCGGATTCTGATGTATGGCTCGCGACCCTCGATGTACAATCATTATTCACAGTAATCCCACACTATGATGGTATTGATGCAATCAGAAAACAACTTGTGGAGGCTCAACATATAAAACCACCTGTAGAATTTCTGATAAAAATTTTTTGAGGACTAACTCAATAAGATTTATTTCATGTATGGTGCAGACTATTATGCTCAAATACAGGGGACAGCCATGGGTCCCAACCTTGTGCCAGCTTACGCTAATTTATACATGGCTGACTATGAGCGTAAATATATATTTTCACAATTTGGACATAGATTGTTAAGATATATGAGGTTTATCGACGATATCTTTTTGCTCTGGTCAGGTACTAGGGACGAGCTGGTAGCTATGATTGATAACCTTAATGGCATTGAGGGACCCATCAGATTAACCTATACGATTGATCTAACTACAATAACCTTCCTTGATGTGACGTTATGGCGGAATGGTAGGAAGCTGGATACTACGCTATACCGCAAGACAACGGATCGCAATACCATCTTACAGGCTACAAGCCAGCATCCACCTATGCTCAAGGAAAGCTTGCCAATATCCCAATTCCTGCGTGTACTGAGGATAAACTCCACAGATGAACTTGCTGAAATACAAATACAGGAGTTGAAATCCAGGTTTCTCCAGAGAGGGTACTCACTTACAACATTGAATAGATGCATTAAAAAAGCACGTCATCGCTTTAAACACCCGATTGATAAAGTTGCGAAATCAAAGAAGGACAATCGAATTGTACATGTTAGTACATATGATCACACCTCATGCACAGCAAGAAACATCTATGGTCAGCATTGGCCATTACTGACGACTGATCCCCAGCTTGGTCTCGGTGGTACCAAACCTCCAATGAGTGCATACCGGAGGGGACCCAACTTACGTCAATTGCTGATGCGTCCAACTAAGCAGCCGACACATGCGCCAAAGCACTGGCTAAGGTCTGGCAGGACGGGCTGTTTCAAGTGCAAAGGCTGTACCACCTGTAATTCGATGTTGAGTTGTAAGGAATTCCGGCATCCACACAACGGTACGAACATTTGTATCCGTTATAACCTATCCTGTATGAGTGCCTTCGTCATCTATGTGATAATATGCCCGTGTGGTCTCTACTATACGGGTATGATGAGTAGACCATTCAGGGATAGAATGGCAAACCACCGTTACTCAATCAGAGCTGCGATCCAGACAAATGCAACTGATAAACCTGTTGCCAAACATTTTCTTCTCCATAATCATCAGGTTTCGACTCTGCGGTGTATGATCATCGATCAGGTACCGGAATTGACAAGAGGTGATGATAGGGTCCTAGCGTTAAAAAAACTTGAGTCACAATGGATATACAGACTGGACACCATCACACCTCGTGGACTCAATGAAAACAATCCACTAAAGATCTTCATACATTAGACGGGGATCGTTTTCGATCCTGATATAGTCTCAGCAAGAAGTGTCTATTTTAAATAATTGAATAAATAGAAACAGTAATGTTCTTTTCCCTATGGAATTTTAAAGCTTTTTTTGTTGTTTGGTTGTTTTTTTGTTCTTTGTTTTTTTCTATGTAGGTATTTACCATTGTGCATCAGCATGACAGGTTTTCAGATGCACTGGTATATTTGTATGTATATACTCCTAAACGGACTATGTGTGCATTGTCTTCCGGGCTCCTATATATAGTTAGTCTATGAGACCGCAGCCTATGTGATGGCGGGTCTAATGTGTCCGACTATGATTAATGAGTATAACCATTAGCTTAAACATGGAGATGATGACTATGTTCATATTTTTTCCCCTATGAGACACACGATGTGTGCCTAGGCGGAAGTACTGGTGGAACGCACAGTGCTTACCGGTGGAGCGCATATTACGCGCTTCCGGTCAATGTCAGTGGAACGCACAGCGGTGACCAGAGGAGCGCATGTGATGCGCTTCCGGTCATACCGCGAGTATTACACATTAAACACAGTGCTGTAAGTATGTGATATGTCGGTCTATTCAATACAGGTATTTAATAAAGCCCTGTATTGTAGTACATCAGTATCGGTAGTTATTTATGTCATATATAGTTACCTGCTCCAGTGATTATATGTAACACTGGGACAGGGCTGCTTCCGGTAATCAGGTAATTAAATCATTAAGGTGATTGGGTTTGTGCTATATAAGGGAGCCCGGGAGGCAGATGTCAGTATACTGCTCTCTGGCGTGCTGAACAGATGTCTCCTGTGGTGGTCTTGAAAAAGGCTCTGCGAAGCCGAAACGTCGACATGTATGTGATGACTTCAATGGTCTAAATAAAAAAAATTATCTTTGGAAATTGATTGGTGAGTGCCCTCTATTTGAGACCCTCAGCAGGGTCTTGAAGATAACCTGGTATATGTTGAAGTCTATACAGGCCTCCTTGTGAAGCACCCCACTGATGACTGTGATATAACTGTGAGTGCGGACTTATATAATGCAATATATATATATATATATATATATATATATATATATATATATATATATAATATATAATTATTTTTTTTTTTAAGAAAGATTGAATACCCTTTCTTCCTTTGGTTTTACTGTACACATGAATTTTTGTTGTGGTATTTTCTTCCCCTTCTTCTACATCCTCTAATTCTCTTTCTCTGTTCCTTTTTATTTGTCCTCTGAGACTGTCTTTTGTTGTATATTTGAAAGATTGATGATGTCCTTTAAAAAACATTTCCAATGGTGATTAATTTTCATTATCAGTTTCCGACCTCTTTCTTCTTGTTCTTTCATGCCACTATCGAGTATATGATGCAGAGTCTGATTGATACTCAAGGACATCATATCTATTCCAATATACTGTATAAACCCCTATCTCTATTATTTTACCTCCTATATATTTTCTGACATTGGGGCATAGGTGTATTTTCTTTTTGTGTTTTTTTTTCTTATACCTATTCTGATATGGTGTATGTTGTTTTTGGAATCTCTCAGTGTTTTGTTCTCCATATTGATTGCTGTTATATTTTTTTCCTTTTCCTATTGAAATCACAAACTTCTCCCCTCTCGTAGTCTATTAAATATCTCTCCATTTTATGTTATTTTTTCTCTATTAGTGTTTGTTCAAATTCTTCTATCTTCTTATTTTGGAATTCTGGATTTTTATCATTTATTTTTTTTTACAAATTATGAGCTTTTTCAATCTCCTCCTGTATCTCTTTAACCTTCTCCTCTCTAAATCTTATCAACAGATGCAGTAAGTTCTTAGAACATACGTCTAAAATATGATTCCAATAATCACAACATTTTTGTCCTCCCCAAATGTTGGATTTTTTTTTTAAACTCTTTATTCAGAGAGAAGACTCAAACAATACAGATACATTTGCAGAATAGAATTAAAGACAATTCTCTCTGGTTTTCATAAGCAAATAAACTTTTGGTTAAATGAAAAGAAATGGTAAGGAGGACAAAAGAGAAGAAGAAAGGGGGGGTAAAGGAGTTAGGGAAAAGGGGCAGAAAAGGAGGTAATTTCAGCACAGAGGCTATAGGAGAAACAGGGTAGAAAATCATGGATTTAATATTTTCGATGGAGAAGAAAGAAAAAAGAAGAAAAGCTGACTTACATTAATAAGCAGTTGGACGTTCGAGAGGAGAACTCGAAGTCAGCATACCAAGCTACACAGGAAAGATCCAACAAATGAAAAAGTGGGACCCTAAGGATGGTGGGACATCAATTGCAACCATGGACCCCAGACCAGTACAAATTTGTGGGGACGGACATGCAGGGAGTAAGAAAAACTTTCCATATTCGCAATGACCCATATATGGTTATTCAAAGCAGACATTGTGGGGGTAGCAAGTGTTTTCCAGTTTTTAGCTATTAAAGACTTAACCATGACTAGGATGTGGGAAAATAATTTGTTAAGGGATGGGTCTACATCTTGAAAATGGCGAGCTAATAGGTACATCCACCGGTCTAAAACTATTGGAATACCATAGAGAGATTTCATAATATGTAGAACTTTGTTCCAAAATGGGACAATAAAGGGGCAGGTCCACCAAATATGGAGTTGAGTTCCCTTATGTTCACAGTTCTGCCAACAAATAGTAGTAGAAGAGGGAAACATTTTACATAACTTATCAGGGGGTATAATACCACCATAATAAAGTTTATAAGAGGTTTATTTAAATTGAGTAGAGATTGAACTCTTAGCAAACCCCTCCCTCACTTCTTCCAAGCAAGAGATGTCAGGACAATATCTCTTTCCCACTCCCATTCATAGTGAACCTGCAAGGCAGAAGCGGTCTCAATAAGCATAGAATATATGTAAGAAATTATACCACTGCAAAGGGGGTTCTTAGTACATATAAGATCAAATGGTGTAAAGGCCCACTGTACTTCAGCCTGAGGTAGAGACATAAGGAAGTGGAGAATCTAGAAGTATTTGAAAAAGGGTGGAGTTAAAGTGGGGAATTTGATTTTTATTTCATCTAGTGATGACCATGACTCTTGAGAACAGAGGTCAGATACTAAACGGATACCATCTCTGTGCCAAAGCTTAAAACATAGGGGAGAAACTCAAGAGGGGAAAGGAGGGTCGTCCCAAAGAGTTGTAAGAGGAGAAAAAGCAGAGGATAGATTATATTTGGCCATAGAATTTTCCCACAATGAGAGGGGAAATTTAAGAGAAGGAAGAAAGTTAGCCAGAGAATAATTATAAGGTCCAACCCCCAGATAGAAGCCAAAGAACAGACTCCAGAGAGGATGCCTCCAAGCCTATCCAGGCAATGGATCCAGGAGGGGTAAAGGAGGTCACATTTTGGCTCAAATGGTGGGACAAGTAATACAATGTAACATCTGGAAAGCCTCATCCTCCCCACGATCTAGGATGCTTAAGTATACTAAAAGCAACCCTCAAATGTTTGTCATTCCATACGAATTTTGAAAAAGATGCCTGGATATCCTTGAGGGTTCTCCCTGCAACTCTGATAGGAAAAGTTTAAAATAAGTAAAGATGTTGGGGCATAAGGTTCATTTTGACAGCAATGATTCTTCCTAATCAGGAAATAATATAAGATCTACAACTGATGAGATCATCCTTAATTTTATGTAAAAAGCGGCCGAAGTTTTGTCTGTATAAATACATACATAAAATCATAGTAAGATGTGATAAGTACCCCTAAATATTGTTAACGATTAAGTATTTGAATAAGATCTGTTGCTTTTCTGGTGTTGTACCTGGCCTGTCGACCTCCAGCAAGCCACAAATGTGCATGTGTCTACTCAAACGATCAGAAACAGACTCAATGAGGGTGGTATGAGGTCCCAACATCCACAGGAGGGGTTGTGCTTACAGCCCAACACCGTGCAGGACGTTTGGAATTTGCCAGAGAACACCAAGATTGGCAAATTCGCCACTGGCGCCCTGTGCTCTTCACAGATGAAAGCTAGTTCTCACTGAGCACATGTGACAGACGTAACAGAGTCTGGAGATGCCAAGGAGAATGTTCTGCTGCCTGCAACATCCTCCAGCATGACCGGTTTGGCAGTGGGTCAGTAATGGTGTGGGGTGGCATTTCTTTGGGGGGCCTCACAGTCCTCCATGTGCTCGCCAGAGGTAGCCTGACTGCCATTAGGTACTGAGATGAGATCCTCAGACCCCATGTGAGATCATATGCTGGTGCGGTTGGCCCTGGGTTCCTCCTAATGCAAGACAATGCTAGACTTCTTCATATGGCTGGAGTGTGTCAGCAGTTCCCTGCAAGATGAAGGCATTGATGCTATGGACTGGCCCTCCCGTTCCCCAGATCTGAATCCAATTGAGCACATCTGGGAAATCATGTCTCGCTCCATCCACCAACGCCACAGACTGTCCAGGAGTTGGCAGATGCTTTAGTCCAGGTCTGGGAGGAGATCCCTTAGAAGACCATCCACCACCTCATCAGGAGCATTCCCAGGTGTAGGGAGGTCATACAGGCACGTGGAGGCCACACACACTACTGAGCCTCATTTCGACTTGTTTTAAGGACGTTACATCAAAGTTGGATCAGCCTGTAGTGTGTTTTCCCACTTTAATTTTGAGGGTGACTCCAAATCCAGACCTCCATGGGTTAATAAATTTGATTTCCATTGATAATTTTTGTGTGATTTTGTTGCCAGCACATTTAACTATGTAAAGAACAAAGTATTTAATAAGAATATTTCATTCATTCAGATCTAGAATGTGTTATTTTAATGTTCCCTTTATTTTTTTAAACAGTGTAAAATGAGATTCTCTACTTTTCTTAAATCTAGAAGCTTGACTGAAAAGGTGGCCTCGTAAGACTACCTTATGAGCCTCCTACAAAATGGTTGAATAGGTGTCAGGGAAATCAATTATAAGTTACTGTATGTAGAAGAGAAACATAGAAACATAGAATTTGACTGCAGATAAGAACCACTTTTACCATCTAGTCTGCCCCTTATTTTTACCATATTTTTTTATCTCAAACCTTATTTGATCCTCATTTCTTTGTAAGAATATCCTTATGTCTATCCCTTGCATGTTTACATTTCTCTCCTGTCTTAGCCTCTACCACCTCTGATTGGAGGCTACTCCACTTGTCCACTACCATTTCTGTGAAGTAATTTTACCTAAAATTTCCCCTGAACCTCTCCAACTCTAGTCTCAGTGCATGTCCTTTTGTTCTATTGCTTCTCTTCATTTGGAGAATGTTCACCTCCTGGACTTTGTTAAAACCTTTGATATATTTGTAATTTTCTGTCATGTCCCCACTTTCCCTTCTCTGCTCCAAACTATACATATTGAGTTATTTTAGTCATTCTGGGTATGTGTTGTGATGTAGGCCATGCATCATTTTAGTTGCCCTTCTTTGTACAGTCTCTAATGTAGGCTTTTTTAACCAGTGTGCCGTGGCACACTAGTGTGCCGCGACCAGTTGCAAGGTGTGCCGTGGAGCCAGAGCAGCTTCCTGCACCTTCAGAATAAACTGTTGGCCCAGGCTCTTCTAAGAGGATCAGTCGTGCTCCGGATGTGACCTATGCCTTGAAGACGCGGCGGTGTGATATCATAGGTCATGGCTGCCGTGTCTCACCACCCAGCCAGCCCACCCGCCTGCATACACATCTTTCAGTTCCCGTCCGCATCCACAGCTTTACTTGCCCACCCACATCCACACCTGCCCGACTGCCCGCTGCTCAGTATTCACAGCAATCCACTATGAACAACGCCCGCCACTGAGGGACAAGGAGGAGGACAGCTGACCGGTAGGGGCTAATATTTGTTATGTTATTTCTCCTGTGGGGAACAATAGGATTTATGCGGGGAGAATAAGGATCTATGGGGGGGGGGGAATGTGAATAATTCATGTGGGGAGCAACATGATTTATGTGGGAAGCAATGTGATTGTTTTCTATTGTGACGACCAATGGGTGTTTTTTTATTTTTTCTGTGGGGAACTGATGGTGTGCCTTGGCAATTTTAAAATATTGAGGGTAATTCCAAGTTGATCGCAGCAGGACATTTTTTAGCAGTTGGGCAAAACCATGTGCACTGCAGGGGGTGAAGATATAACATTTGCAGAGGAGTTAGATTTGGGTGGGTTATTTTGTTTCTGTGCAGGGTAAATACTGGCTGCTTTATTTTTACACTGCAATTTAGATTGCAGATTGAACTCACCACACCCAAATCTATCTCTCTCTGCACATGTTATATCTGCCTCCCCTGCAGTGCACATGGTTTTGCCCAACTGCTAACAAATTTAATGCTGCGATCAACTTGGAATTACCCCCATTGTGTTAGGATCTCCTGCTCTGTGCTGCCACGTCGCCATGGCAACCGGGAGGCAAGTGTTAGCGAAGTAACCTGAGCGCAGCTGATACTCCTGTCCGGGTTTTTACTGTGTAGTGGTTACAGGCTCTGTGCACGGCAGGGAATCCGGTGCTGGTTTTGTGCTCACAGTCTGTGAGGTCTGAGTGGGATGTGGACAGCACCTGCTATATAAACCATCCTCTCAGGCTAGGCAAATGCTGCTGAATCTTTGTTTGTTAGTCAGTTCCAGAGAGTTAGCTAGTACTGTGTGACTTTGTATTTACTTGTTGCTTACTGCGAATAGGCCTTGGGATTCGGTACTTCATTCTGCCAATCCGGACCTAGCAGTAAGACTGGAGTCAGTTGTTTGACCTGCTGGGGTTCTTTTGCTATTCTGTGAACCCAGCAGGTTTGCGGCTGTACTCTCAGACCTGCTTGCTTAATCCTCCCTCACTGTGCAGGGCGTCCAGGTGTCAGTTTAGTGGCAGTAAGCTGAACCTGTGCCCTGCAAGTGGGGGTTAGGATTGTGGATACTCTCCTTGTGTCTATATTTCTATCTCTGACCAAGGAGTTTATTCCCACACCCGTTGGTAACCCTTTGGGGTTTTTTCTGTTGCTCTTAGCAACATCATTTCAGGTGCTCCACATGTTAAATCACTACACATCACTTTATTGTCCGCCCTATTCCATCTGAGCATTCCTGACACTAGGGAGACACCCAATTCCTGAGCCTTTGGGCTTCTCCGTTCATTTTGTGTTTATTAGTTATTCCATCACCTCCTGTGTATGTTATACTGTCTGTGAGTTTGTTTGCTTCGCTTCCCTCTCTGTTCATACACCGGTATACTCCTGTTAGCACTGGTGTGCGTAACACATTGTTCAGTGTGCCACGAGTAAAAAAAGGTTTAAAATCACTGCTCTAATGTATTACTATCCTTTTTGAAGATATGGCCTCCAGAATTGAACGCAGTATTCTAGATGAGGCTGTACCAGTGACCTATACATTGGCATTATTATTACTTCTTTTTTATCTGATGCTGATTCCTCTCCCAATGCAGCCAAGTATCTGACTAGGCTTCCTCATTTCTTTGTTACATTGCTTATCTTCCTTTAAGTCACCTGAAATAATGACACATAGATCCCTTTCCTCCTCAGTAGTCTCCAGTATAGTGCCATTAATACTATATTTAGCTTTTGGATTTTTGAGACCCAAGTGCATGATTTTTTATTTTTGGCATTAAACTGTAATTGCCACACTCTTGACCATTCCTCTAGTCCACAGGTTCTCAAACTCGGTCCTCAGGACCCCACACAGTTCATGTTTTGCAGGACTCCTCGCAGAATCACAAGTTAAATAATTAGCTCCACATGTGGCCCTTTTAAAATGTGTCAGTGAGTAATTAATACACCTGTGCACCTGCTGGGTTACCTGCAAAACATGCACTGTGTGGGGTCCTGAGGAACGAGTATGAGAACCTATGCTCTAGTCTACCTAGATCCTCAATCATTTGTTTTACCCCACCTGGTGTGTCTACCCTGTTACATACCTTTGTGTCATCTGCAAAGAGGCATACTTTCCCTTTAATGCCATTTGCAGTGTCACCAATAAAGATATTAAAAAGCACTGGTCTAAGTACAGATCCCTGGTTTACTCCACTGGTAACATTTTCCTTCTGTGAATGCACTTCTTTTACCGCAACTCTCTGTTTTCTATCCGGCAACCAAGATCTTATCCTTTCAATAATCCTAGTATCCAATTCCAAGCTTTCAAGTTTATTTAGCAGTTTCAGATGTGGGACAGTGTCAAAAGCCTTACTAAAGTCTAGGTAAGTTATATCCACAGCTCCATCTTTATCCATAACTTTAGTCACATAGTCAAAAAAGTCAATATGATTTGTTTGACATGCTCTCCCCACAGTGAAGCCATGCTGTCTGGGATCCTGTAAATTGCTGGATTTGAGATTGTCTACAATTCTTTCTTTTAAGAGAGTTTCCATCAATTTCCCTACTGCTGATGTAAGACTCACTGGTCTGTAGTTGTTTGACTCTTCCTTGCTTCCACTTTTGTGTAGTGGGACTATGTTCACTCTTTTCCAGTTCTCTGGAATTACTCCTGTAGCTAATGACTGGTTGAATCATTCTGTCAACGGTGCAACCAACACCTCATTAAGTTCTTGTAGTATCCTTGGATGTATCCCATCTGGCCCCATAGATTTGTCCACTTTCAGCTTTGAGAGTTCTGTTAGGACTTTCTCCTCTGTAAATGTACTTGTTTCATTTGAGAGTCATTGATCCTCCAAGAGAGTCATTGATCCTCCAGGAGGAGGGAGGAGGACAAGGAGCAAAAGATGAGAGGTCCGCAGTTATATGGCAATGATCCTACCAAACCATAGGATGAATTTGGGTGGACATAAGTTTAAAGGAAAGATTATGACTAAGAAGGATCATTCCAATCCTGGATTAGGACATATGGACAATAGAATAAAAAGTGCAATATTTGGCCATGAGGTCAATAAGTCTAAAGGAGTCATAGAGTAAATGGCGCTTAAGGAGAGAAAGTAGTGCTTTTGAAGTAAGGGCTTGCATTTTAAAGTGATAGCTTGGATTTTTAAGTGTAAGTGAGTTGGAAATAGCAGAAGGGACGCTTCTGGTGGGGAAAGAGCCAACCGCTGCTGCCAGCAGGTACTACCAGGGACCCACAATCGGCCTGCTGGGTCTGAATCCACTGCTGAGCTGCACAAGGGGGCTATGAAGACTGCTGCTGCAGACATCAGAGGAGAGGACGGAAGGGGACGGAGACTGCTGAATAAAAGCAAAGGAACCGGTGACTACTGCTGCATAAAAGCAAAGGACTAGGGGACGCAAAGGATAGATAAGTATAAGCTCAACTTCATTATTCTAAAGTGAGTGTTTTGCCTAGATTGTTTTGCTTCTCTATTTCTTCTTAAGTAACAGGGAGTTAGACCTTTCAAAAATATGGGTGGGGCTGGGATAGGCGATTTCACTCAGTGCATGTCGTGCAAAATGTACGCGCACGTGGAGCTACCGGCCCAGTGTGATTACATCTGCATG
Organism: Pseudophryne corroboree; assembly: GCF_028390025.1. Taxonomy (NCBI): domain Eukaryota; kingdom Metazoa; phylum Chordata; class Amphibia; order Anura; family Myobatrachidae; genus Pseudophryne; species Pseudophryne corroboree. The sequence goes on along the minus strand of NC_086444.1, from coordinate 1,215,011,362 downwards.
AGGTGTGTGCGAACGGTTGCCCTGGCAGCCCAGGTAACTGATCTAGAGCAAACCGATACGCGACTGAGGGAGATTTACAATCTCGAGCGAACGGTGGAGAAGTTGCGGGAGGGGTCACTGGTAGAAGAGGATGATGATCAGGTAGCTAGCTGGGTCACAGTTAGACGGAAGAAAAAGAGGGGGAAGCTCAACATCTCCGAACTATCAAACCCGAACAAATTTGCCCGACTGGACAAGAAATCGGAGGATGATAGTGAGAAAATGACGGTGCTGGGGGAGACTGCTTCCTCTAGCATCCAGAGGAGCGGTCCCTCTGGCGCAGTTGGGATAAAAGATAGTGAGGTACCTAGTCAGATTGTGGTGGTAGGGGATTCTATCATCAGGAAGACAGATACGGCAATCTGCTACCGGGACCGTGATCACTGTACAGTCTGTTGTCTCCCGGGTGTTCAGGTATGGCACATTGCGGACCAGGTAGATAGATTGTTGGGAGGGGCTGGGAAAGACCCGGCAGTCTTGGTGCACGTTGGCACCAATGACAAAGTTAACGGAAGGTGTGATGTCCTTAAGGAAGACTACAGGGCCTTAGGAAAGAAACTTAAGGCAAGGACATCTAAGGTAATATTCTCAGAAATATTACCCGTGCCACGCGCTAGTCCAGGGAGGCAGAGGGAGATTAGGGAGGCAAATGTGTGGTTTAGGGATCGGTGCAGGAAAGAGGGGTTTGTGTTCCTGCAACACTGGCGGACTTCTCAGTCAGGCGCCATCTCTTTTGTTGTGATGGATTGCACCTGAATAAGGAGGGGGCAGCAGTGCCGGGGGAAGGATGGTTAGAAGGTTGGAGGAGATTTTAAACTAGGAGCCTGGGGGGAGGGTTTAGCAAGAAACTACGGGTCATGCAGTGAGAATAGTGGGGATGGTGGTAGTAAACGAAATGGGGGAGGGTAAGAGCAGCTGGTAAGGTTACTAACATGGGTACTAAAAGATATTTTACAAAAGCACTAAATAATGACGATTACAGGTCATCGTTGCTACATACGGTGAAAGATGTCCCTAACGCAAGGGGAAATACTTATCTTAGTTGTATGTATGTGAACACTAGAAGCATTACTGGTAAAAAGGGCGAACTAGAAATACTTGCAGCAAGCAAACAGTATGATGATATAGGCATCACTGAAACTTGGTGGGACGAATCTCATGATTGGACAGTCAATCTAGAGGGCTATACGCTGTTTAGGAGAGACAGACTAAATAAAAAGGGTGGAGGGGTGTGTCTTTACGTAAAGCCATTTTTAAAACCTGATATATGGGAAGATATTCAGGAGGGGACTGTAGACACTGTCGAGATGTTATGGGTAGAAATTGCATGCGGGGATAAAGGAATTAAAAAGTTGGTATTGGGTGTATGCTATAGGCCGCCTGGTATTAATGTATCTGATGAGGAATTGTTACTGAAGCAAATTGAAAGAGCAGCAGGAGTAGGTGACATAGTAGTGATGGGAGATTTTAACTATCCAGAGATAAACTGGAAAAATGATTCATGTGACACTGCTAGGGGTAATATGTTTTTAAACAAACTAAATGATAACTACTTAGTTCAACTAATTGAGGAACCAACTAGGTACAATGCAATCTTAGACCTGGTATTAACAAACAATGGGGTTTTAGTATAAGGTATTATAGTAGGGGAACCCATTGGAAACAGCAACCACAATATGGTCACATTCAATATCAGTTTTCATACTGGATCGACTAGGACTCCTAACTTTAGCAAAGCAATTTTTGAAAAGATGAGGGTATTTTTCAGGGATATTGAATGGGAAGGTTTGTTTCTCGGAAAAACTACAGAGAAATGGGATGTACTAAAATTCCTGCTAGCTAAAAATACTCTCAAATTTATTCCTACGAGCAGCAAAAAAAGGAATAAAAATCATAAACCGATGTGGCTTAACAAAAAGATAAAGGAACTTATGGACAAGAAAAGGAGAGAATTTAAAAAATACAAATATGACGAGGAAACGGAGTCATTTCAGCACTATAAGGAATGTAACGAAATAGGCAAAAATTAAATAAGAGCGGCTAAAGTAGAAACTGAGAAACTAGTAGCAAAGGAAAGCAAAGCAAATCCCCAAAAAATATTTAAATACATTAATAGCAAGAGATTAAAGAAGGTGAGTATAGGCCCTTTAAAGACAAATTGGGAGTCTTAAGCAAAAATGATAATGACATAGCGGACACACTAAATGAGTTTTTTTATCAACAGTATTTACTAGAGAGGACCCAATTCAGGGTCTAACACACAATCTGAATAATGAGAATATCCCACTGATAGGTAATTATTTAAGCGAGGAGGTAGTCTGTGACCGATTAAAACATTAAAAGATTAATAAGTCACCGGGTCCCGATGGAATTCACCCAAGGGATCTAATGGAGCTCTGAACTTGCAAAACCGCTATTTTTGATCTTTAAGGATTCAGTAATATCAGGTATGGTTCCCAAAGACTGACATATAGCGGAAGTAGTGCTTATATTCAAAAAGGGAAGTAAAGCTGAACCAGGTAATTATAGACCAGTTAGTCTTACATCTATGGTGGGGAAAGTATTGGAAGGTATTCTAAGAGATAGTATTCAGAAGTTCCTTGAAGTCAATAAGGTCATTAAAAGGAATCAACATGGATTTGTGAAGGACAGATCCTGTCAAACCAACTTACTTGGCTTTTATGAAACAGTAAGCGCAAACCTAGATCAGGGTAAAGAGGTGGATGTAATCTTTTTAGACTTTGCGAAACCTTTCGACACTGTACCGCACATGAGACTTATCTACAAGCTACAATAAATAGGGATGGGAGGCACAATATGCACTTGGAGAAAAAATTGTTAGATAATAGGGAGCAGCGCATTGTGGTCAATGGGTCTTTTTCAAATTGGACTGAAGTGCTAAGTGGTGTGCCACAAGGCTCAGTATTAGGACCGCTATTGTTCAATAACAGAAGGTCTAGAGAGCATGGTGTAAATTTTTGCAGATGATACCAAATTGTGTAAAGTTATAAATACGGAGGGGGATGCTGAGTCGCTTCAGAATGACGAAGTTAAATTAAAAGCATGGGCAGCGAAATGTAGAATGCACTTCAATACAGACAAGTGTAAGGTAATGCACTGTGGTAACAAGAACAAAAATAACACCTACATACTAAACGGGGTAAAATTAGGGGATTCTGTACTGGAAAAGGACTTAGGTGTCCTCATAGATAGTAAACTAAGCAGTAGTACCCAAAGTAGGATTGCAGCAAAGAAGGCTAATAAGGTATTAGCATGCATAAAACTGGGAATTGATGCTAGGGACGAGAGTGTTATTCTCCCGTTGTATAAATCACTAGTGAGGCCACACCTTAAATACTGTGTACAATTCTAGGCACCATACTACAAAAATTATATCATGGAGCTAGAAAAGGTTCAGAGGCGGGCGACCAAACTAATTAAGGGCATGGAGATGCTGGAATCTGAGGAAAGGCTTGCAAGGCTAGGCATGTTTACATTGGAAAAGAGGAGACTAGAGGGGACATGATCAACATCTACAAATATATAAGGGGACAATACACAGATCTTGCGCAGGACCTGTGTTTGGTTAGATCAACACAGAGAACTCGTGGACACTCGCTCAGGTTAGGGGAGAGGAGATTCCGCACAATACGGTGTAAAGGCTTTTTCACGTTAAGGACGATACGTGTTTGGAATTCCCTGCCTGAGGGAGTTGTAATGGCCGACTCAGTCAACACATTTAAGAATGGATTAGATAAATTCCTAATGGATAAGGATATCCAGGGTTATGGTGCATAGTCACGCACTATAGTTATTATAAAAAAGGGATAAAACGTAACGGCAGTCATCAGCATCAGTCAAAATGTTATACCAAATAATCCTGTATAGGAGACCACAAATAGGTTGAACTCGATGCACAATTGTCTTTTTTCAACCTTAGATACTATGTTACTATGTAGAGGGAGAGTTATTCATAGAGCGAGCAGAAGAGGCAGATTTATCTAATGCGCTATCTAGTACCTCATTAAAGTCACCAGCTATAATGATTTCTCCTTTACAAATGTTAAAAATCTGAGCATTTAATCTTCTAAAAAAAATGCCCTTGGTTTTGGTTAAGAGCATATACATTTATTAAAATTCAAAGGGTGTTGTTAAGTTTCCCCACAAGGATAAGCCATCTACCTTCCATGCCTATATGAGTATCTAGGCGTTCAAACATTAGATGAGAGGCGAACAAAATTGAGACCACTCGATTTTTCTGCTTGCATGGAAGTTGAGGGGTAATGACTTAGATTTTAAATCTGGATGTAAGTACTCTTTAAAATGGGTCTGCTGCAAAAAGACCAGTTCACCTTTAAACTGCTTAAGTGAGATAAAAAGTTTTGTCCATTTGAAGGGCTCTTCAGACCTTTGACATTTTGCGAATAGATTCTAAAAGCAATAGTTCTCATAATCTTGGGCTGTCTCAAGTCCTCCTATCGGAGTCTCCATAGTTACAAAAAACCATATCAAAGATATTATGGGCACAAAGAAATACCAGCATTTCACAGTATAACCTAAGAGACCTCGAAAGAAGGAAAAATAAAGTGTAGTAGACAGGGATTGGGAAAAATGGGGGCGTAAGGGAAGTTGGGAACCAGAAGAGATTACATCTCGGAGAACATGGCCTGAGCAGCTCGATAACATCTGGAAGCTTAAACTCTCGTAAAATTAAACACTGTGGATACAGCAATAGCTCCTAGGAATATGGTGTGATTTCACTCAAGAGGGTCCGCATGTACTGATACATTACATTAATGGAACAATAATTAGCTATCTCAGTAAAATAGCAGAAAAGGTGAAACAGTAACTGTCGGGAAAGACAATATGAAAGCTAGATATTAAACAACACCCTGCTAGTTACGGATTTATTCTATAAGGAGACCGGGCAAATCGGGTAGAATGGGCTCGAGAAATCAGGGTGGGGGTCCATATATGCAGATGTTCTAGTGGAAGGCACCTTCGACCCGTCGCTTTTGAGAGGATGCCGAGGAGTAGTAACTGGCTTATCGGGCTGAGCGGCTTACTTCTTAGACACTGAGTCAACAGATGTGGCCGGGACAACAAGGCCCAAGGTTTCCAGAAGTTGGTTTGTCTCTTCCAGGTTTTAGCTGAGTGGATAGATTTTGATGCCAGATCTGGATGCGGAAGGGGAAGCCCCATCTGTAGTTAATATAATTGTCCCTAAACACTGAGGTGATAGGCTTAAAATCCTTCCTGTTAAGCAATGTAGCTGGGGCAATGTCCTGGTAAATTTGGAGAGAGTGCCCTTGAAATGACACCTTGGGAAGTTTCCTTGACTCTCGTAGAATATCTTCTTTAGCTGTAAAGTAATGGCAGCGCAAAATGATATCTCTAGGTTGAGAGGAATCTTATGACCGAGGTTGTGGAGCTCTTTGTGCTCTATCAATCAACAGATGATCTTCTGGATTTGCAGGTGAGAGATGTGAGAAGAGCTTTTTAAGAGAGTTGTCTAATAGGGCCAGGTCAATTTCCTCCGGAATGTCTCTAAAGGTATGTACACACGGCGCGGTGTGCCGTTTGCCCGGAGGCCGGTCCCGCCGATATAGTCAATGTTGGAATGCCTGCACAGTCTATTTTTTCTTGCGATGCCGATCTTGCGGGACCGTGCATTGGCATTGCAAGCTGTGTACAAATGGTGTGATATGCACTTTCCTTCCTTTCGTTTTTAAATATATAATCAAAATTGTAAGAACAGTTAAGTGCTTATCGCACCGTGTGTACACACCTTTATACAGAGATTATTACATCTCGCTCTGTTGTCTTGGTCTGTTGTCTTGGTCTTCTTGATGGTCCAAAAGAAGCTGGACTTCCTGTTTTAAGGTTTGCAGCTCATTTCCTAGATCTTGTTGAGAATAAACCACATCATCGACCTTAGATTCCAGGTGGTCTGTTCTATCACCAAAATCATTTCATTTGGCTTTGAGAGAGCTAACCACATTATGTACTGAAGTTTGCACTGCTTGTACAGATGTTCTTTTTTCCTGGTCCTCATGAAAGAGTGACTGCAAGTCTTTTCTAATTAATTGAGAATGGCCAGAATCTTCAAAGTCTGATGTGTCATGGATCGAAAGGGTCGACCCTTTCAGAGTTTTGTCTGATAAAAAGGCAAATTTTTTAAGGCTTTGAGTCAGGTCTGATCCACCTTTGTTACAGTTGCCCTTAGGCATGGCGAAGAGGTGCTCTGTAGAGATTGGCATCGGTCCTGTAGAGGGTAGTTAGGTAAATCACTTTGGTAAGGAGGCTAAGCATTATCTATAGTGTCACATTTAGTGTAGAAGTGTGGACCCATGACTCAGGGCAATACTAGGAGATCACATCATGAAGTCAATTTTCCTTTTCTTATGCGGCTAGAAAAGAGTGTCCTTTAACGATCCAGTCACAAAAATCAGAGACTGCTGCAGCCCAGTCTGCAATGATTATCAAGACCAGAGTGGACTTGTGATCCCCACAGGGCTGGCAGTCACAAGTCTTAAATATGTGGGGCCCACAGGGGGAACCAGGATTTAGGGAAGCCCTCTCTTTCTTCTGAAAGGGACCCTCAAGGAAGCTACCACAGGGTATCCAGGTGCTGCATCAGGGAGCTGAGAGAGCTGCAGTGCTGCTTTGTTTCTAGCGGCGCAGCATACACAGCCGCGCCGTGCCCTAAATGTCCCCAGCTACTAGCCATTGGAGGGTGAGTCAAATTTTTAAGAGAACACAGTAGGGCTATGAAAGGCACCCAATAGCAGAATATTATTAAATGGAGGTGCATTATGAATTATGAAATGATCTGAACTCCCTCATCTGCAGCTGCCAGAGGAGGGAGTTCAGATCATTACATAAAATAATAATTACCCAAAAGTTTCAGAGTCTTGGATGCAATATTATATATATCTGGGTAAAATAACCATTAATTCCAAAGGGTGCTTTTGCTAACAATAATGTACACTATATAGGCAGCATCTCATAGTAACCTTAGATGCTGTTGTGGAAGTTATAATGGTATTAATCATCTCTAACAATAGTGGTAGAATTGTAGAGCCAGACCCTTTCCACTACTAACACAGTGACCCTCAGCTCTACAGCTGCTCACAGTATCCAAGGGAGTCCAATCTCCTGACAGCACCCGCCGCTGACTGGTACCCGGCAATCTGTCACCGTTTTACCCCATGCAGCAGGCAGAGGAAAAAGTCCTTTAGCGGGTGGAGGGCAGGCGGTTTGGGGGAAAGACACAGGGTAGGAGAGTCTCGTGTCCGGCGCAGACGGGTTACACAGCACGTGCCTCGGAGCCTTCTCCGAAATCGAGGTCGTGGCACAATCGCGGCAGTTAGAGTGTGATCTGCAAGGTGACATGGAGCCACTGCATTTGCAGCAAACACCTACAGCAGTTACTAGTAGTGCTGAGAAGATTGAGGGCTAGCGACCTCCGTCCCCTAATTGCTGGTTTATAGAGCTAATATGTAATACTATTAGATGGCATTTTGCATTTTGCCGGAGCTCACAGCCCACATGTCCGACTCGTTGGATTTTTTAAAACTTGGAGACCCCTTGGTATTAGGTCCCCATCTTAATATTTCTGGAGTGATACCTGGTCCCACCAGTGCCTTGTTTCTGTATTACAAAGATTCTCCAACTTATTAAAAAGTCTTTGCATGTTCCCTGTTCCAGAGTCTATCTTATATTCCAACCTAGCTGGACCTGCCCCATTTTTCCTCTCCAATCTATCTGTAAGGCATTTTAAAGTTGCCATCTTGAATATATTTTATTTGATCTGCAGCCTGGTATGAGTAAAATTGGTAAGAAGAAAGAAAAAATAATGTTTTTATTAGAGATGAGCGCCTGAAATTTTTCGGGTTTTGGGTTCGGTTCCGCGGCCGTGTTTTGGGTTCGACCGCGTTTTGGCAAAACCTCACCGAATTTTTTTTGTCGGATTCGGGTGTGTTTTGGATTCGGGTGTTTTTTTAAAAAAACACTAAAAAACAGCTTAAATCATAGAATTTGGGGGTCATTTTGATCCCATATTATTATTAACCTCAAAAACCATAATTTCCACTCATTTTCAGTCTATTCTGAATACCTCACACCTCACAATATTATTTTTAGTCCTAAAATTTGCACCAAGGTCGCTGGATGACTAAGCTAAGCGACACTAGTGGCCGACACAAACACCTGGCCCATTTAGGAGTGGCACTGCAGTGTCACGCAGGATGTCCCTTCCAAAAAACCCTCCCCAATCAGCACATGACGCAAAGAAAAAAAGAGGCGCAATGAGGTAGCTGACTGTGTGAGTAAGATAAGCGACCCTAGTGGCCGACACAAACACCGGGCCCATTTAGGAGTGGCACTGCAGTGTCACGCAGGATGTCCCTTCCAAAAAACCCTCCCCAATCAGCACATGACGCAAAGAAAAAAAGAGGCGCAATGAGGTAGCTGACTGTGTGAGTAAGATTAGCGACCCTAGTGGCCGACACAAACACCGGGCCCATTTAGGAGTGGCACTGCAGTGTCACGCAGGATGTCCCTTCCAAAAAACCCTCCCCAATCAGTACATGACGCAAAGAAAAAAAGAGGCGCAATGAGGTAGCTGACTGTGTGAGTAAGATTAGCGACCCTAGTGGCCGACACAAACACCGGGCCCATTTAGGAGTGGCACTGCAGTGTCACGCAGGATGTCCCTTCCAAAAAACCCTCCCCAAACAGCACATGACGCAAAGAAAAATAAAAGAAAAAGAGGTGCAAGATGGAATTGTCCTTGGGCCCTCCCACCCACCCTTATGTTGTATAAACAAAACAGGACATGCACACTTTAACCAACCCATCATTTCAGTGACAGGGTCTGCCACACGACTGTGACTGATATGACGGGTTGGTTTGGACCCCCCCCAAAAAAGAAGCAATTAATCTCTCCTTGCACAAACTGGCTCTACAGAGGCAAGATGTCCACCTCATCATCACCCTCCGATATATCACCGTGTACATCCCCCTCCTCACAGATTATCAATTCGTCCCCACTGGAATCCACCATCTCAGCTCCCTGTGTACTTTGTGGAGGCAATTGCTGCTGGTCAATGTCTCCGCGGAGGAATTGATTATAATTCATTTTAATGAACATCATCTTCTCCACATTTTCTGGATGTAACCTCGTACGCCGATTGCTGACAAGGTGAGCGGCGGCACTAAACACTCTTTCGGAGTACACACTTGTGGGAGGGCAACTTAGGTAGAATAAAGCCAGTTTGTGCAATGGCCTCCAAATTGCCTCTTTTTCCTGCCAGTATAAGTATGGACTGTGTGACGTGCCTACTTGGATGCGGTCACTCATATAATCCTCCACCATTCTTTCAATGGTGAGAGAATCATATGCAGTGACAGTAGACGACATGTCCGTAATCGTTGTCAGGTCCTTCAGTCCGGACCAAATGTCAGCATCAGCAGTCGCTCCAGACTGCCCTGCATCACCGCCAGCGGGTGGGCTCGGAATTCTGAGCCTTTTCCTCGCACCCCCAGTTGCGGGAGAATGTGAAGGAGGAGATGTTGACAGGTCGCGTTCCGCTTGACTTGACAATTTTCTCACCAGCAGGTCTTTCAACCCCAGCAGACTTGTGTCTGCCGGAAAGAGAGATCCAAGGTAGGCTTTAAATCTAGGATCGAGCACGGTGGCCAAAATGTAGTGCTCTGATTTCAACAGATTGACCACCCGTGAATCCTTGTTAAGCGAATTAAGGGCTCCATCCACAAGTCCCACATGCCTAGCGGAATCGCTCCGTGTTAGCTCCTCCTTCAATGTCTCCAGCTTCTTCTGCAAAAGCCTGATGAGGGGAATGACCTGACTCAGGCTGGCAGTGTCTGAACTGACTTCACGTGTGGCAAGTTCAAAGGGCATCAGAACCTTGCACAACGTTGAAATCATTCTCCACTGCGCTTGAGACAGGTGCATTCCACCTCCTATATCGTGCTCAATTGTATAGGCTTGAATGGCCTTTTGCTGCTCCTCCAACCTCTGAAGCATATAGAGGGTTGAATTCCACCTCGTTACCACTTCTTGCTTCAGATGATGGCAGGGCAGGTTCAGTAGTTTTTGGTGGTGCTCCAGTCTTCTGTACGTGGTGCCTGTACGCCGAAAGTGTCCCGCAATTTTTCTGGCCACCGACAGCATCTCTTGCACGCCCCTGTCGTTTTTTAAATAATTCTGCACCACCAAATTCAAGGTATGTGCAAAACATGGGACGTGCTGGAATTTGCCCATATTTAATGCACACACAATATTGCTGGCGTTGTCCGATGCCACAAATCCACAGGAGAGTCCAATTGGGGTAAGCCATTCCGCGATGATCTTCCTCAGTTGCCGTAAGAGGTTTTCAGCTGTGTGCGTATTCTGGAAACCGGTGATACAAAGCGTAGCCTGCCTAGGAAAGAGTTGGCGTTTGCGAGATGCTGCTACTGGTGCCGCCGCTGCTGTTCTTGCGGCGGGAGTCCATACATCTACCCAGTGGGCTGTCACAGTCATATAGTCCTGACCCTGCCCTGCTCCACTTGTCCACATGTCCGTGGTTAAGTGGACATTGGGTACAACTGCATTTTTTAGGACACTGGTGAGTCTTTTTCTGACGTCCGTGTACATTCTCGGTATCGCCTGCCTAGAGAAGTGGAACCTAGATGGTATTTGGTAACGGGGGCACACTGCCTCAATAAATTGTCTAGTTCCCTGTGAACTAACGGCGGATACCGGACGCACGTCTAACACCAACATAGTTGTCAAGGCCTCAGTTATCCGCTTTGCAGCAGGATGACTGCTGTGATATTTCATCTTCCTCGCAAAGGACTGTTGAACAGTCAATTGCTTACTGGAAGTAGTACAAGTGGGCTTACGACTTCCCCTCTGGGATGACCATCGACTCCCAGCAGCAACAACAGCAGCGCCAGCAGCAGTAGGCGTTACACGCAAGGATGCATCGGAGGAATCCCAGGCAGGAGAGGACTCGTCAGAATTGCCAGTGACATTGCCTGCAGGACTATTGGCATTCCTGGGGAAGGAGGAAATTGACACTGAGGGAGTTGGTGGGGTGGTTTGCGTGAGCTTGGTTACAAGAGGAAGGGATTTACTGGTCAGTGGACTGCTTCCGCTGTCACCCAAAGTTTTTGAACTTGTCACTGACTTATTATGAATGCGCTGCAGGTGACGTATAAGGGAGGATGTTCCGAGGTGGTTAACGTCCTTACCCCTACTTATTACAGCTTGACAAAGGGAACACACGGCTTGACACCTGTTGTCCGCATTTCTGTTGAAATAGTTCCACACCGAAGAGCTGATTTTTTTGGTATTTTCACCAGGCATGTCAACGGCCATATTCCTCCCACGGACAACAGGTGTCTCCCCGGGTGCCTGACTTAAACAAACCACCTCACCATCAGAATCCTCCTGGTCAATTTCCTCCCCAGCGCCAGCAACACCCATATCCTCCTCATCCTGGTGTACTTCAACACTGACATCTTCAATCTGACTATCAGGAACTGGACTGCGGGTGCTCCTTCCAGCACTTGCAGGGGGCGTGCAAATGGTGGAAGGCGCATGCTCTTCACGTCCAGTGTTGGGAAGGTCAGGCATCGCAACCGACACAATTGGACTCTCCTTGTGGATTTGGGATTTCGAAGAACGCACAGTTCTTTGCGGTGCTACTGCTTTTGCCAGCTTGAGTCTTTTCATTTTTCTAGCGAGAGGCTGAGTGCCTCCATCCTCATGTGAAGCTGAACCACTAGCCATGAACATAGGCCAGGGCCTCAGCCGTTCCTTGCCACTCCGTGTGGTAAATGGCATATTGGCAAGTTTACACTTCTCCTCCGACAATTTTATTTTAGGTTTTGGAGTCCTTTTTTTACTGATATTTGGTGTTTTGGATTTGACATGCTCTGTACTATGACATTGGGCATCGGCCTTGGCAGACGACGTTGCTGGCATTTCATCGTCTCGGCCATGACTAGTGGCAGCAGCTTCAGCACGAGGTGGAAGTGGATCTTGATCTTTCCCTAATTTTGGAACCTCAACATTTTTGTTCTCCATATTTTAATAGGCACAACTAAAAGGCACCTCAGGTAAACAATGGAGATGGATGGATACTAGTATACAATTATGGACGGACTGCCGAGTGCCGACACAGAGGTAGCTACAGCCGTGAACTACCGTACTGTACTGTGTCTGCTGCTAATATAGACTGGTTGATAAAGAGATGTCGTAGTATGTATGTATGTATGTATGTATGAAGAAGAAAGAAAAAAAAACCACGGTTAGGTGGTATACAATTATGGACGGACTGCCGAGTGCCGACACAGAGGTAGCCACAGCCGTGAACTACCGTACTGTACTGTGTCTGCTGCTAATATAGACTGGTTGATAAAGAGATGTCGTAGTATGTATGTATGTATGAAGAAGAAAGGAAAAAAAAACCACGGGTAGGTGGTATACAATTATGGACGGACTGCCGAGTGCCGACACAGAGGTAGCCACAGCCGTGAACTACCGTACTGTACTGTGTCTGCTGCTAATATAGACTGGTTGATAAAGAGATGTAGTAGTATGTATGTATAAAGAAGAAAGAAAAAAAAACCACGGGTAGGTGGTATACAATTATGGACGGACTGCCGAGTGCCGACACAGAGGTAGCCACAGCCGTGAACTACCGTACTGTACTGTGTCTGCTGCTAATATAGACTGGTTGATAAAGAGATGTCGTAGTATGTATGTATGAAGAAGAAAGAAAAAAAAAACACGGTTAGGTGGTATACAATTATGGACGGACTGCCGAGTGCCGACACAGAGGTAGCCACAGCCGTGAACTACCGTACTGTACTGTGTCTGCTGCTAATATAGACTGGTTGATAAAGAGATGTCGTAGTATGTATGTATAAAGAAGAAAGAAAAAAAAACCACGGTTAGGTGGTATACAATTATGGACGGACTGCCGAGTGCCGACACAGAGGTAGCCACAGCCGTGAACTACCGTACTGTACTGTGTCTGCTGCTAATATAGACTGGTTGATACAGAGATGTCGTAGTATGTATGTATGAAGAAGAAAGAAAAAAAACCCACGGTTAGGTGGTATACAATTATGGACGGACTGCCGAGTGCCGACACAGAGGTAGCCACAGCCGTGAACTACCGTACTGTAGTGTGTCTGCTGCTAATATAGACTGGTTGATAAAGAGATGTCGTAGTATGTATGTATAAAGAAGAAAGAAAAAAAAAACCACGGTTAGGTGGTATACAATTATGGACGGACTGCCGAGTGCCGACACAGAGGTAGCCACAGCCGTGAACTACCGTACTGTACTGTGTCTGCTGCTAATATAGACTGGTTGATAAAGAGATGTAGTAGTATGTATGTATAAAGAAGAAAGAAAAAAAAACCACGGGTAGGTGGTATACAATTATGGATGGACTGCCGAGTGCCGACACAGAGGTAGCTACAGCCGTGAACTACCGTACTGTGTCTGCTGCGACTGGATGATAAATAATGATATAAAAAATATATATATATCACTACTGCAGCCGGACAGGTATATATATTATATAATGACGGACCTGCTGGACACTGTCTGTCAGCAGAATGAGTTTTTTAATAGAATAAAAAAAAAACACCACACAAGTGAAGTCACACGACGAGTGTTTAACTTTTTCAGGCAATCACAATATAGTATACTACTAACTATACTGGTGGTCAGTGTGGTCAGTGTTGCCTTATAGGTAATTGTCTGCACTTAGTATAATATTAGGGCAATGGATATTGTCTGAATCAAAATATAATTCATTATAAATAGGCGATGTTACCATAGTGGACAGTATACTGGATATATATAGTAAGGAATAGATATGAAATAAGTTTGAATGTATGAGGTAATGTTTAGCTGATTTAAGAGATTAGGTTTGTGTATGTGTTTATATAGATATACTGTATATTTGTGTTTTACAGCAAGATGGTAAAAAATAGTGTAGGGAACAGGTTTATTCTGCTCTAGTCATAAATAAGGCCAGAGAGGTTACAGTAAGATCAAGAGTCATTGTAGAGAAAAGGTATTAGGCCATAAATGATAATAGGTATGTGACAGAGCTCTGTTGGTCATTGGAATTCACAGGTGTGCTTACAGTAGATCAGAATCTACTGGTTTGTCTATTGTCCAGTGAAGGTTAAAAGCTAGGGAGTATAAATTAACTACTATGAAAAGAGATCACATCCATTGATAAAACATTGTGTAACCGACCCCAGGAAAACTTGTCAATACAACAGAACTTTGGATGAAAAGACATTCCAGATTTTACAATACTATACTTGCTTAAGGCAGTGTGGACACCACACTTTTATGACACCATGCCTCCGTGAACAGGACACGACAGCCCAGTTCAATGTTTGTTTTATTACACCTTGGAATCTGACAAACCTATAATTACCTATTCCATTGGAAACTATGAGAATATGATAGTTTGAATTGGTAAAATATGAGATAAAAGGACCAGACTTGTAGTTAGGAGTTAGAAGGAAGAGGGAGAGGGAGAAGAAGAAGGAGAAGGAAGGAAGTCAGTCAGGAGGAGAAGTCATGGAGAACATGCAGAAGGAATGATTCTTGGGATGGCAATCTTTAACTTGCAAGTATACATTTTATGTTAGCAATTGAAACTGTTTGTGAAACTTATGTCATGTTGTTTTATGTTATGTAACGAAGGAAGCATATATAATTATAATTAGTATATATATCACTACTGTGTATATCTTATTCTGTACGATTTGATCTGCCTGTAAATAAAGAATCATATAAAAAGAGCGGTAATATTCAAGCTTGAACTCTCTTTAAGGAATCTTAACTTAATAACTTCATAAGTCATATGTATAAGGACTGCATATATGTATCAGCCAATTAGTTTGTAAGCCTGACATAATATATTTGCAGATATATATGATAAATGCATATTAATTGAAATATATCCATATATTAAATACCATATATGATATATTAAATATTAATATTCATAAATATGATTCCATAAATCAATATTGGCGACCACGAATTGGACTTGTTATTACTGAATCTGATTATCTGATCTATAATATTTATGAGGAGTAGCAGATGCTATAAGCTGGCTACCAAATCTGCAGAATCACGGTGGGGATGTATCTATGAAAATTTATTACCATTGTGTAATGTCAATTTTGTATTCTGTATAACCTAGGATAAATGTGTTAGTGCAATATACGTTATTTTAACTAACATAATATCTATTAGGAAGCAGCACCAAAGGCTATAAGCCTGCTGGCAAAATACAAGATCACAGTGGAATAGGTTACAAATGAGAATAAAGAATTTAAAGGCCTAGAATAGAAAATGTGCACAGTGGAAAAGAGTATTTCCAAATAAATGTATAAATGTACCAGGTATTAGAGTTTAACCTTAAGACACCGGTCAATCTTAAGGAGAGGATACCTTCAGTACTAAAAACAAAGAATATATAAATTTAGCATTGAAATGTTAAAAATGCAAAAGTTTTCTGTAGCATTTAGAAAAATGCGCAGAACTGCGGCTCTAGAAGCCAAACAGAAATGTAAAGAAGAATCAGGTTCACGTCTTCGTAAGGCGTGCCTGACCATTAATGCAAAAATGCATTCGTTATTTAAGTCCCTTAAACAGAAAAATAAACAGAAAAAGTTTGGGGCAGAAGCGAAAAGCCTGACAGTTTGTAATCAAATTGTCAAGATCTCTGATGAAGAGATAACATCCAGCAAGCAAGCTGAGATAGAAACACCAAACAGGAATAGTGTTGAGGTATGTGAAACTCTGTACACAGAGTCTACAGGAGTCAGAAATGACTTAATCAGTCAAGATCCTAAAATTAAGGAAAGTTACATGTTGCAGGACTGCATCAATGTGCAGCGCATGGAGTCTGCTATGGTCACACAGACCACCAGCAGAACAGCCTCTGTGGTAAAGGAAGAAAGTAGCAATGTGCCGGATGTGTCTATCATCAGACAGCACATTAATGTAAAGGAGGTAGCAGCAATAGGAGATGTCCCCTATACTGTGTCTAGTAAGGGGGAAGATCATTGTAACTCAGATTATGAGTATTCTGCTGAATACACTCTCAGAGTTCCCAATGTAAATGAAGAATTTGTTATGCCCTTAGGCAAAGGTGAATTGTCAGCAGATTTAAACACTGATAGCAGCAGTACAGTGCACACAGGGGTGGGGAAGTTCCCCATGGTGAAAACTCCCATGGCAACCAGAGTTGCAAACCTTGAAATGTATTCACCTGGAAACATGTTTAAAGGGAAAATCCATGAAATTAATTCAGGAATGCATGTTTACAAACAAAGTTCCCAAACTTATGTAACCCCCACAGAGCACTCAGAGACTTCTAGTGATGGTGCAAATGTTTGCATGCTCTCAGAGAGACCACATGCAGAGTGTCATTCTGCAAACCACACACCAATTAACAATGACAAAAAGGATCACCAGGATGAAAATGTTTTTATGCCCTGGTGCCATAACCATTTTATTACAGGTGTGGAAAGACAGAAAGCCCTGGGACCTGCAATACATATTTGGCAAAGTTTAACAAGTTTCTCTCCCCACAAAAGTAGGTTTTTTCAGAAGCTCCAAGATTCTTCCAAACTAAGGAGCCACACCAAGCAGCAAACGCTATGGTTAAAGACAGTCTGGGACCAGGCTGCATCACAAGGGAGTATGGTCACAAGTGAATACGGTAGTATCATTCCTTTACTTGTTAGATCCAATGAAGCCATTGTTTGCTTTGATGTTCAAACAGCCACAGTTTCCAAATTAAACCTGCATCATATCTGCAGCGACAATTGTGCTGTCATTGACACACAATGTGACAGGAAAGATTGGCACAGGCCAGAAACAATTGTTTGTTTGTTATTCAATCGTTAAAAGACACATTTGTAAATTCTGTACCTGATAACATGCAGCAGATAGGACAGAATGCATAGCAAGCTATGTTAAATCACTGTATAAATATCTGTGATAGTCATTGTATGTATTTTTGTTTGATTCATAGTAATCCTGGCAACCTGTATACAGAATGGTGCAAGACTCCAAAAAGACTCCAATTTACAAGGGAAAAGGTCTTCATTAACCCTTTCATCGCTGCTATCCAGCAAAATCTACATAGCATCCCTAAAGACTGATATATGGACAAATCCTCAAGGAGTTTTCCAGTTTCACAAGAAAGGGGAAGGTTTTCATTAACCCTTTCATCACAAGTAATCATTTACTTGTCTTTCAAACTACATGTACACTCCCACAACAGTGTACAGCACATCTCATCACTGTGATTATACAGAACTGTCTCATCCCTTCATATACCTTAATCACATATATGTAAACATTTGTCTGAGATATATTTTATATCATTGCATATATACCTTGTAAATATTTTATGTTTTTTTTATATATTACACAATAGATACTACCTATGCTTCCTTCGTAAAAGCTTCAAAAGTAATTAAATATCTAATACAGGATGGTATACCACGTTATAACAAATTGGGCCGAGATTATTAAGTGGGATGAATAATTCTCTTAATAAAGACTGTCACAAGTCTAAGATAATTATTTGTAGCATAACAGGGTCACTGTATATGCACATGGCTGCATATAAAATAATATTGGATGGAATTAGATATATTTAAAGCCATTCCTAAATGATATTTAATATCTGTTTGAAGCAAAATTATATTCATTTATTGTATTGATAGGATGTTACTATATACACATCAAAAGCATTTTAAATAATTATTAGTCAAAATATAGGTAGGATAGAAAACGCCTTTATATGGGTTAAACTGGTATAAGTTTATGTAAGATTGAGATGTATAAATAGGTACAAGGTAGAATAAGGAGATTTAAGACTGCATGGTAATTTATTCAGTGAGGAAATACAGAACAGAGTAGGTGTACTACTCACAGCCATTTGTGGTACTATTGCCCGAAGACAATTAAGACCTACTATTAACAAGCAAGGAAAGAAAGAAAGAAAGAAAAAAAAAAAAAAAGACTGTTTCATATATGCCTGTTCTATTCAAAATCACAACCTGTTTGTGCAAAAGCAATATGGACACTGGTCACAACTGCGGCATTGGATAAACGCAAAGGAAACAGAACTGCTAAAGACTGTATAAAGACTATTACTATTACTGAGGGTCGTCACAAGTACTGAATGTTCAAGACACAGCACTCGACGTACACAGCCCTCTGCCTCAAACAGCGAAATGGCAAGCAAAGGAGCAGCTGCTACGAAGAATTCTACTTCTAGTAATGGTGCAAATGTTGCAAACGCAAGGCCATAATGCAAACGCAAGGCATCTCCAATTGCAAGCAAACCACGCAGATGACAGTCTTATCCCAGTAAATTGCTACATACAAGAACAGCAAAAATGTCCAAACGTACTGATCCAGATACAGAAAAAAGGTCTACAATTGGGCTATGGTATTCCAAATGTCTGTAGAAATTAGTTTTCCTCATGAATACTGAATAAAAACCTCAGTTTTGTCTGCTTTAGTTAAAAGTAGAATAAGGTTAGGTAAGCTAAGAATTTTTAGAGATTTTTAAAATCATAATGGTTATTATTATTACACTTATGGTATATATTATGGTTACAACGAAAGTTATGTTTGAAGGAATATTTTGAAATGTATTTGGAAGCAATTACGCTAGTTTAATGTGTGGCCAATCAAAAGAATTTCTCATGGCCACAAGGGGGCGACTGTTGCCTTATAGGTAATTGTCTGCACTTAGTATAATATTAGGGCAATGGATATTGTCTGAATCAAAATATAATTCATTATAAATAGGCGATGTTACCATAGTGGACAGTATACTGGATATATATAGTAAGGAATAGATATGAAATAAGTTTGAATGTATGAGGTAATGTTTAGCTGATTTAAGAGATTAGGTTTGTGTATGTGTTTATATAGATATACTGTATATTTGTGTTTTACAGCAAGATGGTAAAAAATAGTGTAGGGAACAGGTTTATTCTGCTCTAGTCATAAATAAGGCCAGAGAGGTTACAGTAAGATCAAGAGTCATTGTAGAGAAAAGGTATTAGGCCATAAATGATAATAGGTATGTGACAGAGCTCTGTTGGTCATTGGAATTCACAGGTGTGCTTACAGTAGATCAGAATCTACTGGTTTGTCTATTGTCCAGTGAAGGTTAAAAGCTAGGGAGTATAAATTAACTACTATGAAAAGAGATCACATCCATTGATAAAACATTGTGTAACCGACCCCAGGAAAACTTGTCAATACAACAGAACTTTGGATGAAAAGACATTCCAGATTTTACAATACTATACTTGCTTAAGGCAGTGTGGACACCACACTTTTATGACACCATGCCTCCGTGAACAGGACACGACAGCCCAGTTCAATGTTTGTTTTATTACACCTTGGAATCTGACAAACCTATAATTACCTATTCCATTGGAAACTATGAGAATATGATAGTTTGAATTGGTAAAATATGAGATAAAAGGACCAGACTTGTAGTTAGGAGTTAGAAGGAAGAGGGAGAGGGAGAAGAAGAAGGAGAAGGAAGGAAGTCAGTCAGGAGGAGAAGTCATGGAGAACATGCAGAAGGAATGATTCTTGGGATGGCAATCTTTAACTTGCAAGTATACATTTTATGTTAGCAATTGAAACTGTTTGTGAAACTTATGTCATGTTGTTTTATGTTATGTAACGAAGGAAGCATATATAATTATAATTAGTATATATATCACTACTGTGTATATCTTATTCTGTACGATTTGATCTGCCTGTAAATAAAGAATCATATAAAAAGAGCGGTAATATTCAAGCTTGAACTCTCTTTAAGGAATCTTAACTTAATAACTTCATAAGTCATATGTATAAGGACTGCATATATGTATCAGCCAATTAGTTTGTAAGCCTGACATAATATATTTGCAGATATATATGATAAATGCATATTAATTGAAATATATCCATATATTAAATACCATATATGATATATTAAATATTAATATTCATAAATATGATTCCATAAATCAATATCAGGTCACTGGTCAGTCACACTGGCAGTGGCACTCCTGCAGCAAAAGTGTGCACTGTTTAATTTTAATATAATATGTACTCCTGGCTCCTGCTATAACCTATAACTGGCACTGCAGTGCTCCCCAGTCTCCCCCACAATTATAAGCTGTGTGAGCTGAGCACAGTCAGATATATAATATATACATAGATGATGCAGCACACTGGGCTGAGCAGTGCACACAGATATGGTATGTGACTGTCTTGTACTCCTGGCTCCTGCTATAACCTATAACTGGCACTGCAGTGCTCCCCAGTCTCCCCCACAATTATAAGCTGTGTGAGCTGAGCACAGTCAGATATATAATATATATACATAGATGATGCAGCACACTGGGCTGAGCAGTGCACACAGATATGGTATGTGACTGTCTTGTACTCCTGGCTCCTGCTATAACCTATAACTGGCACTGCAGTGCTCCCCAGTCTCCCCCACAATTATAAGCTGTGTGAGCTGAGCACAGTCAGATATATAATATATACATAGATGATGCAGGCATGCAGCACACTGGGCTGAGCAGTGCACACAGATATGGTATGTGACTGAGTCACTGTGTGTACCGTTTTTTTCAGGCAGAGAACGGATATATAAAATAAAACAACTGCACTGCTGGTGGTCACTGTGGTCAGTCACTAAACTCTGCACTCTCTTCTACAGTATCAGCCTCAGGTCAATCTCTCTCTCTCTCTCCTAATCTAAATGGAGAGGACGCCAGCCACGTCCTCTCCCTATCAATCTCAATGCACGTGTGAAAATGGCGGCGACGCGCGGCTCCTTATATAGAATCCGAGTCTCGCGAGAATCCGACAGCGTCATGATGACGTTCGGGCGCGCTCGGGTTAACCGAGCAAGGCGGGAAGATCCGAGTCGCTCGGACCCGTGAAAAAAAACATGAAGTTCGTGCGGGTTCGGATTCAGAGAAACCGAACCCGCTCATCTCTAGTTTTTATACCTGGCGCTGATCAAATACTTGTTAGAATAAATTACCTGCAGCTCTCAATATAGTGAGTTACTCTTCTCCCTTTTGATTTACCTGTACCAGACAGAAACAAATAATTACATGAAAGCACTGGTATTCAGTTACAAAAGGGTTTTATTTTTATATTAGTAATATTTTTTTTTTGTTACAGGATTTGAAACAGACTGAATTTTGGGGCAGTTTAGAGTAAGTGATGACACCTAGGCAATGAGCCTGTAGGGTGGCATTTATTGTCGAGTTATGAACAGTAATAAATACAGGTTATTAGGTTAGTAGTAACTACTATTGGTAAGTAAATATGTTATTCTGTTTTGGGAAGATTAAGTTTGAGGTGGAGAGATGACATCCAAGGTGAAATGGGAGAAAGACATTTAGTTACACAGACCAACACTAATGGTGATAAACTGGAGATGATAGTTAGATTTAAACACAATCTGCATAAAGATAATACTGCCATCCAAAAAAGTGGATAAGTGTGCCAGGAAATGAAGTAAAGATTGAGAAAAGAAGATTATTGTTGTATAACAATGTGTAATATTTGAGATTAATAATACTTGCAAACAGTTGTAGTATGGCTGAACAGCGGTCAGGAGATCACCACTCAGCATACTGATGCTGGGATCCTGGCAGCATACCAACGCCGGGATCCCGGCAGGAAGGTGTGAATGCAACAAGCCCCTTGCGGGTTCACTGCGCTTGTCACATGTCTCTCACCATGCTGCGGGCTCGGTGGCGACCTGCGGTCACCACAGGTTCTATTCCGACTCTATAAGTGTCGTGGCCACCCACGTGTGGGAATAGTCCCTGTTGGTCAGCATGCCAACCATCGGGATAGTGAGGGGTGGGATTTTGGTGGAGGTCATGTGACCACTGGTCACATGAATACCACCCCTTGCAAACAGATTCTGCAGTAGCCATGTTCTTCTAGAAAGTGCTAGATAAATAACTAGAGTCTAAGGGCGGTATTCAATAGTTTGAAAAGTCAGTCGCTGTCTGTTTTTTCCTATCTAATAGATATGAAAAAAACAGACACCCAACCGAGTTTTCAAACGTGTGACCATGGCTTGAGTGGAATTGCAAGAGGCACGAGTTGCCTGACCGGCAAGGATCGGGATACTTTGTGCTGAGCACAATCCTGACAGGAAAGGACAAATTCCCTGACATCCTTGGAGAGATTAGGCCACCACACCGAGCAAGAGATTAACTCCAAGGTTTTAGCAATACCAGGATGACCAGCAACCTTACTATCATGAAACTCTGCGAGTACACTGCCTCTCAAGAGCTCAGGAACAAAAAGGCGATCAACAGTAGTATCACTAGGAGCCTACTGCTGAAGCTGGACCAGCTGTGTGAACAAATCCTGTGTGAGGCCGATCTGGATGACGGACGTTGAGACAATGGGAGTTGCGGTAGAGTGGTTATTGTGAGCAGGAAGAAAACAACGTGACAGGGCATCGGCCTTAGTATTTTTAGAACCGGGCCTGTAGGTGATGATGAACTTGAATCATGTGAAAAACAGCGCCCAATGCGCCTGCCGAGCATTAAGCCATTTTGCTGATTCAATATACTTTAGATTCTTGTGGTCAGTGAACACTGTAATGGTATGCTTCGCTCCTTCAAGCCAGTGCCTCCATTCCTCAAAAGCCCATTTGACTGCCAGCAACTCTCGATTACCAACATCATAGTTGGATTCAGCAGAGGAGAGTTTCCTGGGCATGAAGGCACAAGGTTGTAACACCAGAGACTTGGGGTCTTCCTGAGAAAGAATGGCTCCCACTCCAACCTCTGAGGCATCCACCTCGACAATAAAGGGAAGATCAGGGTTGGGGTGTCTGAGAACTGGAGCTGAGACAAAGGCCTGTTTTAGGGCCCGGAAGGCAGACTCGGCTTCAGGCGTTCAGTTGGAAGGATCTGCTCCTTTTCTTGTTAACACCACAATAGGAGCAACTAAATCTGAAAAGGCATGAATAAAACGCCTATAATAATTCGCAAAACCCAAAAACCGCTGGATAGCCTTCAAGTTAATGGGTTGCGTCCAGCTTAAGATAGCCTGGAGTTTCTTAGGTTCCATAAAAAACCCTTTTGGAGAAATGATATACCCTAAAAAGGACACCTCAGTGATGTGGAAATCACACTTCTCCAATTTAGCGTACAAATGGTTCTCCCACAACCTTTGAAGCACTTGCCACACATGGACATTATGCTGTTCAGGAGACTCAGAATAAATTAAAATGTCATCCAAATAAACGACCACAAACTTCCCTAAAAAGTCACGGAGGACGTCGTTAATAAGATCCTGAAATACCGCAGAGCGTTAGACAGCCCGAACGGCATCACAAGATGTTCGTAATGTCCGGACTGGGTACTGAAAGCTGTCTTCCACTCATCCCCAGATCTTAATCAGATGAGGTTGTAGGTTCCTCTGAGATCGATTTTGGAGAAAATAACCGCAGTGCGGAGCTGATCAAACAACACCGAAATCAACGGTAAGGGGTAGGTGTTTTTAATAGAAATCTTATTCAAGGCCCGATAGTCTATGCACGGTCTTAGAGATCCGTCTTTTTTCTCAACAAAAAAAACCCCTGCACTTCACGGGGATTTCGAGGGCCTAATAAACCCCTTCTTCAGGCTTTCCTGTACATAGTCATCCCTGGCCTTAGTCTCGGGCCAGATAAAGCATAAAGTCTCCCTTTAGGCAGAGTGGCACCAGGGACAAGGTCAATGGCGCAGTCATATGACCGATGAGGTCGCAGGATATCAGCATTACCCTTAGAGAAAACATCAGCAAAATCCTGATATACCAAAGGTATGAGTTCCGAAGTAACAGCCGCGACCCGGACTGGACGAGAAATACATTCTTTAACACAGAAGGAACCCCATCGGGAAATTTCCCCAGACCGCCAATCTATTGTGGGATTATGAAGGACAACCAGGGGTGACCCAAGATGACAGGCACAGCCGGACAATGGGTGAGATAAAACTCAATTTTTTGGGAATGTAAGGCCCCCACTGTCAGTTGTACTGGTGTTACGTTCACTGTACTTGGTACTCCTGGAACTGGGCGGATGAGCCCCAAGTACAGGAACGTTAAACTGCAATAGATACGGAACTCAGCAGCAACCCCTACGGAAACCTGACTCCGTTGTCTCACCCTCGTTGTCAGCCTACGCCTGCGTGACTATGGTTTCTTGGGCCATGGCTGCCGCGTTTGAAGGGCGGATTATGTCTGCCCAACTCCGATGCCCCCCGGTCTTAGTTGGAGACAAGGCGTAAACTGAGACCGGGTGATGACAAGGGGAACCTCTAACTAAAGACAGAAATACAGAGTTAGGGGCGCTACAGAACTTCAATAAAGTATGTGCGGCACAGCCGCCAGGATTAACAACAACGAAGGAAATGCTGTCCACACGCCGACTCAATACTGTTGTGTACCGGCGGTGACAGCATATGCAGAACCCTCTGCAAAACACCAGTAACTAGAAACTAAAGAATACAGTGGCCTTGGCCGATGGACGCGGCAAAGCCGCTACTCACGGAACCGGTACAAATACTGGCAAACGGACAGGAACCCCCAATGTAGCTGACACAGGCTCTCAGGACCAGAGGACAGGCAGAGTTCCAATGACTGAGCAGTGGACACCAAGGAACAGGATACCGAATCAGGATCAGGAATAGACAAAGCCACTGGACTTCAGGACAGGAACGCTTCAAAGCAAGAAGCTGGATCAGACCCTGGATCAGACCCTGGATCAGACCCTGGATCAGACCCTGGATCAAGGCTGGAAGCAGCTAGACAGAAACTGCTAGACAGAAGCTCAGAAACTGGACAGGAACTATCACCGGCATCTGTGAAATGTACTGAGCCAGAATATAACAGGGAGCCCTAATTAATTATGTCGTGCAGCTTCCCTGTTGCACGACTCCAAACTGACAAGATGCAATTAACAGACAGGTGAGGCCAAACACATGGAAACAGGCTGCAATTACACAGACTCACCACCGGCAGCAAACAATAGTCTTCTAAACCAGAGCAAAGGGAAATCCTGGCCTGCAAGAGAACTATAACATAAAATACATAAATGGAAATCAGGAATGAACCACTACCTGTGGTTCATAACAGTACCCTCTCCTTAAGGGTGGGCTCCGGACACCCCATGACACCCACGGGGAACAGAAACAGAAGTATAACATACAATACACAACCAAAATGCAAAACAGGAATTACACAGACTCACCACCGGCAGCAAACAATAGTCTTCTAAACCAGAGCAAAGGGAAATCCTGGCCTGCAAGAGAACTATAACATAAAATACATAAATGGAAATCAGGAATGAACCACTACCTGTGGTTCATAACAGTACCCTCTCCTTAAGGGTGGGCTCCGGACACCCCATGACACCCACGGGGAACAGAAACAGAAGTATAACATACAATACACAACCAAAATGCAAAACAGGAAAGAGCCACTGCCGTGGCTCATAACAACTGGAGGGGTCCGATGAGTAATTACCCCATTAGAGAGCAGACCACCTTCTAGTCCGTGCATAGTGATCGGTCTATCTAATTGAAGCTGCGGAACTCCCAAAGCCTGAGCCCAAGCAAGATCCATAAAGTTCCCGGCAGCTCCGCTGTCAATGAAGGCTGAAACAAATGAACTAAGACTTCCAAAATAAATTTTTACAGGAACTAAAAAGTAATTATTTGAGGAGATTAACTGCAGACCTAAGTGAACCCCCTCACAATTCACTTGGTCAGAGTGTTTCCCTGTTTATTTGGGCAGTTACACGCACAATGTCCCTTGCCACCACAATATAGGCAGAGCCCTGAATTTAGCCTTCTGGCTCTTTCCTCTGGAGACAGCTGGGAGAGATCCACTTGCATGGGCTCCTCGACGTCCTCAGGGAGAGCATACACACATGGACTAGACCTGAAATTAGCCCCCCTTTCAGCCCTCCGCTCTCGGAGACGATGATCAATCTTAATCGCAAGCTCCATGAGCTTATCTAAAGCCTCCGGAGCTGGATACTGAAGGAGACTATCCTTGATTACTTCAGACAGACCGAGGCTAAATTGACTGCGCAGGGCGGGATCATTCCAGCCACAGTCGTTCGACCAACGGCGAAATTCTGTACAATATGCCTCTGCGGGATTTTTATCCTGTATAAGTGCACGCAGGTGGCTTTCAGCCGCCGCTTCCCTATCTGGGTCATCATACAAAAGGCCTAACGACTTAAAGAAGGCATCTACTGTTAGCAAGGCTGCATCATCGGATTTCAACCCAAAAGCCCAGGTTTGTGGATCGCCTTGAAGCAAAGACATCACAATGGCCACCCGCTGAGACTCTGTACCTGAGGAACGAGGCCTTAAACTAAAATAAAGTTTACAGGCTTCCTTAAAATTAAAGAAATCTTTTCGGTTACCCGAAAAGTGGTCAGGAAGGTGCATCTTTGGTTCAGGAATCATACCCGGGGATGCTCGCAGAAGATCTTCCGGTGACTTTACCCAAGGGTAAGATCCTGCACCATATGAGTAAGTTCCTGAATCTGATTGGCCAAAAGCTGGCTTGGATTCTGTCCTAATACTGCTGGATTCATGAGGACAGAATTTCAAGGCCACCCTGATTAAAATATCGGAATTAGTTGGTATTTTTTAGGCCGGTGATAATGTTACGTTCTCTGTGCTCAGAACGTGAGATACTGAGTGGGTTCGTTAAGAGCACAGAAACGTGACGCTGTAATAATAGCGAAGTTCAAGAGCAACCCCTAGGTACCTAACTCCATTGTTCCACCCGCGTGGTCACTCTACGCCTGCGAGACTATGTGTTCTTGGGCCCATGGCAGCCACGTTTGAAGGGCGGATTGTCTGCCCAACTCCTATGCCCCCCGGTCTTAATTGGAGACAAGGCGTAAACTGAGACGGGGCGAAAACAAGGGGACCTCTAACTAAATAAAAAACTGAGCTAGGGGCTACTACTATACTCAAACAAAACGTATGTGCGGCACTGCAGCCAAAGGAAAAGGACAACAAAGGTAATACTGTCCACTCCCTACACGGCGCCGTCGTGTACCGGGGTGGACAGCTAGGGCGGAAACCTCCGCAAAAGCACCAGCAACAAATTTACAAAAGAATACTGCAGCCTAGGCTGCAAGACGCGGCAGAAGCCGCTACTCACAACATCAGGAAGGTAACCACAAGTGAATGAGAACCCAGAGATAACAGGCACAGGTTTCAATCGACTGGAGGGCTTGAAGGATTCCAATGATTGGCTTCCGACACCAGGACTCCATACCACAGGAACAAGGTAGACCAGATCACAGGACACCGGACAGGGAATTCTCCAGAGCAGGAACAGCTCACAGGAAGCTATCACCGGCGTCTATGTAAGGCACTGAGGGAAAAATATAACAGGTCTCTGTACCAATGGCTGCAGAGAAGCTAATGAGAAAATGTCGTGTAGCTGCCCTGCTGCACGACCACATGCTGACAGGTGCTGATAATTTATTTAAATGGCAACTGGGAACGCGGTCCGCCTGTGGCATCCCCGTTGCTATGGACCCGGCGGCTCAGCATGCACAGCTGCCCTGCTGCACGACCACATGCTGACAGGTGCTGATAATTTATTTAAATGGCAAAGGGGAACGCGGTCCGCCTGTGGCGTCACCATTGCTATGGACCCGGCGGCTCAGCATGCACAGCGTCCTGGCGTAGCCAGACGCCGTGCAGGGAACAGGGGGAGGCGCGGCGGATGTGACGCGCCGTGACCGTTGCTTAGCAACGGTCGGGCGCTGGCGAGAGCCGCCACGCCTAACAGTCAGTACTATCTATATATAAATGTGACAACTGTAGGTTATGCTGGTCAGTACTAGCTATATATAAATGTGACAACTGTAGGTTATGCTGGTCAGTACTATCTATATATAAATGTGACAACTGTAGGTTATGCTGGTCAGTACTATCTATATATAAATGTGACAACTGTAAGTTATGCTGGTCAGTACTATCTATATATAAATGTAACAACTGTAGCTTATGCTGGTCAGTGCTATCTATATATAAATGTGACAACTGTAGATTATGCTGGTCAGTACTATCTATATATAAATGTGACAACTGTAGGTTATGCTGGTCAGTGCTATCTATATATAAATGTGACAACTGTAGGTTATGCTGGTCAGTACTATCTATATATAAATGTGACAACTGTAGGTTATGCTGGTCAGTACTATCTATATATAAATGTGACAACTGTAGGTTATGCTGGTCAGTGCTATCTATATATAAATGTGACAACTGTAGGTTATGCTGGTCAGTACTATCTATATATAAATGTGACAACTGTAGGTTATGCTGGTCAGTGCTATCTATATATAAATGTGACAACTGTAGGTTATGCTGGTCAGTGCTATCTATATATAAATGTGACAACTGTAGGTTATGCTGGTCAGTACTATCTATACATAAATGTGACAACTGTAGGTTATGCTGGTCAGTACTATCTATATAAAAATGTGACAACTGTAGGTTATGCTGGTCAGTACTATCTATATATAAATGTGACAACTGTAGGTTATGCTGGTCAGTACTATCTATATACAGGTTGAGTATCCCATATCCAAATATTCCGAAATACGGAATATTCCGAAATACAGACTTTTTTGAGTGAGACTGAGATAGTGAAACCTTTGTTTTTTGATGGCTCAGTGTACACAAACTTTGTTTAATACTCAAAGTTATTAAAAATATTGTATTAAATGAACTTCAGACTGTGTGTATAAGGTGTATATGACACATAAATGAATTCTGTGAATGTACACACACTTTGTTTAATGCACAAAGTTATAAACAATATTGGCTAAAATGACCTTCAGGCTGTGTGTATAAGGTGTATATGAAACATAAATGCATTCTGTGCTTAGATTTAGGTCCCATCACCATAATATCTCGTTATGGTATGCAATAATTCCAAAATACAGAAAAATCCGATATCCAAAATTCCTCTGGTCCCAAGCATTTTGGATAATGGATACTCAACCTGTATAAATGTGACAACTGTATGTTATGCTGGTCAGTACTATCTATATATATTAATGTGACAACTGTAGGTTATGCTGGTCAGCACTATCTATATATATATTAATGTGACAACTGTAGGTTATGCTGGTCAGTGCTATCTATATATAAATGTGACAACTGTAGGTTATGCTGGTCAGTACTATCTATATATAAATGTGACAACTGTAGGTTATGCTGGTCAGTACTATCTATATATATTAATGTGACAACTGTAGGTTATGCTGGTCAGTGCTATCTATATATATTAATGTGACAACTGTAGGTTATGCTGGTCAGTGCTATCTATAAATAAATGTGACAACTGTAGGTTATGCTGGTCAGTACTATCTATATATAAATGTGACAACTGTAGGTTATGCTGGTCAGTGCTATCTATATATAAATGTGACAACTGTAGGTTATGCTGGTCAGTGCTATCTATATATAAATGTGACAACTGTAGGTTATGCTGGTCAGTACTATCTATATATAAATGTGACAACTGTAGGTTATGCTGGTCAGTACTATCTATATATAAATGTGATAACTGTAAGTTATGCTGGTCAGTACTATCTATATATAAATGTAACAACTGTATGTTATGCTGGTCAGTACTATCTATATATAAATGTGACAACTGTATGTTATGCTGGTCAGTGCTATCTATATATAAATGTGACAACTGTAGGTTATGCTGGTCAGTGCTATCTATATATAAATGTGACAACTATAGGTTATGCTGGTCAGTGCTATCTATATATAAATGTGACAACTGTATGTTATGCTGGTCAGTACTATCTATATATAAATGTAACAACTGTATGTTATGCTGGTCAGTACTATCTATATATAAATGTGACAACTGTAGGTTATGCTGGTCAGTACTATCTTTATATAAATGTGACAACTGTAGGTTATGCTGGTCAGTGCTATCTATATATAAATGTGACAACTGTATGTAACGCTGGTCAGTACTATCTATATATAAATGTGAAAACTGTAGGTTATGCTGGTCAGTACTATCTATATATAAATGTGACAACTGTAGGTTATGCTGGTCAGTACTATCTATATATAAATGTGAAAACTGTAGGTTATGCTGGTCAGTACTATCTATATATAAATGTGACAACTGTATGTTATGCTGGTCAGTACTATCTATATATAAATGTGACAACTGTAGGTTATGCTGGTCAGTACTATCTATATATAAATGTGACAACTCTATGTTATGCTGGTCAGTGCTATCTATATATATAAATGTGACAACTGTAGGTTATGCTGGTCAGTGCTATCTATATATAAATGTAACAACTGTATGTTATGCTGGTCAGTACTATCTATATATAAATGTGACAACTGTAGGTTATGCTGGTCAGTACTATCTATATATAAATGTGACAACTGTATGTTATGCTGGTCAGTACTATCTATATATAAATGTGACAACTGTATGTTATGCTGGTCAGTACTATCTATATATAGATGTGACAACTGTATGTTATGCTGGTCAGTACTATATATAAATGTGACAACTGTATGTTATGCTGGTCAGTACTCTCTATATATAAATGTGACAACTGTAGGTTATGCTGGTCAGTACTATCTATATATAAATGTGACAACTGTATGTTATGCATTGAGATTGATAGGGAGAGGACGTGGCTGGCGTCCTCTCCATTAGAATAGATTAGAAGAGAGAGAGAGAGAGAGAGATTGTGCAGACAGAGTTTACCACAGTGACCAGTGCAGTTGTTGTTAAGTTAACTTTTATTTAATATATCCGTTCTCTGCTATATCCGTTCTCTGCCTGAAAAAAACGATACACAGCAGTCACACAGTGTGACTCAGTCTGTGTGCACTCAGCTCAGCCCAGTGTGCTGCACATCAATGTATAAAAGCTTATAATAATTGTGGGGGAGACTGGGGAGCACTGCAGGTTGTTATAGCAGGAGCCAGGAGTACATAATATTATATTAATTTAAAATTAAACAGTGCACACTTTTGCTGCAGGAGTGCCACTGCCAGTGTGACTAGTGGTGACCAGTGCCTGACCACCAGTATAGTAGTATATTGTTGTATACTATCTCTTTATCAACCAGTCTATATTAGCAGCAGACACAGTACAGTGCGGTAGTTCACGGCTGTGGCTACCTCTGTGTCGGCAGTCGGCACTCGGCAGGCAGTCCGTCCATCCATAATTGTATAATTATATACCACCTAACTGGTATTTTTTTTTCTTTCTTTATACCGTCGTCATAGTCATACTAGTTGTTACGAGTATACTACTATCTCTTTATCAACCAGTGTACAGTGCGGTAGTTCACGGCTGTGGCTACCTCTGTGTCGGCAGTCGGCAGGCAGTCCGTCCATCCATAATTGTATTATTATAATATATACCACCTAACCGTGGTTTTTTTTTCATTCTTTATACCGTCATAGTGTCATACTAGTTGTTACGAGTATACTACTATCTCTTTATCAACCAGTGTACAGTGCGGTAGTTCACGGCTGTGGCTACCTCTGTGTCGGCAGTCGGCAGGCAGTCCGTCCATCCATAATTGTATTATTATAATATATACCACCTAACCGTGGTTTTTTTTTCATTCTTTATACCGTCATAGTGTCATACTAGTTGTTACGAGTATACTACTATCTCTTTATCAACCAGTGTACAGTGCGGTAGTTCACGGCTGTGGCTACCTCTGTGTCGGCAGTCGGCAGGCAGTCCGTCCATCCATAATTGTATTATAATATATACCACCTAACCGTGGTTTTTTTTTCATTCTTTATACCGTCATAGTCAGTCATACTAGTTGTTACGAGTATACTACTATCTCTTTATCAACCAGTGTACAGTGCGGTAGTTCACGGCTGTGGCTACCTCTGTGTCGGCACTCGGCAGGCAGTCCGTCCATCCATAATTGTATTATAATATATACCACCTAACCGTGGTTTTTTTTTCATTCTTTATACCGTCATAGTGTCATACTAGTTGTTACGAGTATACTACTATCTCTTTATCAACCAGTGTACAGTGCGGTAGTTCACGGCTGTGGCTACCTCTGTGTCGGCAGTCGGCAGGCAGTCCGTCCATCCATAATTGTATTATAATATATACCACCTAACCGTGGTTTTTTTTTTCATTCTTTATACCGTCATAGTCAGTCATACTAGTTGTTACGAGTATACTACTATCTCTTTATCAACCAGTGTACAGTGCGGTAGTTCACGGCTGTGGCTACCTCTGTGTCGGAACTCGGCAGGCAGTCCGTCCATCCATAATTGTATTACAATATATACCACCTAACCGTGGTTTTTTTTTCATTCTTTATACCGTCATAGTCAGTCATACTAGTTGTTACGAGTATACTACTATCTCTTTATCAACCAGTGTACAGTGCGGTAGTTCACGGCTGTGGCTACCTCTGTGTCGGCACTCGGCAGGCAGTCCGTCCATCCATAATTGTATTACAATATATACCACCTAACCGTGGTTTTTTTATACCACCTAACCGTGGCAGTCCGTCCATAATTGTATACTAGTATCCAATCCATCCATCTCCATTGTTTACCTGAGGTGCCTTTTAGTTCTGCCTATAAAATATGGAGAACAAAAAAGTTGAGGTTCCAAAATTAGGGAAAGATCAAGATCCACTTCCACCTCGTGCTGAAGCTGCTGCCACTAGTCATGGCCGAGACGATGAAATGCCAGCAACGTCGTCTGCCAAGGCCGATGCCCAATGTCATAGTACAGAGCATGTCAAATCCAAAACACCAAATATCAGAAAAAAAAGGACTCCAAAACCTAAAATAAAATTGTCGGAGGAGAAGCGTAAACTTGCCAATATGCCATTTACCACACGGAGTGGCAAGGAACGGCTGAGGCCCTGGCCTATGTTCATGGCTAGTGGTTCAGCTTCACATGAGGATGGAAGCACTCAGCCTCTCGCTAGAAAACTGAAAAGACTCAAGCTGGCAAAAGCACCGCAAAGAACTGTGCGTTCTTTGAAATCCCAAATCCACAAGGAGAGTCCAATTGTGTCGTTTGCGATGCCTGACCTTCCCAACACTGGACGTGAAGATCATGCGCCTTCCACTATTTGCATGCCCCCTGCAAGTGCTGGAAGGAGCACCCGCAGTCCAGTTCCTGATAGTCAGATTGAAGATGTCAGTGTTGAAGTACACCAGGATGAGGAGGATATGGGTGTTGCTGGCGCTGGGGAGGAAATTGACCAGAAGGATTCTGATGGTGAGGTGGTTTGTTTAAGTCAGGCACCCGGGGAGACACCTGTTGTCCGTGGGAGGAATATGGCCGTTGACATGCCAGGTGAAAATACCAAAAAAATCAGCTCTTCGGTGTGGAGGTATTTCACCAGAAATGCGGACAACAGGTGTCAAGCCGTGTGTTCCCTTTGTCAAGCTGTAATAAGTAGGGGTAAGGACGTTAACCACCTCGGAACATCCTCCCTTATACGTCACCTGCAGCGCATTCATAATAAGTCAGTGACAAGTTCAAAAACTTTGGGTGACAGCGGAAGCAGTCCACTGACCAGTAAATCCCTTCCTCTTGTAACCAAGCTCACGCAAACCACCCCACCAACTCCCTCAGTGTCAATTTCCTCCTTCCCCAGGAATGCCAATAGTCCTGCAGGCCATGTCACTGGCAAGTCTGACGAGTCCTCTCCTGCCTGGGATTCCTCCGATGCATCCTTGCGTGTAATGCCTACTGCTGCTGGCGCTGCTGTTGTTGCCGCTGGGAGTCGATGGTCATCCCAGAGGGGAAGTCGTAAGCCCACTTGTACTACTTCCAGTAAGCAATTGACTGTTCAACAGTCCTTTGCGAGGAAGATGAAATATCACAGCAGTCATCCTACTGCAAAGCGGATAACTGAGGCCTTGGCATCCTGGGTGGTGAGAAACGTGGTTCCGGTATCCATCATTACTGCAGAGCCAACTAGAGACTTGTTGGAGGTACTGTGTCCCCGGTACCAAATACCATCTAGGTTCCATTTCTCTAGGCAGGCGATACCGAAAATGTACACAGACCTCAGAAAAAGAGTCACCAGTGTCCTAAAAAATGCAGCTGTACCCAATGTCCACTTAACCACGGACATGTGGACAAGTGGAGCAGGGCAGGGTCAGGACTATATGACTGTGACAGCCCACTGGGTAGATGTATGGACTCCCGCCGCAAGAACAGTAGCGGCGGCACCAGTAGCAGCATCTCGCAAACGCCAACTCTTTCCTAGGCAGGCTACGCTTTGTATCACCGCTTTCCAGAATACGCACACAGCTGAAAACCTCTTACGGCAACTGAGGAAGATCATCGCGGAATGGCTTACCCCAATTGGACTCTCCTGTGGATTTGTGGCATCGGACAACGCCAGCAATATTGTGTGTGCATTAAATCTGGGCCAATTCCAGCACGTCCCATGTTTTGCACATACCTTGAATTTGGTGGTGCAGAATTTTTTAAAAAACGACAGGGGCGTGCAAGAGATGCTGTCGGTGGCCAGAAGAATTGCGGGACACTTTCGGCGTACAGGCACCACGTACAGAAAACTGGAGCACCACCAAAAACTACTGAACCTGCCCTGCCATCATCTGAAGCAAGAAGTGGTAACGAGGTGGAATTCAACCCTCTATATGCTTCAGAGGTTGGAGGAGCAGCAAAAGGCCATTCAAGCCTATACAATTGAGCACGATATAGTAGGTGGAATGCACCTGTCTCAAGTGCAGTGGAGAATGATTTCAACGTTGTGCAAGGTTCTGATGCCCTTTGAACTTGCCACACGTGAAGTCAGTTCAGACACTGCCAGCCTGAGTCAGGTCATTCCCCTCATCAGGCTTTTGCAGAAGAAGCTGGAGGCATTGAAGGAGGAGCTAACACGGAGCGATTCCGCTAGGCATGTGGGACTTGTGGATGCAGCCCTTAATTCGCTTAACAAGGATTCACGGGTGGTCAATCTGTTGAAATCAGAGCACTACATTTTGGCCACCGTGCTCGATCCTAGATTTAAAGCCTACCTTGGATCTCTCTTTCCGGCAGACACAGGTCTGCTGGGGTTGAAAGACCTGCTGGTGACAAAATTGTCAAGTCAAGCGGAACGCGACCTGTCAACATCTCCTCCTTCACATTCTCCCGCAACTGGGGGTGCGAGGAAAAGGCTCAGAATTCCGAGCCCACCCGCTGGCGGTGATGCAGGGCAGTCTGGAGCGACTGCTGATGCTGACATCTGGTCCGGACTGAAGGACCTGACAACGATTACGGACATGTCGTCTACTGTCACTGCATATGATTCTCTCAACATTGATAGAATGGTGGAGGATTATATGAGTGACCGCATCCAAGTAGGCACGTCACACAGTCCGTACTTATACTGGCAGGAAAAAGAGGCAATTTGGAGGCCCTTGCACAAACTGGCTTTATTCTACCTAAGTTGCCCTCCCACAAGTGTGTACTCCGAAAGAGTGTTTAGTGCCGCCGCTCACCTTGTCAGCAATCGGCGTACGAGGTTACATCCAGAAAATGTGGAGAAGATGATGTTCATTAAAATGAATTATAATCAATTCCTCCGCGGAGACATTGACCAGCAGCAATTGCCTCCACAAAGTACACAGGGAGCTGAGATGGTGGATTCCAGTGGGGACGAATTGATAATCTGTGAGGAGGGGGATGTACACGGTGATATATCGGAGGGTGAAGATGAGGTGGACATCTTGCCTCTGTAGAGCCAGTTTGTGCAAGGAGAGATTAATTGCTTCTTTTTTTGGGGGGGTCCAAACCAACCCGTCATATCAGTCACAGTCGTGTGGCAGACCCTGTCACTGAAATGATGGGTTGGTTAAAGTGTGCATGTCCTGTTTTGTTTATACAACATAAGGGTGGGTGGGAGGGCCCAAGGATAATTCCATCTTGCACCTCTTTTTTCTTTTCTTTTTCTTTGCATCATGTGCTGATTGGGGAGGGTTTTTTGGAAGGGACATCCTGCGTGACACTGCAGTGCCACTCCTAGATGGGCCCGGTGTTTGTGTCGGCCACTAGGGTCGCTAATCTTACTCACACAGCTACCTCATTGCGCCTCTTTTTTTCTTTGCGTCATGTGCTGTTTGGGGAGGGTTTTTTGGAAGGGACATCCTGCGTGACACTGCAGTGCCACTCCTAGATGTGCCCGGTGTTTGTGTCGGCCACTAGGGTCGCTAATCTTACTCACACAGTCAGCTACCTCATTGCGCCTCTTTTTTTCTTTGCGTCATGTGCTGTTTGGGGAGGGTTTTTTGGAAGGGCCATCCTGCGTGACACTGCAGTGCCACTCCTAGATGGGCCCGGTGTTTGTGTCGGCCACTAGGGTCGCTAATCTTACTCACACAGCTACCTCATTGCGCCTCTTTTTTTCTTTGCGTCATGTGCTGTTTGGGGAGGGTTTTTTGGAAGGGACATCCTGCGTGACACTGCAGTGCCACTCCTAGATGGGCCCGGTGTTTGTGTCGGCCACTAGGGTCGCTTATCTTACTCACACAGCGACCTCGGTGCAAATTTTAGGACTAAAAATAATATTGTGAGGTGTGAGGTATTCAGAATAGACTGAAAATGAGTGTAAATTATGGTTTTTGAGGTTAATAATACTTTGGGATCAAAATGACCCCCAAATTCTATGATTTAAGCTGTTTTTTAGTGTTTTTGGAAAAAAACACCCGAATCCAAAACACACCCGAATCCGACAAAAATAATTCGGTGAGGTTTTGCCAAAACGCGTTCGAACCCAAAACACGGCCGCGGAACCGAACCCAAAACCAAAACACAAAACCCGAAAAATTTCAGGCGCTCATCTCTACTATCTATATATAAATGTGACAACTGTAGGTTATACTGGTCAGTACTATCTATATATAAATGTGACAACTGTAGGTTATGCTGGTCAGTACTATCTATATATAAATGTGACAACTGTAGGTTATGCTGGTCAGTACTATCTATATATAAATGTGATAACTGTAAGTTATGCTGGTCAGTACTATCTATATATAAATGTAACAACTGTATGTTATGCTGGTCAGTACTATCTATATATAAATGTGACAACTGTATGTTATGCTGGTCAGTGCTATCTATATATAAATGTGACAACTGTAGGTTATGCTGGTCAGTGCTATCTATATATAAATGTGACAACTATAGGTTATGCTGGTCAGTGCTATCTATATATAAATGTGACAACTGTATGTTATGCTGGTCAGTACTATCTATATATAAATGTAACAACTGTATGTTATGCTGGTCAGTACTATCTATATATAAATGTGACAACTGTAGGTTATGCTGGTCAGTACTATCTTTATATAAATGTGACAACTGTAGGTTATGCTGGTCAGTGCTATCTATATATAAATGTGACAACTATAGGTTATGCTGGTCAGTACTATCTATATATAAATGTGAAAACTGTAGGTTATGCTGGTCAGTACTATCTATATATAAATGTGACAACTGTAGGTTATGCTGGTCAGTACTATCTATATATAAATGTGACAACTCTATGTTATGCTGGTCAGTGCTATCTATATATAAATGTGACAACTGTAGGTTATGCTGGTCAGTGCTATCTATATATAAATGTGACAACTGTAGGTTATGCTGGTCATTACTATCTATATATAAATGTGACAACTGTAGGTTATGCTGGTCAGTACTATCTTTATATAAATGTGACAACTGTAGGTTAGGCTGGTCAGTACTATCTATATATAAATGTGACAACTGTAGGTTATGCTGGTCAGTGCTATCTATATATAAATGTGACAACTATAGGTTATGCCGGTCAGTACTATCTATATATAAATGTGACAACTGTAGGTTATGCTGGTCAGTACTATCTATATATAAATGTGACAACTGTATGTTATGCTGGTTAGTACTATCTATATACAGGTTGAGTATCCCATATCCAAATATTCCGAAATACGGAATATTCCGAAATACGGACTTTTTTGAGTGAGACTGAGATAGTGAAACCTTTGTTTTTTGATGGCTCAGTGTACACAAACTTTGTTTAATACTCAAAGTTATTAAAAATATTGTATTAAATGAACTTCAGACTGTGTGTATAAGGTGTATATGACACATAAATGAATTCTGTGAATGTACACACACTTTGTTTAATGCACAAAGTTATAAACAATATTGGCTAAAATGACCTTCAGGCTGTGTGTATAAGGTGTATATGAAACATAAATGCATTCTGTGCTTAGATTTAGGTCCCATCACCATAATATCTCGTTATGGTATGCAATAATTCCAAAATACAGAAAAATCCGATATCCAAAATTCCTCTGGTCCCAAGCATTTTGGATAATGGATACTCAACCTGTATAAATGTGACAACTGTATGTTATGCTGGTCAGTACTATCTATATATATTAATGTGACAACTGTAGGTTATGCTGGTCAGTACTATCTATATATATTAATGTGACAACTGTAGGTTATGCTGGTCAGTGCTATCTATATATAAATGTGACAACTGTAGGTTATGCTGGTCAGTACTATCTATATATAAATGTGACAACTGTAGGTTATGCTGGTCAGTACTATCTATATATATATTAATGTGACAACTGTAGGTTATGCTGGTCAGTGCTATCTATATATATTAATGTGACAACTGTAGGTTATGCTGGTCAGTGCTATCTATATATAAATGTGACAACTGTAGGTTATGCTGGTCAGTACTATCTATATATAAATGTGACAACTGTAGGTTATGCTGGTCAGTGCTATCTATATATAAATGTGACAACTGTAGGTTATGCTGGTCAGTACTATCTATATATAAATGTGACAACTGTAGGTTATGCTGGTCAGTGCTATCTATATATAAATGTGACAACTGTAGGTTATGCTGGTAAGTACTATCTATATATAAATGTGATAACTGTATGTAATGCTGGTCAGTACTATCTATATATAAATGTAACAACTGTATGTTATGCTGGTCAGTACTATCTATATATAAATGTGACAACTGTATGTTATGCTGGTCAGTGCTATCTATATATAAATGTGACAACTGTATGTTACGCTGGTCAGTACTATCTATACATAAATGTGACAACTGTATGTTATGCTGGTCAGTACTATCTATATATAAATGTGACAACTGTATGGTATGCTGGTCTGTACTATCTAAATATAAATGTGACAACTGTATGTTATGCTGGTCAGTACTATCTATATATAAATGTGACAACTGTAGGTTATGCTGGCCAGTACTATCTTTATATAAATGTGTCAACTGTAGGTTATGCTGGTCAGTGCTATCTATATATAAATGTGACAACTATAGGTTATGCTGGTCAGTACTATCTATATATAAATGTGAAAACTGTAGGTTATGCTGGTCAGTACTATCTATATATAAATGTGACAACTGTAGGTTATGCTGGTCAGTACTATCTATATATAAATGTGACATCTGTATGTTATGCTGGTCAGTACTATCTATATATAAATGTGACAACTGTATGTTATGCTGATCACTACTATCTATATATAATTGTGACAACTGTATGTTATGCTGATCACTACTATCTATATATAAATGTGACAACTGTATGTTATGCTGGTCAGTACTATCTATATATAAATGTGACAACTGTATGTTATGCTGGTCAGTACTATCTATATACTGTATAGATGTGATAACTGTATGTTATGCTGGTCAGTACTATCTATATATAGATGTGACAACTGTATGTTATGCTGGTCAGTACTATATATAAATGTGACAACTGTATGTTATGCTGGTCAGTACTCTCTATATATAAATGTGACAACTGTAGGTTATGCTGGTCAGTACTATCTATATATAAATGTGACAACTGTATGTTATGCTGGTCAGTACTATCTATATATAAATGTGACAACTGTATGTTACGCTGGTCAGTACTATCTATATATAAATGTAACAACTGTATGTTATGCTGGTCAGTACTATCTATATATAAATGTGACAACTGTAGGTTATGCTGGTCAGTACTATCTATATATAATTGTGACAACTGTATGGTATGCTGGTCAGTACTATCTATATATAAATGTAACAACTGTATGTTATGCTGATCACTACTATCTATATATAAATGTGACAACTGTATGTTATGCTGATCACTACTATCTATATATAATTGTGACAACTGTATGTTATGCTGATCACTACTATCTATATATAAATGTGACAACTGTATGTTATGCTGGTCAGTACTATCTATATATAAATGTGACAACTGTATGTTATGCTGGTCAGTACTATCTATATATAAATGTGACAACTGTAGGTTATGCTGGTCTGTACTATCTATATATAAATGTGATAACTGTAGGTTATGCTGGTCAGTACTATATATAAATGTGACAACTGTAGGTTATGCTGGTCAGTACTATCTATATTTAAATGTGACAACTGTATGTTATGCTGGTCAGTACTATCTATATATAAATGTGACAACTGTATGTTATGCTGGTCAGTACTATCTATTTATAAATGTGACAACTGTATGTTATGCTGGTCAGTACTATCTATATATAAATGTGATAACTGTAGGTTATGCTAGTCAGTACTATCTATATATAAATGTGACAACTGTAGGTTATGCTGGTCATTACTATCTATATATAAATGTGACAACTGTATGTTATGCTGGTCAGTACTATCTATATATAAATGTGACAACTGTATGTTATGCTGGTCAGTACTATCTATATATAAATGTGATAACTGTAGGTTATGCTGGTCAGTACTATATATAAATGTGACAACTGTATGTTATGCTGGTCAGTACTATCTATATATAAATGTGACAACTGTATGTTATGCTGGTCAGTACTATCTATATATATAAATGTGATAACTGTATGTTATGCTGGTCAGTACTATCTATATATAAATGTGACAACTGTATGTTATGCTGGTCAGTACTATCTATATATAAATGTGACAACTGTATGTTATGCTGGTCAATTCTATCTATATAGTCATTAAGCTGAATGAACTACATCCAATATTCCTATATTATTATGGAACATATTCTTACGGATGGAAATGTCACAATCTCATATAGGTAAGTACAATGCACTAACCATTTTATTATAAATGTTGAGGAATCTTATATTATATTTTTATATCAGGGGTGCCAATCATTGAAAAGGGGTCTCTTCAATAATAACATGTGTATATTTTATAATATACATTTATCATGTATATCTGCAAATATATTATGTCAGGCTTACCATCTAGGTGGCTGATAGATATATATATATATATATATATATATGCATTTGTCATACATATGAACTATAAAATTCTGAAATTATGATTCCAAAGAGAGGTCAAACAAGGAATTACAGCTCTGATTATACTGATTGGTTTATTTACAGGCAAATCAAATTGTACAGAATTATATATACACAATAGTGAGAGATAGAGATATATATATATATATATATATATATATATATATATATATATATATTTACTAATATTTATGCTTCCTTAATTATATAACATAAAACAACATGAAACAATTTAACAAACTTATACAATTAATAACATAAATTGTAAACTTGCAAGTTACCGTCCTAAAGATCCATTCCTTTCTCCTCCTGCACCAAGCGTGCGTCTGCATCTCCTACTACATTCCCTGTTCTCTCTCCTCCTGCCAACCAACTAACTAACTAACTGACTGACTGAACTCATGTACATTTATACAATTTCAACCTGGCATACTGTATTCCTATTGGTTCCCTTCTCACTAATAACTGCCAATTCCAAAGAGTCGTAAAACATGTCCAATTGTTCTGCCTCAAGGTGACGAGCAGAGGATGTATTCCAGAGTCATAGAGTCAGACATTTCTTAGTCCATCAAAGCTTTTCCTTTTGATTATTTGGAGTGTAAATACATTTGTTTACCACAGGTGTTATCATGAACAATAGGGACTTGGTAATTCAATTGATGTAGTGTTGTAATTGTCTCCAGTCTGCAGTATGACAAAACAAAGCCAGATACCAACCATTTCCTGATTTCTGACTCCGCATTTTAAACACTGCCCTGCACATACCAGTATCTGTGTGCATTTTACTACAATCCTGTCTCCTACACAATGTCTACAATCCTGTCTCCAACACAATGTCTACAAACCTGTCTCCTACACAATGTCTACAAACCTGTCTCCTACACAATGTCTACAATCCTGTCTCCTACACAATGTCTACAATCCTGTCTCCTACACAATGTCTACAAAGCTGTCTCCTACACAATGTCTACAAAGCTGTCTCCTACACAATGTCTACAATCCTGTCTCCTACACAATGTCTACAATCCTGTCTCCTACACAATGTCTACAATCCTGTCTCCTACACAATGTCTACAAACCTGTCTCCTACACAATGTCTACAAACCTGTCTCCTACACAATGTCTACAATCCTGTCTCCTACACAATGTCTACAATCCTGTCTCCTACACAAATTGTCTACAATCCTGTCTCCTGCACAATGTCTACAATCCTGTCTCCTACACAATGTCTACAAACCTGTCTCCTACACAATGTCTACAAACCTGTCTCCTACACAATGTCTACAAACCTGTCTCCTACACAATGTCTACAAACCTGTCTCCTACACAATGTCTACAATCCTGTCTCCTACACAAATTGTCTACAATCCTGTCTCCTACACAAATTGTCTACAATCCTGTCTCCTACACAATGTCTACAATCCTGTCTCCTACACAATGTCTACAATCCTGTCTCCTACACAATGTCTACAAACCTGTCTCCTACACAATGTCTACAAACCTGTCTCCTACACAATGTCTACAAACCTGTCTCCTACACAATGTCTACAAACCTGTCTCCTACACAATGTCTACAATCCTGTCTCCTACACAATGTCTACAATCCTGTCTCCTACACAATGTCTACAAACCTGTCTCCTACACAATGTCTACAAACCTGTCTCCTACACAATATCTTACCATCTTAGTTAAACACAAATATATCTCTCTATACACACAATGTAGTTTTTTATAAATTACCTAAACATTTAACTTATACATATACAAACCTAATTCATCTATTTCTAACTGTATATAGACCTATACTATTCACTATGGCTAAATCACCTATTATAATGAATCATATTTCATTCAGACAATATCCATTGCCCTAATATTATATTAAGTGTGAACAATTACCTATATGGCAACAAAACCAATGGTTATTCACCAATAATCATGGCTAATGTGAGTCTCATAAACATAGAAAGAGATAAACATATATGAAGTCTCTTAGTATTGATACAGTGAATTGCTGTGGTTAATTTGTTACTTTTTTATATCTTCTGTCCCTGAAGCGTTTTTCTGAAAGACATGTGACATTTCTAGGTTCTGCTGACAAGTGCTGCTTGTGTGTACACTGAGCTGAATAGACTTTATCATTGCACCGTGTTCCTGTGAGGCAGCAGTCATTTGTTTGCACACATGTGGCTTTAATGATCACACATGTTGAAGACTCATAAATAACAATACTTTAATTATCATAATATTGGTTGCAAGTCATCAATTAAACTGTGTTTGTGTGTTCTTGATATTATTCTTTATATAGGACACATCTTGTGCTTTTTTGCTGCAACATCACAATGATTATAAAGTACTGTGTTTTTATATGGAACATAACATGTGCTTTTTACAGTAGGTGCAGTACCACACTAATTCATTGTTTAATGTGTCTCCATATGGGACACATCCTATGTTATTTAAGCTGCAGCACATCACTGGTTGTAAGTTATTTTACGTGAT
The DNA here is from genome assembly GCF_028390025.1 of Pseudophryne corroboree. Taxonomy (NCBI): domain Eukaryota; kingdom Metazoa; phylum Chordata; class Amphibia; order Anura; family Myobatrachidae; genus Pseudophryne; species Pseudophryne corroboree. The sequence continues at coordinate 1,214,967,273 of NC_086444.1, read as the reverse complement.
TCAAACAGCATATTCTACTCGCTAGCAACAGAATTTATATGACCAATACAGATGAAGCCATGCTACAGTAATCGTGACTCCGTCTGTGCCTAAGTGCACCCGGCGAGGTGGACCGCCAGGAGTGAACGGGGCACGTGTGCATCGTATACGTGCATATGCTTCATTTACAGTGAATAGGTACATCTTTAGGCACTCGGCGGTGTGCCGAGGTACAGGCACGCCTAAGCGTGCCGCACGCCCCCGCCTGTGATGCAACCACACTCAATAAGCATGGCTCCATCTGTATATAGGGTTAATGTTTTATGAGATTGGTTCCCTGTATTTCCTTAGACACATTCCCATACAAATTTTAATATGGGTGTATACTATTGTCTCATATCAGAATCAGAATCACTTTTTATTGCCAAGTATATCAATACCAGATACAGAATACACAAGGAATTTGTTTCCGATAACCACTGCTCTCAGACAACACAAAAGGACAACACAATAGGACGGCAATGACATAATGCAGCATAACACAACATGTAGAAGGGAAGCATGGCGGTGCTTGAGTAGCATCTTCCGTGTAAGGTTGTGGGGTGGTCTAGGCAATAGTAGAGTTCAACATGATAGTTGCCTGGGGAAAGAAGCTGTTCCTATGTCTGGCAGTCCTCACTAGCCTCCAACTGTCCACAATTATGTATGCAGGGCCGGCTCCAGGCATGTTCGACTAGAGCGGCCGCGCGGGGCGCCACTCTTACAGGGCGCCGCACGCTGCGGCCGCCATTTTCCTGCCTGGAGCCAGCCTCTGTGTGTCCGACTCCGACTCCCGGCCGCTTGTGTGCGCGCTATGCAGCGCGCTGTGCGGCGCCGGCGTCTGACGTTGGACGCCGGCGCCGCGCAGCGTGCATAGCGCGCACACAGTTTTGTTCCTCCGTCCGCGGCCCGCCCACAGCAGTATTCCCGGCTCCCAGCAGCACCGCAGTGTCAGTGACAGACAGGTAAGTTAAAATCTGTCTGGCACTGTGTGGGGCCGTTTATTTTTCTGGCACTGTGGGGGCATTATTTTTCTGGCACTGTGGGGGCATATCTGCACTGTGGGGGCATTATTTTTCTGGCACTGTGGGGGCATTGTTTTTCTGGCACTGTGGGGGCATATCTGCACTGTGGGGGCATTATTTTTCTGGCACTGTGGGGGCATTGTTTTTCTGGCACTGTGGGGGCATATCTGCACTGTGGGGGCATTATTTTTCTGGCACGGGGGCATATCTGCACTGTGGGGGCATTATTTTTCTGGCACTGTGGGGGCATATCTGCACTGTGGGGGCATTATGTTTCTGGCACTGTGGGGGCATTATTTTTCTGGCACTGTGGGGGCATATCTGCACTGTGGGGGCATTATTTTTCTGGCACTGTGGGGGCATTATTTTTCTGGCACTGTGGGGGCATATCTGCACTGTGGGCATTATTTTTCTGGCACTGTGGGGGCATATCTGCACTGTGGGGGCATTATTTTTCTGGCACTGTGGGGGCATATCTGCACTGTGGGGGCATTATTTTTCTGGCACTGTGGGGGCATATCTGCACTGTGGGGGCATTATTTTTCTGGCACTGTGGGGGCATATCTGCACTGTGGGGGCATTAATTTTCTGGCACTGTGGGGGCATATCTGCACTGTGGGGGCATTTATGTTTCTGGCACTGGGGGCATTTATGTATCTGGCACTGTGGGGGCATATCTGCACTGTGGGGGCTTTTATGTTTTGTGGCACGGCGGGCATTTATTTATCTGGCACTGTGGGGGCATTTATGTTTTGTGGCACTGGGGGCATTTATGTATCTGGCAGTTATGTATCTGGCACTGTGGGGTCATTGATGCATCTGGCACTGTGGGGGCACTTATGTATCTGGCATTGTGTGGTCATTTATGTATCTGGCATTGTGGGGGCATTTATGTATCTGGCACTGGGGGCATATCTGCACTGTGTGGCCATTTATGTATCTGGCACTGCTGGGGGGCATGTCACGTGTAGCTGGCACTGCTGGGGGGTATGTCACGTGTAGCTGGCATTGCTGGGGGGCATGTCACGTGTAGCTGGCACTGCTGGGGGGCATATCATGTAGTGTATCTACTAGGCATCTGTGGCTAGGCAATGTGTCTATCGTGCGCTGCCTGGCGCAAAGTGTCTATCGTGCGCTGCCTGGCGCAAAGTGTCTATCGTGCTCTGCCTGGCGCAAAGTGTCTATCGTGCTCTGCCTGGCGCAAAGTGTCTAACGTGCTCTGCCTGGCGCAAAGTGTGTAGGAGGTTCTACCTGGTGCAATGTGTATTAGCTGCACTACTATGTGGTGTAATGCGAATTGCCACTACTCTGTGGTCATGCACCTTCCCCACGAAGCAACGGCCCTAAATTTTTGCTGCGCGCCTTCGGCGCGCACTGTCCCTGCTTCAGCATGTGGGTGGAGGAGCACCAAGTATTACAGTATGTACATCATTTTGCCCTCCTTACTTAAAAATGTGCCCTCCTTGTGATCAGCACCCTGCCCTAAAACGTGAACACTATCATGTGTAGCTGGCACTGCTGGGGGTCTATTGTGTGTAGCTGGCACTGTTGAGGGGCATGTCATGTGTAGCTGGCACTGCTGCGGGGCATGTCATGTGTAGCTGGCACTACACTGGAGACATTGTGTGTAAGGAACACTACTGTGGCTGTTCTGCATAAGGCTGCTAATTGTGTGCATAGAGGGGGTGTGAAAAAATATATTTATTTATAGTTTAATAATATGAAGTTACGAGGCCACACCCACTTTCCCAGGAGGCCACGCCCACTTTTCACGAAGCGCGCGCGCCTTCGGCGCGCGCATAGGGGTTAGGGGGCGCTTTTACATTTTCTCGCACAGGGTGCTAGTAGGCCTGGAGCCGGCCCTGTATGTATGTAAATAGCTCCCATATAGAGTTCAGTGCTCACATACATAAGAGTATTATAACTGCATGAGCTATTCAGCACACATCATCACAGTGATATACTGTAATGTAACAAATTAATTAAACATTTTAAAGCAAGGTAGCGGCTAAAATACCACAGACACGTGTTTTGTATATATTTGACTTTTCCACAGATAAAGCCTACCTTTCCTTCTTTCCATGTGATTTCTCCTGGACTCTTTATTTTATGGATCAGTCCATATTTTATCTCCTCTTCAATGGTGGTCACATAACTTATATCAATTTTATATCTAGTGGCAGTTTTGTATAAGACCAAGTTTGCCAATGACCACTCAGAGGGCAGATCTCCTCTCTCATTAAAGGACATCTCTTCTCCTTTGGGATCTGTGTAGTGAAGATTTCTCATATAGTGACTCTTTAAAAGAAAAGAAAAATTGATGTTTAAACATTATGAAACCCACCTCCTCCCCAAAGGTTATGTGTGCTACCAATATACTATAGTACCGAGATATCTTATGTGCCTCCACCCCAGAATACAATATCAATTGGAGTAAAATAATGACCCACTTGTGAAAGCACTAATACTGTACATTAATATATTAACTCGCTATTAAAGGTTATGAAGAGTGAATAACAGAACACTGTGTAACCCCTAATATACTCCTAATGTTACCTATAATATAATTGATTCCTATATGTATGTATGTATGTATGTATGTATTTATTTGTGTGTGTATATATATATATATATATATATATATATATATATATAGTCGAAGTAAAAAATATTACATACAGACAGCAAAATCCAAACAGAGAGGTCTCTGTTCGTGCGCATACATACAGCATGCACAGCGGTATATGGTAACATACACATTCACACAGACAAGCCAAAAACATATATTCAACACATATTTCATACAACACATAAATTACACATAACAAAACATGTCAAGCACCAAACATTATAATATATTTATAAAATAGAGTGTAACATCAGATATATATGTTTTATTGGAACAGAACAAGTTAAATATATTACGCTGGCATTTGAAATGTTTATTTAGAAACAATTTGAAATTCACAGTTGGGAGCTCCATCCGCGATATCACTTAATGATGCGCAGTACAGACGCGCTGTGGTCTACCAGCTAAGGATGGACGCATCTAGATGCTGATGAACTGCATACGTTTTTTTGCGTTATCAGAAAGGCGCTGATATGAATCAAGGGACTATAGATTTTTTTGTTGCGTGAGTGTGACAAAAACGCACAATATTAGAAATGCTATAGCATATATTTTTATTGTTTCTAAACGAGGTTCAATAAGTCATATTGTGCTTGATTCAGATTGGATTGTTTATCTGTTAAGAAAATTTAAAGAGCATTTAAAAGTTGGTGCATGATGGCTATAGCTTGGTTAGCATGCTGCGCCCTATTCGCATACTGCTAACATAGGCCTGAAGTAGCAAAGCTTTGTTCGTGCTGAAAAAACAGCGTGTGGAAATTTTTGTTACCATGCTGTGGGAATTGTCTATTAGGGCGACTTCTAGTGCTTGTGAAATTTGTGATTTACTTGTGACAAAAGGATAGAGTGTATTCTGGCCACCATTTTGTCCAAGCACATGGTTTGGAAGGGGGAGGAGCATTGGCCATTTTAGGTCTAGTGTAAGGTACAGTCTGCATTGGTCTTAAAAGCCACATAACATAAGGTCACTCCCTATCCAGTATCCACCTAGCTAACAGCTGACTTTCAGTTTGTTAAGCAACCTGTTTCCTATGTCACAATGTAAACAAATATATGTACAAATCCATCACCATTTAAAAGCTACCAATGAATTTAACTAACCCATGCCATAGTCAATTATAAATTGTTTCAGTTAGATCTAGGTGGTCATTCTGAGTTGATCGCTAGCTGCATTTGTTCACAGCATAGCGATCAGACAAAATAATGGCAGTTCTGTGCATGCGTATGCGCAATGCGCACACGGGACGTACGGGCACAACGAACGATGCAGTTTTGCACAGGGTCTAACGATGCATTTCAGTCACACTGGTTGCCGTAGAGTGATTGACATGAAGTCTGCGTTTCTGGGTGGCAACTGACCGTTTTCAGGGAGTGTTCGGAAAAATGCAGGCGTGCCAGGGAAAATGCAGACGTGGCTGGGCGAACGCTGGGCGGGTGTGTGACGTCAAATCCAGAACTGAATAGTCTGAAGTGATCGCAAGTGCTGAGTAGGTTTTGAGCTACTCTGAAACTACACAAAATTTTTTTGCAAGCGATCTGTGATAAAAACTTTGCACTTCTGCTAAGCTAAAATACACTCCCAGTGGGTGGCACATAGCAAGCAATCAAGTCGGAATGACCCCTCTAGTGAGTGTAATAGTGAGGTAAATACTTAGCTTGATGTAAAAATTACACACAGATGAGAGGTTTTTTTTTTTCCAGGATTTGCATTAGACTGGAAGATATTTAGTGTGTAAGATGAGCCCTCTGCTTGTTACAAGATAGGCAATTGAAATGTTAATGAACTTGTTCAACTACCCTAGAACCAGAGTACAGCAAGCAAATTAGACATCTGTTGATATGCAAATTAATGCTGCTGTGGAAGCCACAATCAGTATATGTGTATAAATACATATGCTGTGTGAGGGTTTCATAGAAGTGTATTAAATAATGTGTGTGTGTGTGTGTGTGTGTGTGTGTGTGTGTGTGTGTGTATATATATATATATATATATATCTATCATCCCCTTGAAGAAGTCCAGACTTTGACGGACGAAACGCGTTGGGACTGTTTTGCTGCTGAACCCCTCTAATGTTATGAGCCACGGCTGTGGCTCATTCCTGTTTTGCATTTTGGTTTTGTATTTTATGTTTATTTAGTTGTCTTGCATGCCAGGATTTCCCATTGCTCTGTTTTAGATTACTCTTGTCTGCTGCCGCTGGTGAGTCTGTGCAATTGCAGCTTGTTCCCATGTGTTCAGCCTCATCTGGCTGCTAATTGCATCTTGTCAGCTTGGAGTCATGCAACAGGCCAGCTGCACGAGATAATTAATTAGGCCTATCTGTTATATGCTGGCTCAGTGCAGTTCGCAGATGCTGGTGATATTTCTTGGTTTTCAGTCTGCTTGAAGTCTGTGCTGGTTCCTGCCAGTCCCTGAGCTCCTGTATAGCAGTGTCTGACTAGCTGCTTCCTGTGTTGATTCCTGTGTCAGTCCCTGTGTCGATTCCTGTTTCTGATTCCATGTCCTGCTGTGAGGCGTTCCTGCCCTGAGGTCCAGTGGCTTTGCCTTTCCCTGGTCAAGTTCCTGGTTTCCTGGTGTCCACCGGTCTGTCGTTTGGGATTCTGCCTGTCCTCCAGTTCTGAGAGTGTGTGTCTGCATCATTGGGAGTTCCTGTCTGTTTGCCAGTATTCGTACCGGTTCCGTGAGTAGCGGTGCTGCCGCGTCCGTCGGCCTAGGCCACTGTATTCAGTTATTATTTCTGTCACTGGTGTTTTGCAGAGGGTTCTGCTTATGCTGTCACCGCCGGTACACAAAAGTATTGTGTAGGCGTGTGGTCAGCATTTCCTTTGTTGTTCTTTTCCTTTGGCGGCAAGCCGCACATACATTTAGTTTTGGAATAGTTAGTAGCCCCTGGCTTTGGTTGTTTCAGATTAGAGGGCCCCTTGTTATCACCCTGCCTCGGATTTCCCTTTGTCTCTCATTAAGACCGGGGGGCATCGGAGTTGGGCAGACATAATCCGCCCTTCAAATGCGGCTGCCATGGGCTCAAGCAACCATAGTCTCGCAGGGGATTTCTGACAGCACGGGTGAGACAACGGAGTTAGGGCGCCAGGGGCTATTCCCTTTCCATTCCCCTTTCCCAGCATTACGTCCCGGTGCTCTGGACTCACTTCATAAACATCTCCCTTGTTCTGAGCACCAGGAACCTAACATTATCACCAGCCATACCACAAAAAAGAAATAAAACTTTTTTTTTTCCTTTTTTGGCCCAGTCCAGTGTCTAGTCTAGAGATCCAGTCCGGTGTTTAGAGAACCAGTCCGGTGTTTAGAGATCCAGTCCGGTGTTTAAAAAAAAAAAAAAAAAAACATTCTAGTCTTGCCTTGTCTAGTCTTGCCTTGTCTAGTCTTGCCTTGTCTAGTTTTAAATCCTCCTATGTCAACTATGCAAGCCCTGCAGGCATCTCTCTCAGCCCTGAACTCTGCTTTCAGTGCTCTGAAACCTGAGCGACTAGAAGTTTTGCAGCAATCTTTGAAGCAACTGCAAAACCTTCTGACTGAAATCTTGCTCATCTTGCCAGAAGTCGTTGAGAGTACATCTATCTCTAAAGAGACTCTAGTTCACAGTATGGTGACAAGAGAACCCTCTGGTTTAATTGAAGAGAAAAGGTTTAAAAGTTTTCTGCGGCCCAGGCTCTCAGAAGAGGAGCGTCTGCGTCGCAGAAACTTAAACTTATGCCTATATTGTGGGAGTTTAGGCCACTATCTGCAGACCTGTGAGTTGCGCAAGCTGAAGTGTGGTGACGAGTCTTGCCCTCTGGCCAAGTTGAGTCAGGATACAAGATCTACTCCTGTCTCTACTGTGGCAGAGGTACTTGCCACACAACCCACACTAAAAAGCTCTCTGTCCTATAATTGGGGTCCTTGGGCAAGGGAGCCCCATTATAGATTCAGGAATCAAAAGAGAATGTTTCTCTCCTCTCTTGAGGTTCCTGTTGAAGCAGAGTTGCAAGCCCCTGGAGTGGTGCCCGTAGCCCAGGGTCCTGGAGTGGTGCCCGTAGCCCAGGGTCCTGGAGTGGTGCCCGTAGCCCAGGGTCCTGGAGTGGTGCCCGTAGCCCAGGGTCCTGGAGTGGTGCCCGTAGCCCAGGGTCCTGGAGTGGTGCCCGTAGCCCAGGGTCCTGGAGTGGTGCCCGTAGCCCAGGGTCCTGGAGTGGTGCCCGATGCCCAGGGTGCTGGTGCGGTACCCGATGCCCAGGGTGCTGGTGCGGTACCCGATGCCCAGAGTGCTGGTGCGGTACCCGATGCCCAGAGTGCTGGTGCGGTACCCGATGCCCAGAGTGCTGGTGTGGTACCCGATGCCCAGAGTGCTGGTGCGGTACCCGATGCCCAGAGTGCTGGTGCGGTACCCGATGCCCAAGCTTATAGAGGGACATCAAATATTGTTGTTCAGGTGTCCATACCAGAAGGGGTCTCAGAAGCTGTTACCCCAGGTAGGGACTTGAAGAGCACAACCTCAGAAAGGGTATCTAAAACCATAGTTCTTGAAGGGAACTCGAGAAGCAAAACCCCAGAAGGGATTTTTGAAGTAATATCCCCAAGTGGGGTCTCGAGAGACGCAGCCCCAAAGAAGGGTCTAGAAGTCGCATCCCCAGGAAAGAACTTAAGAAGCATAGCATTAGTGGAGGATCTGAACGTTATTGCTTCAGCAAAAGTCCCGGAAGTCAGAAAGTCACTGCCCCAGGTGGGGTTCAGAAAGTCACTGCCCCAGGTTGGGTTCAGAAAGTCACTGCCCCAGGTGGGGTTCAGAAAGTCACTGCCCCGGGTGGGGTTCAGGAAGTCACTGCCCCGGGTGGGGTTCAGAAAGTCACTGCCCCGGGTGGGGTTCAGAAAGTCACTGCCCCGGGTGGGGTTCAGAAAGTCACTGGCCCGTGTGGGGTTCAGAAAGTCACTGGCCCGTGTGGGGTTCAGAAAGTCACTGGCCCGTGTGGGGTTCAGAAAGTCACTGGCCAGTGTGGGGTTCAGAAAGTCACTGGCCAGTGTGGGGTTCAGAAAGTCACTGCCCCGGGTGGGGTTCAGAAAGTCACTGCCCCGGGTGGGGTTCAGAAAGTCACTGCCCAGGGTGGGGTTCAGAAAGTCACTGCCCCGGGTGGGGTTCAGAGAGTCTCAGCCTCAAGTAAGGGCAATAGTGACCAGGTACTAGCAAAGCACTTCAGTCAGTCAGATGGGAAGGAAACAGATCCTGACTCTGATATCTCAACATCCATAATCATTGATGGGGACTTAGCCCAATTTCTGGCGCTTTACAAACACTATTACATTATTATGTTGTCTAGACCATTTCTGGGCATCACTCCAGAGAACCTTGTGCTCTATCTGATTTATTCCTTTAGAGGAGAGCCTTTTGAGTGGGCGACCAGCTTAATGAAAGCTGAAGATCCCATTCTTCAGGATCCCCCAGCATTCAGTGATGCAATTATTAAAAGATATGGTTCTAAAGAAATTGGTTCAGGTTCCTCTAGGTCAGCCGTCTTGTCTGCTGAGAGTCCACCAAATACTGTAAACTCAGCACAAGAGTCTCAGCCCGTTGTTTTGACTGCAGGATGTGCTTTTCTGACTTCTTCTTCTAATAATAGTACTTTGCCAGAAAGTTCAGCTCCCAAGGGTAAGAAACCTGTCTCTGATTTGGTACCATCAGTTCAGACAATGTTTGGGGAATTACCTTGGTCAGACCTAAAGAGCTTTGTAAAAAGAAGAAGAAGAAAAAGAAATAATTTTTTGACTCTTGCCTTGATAAAAAAAAAAAGATTTTTTTTTTACCTTGTCTTGTGTCCAGTGGCCACCATCAAGGGGAGGGCACGGTTACAAGTTGTTGCTACAGCTTGTTTTTGTTTTCTTGTCTGTTAGACCAGTGTGTCAGGTTTTTTTTTTGTATCCCTTGTTCTGGATAGTCTGAATTTTGGGGTCTTTTGACCCCTCCTCAAGGGGGGGGGTAATGTTATGAGCCACGGCTGTGGCTCATTCCTGTTTTGCATTTTGGTTTTGTATTTTATGTTTATTTAGTTGTCTTGCATGACAGGATTTCCCATTGCTCTGTTTTAGATTACTCTTGTCTGCTGCCGCTGGTGAGTCTGTGCAATTGCAGCTTGTTCCCATGTGTTCAGCCTCATCTGGCTGCTAATTGCATCTTGTCAGCTTGGAGTCATGCAACAGGCCAGCTGCACGAGATAATTAATTAGGCCTCTCTGTTATATGCTGGCTCAGTGCAGTTCGCAGATGCTGGTGATATTTCTTGGTTTTCAGTCTGCTTGAAGTCTGTGCTGGTTCCTGCCAGTCCCTGAGCTCCTGTATAGCAGTGTCTGACTAGCTGCTTCCTGTGTTGATTCCTGTGTCAGTCCCTGTGTCGATTCCTGTTTCTGATTCCATGTCCTGCTGTGAGGCGTTCCTGCCCTGAGGTCCAGTGGCTTTGCCTTTCCCTGGTCAAGTTCCTGGTTTCCTGGTGTCCACCGGTCTGTCGTTTGGGATTCTGCCTGTCCTCCAGTTCTGAGAGTGTGTGTCGGCATCATTGGGAGTTCCTGTCTGTTTGCCAGTATTCGTACTGGTTCCGTGAGTAGCGGCGCTGCCGCGTCCGTCGGCCTAGGCCACTGTATTCAGTTATTATTTCTGTCACTGGTGTTTTGCAGAGGGTTCTGCTTATGCTGTCACCGCCGGTACACAAAAGTATTGTGTAGTCGTGTGGTCAGCATTTCCTTTGTTGTTCTTTTCCTTTGGCGGCAAGCCGCACATACATTTAGTTTTGGAATAGTTAGTAGCCCCTGGCTTTGGTTGTTTCAGATTAGAGGGCCTCTTGTTATCACCCTGCCTCGGATTTACCTTTGTCTCTCAAGACCGGGGGGCATCGGAGTTGGGCAGACATAATCCGCCCTTCAAACGCTGCTGCCATGGGCTCAAGCAACCATAGTCTCGCAGGGGATTTCTGACAGCACGGGTGAGACAACGGAGTTAGGGCGCCAGGGGCTATTCCCTTTCCATTCCCCTTTCCCAGCGTTACATCCTGGTGCTCTGGACTCACTTCATAAACATCTCCCTTGTTCTGAGCACCAGGAACCTAACATCTAATGGACAGATAAGCGTTTGAACTTTTAATTTCCTGTACGCATGTTATTTCAGCTATTTTATATCCACTGGGACTGTCTGTTGCTGTGTCCCCTTTTAGATGGATAGATAAGCTTTTTTAAACATTTGATCTTGTACGTGTGTTGTCTAGCCATTGTATGTCTTTGTACATTAAATTGTTATTATATTTAAATGTCCGGGCTACTAAATATGTTTAATTGGGAATAAGCATGTTCCCTAATTTACTGCCCTCCATATGCAAATGATCTTAATTGATTGTGAGAACGGTACACACTATATTCTGTTGTGTTTTCTTTCTACATGTTAATCCAAAACTGAGGAACCCTCGTTGGAAGTTCTGTTACAACCAGATAAGTGTTCTTGGTTATAATTTCACCCACCTGGCTATTTCCTTTATAAATCATTGTTACACTCAGAAGCACTTATTTTCTCTACTACCATTTTTTGTCTATGTGTACACCATACACAATATTTTGTATTATGAGCTGCTACCCTTAAAGGGGTTAAGGAGTTTTATTTATTATTATTCCATTACTACACATTTGTACTAAAGCACCTAGGTTTCTGCTATTCTATATATATATATTATAAGGGCACGGTCGTGCCCTTATATTAAGGCTGAATCGAACAAACGGAATTCTCCCATAGGGAACTTCTGAGATGGGGGCATGGTGTTTGTGGGGCTACACCTCAAAACTGATTAGACGTACTGAGCTGAAATTTGGCATGGACGCGTAGAATCGTCACCCGCTGCTGCATGCCAAATTTCAGGGCAAAATAAAAAAAAATGAGGAATTGGGAGTAACCTAAAGTTCCAACTGTCAGTTTTTTTCTGCCACTCCCTCTGTGGCTTTTTGACAAGGTTTTCCATAGAGTGAATGAGGAGATTTTTGGGAAGGCATAACTCAGGACAGAGGACAAATTAAGACTTGGGGTTTGTTTTATTAGATAGAGTATGCCCCAGTGTAGTGCCTTTTGGGGTTGTGGTTTTTCAGAAAGTTACAGATTTTTTTTAATTAAGTAAAATATGCCCCATTATAAAGATAGGGCTTTTCAATTTGTTGCGGGGGGTGTACAGAGAGTAGCTTCACTAGGTGTACCAAGATGGCTGACACTGCACATCTTGTGCTGTGTGCCCGCCTGCCAAACTCCTTCCCTACTACTATTGGAGACATGCTGGCAGGCCGGAGATACAAAGAAGTCGGTGTCCTTCTGCAGGGCGCTCTGCCAGGCACAGAGTCCCTGCACTGTGACAAGGTATGTCCGGCCAACCTCCTCTCCCGCTGTGTGCCCAGCTATCCCCCCCTTCCCCATCTCGCTGTGTAACCGGCTTCATCACCTCCCGCTGTGTGCCGTCGCCGCCCCGCCGCAGCATTTAAACTGCAGTTCCCGGCCCTCTCCCCAGCATACATCACTCAGTTTGGAGGGGCAGATTGGACCCCCAGGACAGGCCACCGCCGGGCCGGTCCGATCCCCTCTTCTGCTGGGTCAGCTTACCATGGCTGGCCCACCAGGTAACATGTAAGAGACGTGCCTGGCCGGTGTGCGCGTCCGTGTAATGGAGTCCTGTGCAGGGTGGAAGGGACTCCGTGCGGCATGCCGGGAGGCCTGTAATGGTGTCTGTATGATCGGCGCACTGAGGCTGTGGGTGCGGGGGGGGGGGGCGGAACACGTTGTAGCCTGTAATGCGGGGAAACTTTCCACGCTCGATGTACATCACGCGTGGGGTTCCCTCTGCCCCTGACATGGTGCTATCATTCCCCAGGGTAATGCAGCCGCCGTGTCACGGCATCCCCTGAGGTGACCTGGGATCAATTTTATGAGGTGTCACCCACACAGCCATATACTGGCACTGCCCCCCTCCCCTCCCCTACCTCCTTCCCTCCCCTCCCCTACCTCCTTCCCTCCCTCCTTCCCTCCCCACTTCCCCCCCTCCCTCCTTCCCTCCCCAATTCCCTCCCCTCCCTCGTCCCCCCCCGCCCTGCTTCCCTGCTGTGTCTCCGCCCCCCGCCATCCCTGCTGTGTCTCCGCCCCCCCGCCCTCCCTGCTGTGTGTCCGTCCGTCCGTATCCCCCCCGCCCTCCCTGCTGTGTGTACGTCCGTATCCCCCCCGCCCTCCCTGCTGTGTGTCAGTCCGTATCCCCCCCCCGCCCTCCCTGCTGTGTGTCCGTCCGTACCCCCCCCCGCCCTCCCTGCTGTGTCTGTCCGTCCGTATCCCCCCGCCCTCCCTGCTGTGTGTCCGTCCGTATCCCCCCCGCCCTCCCTGCTGTGTGTCCGTCCGTATCCCCCCCGCCCTCCATGCTGTGTGTTCGTCCGTATCCCCCCCGCCCTCCCTGCTGTGTGTCCGTTCGTACCCCCCCCGCCCTCCCTGCTGTGTGTCCGTTCGTATCCCCCACGCCCTCCCTGCTGTGTGTCCGTCCGTATCCCCCCCCGCCCTCACTGCTGTGTGTCCGTCCGTATCCCCCCCGCCCTCCCTGCTGTGTGTCCGTCCGTATCCCCCCCGCCCTCCCTGCTCTGTGTCCGTATCCCCCCCCCGCCCTCCCTGCTGTGTGTCCGTCCCCCCCCAGCCCCCCCTGCTGTGTGTCCGTCCCCCCCAGCCCTCCCTGCTGTGTGTGCATCCCCCCCAGCCCTTCCTGCTGTGTGTCCGTCCATATCCCCCCCCGCCCTCCCTGCTGTGTGTCCGTCCGTATCCCCCCCGCACTCCCTGCTGTGTGTCCGTCCGTATCCCCCCCCGCTCTCCCTGCTGTGTGTCCGTATCCCCCCCCAGCCCTTCCTGCTGTGTGTCCGTCCCTCCCCCCAGCCCTCCCTGCTGTGTGTCCGTCCCTCCCCCCAGCCCTCCCTGCTGTGTGTCCGTCCCTCCCCCCAGCCCTCCCTGCTGTGTGTCCGTCCCTTTCCCCCCCGCCCGCCCAGCTGTGTGTCCGTCTGTCCGTATCCCCCCCCGCCCTCCCTGCTGTGTGTCCGTCCGTACCCCCCCGCCCTCCCTGCTGTGTGTCCGTACCCCCCCCGCCCTCCCTGCTGTGTGTCCGTATCCCCCCCCGCCCTCCCTGCTGTGTGTCCGTATCCTCCCCGCCCTCCCTGCTGTGTGTCCGTATCCTCCCTGCTGTGTGTCCATCCCCCCGCCCTCCCTGCTGTGTGTCCCCCCCCGCCCTCCCTGCTGTGTGTCCGTCCCCCCCGCCCTCCCTGCTGTGTGTCCGTCCGTATCCCCCCGCCCACCCTGCTGTGTGTCCGTCCGTCCGTAACCCCCCCCCACCCTCCCTGTTGTGTCGCCCTCCCTGCTGTGTGTCCATCCCCCCCGCCCTCCCTGCTTTGTGTCCGTCCGTCCGTAACCCCCCCGCCCTCCCTGCTGTGTGTCCGTCCGCCCCCCGCCTTCCCTGCTGTGTGTCCGTCCGTATCCCCCCCCCGACCCTCCCTGCTGTGTGTCTGGCCACCCCCCCACCTACCTGCTGTGTGTCCGGCCACCCCGCCCTCCTACCTGCTGTGTGTCCGGCCACTCCCCCCCCTCCCTCCTGTGTGTCCGGCCCCCCCCTCCCTGCTGTGTGTCTGGCCACCCCCCCTCCCTGCCGTGTGTCCGGCCACCCTCCCCGCCGTGTGTCCGGCCACCCTCCCCTCCCTGCCGTGTGTCCGGCCACCCTCCCCTCCCTGCCGTGTGTCCGGCCACCCTCCCCTCCCCTGCTGTGTGTCTGGCCACCCCCCCTCCTCCCTGCTGTGTCCGGCCACCCCCTACCCCCTCCCCTCCCTACCATGTATCCAGTCACCCTCCCCTCCCTGCTCTGTGTCCAGCCCCCCCCTCCTCCTCCTCCCTGCTGTGTGTCCGGCCGCCCCCCCTCCTCCCTCCCTCCCTGCTGTGTGTCCGGCCACCCCCACTCCCTGCTGTGTGTCCGGCCACCCCCCCAGACACGCAGCGCCTGACACCCACAGACATGCAGCGCCTGACACACACACATGCATATGCAGCACCTGACACACACGCAGCACCTGACACTCACACGGACCTGACACACATGCACACACTCACACGCAGCACCTGACACACGCACACGGGATCAGTACTAAATGCCGCCGGCCGGAATCCCGGCGGTTGAAATACCGACGCCGGAATCCCGACCACACAATCCCGGCAGGGGTGGCGAGCGGAACGCAGCCCCTTGCGGGCTCGCTTCCCTCGCTACGCTCGGCACACATATATTCTCCCTCTATGGGTGTCGTGGACACCCACGGAGGGAGAATATTTCGGGATTCCGGCGTCGGTATTTCGACCGCCGGCGATTCCGGCCGGCGGCATCTTGACCGCATCCCACACTCACACGCAGCACCTGACACACACACGCAGCACCTTACACATGACACGCAGCACCTGACACACACACACAGACACGCAGCACCTGACACACACAGACACGACACACACGCACACGCAGCGCCTGACACACACACACGCAGCGCCTGACGCACACGCAGCACCTGACACACACGCACACTCAGCGCCTGACACACACGCAGCACCTGACATACACGCACACACAGCGCCTGACACACACACACGCAGCACCTGATACACACACACACGCAGCGCCTGACACACACGCACACGCAGATACACACGCACACGCAGCACCTGACACACACGCACACGCAGCACCTGACATACTCACACGCAGCACCTGACACACACACACGCAGCACCTGACACAGACACGCAGCACCTGACACACACACACGCAGCACCTGACACAGACACGCAGCACCTGACACAGACACGCAGTACCTGATACACACACACACACACACGCAGCACCTGATACACACACACACACGCAGCACCTGATACACACACAAACGCAGCACCTGACACACACGCAGCACCTGACACACACGCACACGCGGCACCTGACACACACGCACACGCAGCACCTGACACACACGCACACGCAGCACCTGACACACACGCACATGCAGCACCTGACACACACACACACGCAGCACCTGACACACATGCACACGCAGCACCTGACACACACGCAGCACCTGACACACACGCACACACAGCACCTGACACACACGCACACGCAGCACCTGATACACACACGCACACACAGCACCTGATACACACACACGCAGCACATGACACACACACGCAGCACCTGACACACAGACATGCAGCGCCTGACACACACACGTAGACATGCAGCACCTGACACACACATGCAGCACCTGACAGACACAAACACACAGACATGCAGCACCTGACACACCCACACACACAGACTTGCAGCACATGAAACCCATACACACACAGGCAGCACCTGACACACATATATACATGTGGCATTTAACGCACACACGCACAGCACCTGACACACAATCATATACACTCAGAGCACCTAACACACACACACACGCAGCACCTCACACACACTCGTATACACACGCAGCACCTGCCACTCACACATATACACATGCAGCACCTGCCACTCCCACATGCATGAACAGCACCTAACACACACATATATACATGCAGCACCTGAAACACACATACACGCGCAGCACCTGACACCCACGTGGCAGCTGACGCATACAAATGCAGCACCTGAGATACACACATATACACGTGCAGCACCTGAGACACACACATACACGTACAGGTCCTGACACACACACACACATGTATGTACACGCGCGGCTCCAAGCACACACATACGTACGTACATACGCGGCACTTGACACACACACACACGTACACGCGCAGCACCTGACACACACACACACGTACGTACGTATGTACACGTGTGGCACCTGACACACACACACAGACGTATGCACACGCGTCGCTCCTGACACACACACATGTACGTACACGCGCGGCTCCTGACACACGCTTGTACACGTGCGGCTCCTGGCACACACACACACACACACGTACACGCGCGGCACCCGACACATGCACAGCACCTGACATACACACATGTAGGTACGCGCCACCTGACACAAACACACGTACACGCACTACACCTGACACACACGTACGTACACGCACGGCACCTGACACA
This sequence comes from Pseudophryne corroboree, assembly GCF_028390025.1. Taxonomy (NCBI): domain Eukaryota; kingdom Metazoa; phylum Chordata; class Amphibia; order Anura; family Myobatrachidae; genus Pseudophryne; species Pseudophryne corroboree. Next base: position 1,214,950,444 of record NC_086444.1, on the reverse strand, counting down.
CACATATGTGCACGCACGGCACTGACACGTAAGTACGCGCACGGCACCTGACACACACGTACATACTAGTGATGAGTGGGTTTGGTTCGTCGGAATCCGAACCCCCCGAACTTCACTCATTTTACACGGGTCCGAGGCAAGTTCAAACCTTCCCGCCTTGCTCGGCTAACCCGAGCGCGCCCGAACGTCATCATCCCGCTGTCGGATTCTCGCGAGATTCGGATGTCTGCATTCGTGGAAAGGGGTCCCATGTGTAAACACGGGACCCCTTTCAGTCCGTCTGGTCCGGGTGTTCGGTTTGTTGTTTTGCCAAGTACGTGGATTTAATCTGGAACCTGGATCAGGTGAGTATAATTATCTTTTATTTTCAGGTACCCGTGGATTCTACTTGGAGAAGAGGACCGACTGCTTCGTGTCAACATAGGTAAGTATGTGTGTGTCGGCAGGTGTGAAATAAAGTTATACTTTCACGGTGTCTGTGTCCTGTTTTTATTTGGGTATTTTTTTCCCAGTAGAACTACAGGTACCAGCGGGCCCGTTTTTCTCCCGCATGCTGGTACTTGTGGTTCTCCAAGTATCAGCTTGTGGGGGAGACTTGCTGGGACCTGTAGTACTACTGGAAAAAACAATATTCTTTCAATTTTCTCAAGGCTATCAGCCTCCCATCCGCAGCCCTTGGATGGGGGGACAGCCTCGGGCTTCACTCCTGGCCCTTGGGTGGCTGGGGGGACACCCCTTGATTGATGGGGTCCCCACTCCACCTGTGTACCCCGGGTGACTAGTTGGATATTTAATGCCACGGCCGCAGGGCACTGTATAAAAGTGACCCCCGGCTGTGGCATTATCTGTCCAGCTAGTGGAGTCCGATGCTGGTGTAAAAAATACGGGGGACCCCTACTCTTTTTGTCCCCGTATTTTTTGCACCAGCACCAGGCGCAGAGCCCGGTGCTGGTTTTAAAAATACGGGGGATCCCCTATCTGTTTTTCCCCCGGGTTTTTAGAACCAGGAGCGGCTCGAAGAGCTCGAGGTTAGTTATGCTTTGGAGGGGTGACCCCACGCAATTTTTTTTTCGGGTTTTTCACATTCCATTTAAAAAAATAATAATAATCTTTTAAAAAATATATAAATAATACTTCTGCCTCCAAAAAAGACAAACCAAGTACCTAATCCCTTCTAATATATATAGATATGCTATTACCAAAAAAAAAAAAAACCAGCAAAAAAAACATGTTTTTAAATTTTTTCATTAGATTCCGCCAGCAAAGTGTGGCGGATTGAAAATGACGAATTTACTGTTTAAAAGCACTGTTGTCGAATTTTCAAACTTCAATTGAATATACTTTTGTCGAATTGCCGCATTTGTACCATTGCAGAAAAGTCGAATTTGTCAAATGTCGAATTTTAAAAAGTCAAATTTTGAAAGCCTGTAAGAATAGGCTCCGCTCGCTTCTTCACATCAGCCGTCCCCTTCTACCCCTGTACCTTGCTCTCTCCTGTCTGTGCTCTCTCCCGTCTTTAGGACTAGGCCCCACCCCCTTCTTACCCTCCAGTGACTGCTCTCTCCTGACAAGTGGACCAGGCCTGCCCCCTACACGCTGCTGGTGTCTTCATTGTTACTTGGTCTGAAGCTCCGTTGGGGAGAGAACTCACGTGAGCTCATTAAGAATGTGGAACTGGGATGTTTTAATTTTATTGTGAGTAGTGTAGTGTGGTGATGTAGTATGTTGTATGGGGGGTATAGTGTAATTATGAAGTGCAGCATATGGGAGGGCTATAGCATAGTGATGTAGTGTGGCATATGGGGGGTGGTAGCGCATAGGCGTGCGTACAGGGGGTGCCTGGTGCGCACAGGCACTCCCTAATGTCCAGCACCGCTGCACGCCACGCTTGCTGTAGCACAGTGATCGCTGAGTGTGTGATCGGTGAAGCCTAGCCTGCAGCTCATTTCCGTACCTCCCACCACACCTGCGCCCGCCCCCCCTCTGCCTGCTGCTAATACTATGCTGAGTGGCGTCACCTTGCAATGTGACGTGGTGATGTCCGCCCATGCTCTCCTCCCGCCCACCTGTGCTTTCCTCCCACTGCGGTCTCTCAGTCCTAGTGTGCCGCGGCCGCCACACCGCTGGCAATGCTCCTCTAGGGGGGACTGGGAGCCGCCGGCAGACACATTCTGCTGAGACTTAATTGTCAGTGCGGGTTCCGGACGGCAGGCGGCGAGTGGGAGAGCAGACGGGGAGCAGGTGTCACAAGGAGTGTGTGGGTAACTAATTCACAATACTTCCGCTCAACGTGGCACTGCTGGTCCTTCATCTCCCATGTCTCTTCAACGGGTGGCGGGCAGCCCGGAAATTAAGTGATGTGTTGTGCAGCAGTCAGTGTGAAGTGACTGTGAGTAACACTGGTGGTGCTGATGATGCTGCTGCAGAATCGGGAAGTGATTAATTCATAAACATAATGTACTCTATCAGTGTATTATACATACATAAACATGTAAATACGTGTATTTGTGTATACATGTATATGCATGTATATACATGAGTGTGTGTGCATATATATATATATATATATATATAAGACTTGGGGTTTGTTTTATTAGATAGAGCATGTCCCAGTGAAGTGCCTTTTGGGGTTGTGGTTTTTCAGAAAGTTGCAGGTTTTTTTAATTAAGAGAAATATGCCCCATTATAGAGATAGGGCATTTCAATTTGTTGCGCCTGCGCAGTGGCCGCCAGAAGGGGGTGTACTAGAGTGCCTTCACTTGAGAGCCGCAATATGGCCGCCTTCTCCCCGGTTATTCTGTAAATAGGAAAATAACCTCACAGGTTCACATAGGGCAGAGTTGCCACTACTAGTGCAGGGCTGTAACGTACAGTACTAAGGAAAAGCCATATACTAAAGCGGCACGGTTACCTCACCCCTCTCAGAGACACCAGGGCGCAGCACACTGTACGGGGTACACTTGGTACACACACCTGTTAGCTCAGGGCAGCACTATAGGACCTTCCTGTGCTGGCGGCGTGTAGTGATTAGGGCACTGGGAGACTGGCTGGCTGGTCTCCGTCTCTGCTGCCTATAGAACTTCCACCTCTGTTATATATCAGGGCTGGTCTCCTGTGTGTTCTCTTCCTCTCCAACCTCACACTGGAACTGGCCGCCCAGAGAATGAGAGGGCAGTAGCTGACATCAGAGAGGGTGCAGCAATCTGTGTGGGCAGAGCCCCTCACAGCAAGGTGTCCTTATGCTGTGCCCCGTGTAATCACTGTGATCCATACAAACTCTCACCCTGGTATGATCTCTATTTAGTCAGGAAGCTGTTACTCCCGGCAGCAGTAGCGTCGAGCTGCAATTCAGCCAGCGGCACGATGATCTGGGTAACAGTGGCAGCACAGGGAAGCAGTACCCCTTCAATCGCAGCACCAACCAGGAGACTGAGGCAGCAACCCGCCCCCAGCAGCAGCACCACCCTGATGATAGGTAAGATGCATTTTGGTGTCACAAGAAGGTGGCCGGAGTAGTGGCTGGCTGTGGTCACACCCCGGGGAAAAGTGATAGTGATTTCAGTGTTCCCTTGCACGGGGATTGGATGTGTAGATGCATGGAGGCTATGTATGTATAGATGTGAGCAGCAGTGTGCGGATGTATGAGAGCGGCAGTGTGCGGATGTTTGAGAGCGGCAGTGTGCGGATGTATGAGAGCGGCAGTGTGCGGATGTATGAGAGCGGCAGTGTGCGGATGTATGAGAGCGGCAGTGTGGGGATGCATGAGAGCGGGGTTGTGCGGATGCATGAGAGCGGGGTTGTGCGGATGCATGAGAGCGGGGTTGTGCGGATGCATGAGAGCGGGGTTGTACGGATGCATGAGAGCGGCAGTGTGCGGATGTATGAGAGCGGCGGTGTACGGATGTATGATAGCGGGGTTGTGCGGCTGTATGAGAGCGGCGGTGTGCGGCTGTATGAGAGCGGCGGTGTGCGGCTGTATGAGAGCGGCGGTGTGCGGCTGTATGAATGCGGCAGTGTGCGGCTGTATGAGAGCGGCGGTGTGCGGATGTATGAGAGCGGCGGTGTGCGGATGTATGAGAGCGGCGGTGTGCGGATGTATGAGAGCGGCGGTGTGCGGCTGAATGAGAGCGGTGGTGTGCGGATGTATGAGAGCGGCAGTGTGCGGATGTATGAGAGCGGCAGTGTGCGGATGTATGAGAGCGGCAGTGTGGGGATGCATGAGAGCGGGGTTGTGCAGATGTATGAGAGCGGGGTTGTGCAGATGCATGAGAGCGGGGTTGTGCGGATGCATGAGAGCGGGGTTGTACGGATGCATGAGAGCGGCAGTGTGCGGATGTATGAGAGCGGGGTTGTACGGATGTATGAGAGCGGGGTTGTGCGGATGCATGAGAGCAGCGGTGTACGGCTGTATGAGAGCGGCGGTGTGCGGCTGTATGAATGCGGCAGTGTGCGGATGTATGATAGCGGCGGTGTGCGGATGTATGAGAGCGGCGGTGTGCGGATATATAAGAGCGGCGGTGTGCGGCTGTATGAGTGCGGCGGTGTGCGGATGTATGAGAGCGGGGTTGTATGGATGTAGTAGAGCGGCAGTGTATGGATGTATGAGAGCAGCAGTGTACAGTTGTGTGAGAGCGGCGGTGTACGGATGTATGAGAGCGGCAGTGTATGGATTGCAGCGTCATAGGGAGGGATGTCGGAATGCTGTTATAGGATTCCTAATACAAAATGGAATCCGTATAGTGGGCGGGGCTGGCACCATGGCACCACGTTGGGCTTGATGGGCAGGTAGTGCGGCAAGCACACCCAAATTGGCGTCTGACGTCGCCCGCAGTCCACACTGTTGTGAGGAGTCCGAGTTAATTTTGACTGTGTAGTGCACTCACAGAGGACCTACCGCCCGTCCCCTCCTCGCATCTGAGCAGCAGGTCAGGCTCTTATTTTCTTTTTAATCAGGAGAGGCCGAGTGAACTGTGAGCAGGGGGGCAGAGCTACATGGGACCCAGAGGGGCTGCTGTGCTGTCAGAGAGGGAGAGGAAGAGAGAGATGAAGCTACTGCAGATCCCCAGCTGATTGTGAGGTGCCGGTTGAAGGGTGATGTGATCACCCTTCACCCTCGCTGCCACTGGGGACCGCATCTAGGCTTTCTCCATCGAGGGCATGCGGCGCAGCAGTGGGCAGCGTGTAATGAGTTTGTCTGACTCATTATACTGCTGCCTGTTGTGGACACCTCCGTCCGTACGGACTGGTGTACATGCCCAGCACAGAGGTGACAGTGTTGGTGGAAGTGCTGCCCAGCTCTGACCCTGCAGGCCTCCCTGATCTGGCTGCGGCCGCTGCTGCTGCGGCCCGAAACCCCTGCCGGTCCCCTCCATAGACTTCTGCCTGGCCAGCACTGAGGTACTAGGGGTAGCCCAGCTGCGGGAAGGGTATGTCTCTGGCTTTCTCTCCGGCAGGGGAAGGTGACAGCGGCGGAGGAAGCGCTGCCCACCTCAGACACTGCAGGCCTCCCCGATCCAGCTGCGGCCACAGATGATGCTGCCAGAACCCCCTGCTGCTCTCCTTTGTTGACTGCCGCATGGCCAGTGCTGAAGTACTGGGGGTAGGCCAGCTACGGGAAGAGTGTCTCTTCCTCGGGCTCTCTCGCTGGCAGGGGAAGGAAGGGCTGATTCTCTGGCACAACAGGGAGGGCTGGGCTGCAGGAACACAGCACTGGAAGAAACAGGAGGCCGAACTCATGACCAAAAAGTGAGCAGTGCAGTGATCAGCCCCCTGGTCTTTCCCTCTCTCTGGGTGCAGAGCTGTATTCTACAGAGAGAGCTGGGATGGGAAGAAGGGGAACGGCACCTGACCTACACATACATGCGCAACACCTGACACATACACATATACACGTGCGGCACCTGACACACACACACGTAGCATCAGACACAATAAAATAAACATGCAGCACCTGACCCACACATACACGCGCAACACCTGACACACACACATATACACGTGCGGCACCTGACACACACACGTAGCATCAGACACAATAAAATAAACATGCAGCACCTGACACATGCATATACATGCAGCACCTGACACATACATATACACGCAGCACCTGACACATACATATACACGCAGCACCTGACACATACATATACACGCAGCACCTGACACATACATATACACGCACACCATCAGACACACAAAATATACACATGCAGCACCTGACACACACATACACACGCAGCACCTTACTCACACACACATAGACACGTGCAGCACCTGACACACACACTTGTACACGTGCAGCGCCTGACGCACACTCATGTACAGACGCAGCACCTGACGCACACTCATGTACACACGCAGCACCTGACGCACACTCATGTACACACGCAGCACCTGACGCACACTCATGTACACGCGCAGCACCTGACGCACACTCATGTACACACGCAGCACCTGACACACACTCATGTACACACGCAGCACCTGACGCACACATGTACACATGCAGCACCTGACGCACACTCATTTACACACGCAGCACCTGACGCACACTCATGTACACACGCAGCACCTGACGCACACTCATGTACACGTGCAGCACCTGACGCACACTCATGTACACACGCAGCACCTGACACACACTCATGTACACGCGCAGCACCTGACGCACACTCATGTACATGCACAGCACCTGACACAGACATATGTATTCATGCACAGCACCAGACATACACTTGTACACACGCGGAGCACCTGATACTCACACACATATACACCCGCAACACCTGACACACACACACGTGCGCCAGCTGACGCATACACACGAACCATCAGACACACTCACATATACACGCAGCACCTGACACACACATACACACACACACACAGGACCTGACACACACATACACAGGCAGCACCTGACACACACACATATACACGCGCAGCACCTGACACCACGCACTCACATGTACAAGCAATGCATTTCACGCCTACCTCCAGCCTCAGTCACAGTCTGCTGCCGCCTACCCCCCTCCCTGCATCAGCTGCAAAGGCAGCAAAATATTTTGACCAAAGTCTAAAGGCCCGTACACATTAAACGATGTCGCGCTGTGAGTGACATCGTCTAATGTTTCCCCCTCCCGGGCCGGACGGCCAGCGGCCGACTGTACACACTGAGCGATATGACCGCTCATATCGCTCAGTGACATCACGCCCCCGCCAGCCCTGCATGAAGGTCCTGGACGACAGTCCACATCCTTCATGCATGCCCTACCGACAGCGACGATTGTTGCTGACCCGCGGGGCCGCGCATCGTTCTTCGCTGGCGGCATACACACTTAACGATAAAACGAGCGACGTCGCTCAAGGAGGGGGAAAATGAGCGACGTCGCTCATTAAATGGTTAAGTGTGTACGGACCTTAAACAATTCGGTTTGGTAAATAAAATTATTTTGCACAGAACAGTGATGTTATACGAACATTTTCATTAAACATTTAAAAAATCAAATGTTTATTCTTACAGTGAAATTTTACATTTCTGAATAAAAAAAATAAATTTAAAAAAAGCGATGAAATTCCATAGACAAAAAACCTTACGGTTTCACATGTCCCATTAAGGCTTCTTAGACATGATCGAAATTTCAGAAACCTGTTGTAACTCTTCCACTCAAACTCCAAAAAGCAATGAAATTCCGATCATTAAGGCTGACGCCTTAATGGACGTGTTCCTTGCGCAATACAGGTATGGTATGCCATCACAGCCTGTGGGTAAGTGCAGATTCAGCACTCTCACAGAGTGACATTGCTGTCACTCACACAATGGTGGAGCTGCTAATTCACAGATTTGTGTGCTCATTGGAATACACACATGCAGTCTATGCAACTGAAGGTCTGAGCGGAAGACAAAGCTGCTCGGATGAGGTAAGAGTGTTGCTGATTGGAGGGAGAAGACAGAGCATTGTGGATGGGGGTGTGTGGATAGAGGGAAGATTAAGCAGCATTGATGGGGGGTGACAAAGAAACACGGGATAATTCAGACTGCAGCGATCGCAGTCTGAATTAGTTTGTGGGGTGCGAATGCGCAATGGCTGCACTGTGCGTGCGTACTCGGGAGCCCAGTTGGGGGAGGGCCTGACATGCGGGGCGGACTATCCCTGTGCTGGGCATCCCGCCGCATGTCAGAGTAAATGATTGTAGATGTGCTAAATTTGGCACATCTACAATCAACTCTGAATTACCCCCACAGATGGGGGGGAGGTAAGACAGATGGGGGAAAGACAGTGGCACAGATGGTGGGGAGACAGCTGCGTGGATGGGTGGACAGTGCCTTGTGGATGAGGTGGAAAAAGCAGCACAGATGTGGGAGGGGTAAGAGCAGTATAGATGGAAATAAATGGCATGGATGAGGAAGGCAGAGCAGCATGGATGAGGGGAATACAGTCACAACATTGGAGGAGATAAGTATTTTTACCTCTTACCTGTTACCTTCAGGATGACAGCTATATGAATAGGGTAAGAGTGGTGTGGATAGGGGGTAGATCAAGCAGCAAGTATGGGAAGGAAAACATCGGTGCAGAAGGGTTAAAAACACTGGTATAGATGGGTAGAAAACTGGTTCAGATGGGAGAGAAGACAGTGTGCTATGTATTGGAGGAGGCAGAGTGACGTTGAAGAAGGAAACACTGAGTAGCACAGGGAGAAGGAAACGGTGGTACAGACAAGGCACAGGTGGGGAAAGGCAGATGGTACAGACAAGTTAGTACAGACTAGCACAGATGGGAGAACACAGCAGTAGGGATTGGGGAAGACAGATCAGCATGGGGGTGTATATGGGAAGTGTAGATGCATAGACCGTAGATGGGGAATTATAGTTTTAGCAATTAACCAAGATGTTTGAGGGAGCTAAATGTGTATACTAAGTGAGATGGATGTATGGAGTGAGAAGACTGTTGTAACAAGGTGGGATTGTTGTGGTGACTGAATGGGATGGTTGTGGGCACTGTGTGGGATGGGAGCACCACAAAACTGCTCAGACCTTCAGTTGCATAGACTGCATGTGTGTATTCCAATGAGCACACAAATCTGTGAATTAGCAGCTCCACCATTGTGTGAGTGACAGCAATCTCACTCTGTGAGAGTGCTGAATCTGCACTTACCCACAGGCTGTGATGGCATACCATATCTGTATTGCGCAAGGAACACGTCCATTAAGGCGTCAGCCTTAATGATCGGAATTTCATTGCTTTTTGGAGTTTGAGTGGAAGAGTTACAACAGGTTTCTGAAATTTCGATCATGTCTAAGAAGCCTTAATGGGACATGTGAAACCGTAAGGTTTTTTGTCTATGGAATATATATATATATATATATATATATATATACACAAATTCCAATGTCCGGCTCTCCCTCTATGCTGCTGTGCTGCGCCGGGTGCCCACATGCAAAGTAATGTACACAAAAACACGTTACATGCACCGCCTGTCTGGGAACCTGTCCCGCAAATGGAGCAGCGAGTAGTCACGGGTGTATAGAAGACTATTTAGGTAAGTGTGTTTTGTACTGTATTTTGTTACCTGACAAAAGTGCCACAATAAAGGGCACTGAAACATTGTTTCATTACAAGTGCGGCTAAGAGTGATTTATTAAGACGCCAGGAGTGCTGCTTCCATGTGTTTTTGTGTATATATATATATATATATAAAATATGTTATATTACTATTTTTATATAAAATATGTATATTTATATCATTATATGTTCTGCAAGATAGCTATCCAATCTGAATCATAGCATTTAAATTATAGTCAATAGCCATATTGAATTGAAGTAAATACCTCTAGGGGGATGTTATCAATCACTGGTAAAAAAAAAAAAAAAATTGTACAGAAAATATTGTGTATTAGTGTTGGTTGAAAGTAGGGGTGATTGTATTGAACCACGGAATTTGGGATCCTGTAGGGCGAGACACTCAGCTAAGAGATGCTCCAGTGGCATGGTGGCTCGCAACTGCATGTTTAAGGCCAGGTGTGGGGTTAGCCTAAACACCCCAGGTGGCAGAGACATACCCTTCTATAAGTAAAGTAAAACTGTCTTCATAATCATAAGGCACACAAATAACAAGTATTTGTGAGTCGAGCGATTTGACCGCACCTCTGCTCATGTGATGTGCGTTGCAACGTGATATGGTTTTTGCGTCATTTTGCGCATATAGCATCATCATACGCGCTGTTAGCATACACAGACATGATTGAGTAAATATTTAAGAACTTTGCTGAGCTCCCAGGTAGATTCTTGGTGGACATTCACTGGATGGGGTGATCGATAAGTTGTTTCTCATCTGGAATTCCAGTGGATAGAAACCCAAAAGTAGCAGGCCTGTAACCTCCACAGGAAAGGCATGGTATTACTCAGTTAATACATTTTGTATTTCCAGTGCTGAGGCGTCTGGTAGGGTCCTCACTGGGTACATGTCAGTCACTACAGAAGTGGACCGTGGTACTTTCCAGCGGAGAAACAGTTGGTGAAAGAACTTGGAGGACTTTCACCATTTGCTTGCATTGTCCGTTTGGGGATCGTGCTAAAAGGCCCAGGATGGGAGCCAAGTGCAAAAGCGAGAAACATTCAGCAGCCATGGTTCAGGCTTAAGTTTAGGGGCTGAAGGGTCTGCTGGTGAAGGAGCAGAGACCGAAAGGGTCCGCTCGGTATATTAGGTGTAAGAAGTATGGTCCTTACACAGAGGCATTTTGTAATGATCGGGTAAAAATGACAAATGAATGAAGTTCATTTCTAGTAATTAGTGGTTTTGATCCTAAGGTATTGCAGGTAGTATGTTTAACCAAAGTCATATAAGACAATAACGAAAACATAATAACTGTTCAAACTCATAGCAACAATATGTAAGTAAATAGAGAAAGCAAGTACACCGCCATATGTAGATGTGGAAGCAGTTACAGCAAGTATACAAACTATAGAAAAAAATTAAAATATGAAAATTATGAATGTAACCTATATATGTACTAATGAATGTGAAAGTTTTATTTAGGAGGAGAAGGTGACCAGACTCTGGTTTTAGCCATTTCTCATGCACTCAGATGAGTAATATCCAACTGGTAAAAGAGGAGCTATAGCCTGCAGGGGAAGTGGCTGAGACCAGTGGAACTGGTAAGTATGGAGCCATTCAAGTACATATATAGTAAGAAAGCTCACAGGTAAATACTTTTTTGGCAAATGGGAGTAACGGGAGAAGTGCAACATTACCCTTTGACAAAACCTGCTGAAGTTATGATTGGGCCTCTATGATGCTAAACCCTTTTCTTTTCTCTTAGCAGCAGTGGCCCCTGACTAACTTAATTGATAGATTTTATTGTGTAAATTGAAATGTGAAATACATATATTGTACTCCTGCTCAGGGAGTACAAGGTATGTTAGATACTCCTCAAAGACTAGTGTTGCATTCCACTGTTCTAGATTCATGTCCATCACAGGTAGAGGAAATTATCTCACAGATACCAGGTTCCCTATGAACGTAGAATGGACAGGACACTGGATTGATGGCTGAGGTAGTCCCAGTAGTGACACAGCAAGCACAATATTTAAGAGGAGTAGTCCAAGTATTTAAGAATCATTTCTCCCTAGTGCCCAATCCAGCTGTCATTTTAATAAAATCCTGTCCACCTCTACAAACTTTACTGTTTTCTTCACAGTTTCCTCTTCAGCTTTTGGGTTCACAAAGGGGGTACAATACATGAACCCGATTCTCCCAAAGTTTCATGTGACAGCCTGAGTATTTTCTCCCAAGTCCCACATGACTGTTTACAGTCCTTTCAGCCTGAGAATGGGTTGGTGCTGATACAATATGTTGATGACTTGTTCTTATGCGCTGATTCATTTGAGTTGTCCTTGGCAGATACGAAACAGTTTCTGTTTCCTCTCTTCCAAACAGGACACAATGTCTCAAGGGATAAACTGCAATTGTGTGGGACAAGGTTCAAATACCTAGAACGCAGTACTGGTACATGAATTGACAGTTAATTCACCACTTGCCGTATCGGTCCTTCAAAAGTTATGCCCGAACCTGGTATGTCTCATCAGCACAATGGCATGGTATATTACTGCATGTGCCTTGTAATGCACAAAGGGTGGAGTATGGGAATACTGGTGAAGGGAAATTTTGTATAGACACTGATATGCCTAATGGTGTGGAATATCTGAATCAGACCTTTACTACGAGACCAGACATAAGTGACAGTCCGTTGGTGAACGCAGACCTGATATATTTTATTCCTCCTCTAGAGATGTTTTTATTCTACATTGCAAACACACAACAATTAAATTGAGATGCAAATTTGTGTTCCCTACAGGAAAAGGAGGTCTGGAAGGTGAAGGGTTATGGTCAGGAGTCCTCAGGACTATGGAGAGATGGAAAAGGTAAGCCAGTGGCCCCCAGGATGTATCTCCCAAACCTAACTGAGGCAGCACATGGTCTGACTCACCTAGGGTAAGGAAGGTATGTGCAAATTGGTAAGAGCTTCCTGGCGTGTACCAGGGTTCTCTTCTCAGGCAAGCAGGAAAGCAATGACCTGTTTTACATGCATGAGGAAGAACATTTAGTAAGGTAGCACTATCAGAGCCATCTCATACTCCTCCTGCAGACGGACCTTTTCAGATAATACAAATCGACTTCGTATAGTTAACACCCTGTAGGAATTTGAAATATGTATTGGTGTGCACTGATGTTTTCTCAAACTGGGTAGAGGCATTTCCTGCCACCACAAATACTGCTGTGTTTACCGCAAAGAAAATGTGTGCAGAAATTTGTGCGTAGATATGGTATCCTTAGGAGAAGGAGCAAAGTGATGGCTGAAACTGGACTATTGTGGTCATAGACACTGCCACTAGTGTTATGCAGCATTGGAACTACTCCCAGATCCACACTTAATGAATCACCCTCTTTGAAATTTTTGTTGTTTTTTGGAAGACAACCTCATGTCATGATCGATCCGCACCATGATCAAAAATACAACAATGAGGTGACAGTACAGTACTTTATCAAGATGAGCCAGCATTTGACACCTTAATAAAAGAATTTGAATTCTGATATGCCAACTACTAACTGTCTTGATTATAAACCAAGAGACTGTGTGATTATTCTTACGCTCAGGTTGCCTAATAGACAGGTGGGGAAGAGTATTGTTGACAGCACGATTTCAATGAAAGTAGCCGAGAGAGAGACTTAGGTCCACGTTTCCCATCGAAGGAAAGTCAGTAGTCTGGAAGGAACTTGTAAAGGGAGTGAAATCACAGAAATATCACTCGAGAATCTGTTCTGTGAAGACTGAGAGGCAGCACTGTTGAACACTATGTGAGCGTTCTAAAGGACTACAAAAAGATCGGTCATTGTAATGGATAGCGATAACCTAGATTTGTTTTGTTCTATCTCTTTTTTCCCATTGACAAACATTTTTTCCAGGACATTCTATTTTTGTGAGGTTTCATGAGGATTCCAGTATGGGACTGGAAATGGTTCTGTAGAAAGGAGTGATGTCTTTTTAGGATCCCAGGATCAGCCTATCACTTTGCTTAAAGCCAGAGAAAATCAAAGGTCTAGTAGTTACGGAGTTCGTAGGTAACGTGATAGGCTATTGTATGAGGAATACTGTATTTTGTAGTTATTGTGACCCTATAATTGAGGATGGGTGCATCCAGAGATGTCAATCTAGCAATAAGACAGCATTTGACAGACATTCCTTGAGTGATTACCACCCACTAGTGGGTAAGGTCTTAACCCAAACGGAATGTTGTATGTGCCATAATCTTTAGAGTTATCTGAGGTACTTGAATTACACAGGGGGGGTACCGGTGGACAAGGAACATTATATAACTAGACCCCCTAGTATTAAGATCCACCAGTACCATAGATAAATCCCTGGTATGTTTAAATCTCACCAATTTCAGGAAACCAGGAAATTGGGAGGTAATCAGGAACAATCAGACAATGGCTTATATACACATAGCAGATAAAGAGCTCATTAATATATGTGGAAGAAAGATTTATAAGTTGCTCTCCCCGAACTCAAAAGGTTTATGTTATCTAGGAAGGACACTACCTGAAATAATAACCCTTGTTCAATGATGAAACAGACCTAGCATACAATCCGCAGCGTTTAAGTAAAAAAATGGCATAAATGCGCATGCGCATGGTACGCAGCACGCAAGCACTAAGTACTTTCACACAAAACTTTGTAGATTTACACAGCTCGAGCAACATTTTTTCATCGCTCCAGTGATCGTAGTGTGATTGACAGGAAGTGGGTGTTTCTGGGTGGAAACTGGCCGTTTTCAGGGAGTGTGCTAAAAAATGCAGGTGTACCAGGTAAAAACGCAGGAGTGGCTGAAGAAAGGGGGAGTGGCTGGCCGAACGCAGGGCGTGTTTGTGACATCAAACCAGGGACTAAACGGACTGAGGTGATTACAGTCTAGAAGTAGGTCTGGAGCTACTCAGAAACTGCATGGAATTATTTAGTAGCAGTTCTGCTAATCTTTCATTCGCTATTCTGCTAAACTAAGATACACTCCCAAAGGGCGTTGGCCTAGCATTAGCTATGCTGCTAAAAGCAGCTAGCAAGCGAACAATTCGGAATGTGGGCCAATGTGCAGGGAATGATAGGATTGTATAACATGATCATTTTGTATGTCTCTTTTACGACTTGTTTGTGTTTTCTCCCTCTACCCAGCAAAACCTCCATTGAATCCAAACATCAGTGTACAAAGACATAGGTACATGTATGTTTGTATGTGTTGTATGTATGTATGTATGTATGTATGCAACGTTCATTCAAATCAGACATCTTAGGCTATTGCACCGTCCCAGCATACTCTATAGGTTGAATGTCATCCCACACCCAACCAGTGGTCCCGTGACCGCCGAGCACATATAGAGGATGTCTCATCCTTTACCCTGTCTTCCCCAATCATGGTCAATGTCTGATTTGCAAAATGAATACATACGTGTGTCTAGGTCACCGATTATTGTTTGAAATATTTTTTTTGTAATTATGTTTAGTGTAACAGTTATGACAGTTATTTTTTACTGTCAAAGGGTGGACTGTCAAAGTAAAAAATATTACATACAGACAACATACAAACCCCAAACAGAGAGGTCTTTGTCCGTGTGCATGCATGCAGCGTGCACAGGATATTCGGTAGCATATGCATTCACACAGACAAGCCACAAAGATTTATTCAACATATATTTCATACAACACATAACACATAAATTACACATAGACAAAACATGTCAAGCACCAGACATTATAATGTATTTATATAATAGAGTGGAAGATCAGATATATATGTATTATTGGAATGGAACAAGTTAATGATTAGTATCAAAATGATCAGGAGAATGTGTGCATTCATTTGATAGCTATGGGTAGATTGTAGCACATTTCAATGATTAGTTATAACCAAATGTATGACTACAAAGGACCTCCTGAAGACTTAAAACTAGCTTCACAGCATGGGCCTGGGGACAGACACATGTGCCAGCAACATAGGAGAAAAGCCCTCACACTGAGCCGTTGATTTCTTGAGAGGTCTGGCCTCTGGACCAATGGAAGGAGACCGAAACCATCAGACTGTTAACTTCCACTGTTTTGATATAGGCAGTTTTTCTAATATATAGTTAGTTGCTTGCTGAGGGGGAGAGAGATAGAGACAACTGTGCACTGAGCAACAGGGTGAAGTATGCTGGCTGTAATTGATTATTTTGTAACTGTAACTGCTTCTTGTGTTATTATAACTCTTAACCATATATATGCATGTTATACCTAATGATATACTGTACATATGTTATTTTGTATGCATACCCCTTTTAGTTTCAAAGGATTTATTAGGTTTTCACAATTTATGAAAGAAGGTATAAAAATCCTAATACATTCAATAAAATAAGAAAACGTCATCCAGATGACTACATATGATAAATAATGTTTCTGGATTACAACAGTTACGCGGTCAGGGGTATGGAGCAGCATAATAGCCATCACAGTATCCTTACATTAAACAGATAATTAGAATGAGCTTAATATATAAAGCCACTAGGTCCACTATCTGTGGAGATATACATTATAATATGAGGTATAAAGCTTCAGTGTCATCTATAACCTTTACAATAGACATAAACAATTACAACAATAGCAAGGACAAAATGTTTCATTACAGTATTGTACGAGAGATATCCACAAAAACAGTTAAGGACATAATGTATGGGGAGACGCAGACAGGGGAGGTAGTTAGGAAAGAGGTAGGTGGGGAAGGAGATCAAGAAGAACCCTAGTAATGGAAGCATGTGAGAGACATTAATAATGGGGACTTGAGACATACAATTCAAATATCTAATCCACATAACAAAATCTCACTTCCAAAACAGTATTAGACCTTAAAGGTTCCAGTATGTATATACAATAAAATGCTTGATTGTAATTTGACCTCCAAGGAGGATATAAACTGTCCCCATTTATCTATAAATTTCAATATTCGATAGCCTAGGTGTTATGCACACCAGTGCCTGCAGGAAAGTACTGGTGTTAGGACTGTTATGCACTCCAGTGCCTGCAGGAATGTACTGGTGTTTGAACTGTTATGCAAAACAAATGGACTCACAGACAGACTGGGGAATATGACATAACGTACACAGAAGGTGATAGGGTAACAAAATGCACACAAAGTGAACAGAGAAGCCCAGAGGCTAAGGAACTGGGTATCTCCCTTGTATTAGAACTGCTCAGATGGGAAAAGCAAGATTTGTGTTTTGATGCGTAGAGAACCCGAAATGCTGTTGCTAAGGGCAACAGCAAAACCCTAAAGGGTAACCAACAGGTGTGGCAGTAAACTCCTTGGTCAGAGATGGAATGATAGACACAAGGAGAGTCTCCACAATCCTAATTCTCACTTGCAGTGTACAGGTTCAGCTTACTGCCACTAAACTGACCCCTGACACCTAGCACAGTGAGACAGGATTAGACAGGCAAGTCTTAGAATACAGCCGCAAACTTGCTAAGTTCACAGAGTAGTAACAGAACCCCAGCAAGCTAAACAACTGACTCCAGTCTTACTGCTAGGTCTGGATTGGCAGAGTGTAATACCAAATCCCCAGGCCTATTTGCAGTAAGCAACAAACAAATACAAAGCTACACAGTACTGGCTAACTTTCAGAAACTGACTAACCAACAAAGATTCAGCAGCATCTGCTTACCCTGAAAAGAGGCCTTATAAAGCAGGTGCTGTCCACGCCCCACTCAGACCTCACAGACTGAGAACACAAAAACCAGCACCGGATCCCCTGCCATGCACAGAGCCTATAACCACTGCACAGCAAAAGACCCGAACCGGAGTATCCGCTGCGCTCAGGTTACTTCGCTAGCACTTGTCTCCCGGTTGCCATGACGAAGTGGCAGCACAGGGCAGGAGACGCTAACAGTACCCCTTCTCTGACGAGGGGTCAAAGAACCCCTACCACCGGGTTTATCGGGGAACTGCGAGAAGAAAGAGCGTATCAGTCTGGGGGCATGAAGATCACAACTGCGCACCCACGACCGCTCCTCCGGGCCATACCCCTTCCAGTGCACCAAAAATGACAGCCGACCCCGAACCACCTTGGAGTCAAGAATCCATTTAACAACAAACTCCCTCTGGCCACGTATCAGAAGAGGGGAAGGTCTTCCACTGGAAGAAGGATTACTAATCGCCCGTTTTAAAAGGGAACAATGAAATGTTTTATTGATACCCAAAGAACGGGGCAGATCTAACTGAAATGCCACCGGATTGATAACCCTGGTGATCTTATAAGGGCCGATGAACCGGGGGCCTAACTTATGAGATGGCTGTCTCAACTTCAAATTCTTGGTAGACAACCAGACGAAGTCTCCTAATTTGAAGCTGCAGGGTCTTTTCCGCTTATCAAAAACCCTTTTGGTCACTATTGACACAGACACAAGGGCTTTCTTCACTTTCCGCCAAATACCTCTAAGGACCGAAACCACAGAGGAACCACCAGGCGTGGAGTCCAGGGGGTCAAAAGAATTGGCCTTAGGATGATGCCCATACACACAAAGGAAGGGAGAGATCCCTGTAGCAGAGTGAGCCGCGTTGTTATAGGCAAACTCCGCCATGGACAGATGAGCAACCCAGTCAGTCTGACACTTGGAGACATAACACCTGAGGAACTGCTCCAAGGACTGGTTCACCCTTTCAGTCTGCCCATTAGACTGCGGATGGTAGCCCGACGACAAGCTGACAGAAATCTGGAGATCGGAACAAAATGTCCTCCAGAATTTGGCCACAAACTGGGATCCGCGGTCAGAGACCACACCAAGTGGCAACCCGTGGAGACGCACAACATGCAGCATAAATAATTCAGACAGGCATCTGGCCGATGGCAGCCCAACCAGTGGAACGAAGTGCGCCATCTTCGAAAACCTGTCAGCGACAACCCAGATGGCTGTCATCCCCGAGGATTTGGGCAAGTCCACCACAAAATCCATTGAAATGTGGGTCCATGGCTTAGATGGGATAGAGAGTGGATGTAATGGGCCAACAGGAACCCCTCTAGGAGTCTTATTTCGGGCACAGATGTCACATGCTCGAACCCACTGATCCCCATCCTTAGCCACCGAGGGCCACCACAACACCCTAGATAGCAACTCCCGAGTTCTGGCAATACCCGGGTGACCTGCAGACTTCTTGGCATGGAATTCCAGGAACACTCGCTGTCTTAACCTAGGAGGCACAAACAAAAGACCTACCGGAAGGTCTGGAGGAGCCTGCTCCTGTGCTCTAAGGACTAATGATAAGAGGTCCTGGGTAATGCCCACTTTAATACATGATGGGGAAACAATGGGCAACGGTGGTCTCCTGGATTGGAGCAAAACTCCGCGAGAGCGCATCAGCCTTGATGTTTTTTGACCCAGGGCGATATGTTATCAAAAAATTAAAGCGAGCAAAAAACAAAGCCCATCGTGCCTGCCTGGCATTGAGACGCTTCGCTGACTCTAAATATGCCAGATTCTTATGGTCAGTGAGAATTGAGACCACAAACTTAGCCCCCTCAAGCCAGTGTCTCCACTCCTCGAGTGCATCCTTAATAGCCAACATTTCCCGGTTACCCACGTCATAATTCATCTCGGCAGGCGAAAATTTACGGGAAAAGTAAGCACAGGGATGAAGGCGATTATCAGACACTCCCATCTGAGAAAGCACTGCCCCAATACCCATCTCAGAGGCATCCACCTCCACCACAAAAGGACGCTCTGGATCTGGGTGTCGCAGCACCTTGGCCGAAACAAATGCCCTTTTGAGACGGGCAAAAGCCGCTTTAGCCTCACAAGACCAGTGAGCAACATCCGCCCCTTTCTTAGTGAGTGCCACCAAGGGCGCCACTATAGACGAAAATCCAGCGATAAATCGTCTATAAAAATTCGCAAAGCCCAGGAAACGCTGAAGCGCCTTCAAACTAGTGGGCTGCACCCAATCAAGGACTGCCTGTACCTTGGAACCCTCCATTTGGAAACCTTCTGGGGAGATAATATATCCTAGAAATGCGATTTGCTGAACTTCAAATTCTCACTTCTCCAGCTTCGCCCCAAGCCGGTGGTCTCTGAGTTTCTGGAGGACTAAGCGTACGTGCTTCCGATGTTCCTCCAGGGAATGGGAGAAGATTAGGATGTCATCTAAGTATACAACTAAGAATCTATCCAAATATTCCCTGAGCACATCATTCATGAAATCCTGGAAGACTGCCGGGGCATTACAGAGGCCAAAAGGCATCACCAAATATTCATAATGCCCTGAGTGGGTATTAAAGGCAGTCTTCCATTCATCCCCCTCTCTTATTCGGATTAGATTGTACGCACCGCGTAGGTCAATCTTAGAAAAAATGGTGGCAGTACGAAGCTGGTCAAACAAGACCGAAATGAGAGGCAGTGGGTATGAGTTTTTAATCGTGATACGGTTCAATTCCCTGAAGTCGATGCAGGGTCGCAACGAACCGTCCTTTTTACCCACGAAGAAGAACCCCCCGACCCAATTGGAGACTGTGAAGGTCTGATAAATCCCTTAGCCAAGTTCTCCTGAATGTACTCTGCCATAGCCTGAGTCTCAGGACGTGACAGGGAGTACAACCTGCTCTTGGGAAGCTTAGCATTTGGCAACAAATCAATGGCACAGTCATAGGGGCGATGGGGAGGTAGTACCTCTGCAACTTTTTTGGAGAACACGTCCGCAAAATCTGCATAATACCCTGGCAATCCTGGCAAACTTAGCTGCGAGAGCCTGACTGGAAGGCTCAAGCAACTCCTGAAACAATCAGTACCCCAACTAAGAATCTCCCCAGAGACCCAGTCAAATTGAGGATTGTGGGCCCTTAACCAGGGTAACCCCAACACCAATGGGGCAAAAGTACAGACAGTCACATAAAAGGACAATTTTTCAGAGTGTGTGGCTCCAATAAACAAAGAAATCTGGCTAGTGCAAGAGGTAATTTTACCTTGGGATAATGGTTCCCCGTTTAACCCACAAATCTCAATTTCCGATGCCAAGGGTACTAAGGGAACAGAGTGTTTCAGGGCGAAATGGCGGTCCATAAAAACCCCGTCGGCCCCATTGTCCACAAAGGCCTCAGTCTTGACAGTTTGACCGAGGATCTTCAAGGTCACCGGAATGATAAAAGTCTTCTTGGGAAATTCTGACTTCTGGCCTGACAGGATATTTCCCATCACCCTCAGGCCCTGAAGTTTTCCGGCTTTTCTGGGCATGATACTACCAAGATACAAATGATGTCCTTAGAAAAATTCAGGACATCAAATTAGAGGAAACACACCTGCTAGTTAGCATCGATGTTGAGTCCCTCTATACCTCTATAGATCATCAAAAAGGTATAGAGGCTATTCGATATTTTCTGAACATGGAAGGCATTACTAACTTTCATATTTTCATATTGGACCTTCTACATTTTGTCTTGTTCAACAATTACTTCACTTTCGACAACAAATTCTACATACAGACGAGGGGCACAGCGATGGGAGCATCCTGTGCCCCCACATATGCTAACTTGTTCTTGGGGTGGTGGGAGCGTGAACACGTTTTCCATGAAAGGAATGACCACCACACCAAGAGGATTCTTTTATGGATGCGCTATATAGACGACGTGCTACTCATCTGGGACGGAGACAAAGCCTCATTGGATAATTTCATTCGGGATCTACATGTAAACGATTTAAATCTTAAATTCACATATGAAGCGAGCAGGGAGAGGATCTCATTTCTTGACCTCTCCATTTATCGGGATGTAGACAACAACATTGGCACAGAACTGTTTAGGAAACCGACTGCAACCAATTCCTTGCTTCATCACTCTAGCTCCCACTTTCCACCTACGGTCAGGAATATACCGAAAGGGGAGTTCCTGAGGCTGAAAAGGAACTGCACGGATGATACAATTTTCCATAATAAAAGCCAAGAACTTGCCCAAAGACTCCGTATCAGAGGATATAGCAACAGATCCATCAAGAGGGCCAGGAATGAAGTGAGACCAATCAAGAGAGAGAGCCTCATCTTTAAAGATAAGAAACCCCTCACCCAAGACACACAAGTGAGATTTGTGGGAAATTTCTGTGCGGAGTGGCGCGATATCAAACATATCATCCAAAAGCACTGGCAGATCCTATGTACAGACCCGGATTTGGAAGAACTCCTTAAAGACCAAGTAGCAATGAGCTGGAGGAGATCACCGAACTTGAAGGATCGACTAGTAAGAAGTCACTTCACAGCCAGACCTCCCAGAATTACAAATGCAAAAGGTAGCTTCCCATGTGGTTCATGCAAAGTCTGCAAACACATCCAGCACAGGGACACAATAACAGACAAGTTTGGGCGAGAACACCCCCTACCAGGATTTTTTAACTGTAAAACCAAAAATGTAGTGTACTGTATAACTTGTCCCTGTCAGATCTTTTATGTCGGCATGACCTCCAGGATGCTAAAACAACGTGCGCTGGAGCATATCGGTAATATCAGGAATGCAGAGTCAGACATGAAGAAGTTCAAACCACTTACAACAGTTGCCAAACACTTTTACATCAAACACCATGGTTCCTTTGAAGAACTGAAAATCTTTGGGCTGGAGAAAATACAATTGGGAATCAGAGTTGGGGATCTAAATAATGCACTCCTAAAAAAGGAGAGCAAATGGATCTTCACACTGGGGTCCCTCTCCCCCAAGGGCCTTAATGAAAACATATGTTATGGTGCGTTTCTGTCAGTTTAAAACACATACACAAAAAAATGTTTCTTCTGCCATTTATATATATATATATATATATATATATATATATATATATATGTATATATATATATACACCTTTTCAATAATTTTAATTAACTTTTCCTCTGTCTTTATCATTATATTTAATAATTTTTTTCAATTTTTTCTATTATATCAACTTTTCTCTATTATATTAATTTAATTAAAATAATTTTTTCCATTATATATATAAAACGGTTTTTCTATCACTCCTCCCCTTTCTCTCTTCACTTTATCCCAATATCCATATATGTCCAAAATACAAACAAGTGCTATGGAATAGCATTACTTACTGCCACTAACCACAGATACTATAGACATGTGATAATGCTACTTGCTTATGATATAATAGTAGGTTAAAAATACCATATAAGTTTTTAAAAATTTGTCCTATTGCAATAAATAAATAATTGAATACAAGCAGTAACAAATTAAACTTAAGGTTTCAACCCTGTATCATATCCCTTAATTAAGCCGATTTCTTCTCATTCATCTATTATAGTAAATCTGACTGGTGCGCTGGATAACCCTATGACACATATTGGTAAAACTACATTAAGTGTAAGTAATTAATGTCCGGCCCCAGGAGGAATTAACCCAGCCTACTATAGGAATAATGGTCAATCACGTCTACAAACATCATATATACGTATAATATCAACTCAGTAATTCGTAAGCAATTCTTCTGCAGCAAAAACTGACATTTATAAAAACTGACATTTATATCTACTATTAAAAATCCGTTCTCCTAATGATTTCTGTTAATAACTTAATTAAGAACAAAACATGGCTCTAACTGAGCATATCAGTAACTACTCCACATGGAATTATCTGATTGGTTTAAAGACAAATAAAAAGGAATCTAAGGAACTCCCACTCAGGACTTTTTGGTGAACAAGCCCTGCCCTGGGTGAAACGTACGTACAACTTACAGACGTCACGGAATCTCCGTGCAGAGAACACGGCTCCGATCACGGGCGGCAAGAGATACACGAGCCCTATTACAGCGGCGACCGCACACAAGAACACCATATACAGGTATTCCGGTGCTCTCTCATTGACAAGCTGCGGGACTCGTCTCTCTGCAATGACCGTCGGGCTACCAGAGACTCTGTGACCCGCGGCTATCAACAGCAGCAAGCACCCTCTGCTTTCTTCACACCAGCGCCGGCCGCCTGACCCTCTCACCTCCCATTCACTGTGGAGTTCCACACATGGGAAGGCAGTAGAAGTCGGTGGACCCCCGGCCCTGGTCTGACCTTCTATACCTATTTTAGATCTATATAAGGTACATTACTGGAATAGCGGTATTTCTCTATACAAATGCCCGATGTGGTATTATTGCCTAACAATCTCTCATGCAAATTCTTAACACCACACAATTGATTTAATTCATATATTTATTCACCGGGCTGTGAGTATCCACTTCCTAAAGATCTCTGTGATTGAACTTTAAGTAATTACACACCCTCATAAAAAACATAGTGTCGATTACTAATTGCTATCTAATTACTATACATGCTGGAATACCGTTGTATTAAGACAAACTATAACAGAAACGGATTTTCCTGAAAGATGCATAAAGAAATACAGTCCTCTTCAACAAATAGAAGGTAAACTATTATTATTATTATTTTCTAATTATTTTCTAATTCTATAGGAAGTGCCACTTGTTACATTATCTTGTTAGATGTCTTTTGTCTGCTAACCTTTATAGAGGTGTAGCATATGGAATTTTCACGTACAAACATTTTTAATGAAATTAATTAAATGAACTTTTAAACAATAATCTTTAAATGAGTGCCCCCACAAAGAGGTTTTCTTCTTTGGTTCCGTGGTTCCTTCCCGGGACAAAAAAACCCCAGTGATTGTATCTGTCATTTCCTCGGGGGAGCACCGCCAACACCACTAATTATTTAAGAAATTATTCCAGGTTACTTACCATATGTTGGTTACATATATACTTTATACATATTTCTCATAGCAGTGCAGGAATACCCCACTTCCATGTCTGACAGGATATTTCCCATCACCCTCAGGCCCTGAATTTTTCCGGCTTTTCTGGGCATGATACTACCACATGACCTTTATTCCCACAGTACAAACACAACCCCTGCTGTCTCCTCCGCGTCTTCTCACGCGAGGAGAGGCGGGTAGCCCCAATCTGCATAGGCTCCTCGGAAAATTCCTCAGAGTCTGAGGTTCCCTTGGGAAGGAAGGAAATCTCAGTCTCCCTTTCAAGCCTATGCTCTCTCAGCCGTCTATCCACCCGGATGGATAACTGCATGAGCTGATCCAAACTATCAGGCAAGGGATATTGTACCAGTTGGTCCTTTATCTGGTTAGAAAGACCTCTTCGGTACTGGTGTCTCAGGGCTGGGTCTTTCCTCTGGGTATCATGGGCCAACCTCCGAAACTCCGTACAGTAAACCTCAACTGGCCTTCGCCCTTGCTTAAGGATCGAAATCTGAGCCTCGGCTGAGGCCGTCTTATCAGGGTCATCATACAACATGCCCAGTGCCGTAAAAAAAGCATCAACACTTTTAAGCGACGGACAGTCAGGCTGCAACCCATATGCCCAGACCTGTGGGTCTCCTTGTAGCAAGGAAATCACTATGCCCACCCGCTGAATCTCCGACCCAGAAGACTGAGGCCTAAGCCGGAAGTATAGCTTGCAGCTCTCCTTGAAACAAAAGAACTGCGAGCGATCTCCAGAAAAACGATCCGGGAGATTTACTTTCGGCTCCTTAACCCCTGCAGGTGCTGCTGCTGCGGGAGCTCCGCCAGCAGCCTGGGAGGTGTGCATTTTAATGGACAAATCATTAAATTGTCGAGTCAGGACCTGCACCTGATCGACCACCTGTTGCAACGTATTTTGAGGGGTATGCTCCATATTCCCACAAAATTTCAACAGGAGTATTAGGCTGCTGAATATGTTATGCACACCAGTGCCTGCAGGAAAGTACTGATGTCAGGACTGTTATGCACTCCAGTGCCTGCAGGAATGTACTGGTGTTTGAACTGTTATGCAAAACAAATGGACTCAAAGACAGACTGGGGAATATGACATAACGTACACAGAAGGTGATAGGGTAACAAAATGCACACAAAGTGAACAGAGAAGCCCAGAGGCTAAGGAACTGGGTATCTCCCTTGTATTAGAACTGCTCAGATGGGAAAAGCAAGATGTTGTGTTTTAATACGTAGAGAACCCGAAATGCTGTTGCTAAGGGCAACAGCAAAACCCTAAAGGGTTACCAACGGGTGTGGCAGTAAACTCCTTGGTCAGAGATGGAATGATAGACACAAGGAGAGTCTCCACAATCCTAATTCTCACTTGCAGTGCACAGGTTCAGCTTACTGCCACTAAACTGACCCCTGACACCAAGCACAGTGAGACAGGATTAGACAGGCAAGTCTTAGAATACAGCCGCAAACTTGCTAAGTTCACAGAGTAGTAACAGAAACCCAGCAAGCTAAACAACTGACTCCAGTCTTACTGCTAGGTCTGGATTGGCAGAGTGTAATACCAAATCCCCAGGCCTATTTGCAGTAAGCAACAAACAAATACAAAGCTACACAGTACTGGCTAACTTTCAGAAACTGACTAACCAACAAAGATTCAGCAGCATCTGCTTACCCTGAAAAGAGGCCTTATAAAGCAGGTGCTGTCCACGCCCCACTCAGACCTCACAGACTGTGAGCACAAAAACCAGCACCGGATCCCCTGCCATGCACAGAGCCTATAACCACTGCACAGCAAAAGACCCGAACTGGAGTATCAGCTGCGCTCAGGTTACTTCGCTAGCACTTGTCTCCCGGTTGCCATGACGAAGTGGCAGCACAGGGCAGGAGACCCTAACACTAGGTTAAGAGAGAGTGCCCTTTTATCATAGTAAAGTAACTGTAATAATCTTGTTTTCAATTCCTGGATCGATGGGGCATGTCTCTTGGTCCTGCAAGTTAAGATAAGTTTTTTTAGCTAGAGTCAAAGCTACAGTTAGGAAAAGGATGACATGTTTCTTTTGCGGGGTTATTGCCCAGTGCGGAAAGTTGATACAGAGGCAGGCTAGATGATGGGCGTCAAGGGATAGATTCAGCGTTGAATTAAGGAAGGAAAGAACCTTACGCCAGAAACGGAGGACTTTGGAGCAAGTCCAGAAGCAGAGGAAATATTTGGCATTTGCCATTCTGCATTTAGGGCATGCTCCAGATTCCGAAGAATCCATGTATTTCCTTTGTGCTGGTGCTATGTATATCCTATGGATAGTTTTAAAATGGACTTCCTGGAGATATGCAGATTGTAGAATAGACATAATTTTGGAGTAAGTCTGTAATAATAGTTTGATTCCATGAACATCAGGTATATCCCTTTTCCAGGATTATAACAGAGGTCCTACACCTTTGTCATTACGTGGAGAGAGGAGTAGAGTGTATAGAGAAGTTGATTTAAACTTAAAGCGTGGCAGAGAACGAAGCAGGTTCACAAGAGATACATTTACCTTAGCAATTGGACGGGTATTTTGCCAGGAAGATATAAAGTGGTGTATTTGAAGGTATAGATAGAAGTGAGAATTAGGTATATTGCATTGTTCTACAATGTGTGCAAGGGAGAGGACATGACCTCCTGGATCAAACAATTTTGTCGCTAAATTCAATCCCTTTTCACGCCACAGTCAGATTGCGGGGTTGTGCAAGGAGGGCTGAAAGGCTGGATTACCCCAAATCGAGATAAATGGGAAGTTAGTATGAGTGGAACGCAGAGTCTTATGTATTGTAAGCCAGCTGTAATAAGTGTCTTTAAAAAGTATGTGGTGTAGAACGGATGAGGGAATACGTTGTATTGGGGAGTGGAGGAGGGCACCTGGGGAAAAACGGCTGGAAAATAGATTGTTCTAAAGCAAAATCAACATAAACTGAAGTTTCTAATAGCCAATTGGATATGTATCGGAATTGCGCAACCCTAGAGTACAGCAGAAAATCTGCAATCCCCAAACCCCCTTCTTTTTTGAGTTTAGTCAATTTCAGGAGGGATAGTCTGGGTCTTTTATTCAGCCAGAGAAAGGTCGAAATGGCTTTATTAAGTTTAAGGACATCTTGAGAGGAAATGGTACATGGAAGCATTTGTATCGTGTAATAAATTTTAGGGAAAATTATACTTTTGACAACGGCTGCCCTATCAAGTAGAGATAATGGTCATTTATTCCATCCATCCAACTGAGAGAGAACTTTATTAAGCAAAGGTGTGAAGTTGGCCTTGTATATTTGTGTGGGTTCCTGGTATTTAGTACAGTGATTTTGGATAGTAAATTGACTTATCAGCAAGGAGTGTGTCAAAACAGACAGTGGTGTTATAGGTAAGATATCAGATTTAGAAACATTAATTTTGTATCCAGACTGAACATGATATGCGGATATTATGTCCATGATTGCAGGGAGGGAATCTTAGGGTTTGATATAAAAAGAAGAATGTCATCAGCGAAAAGTGAGACTTTCAGCTCCGAGGAGGTGATCGATATACCTCTGAACAAAGTAGCTGATCGGAGTGACATTGCTAGGGGCTCGATCGCCAAGGCAAACAGGAGTGGAGACATGGGACACCCTTGCCTTGTACCTCTCTGAATAGGAAAAGGGGGGACAAGAAACCATTACAGGCAATCTGGGAGGATGAGGATCTGTACAAAGTCTGGATAAATGAAATAAATTAGGCAGGGAAACCAAAGCGTTCCATAGTGGAAAACAGATGGGGCCATAGTATTAAATTAAAGGCCTTTTCTGCATCTACACTTAGTATGATTTTTTCATCAGAGTTTGAGTTCCTGCTATGGAATGCCTGGATTGCTGCTAAAACTTTCCGAATATTTATAACAGAGTGTCTGCCTTTAATAAAACCTGTCTGGTCCTGATGAATAATGTGTGGCAAAACAGGATTTAATCTGTTAGCGAGGATTTTTGTAAGTAATTTATAATCTGAATTTAGCAATGAAATTGGTCTATAAGACCCAGGTAAATCAGGTGGTCTACCTGATTTAGGAAGGACCTTGATAATGGCCGAATTGAAAAAAAGAGGTGCATTGTGATTGAAAAGGATAGCATTAAAAACAGAGACCAATATAGGACAAATTCTATCACTGAACATCTTATAAAAGTCCCCACTAAACCCATCAGGACCAGGTGATTTAGCTTGCTTAAGTGTTTTAACTGCATCTCGGACTTCTGTTAATGATATGGGCATAGTCAATCACACAATATATTCTTCAGGAACAGGGGTAAAGGGCAAATTTGTCAATGAAGGAGGAACATGTGAAGAGGAACACTTATCAGTTATTGGCCAAGAGGGATCTAAAGAGTTGGGTGCAGAGTATAATTCAGCATAGAACATTCTCATAATGTCAGTTATTTGTTTATTGGATGTAGTATGGGAGCCATCAGGCAATAGTAACAGATGGACCGCCATAGCAGGCTTGGTGCCATTCAGAATATTAGTAAGTAATTTACTTGTCTTGTTGCCAAACTGATGATATCTAAAATTGGATGCAAACTGATATTTATCTGTTAGTGATTGGAGAACTTCATCAAAGTGAGCCTGTGACGTAAGATAATTTGTCCTATTCGTAGGTGTAGGATCTCTAGTGTAGGTAGAATAAGCATTAGTAAGTAGTTGTTATTTCACAAGATAGGATTCTGAGGTTGTCTTTTTCAATTGGGATTCATAAGACATAATAATTAATACTTAATACTTAATATTGCTTTGGCCATCATCCAGTAAAGGGCAGGATCTGAGGCTAAAGTAGTTTCATTGTTGTGATGGAATTTGTGTAGGTGGGCAGGGAATCTCCAGATTTTGTGGTCAGAAATTTAATGTTGTGTTTTAAAGGTCACCCATACAAGAGCATGGTCTGAAATAACAATTGGTTCAATATCAGAATCAACAACTTGAGTAAACAATGAGTTAGATAGGGCAATGTAGTCTATTCTGGAGAATGTGTGGTGTGCCGAGGACAAGCAAGTATAGCCTTTATCTATTGGGTGAGTAGCCCTCCATACATCAATCACTTACAGTAAATGAAAAAGGGTAGGGACCCCTAATATAGGGAGAGAAGGTGCATGTGTCTTAGGATGGGATTTATCCAAGTGTAGGTGAGAAATAAGTTTGAAATCTCCACATAAAATAATATTGGAAGAAGAAAGAGGAAGTAAAATATGAAGTATAGTCTTGAAAAAAGTCTTAGTGTAAACGTTTGGAGCATATAGAGTGCAGAGTATGTAGGTTTTAGCATAAAGTTGGAAAGACACCACTACATATCTGCCATTTGTGTCTGCCTGGACAGTAACTTTATCTGTAGGCTAAGATTTGGAAACTGGGACGACTACTCCTCTCGATTCGGTATTGTAGGGGGTAGACGCAAGAACACGCCAATTCAGCATTTGCAGTTTAACCGTTTCATCAGCTGACAGGTGAGTTTCCTGAATAAATGCAATATGCAATTTGAGCCTATTCAGATACGTGAGTGCCTTAGTTATATGATAATAAATTTATTTAAGAACATATAACATCAATTTCATATGTATTGACAAATAGTAACTGTTGCAACAGATAATAATATTAAAATATGGTACCAAAATTCAAAAAATAAAAATAAAAAGTTAACAATTTGGGCCAAGAACAACTTTTTATTTTTATTTTTTGAATTTTGGTACCATATTTTAATATTATTATCTGTTGCAACAGTTACTATTTGTCAATACATATGAAATTGATGTTATATGTTCTTAAATAAATTTATTATCGTATAATTAGTCAGTAGCGCTGAATTGTTTTTATCTTTTCTGTTTCTAACAAGGGTTTAACTAGCCCTTTTATTCAGCAGTTTGAGGACTTACAACACATGTCAGCGCCTTCTCTACCTTGGTAGTATATTTTTCACATTCACATGTGAGTGCCTTAGTCTCTTAGCCGGAGTATGAAATCCCCCGATATTGATGGAACCGACCTTAACATTCGTTACCCTGGGATTAGGAAATGGAGAACATGATGGAAGGAGTACGTCTTCAAGAAGCCACTAATTATCCTAGTTAAGGGGAGAAAACAGAAGTGGGAAAGAACAAGGAGGTGGGGGGAGACACAAGACAAAAGCAAATGAAACATGTACAGCAAAATTAATCGATGCATGAACAACATGCGGAGAAGTTATCAAACTCTATCAAAAGTAACTTCCAAACCATGTGAGAAAAAAGGAAGAGGTGGAGCCATACGATCATGACGGCTATGAGTCAATCCTCGATCGGGGCACGGCAGAGGCTCCATGGCCCAAAACATAAATATATACCCCTATTAGCATGTATTAGTAATAAGACATATATGAAAATGAAAGGGATGGGGATGGGTGGGGGAGGAAGTGGTGAAGCGATAAAGGAAATCCACAATTACATTTAAGTAATCAAAATATCATGTCACAAATATAAACTTTTTAGAGGATTAAGGTAGTATACATAAAACAGTATGTGGTAGGTAGCAAGTAGAAAACTGAGAACAAGGCAAGATCGTATATCCCCTATCTAAAACACATATGGCATATAGTATACTGAACAATCAGAACAGAGATATTGATATTGAATGAAGTACAAAAGATGAGGTGAGGAGAAACCGGTAGAATTAAGCGGATAAAGTCCACTCAAGCATTGGCAGCTGGCGGAGAGTCGGAAATGTCATCATATGCCGCATGGGATCCTTCATCCAAAAAGGCCTGGGCATCAGCAGGAGAGGTAAAGTCATAATGTTTATCATCAAAAAAGATGCAGAGCCTGGCCGGATACATGAGGGCAAACTTTTGTTTGGCAGCCACTAAGGAGGAACAGATTGGTGAAAACGCTTTACGTGCCTTAGTAAGTTAGACGGAAAAGTCCTGAAATATACGAATCTGTGTACCTTCCCAAAGCAAAGTATGCTCTCTGAGGGACGCTTTCCATACAGCAAGTTTGTGGAGGTAACTTAAACATTTGAATATAACTACCCTAGGCCGTTTGTCATGTGGCTTCGGGGAGGGTCCAATTCTGTGAACCCTTTCCACTACTAGATTAGCACATTCAGATTCAATTTTCAGGAGTTTAGGGAGAGTGGTATTCACAAAGAGAGTCAGGTCAGGGCCTTTTACAGATTCAGGAACTCCAACTAATATTATATTACATCTTCTTGTCCTGTTTTCAATATCGTCTATCTTGTTCCAGAGGTGATAGTTATCTCTCTGGAGCCTAGCAATAGCACTCTGTGCATCAGCTAAATCATGGCAAACAGCACCAACCCGGCGTTCAGTGTCTCCCACCCTGATCTGAAGCTGCTGTATCTGCTGGGTGATCTCCGTCACTGCCTGTGATTGGAGAGGGGTCATGGCATGCTTGAGCGCCTCCACTATATCCCCATAAGTGGCTGGGGCATCCGGGGACTTGCGTACCTGTGGAAGGTCATCATCTGTGGAGGGCGCCGCTGCTTTCTTGGAAGCAGGGAAAGGGGATGCGGCGTCTTAACCCACCACCATGTGTGGCTCTGTGCGGCACTTCTCCACGCGGCTCTGTTGCTGCGGCTTAGTGGGGGCGGAGAGGAGAGGATCTTGTCCATCTGGAGCCCCGGGAGTAGGGAGGTATACGTGTGGGGGGTATTGGAGGCAGGGGTGCCGTGAAATATGTATTTTCTGAGGGCCACGGAGCAGAGCTGAGCGATCACGCTGCAGCTCCCATGAACCCGGAAGAGGAAGTCTGCATACCCCTTTTAATATCAAATATAGATATACTTCTGAGCATTGGACCTCAGTAATACCATGTGTGTGACTGCTTGTTTTCTCTTGAGGGATATAGTGCTGCAATGTTCAGCACACTTTTATTGGATGTGATAATAACATGTGCCTTTTGTCCGCAGTATATATCAACGCTGGCATTTGAAATGTTTATATAGAAATAATTTGAAATTCACAATATATACCCCTCCAGAATGAACGGCACTCAGAGACTTTAGATAATTTTAAAGCTGTATTAAGATGAACATATTCAGGGACACAGCCCCTTCCTCAGGACCACAGACAAAAATTAGAGGTAAGTAGCAAACACACACTTAAATACCGTTTATCTACTAATCACCTGTCCACGTACACTCACCAAGAATTCCGGCGACGGCTAGCCGTGATGTTGCACTTCCCGTGGAAACCGGAGCCATAGCCATGGTGACCGCAGTTATGCATTTCACCTGACTGGAATGCCTGCTTCCTGGTGCTCCTCACACCATACATGTCCAGCATCTCAGTACCTGAATAGAGTACAACAGGGATGATACACTTTTTATACAAAAACATACATAGCATCAAAAACAAACAAATAAATAAATACACATATGAAAATGAGCACATGATAAAGAATCGTTTGCACATATGTAAATTACCACCAAATGCAAAAAGGAACCTACTCATAAAGTTTTCCAATTAATCTTTTCATTGAGACCCATGGGATAAACGCTCCCAAGTCTCATGATCCACTGTGATTCCTTGATAAAAAGATTCCTAGATCTGTTCCCGCCCCATAAGGAAACAGGAACATGATCTATCATGAAGTGTTTTAAGGATGATAAGGGATGGCCCATCTCCTTAAAATGCTTGGCCCCCGGCTGGTTTACATACCTGCCCTCCAAAGTAAGTCAAATTGTGGAACGATGTGCCGCCATTCTCTCGCTAAATTTATGAATAGTCTGCCCGAAATAGTAAATACTACATGGACAGACTGTTACGTACACAACAAAAGAAGTACTACAGGTAAGGACGTAGCTGATGTCATAAGATTTATTATTGTGTGGATGTCTGAAAGACTTGCATGCTATTAAATGACTGCAAGTGGCATAATTTACACATCGGTAACATCCTGGTGGTTTTTTATATACATTAGTTTGATTAGGCATACGTAGACCTTTTATATCTGCATGTACGAGGCAATCACGAATATTACTGCCTCTTTTATATGCAGCCATCGGTCTTACTCTCCTAAAACAGGAAACTCAGGGTCAGATTTAACAATTGACCATAAAGCTTGGGTTGCTCTTCTAATGATGGGATTGACCACAGTGAGATCTGTTACCAGTGGTAAGATGTCCTGCTTATCTTTCTTCTGGGGGCACAAAAGATCTACATGTGACATAAGCAACACTTTAAAGCTTCTATTTCTTTAAGGTTTTAATGTCATTGCCCCTATCCACAAATTTTAGAATAAGATAATCATTGTGTTTCTCACTTACCTCTTATTGTTGTCTGTGGTCCTGAGGAAGGGGCTGTGTCCCTGAAAACATTCAACTTAATACAGCTTTGAAATTATCTACAGTCTCTGAGTGCTGTTCATTTTGGATGGGTATGGTTTTACCTGAACTGGACACCGAAGCATATGGATTATATACAGTATGTGAGTTCTGGCTGAATTGGACTTGTGGGTGTGTGTATATGTGTACATATATATATATATATATATATATATATATATAAAAACAAATATATATATATATGTGGAAAAAAAGGGGGAAATTGGCGCCCAGGGATTAGTGTAACCCGTAGTATGTACAGAACCCTATGGGTTTCACAAATATTACCAATTTTAAAACAAAAGCATGAACTGTTCCTTCATAAAAGTTTATTAAAATTTACAAAATGACATATCCATCATGTTACATAGACATTATGATGTAATTTCTCTTATAATGATCCATCCATGAAGTTGTGGAGGAATGTAGACAATTTTAAGCAATATCTTAAATCCTTCCTCATAGGATATTCAGAGAACACATCAAGTAAAAAAACCAACGCGTTTCGTCTAGTGACTAGACTTCATCAGGGGGTATGTCTAAAAATCATAAGACAACTAGTCAATATATTATACAGTATTACATATAATAGAATAATATAATACATGGAACAGTCCAATAACAAAAATGTGCGAGAAGTAGATAAAGACAACCTTTCTGTCAAACTTGACAGGCACCACACCCCCTTTCTCCTAGGCCCCACCCCCTTTAATATTAAATGAGTGTTTTATATTGCTTAATATAAAATTTTATATTAAATTTTATATAAATTTATAGTGTTCGATATTAAACCGTATTAAAAATTTTCGCGTAACACCAGTCGCAGAGTGTCACGTAACACCAGTCGCAGAGTGTCACACAACACCAGGCGCAGAATGTTCAATAAAGATCACAAGTCAGTTTGTGATGAAAAAATTCACTATTTTGAAGTAACACAAAATGTTCTTACATTCCAACAATTTAAACATCACGCTTGGTACACATGGTGTCGTTTTAAAAGTCATAATGACTAATGACCATGTCCATTTTCTTAGATGTACGGAAACATCACACATGGCAATAATTTAAAAACGTATTGCTTTTAATGATGAATGATGATCTGACATCTTTTAATGGGCATGAGTTATGAATGATGATCTGACCATGACCATTTTCTTAGATGTACGGAACCATCACACATGGCACTAATTTAAAAACATATTGCTTTTAACGGCCAGGGATGATGAATGATGACAGCACATTCTTAAAAAAAAAAAAAAAAAGCAGTTTGTTATCTCTGTAGAAGAACATTAGCGCCACCTACAGGTTTATGTGTTGACTCAAATCGGATTTTCCGTATTTTGGATTCATTAAATATCATAATGAGATATCATGGTGATGAGTCCTAAAACTAAGCACAGAATGCATTTATGGTACATGTACACATTATACACACATGGATATTTATGGAATCATAAAATAATTTGTATTCATGTACATTAGTTCATAAGTACTTCTGTATAATGCTTTTTATGAATCATTTTTGTTTTTAAATAAATTTATTCTAAATTTGGAAGGACAGCCAATTTGGTATGTGCTTGAAGAGCTGAGTATGACATGTACGGTACCGCTATCAGATTATATCTTTATTGTAACTGAAAAGCATGATTACATTTACTAATGTATAAACCAAAGATTATATGTTTAAAAACCCCGCCCCAGCATCTTGGAAATGTGGGACGGCATACCACAGGTTGGTGGGGGCCATATGGCTCACAGCCATTGCTATAAAAATAGGAACCGAGCAGTATTGAGACAGATCACTGAGAAGAAAATTCAAACGAGTTTGCATCGCTATACACACGTGAAGACATTATGGTAAGTGTTGTTATTATTATTATTTATTATTATTATCATTATGGATCTAGCATGCTATATTTTATTTTTATGTATAATTGTCACCCCACTGAAGGTTGTTTAAATATGTGGTCATTTTAGGAATGCACCGACATTTTTTTATTTTTTTTTATTTTTTTATCTTACACAATATTTAATTAATTTAATCAATACTAAGCAGTTCCCAATGGTACTTATTAAATACCAATTGTAGATTAAAGTGCAGAGATTATATATTTTATTTTTATGTATAATTGTCACCCCACTGAAGGTTGTTTAAATATGTGGTCATTTTAGGAATGCACCGACATTTTTTTATTTTTTTATCTTACACAATATTAATTAATTTAATCAATACTAAGCAGTTCCCAATGGTACTTACTAAATACCAATTGTAGATTAAAGTGCAGAGATTATATATTTTATTTTTATGTATAATTGTCACCCCACTGAAGGTTGTTTAAATATGTGGTCATTTTAGGAATGCACCGACATTTTTTTATTTTTTTATCTTACACAATATTAATTCATTTAATCAATACTAAGCAGTTCCCAATGGTACTTACTAAATACCAATTGTAGATTAAAGTGCAGAGATTATATATGACATCCAGGTATTTGTATTGGATTTTAATTAATGTGACTGTCTGAAGGTTATTTAAATATGTGGTAATAGCGACATCTAGTGGTTCATTTTGGGAATGCGCCGACACAGTATTTCATCTAATTCGTTTGATAGATATTAATCGTCTCTCATTTTCATTATTGGTTCAGAGACAGACAATGCAGAACATCAACAGCAAAGACGCTTTCATGGTTAGAACCAGATCTTCTTCTGATGATGATGATGATGCTTTGCCAAGTTATCAAACGTCTCATGGTAAGCTATGTCTATAAATGACATTGACACGTTTTTATTTATATTTCAAGTTTAAATAGTATGAAATTATAGTCAAGGTCTACAATTTGTTCATTTTTAAAAGTTTAAATAGTATGAACGTACAACAGTCTGGATACATTGATAAGTAATTATTAAATATTAATTATTAAATAATTATTATTTTCTCATTTTTATTTCCCCCGATTTGACAGTAATCACAAATACAGAGAATTTCGATTCGGTTGAAGATAGCCCATTTGGTTTAGATTTCAGCATTATACCCGATTTTACTAATATTTTGGAATTGGCGCCAGACTGTGAGTAACATGATATCTTTATTTATTTTTTATTTATTTATTTTTTATTTATTTATTTATTTTTCCACGGCTAAAGAATTAAAAATAAACCTTGTACAGTTGTGCTGATTTGTTGTCAACTGTACACACTTTATATTCTCAGTAATGAATCGCTTTTTCATGTTATTCTAATTTTATACCGTATGTAATATTTATTTTTTCATTTTTTCACCGGCTAAAGATGCCACAAAAATGGATGATGCGACGGCTGACGGTATTCTACGGGATATATTGAACAAACCTGATTATTGTCACAACGCCGCTATACAGAACAGCAATGTTGTTGATGAGCAACCGTTTTTCCCACACGCGACAGGGGGTCGGGCTAAAACATTCGAATATAAAGCAGGTGTGTAATCAAGCACTGTTATATGGTATATTGTTATGCGGTGATTTAAATGCTGATTTACAGGCAGCAGCGTTTATATTTATTTTATAATATATGTATTACAGATGACGCTGTAGCAAGGCGATATGATCCTACGATACCAACAGCCCGTGATACAGTCGCGCAAATACACAGGCTTAGTACAAGCGGGAAAATATCAAAACGCACAACTGCAGCTGAAACGGAGAGCCATCAATTCGCAGCAGCAGGTGTGTAATCAAACACTGTTATATGGCATATTGTTATGCTGTGATTTAAATGCTGATTTACAGGCAGAGGCGTTTATATTTATTTTATAATATATGTATTACAGATGACGCTGTAGCAAGGCGATATGCTCCTACGATACCAACAGGCCGTGATACAGTCGCGCAAATACACAGGCTTAGTACAAGCGGGAAAATATCAAAACGCACAACCGCCGCTGAAACGGAGAGCCATCAATTCGCAGCAGCAGGTGTGTAATCAAACACTGTTATATGGCATATTGTTATGCTGTGATTTAAATGCTGATTTACAGGCAGAGGCGTTTATATTTATTTTATAATATATGTATTACAGATGACGCTGTAGCAAGGCGATATGCTCCTTTGATACCAACAGGCCGTGATACAGTCGCGCAAATACACAGGCCTAGTACAAGCGGGAAAATATCAAAACGCACAACCGCCGCTGAAGCGGAGAACCATCAATTCGTAACGCCGGCAATTGTACATAAGGACGTTGCTAGGTCATCAGTTATGGCGGTGCATAACGGTTGTATCAACCCGAACAAACGAAAGCCTGCTCGACCAAGAACGAATGAGAGAAGTCATAATTCAGCATTTACAGATCTGAAAAGAAAATTGTCATATTCCGAAAATGATAAGCCGCAACGGAGAAGGATCGCGTAAGTAATGATGTTGCTGTAACATCAAAACACACAGCGTTTAACACTGCAGACCGGGATGTCGCTGGTAATACAAAGACTGTAAAGGTTAAGAGGGCATCGCGTCTCTCAAGAAGTAATGTTAAGCAATTGTCGCAATCAGCTGTAATCACAATTCCAGATACACAGGTTTGTTCTGAAACAGAAACAAGGCACATAGCAGGCATTGGTTTGTTATCAAATATTGACTCAAGAAGTAATGTTAAGCAATTGTCGCAATCCGATGTCATTACTATTACCGATACACAGGATTGCTCTGAAACAGAAACAAGACACATAGCTGGTAATCCTGTGATATCAGATATTGATGACATAAATGGGCAAGAGCTTATTACAAACTGTGTAGAGTCAACGACACAAGATCCGCAGAATAGTTCTGATGAAGTATTATCAGCCGTTGCAGGAATACCTGGTAATACTACAACGGTTGATTGTGTAACATCAATGCCCAATATTTTTACAACGACAGCCCTGGTACACGCATCGGCTGATGCTTGTGCACCGGCGCGAGGGCTAGCGCCCGACATAGTTGATGAATGTCAAAATTCAGAACAATTAGGCCAAGACGCTGAAATACAATTTTACGCGTTGTTGGGTAAGATACGGGAAGATGTTGAGAACATGGGCGTAAAAGCCGGATATTTGTTAAAACACATTAAAGGTGTGTGCCACGGTAGTAAATGTAAACAAGACATTGTTAAAGAAGTTGTTGAGACGTATATGAATGTCATGTCAAAATACATAGATCGGTCGGTTAAGACAACTGAATTTATTAAAGCCAACATACATCATTTTGCAGAAATAAATGAAACTGATCCGTGACTAGGCATGCTAGGCAATGGTTTGAAACGTGTTTTAAATTTAAATGCCTGTAAAAAAAAAACCACGAATTAAACCTTGTTTAACATACAAGATCTCACAGTTATTCCGACGCGCAAAGGTGAAACAGGCTGTAACAACATTAACCAGATTGAGAAAGCGCAAGCGGCACAGGGAACATGTGGTAGGCGGGAAGCAGAGTGCGATGTATGTAGATATAGATCAATCGCCACCCCAAGCATTACCGAATGCCGAATCACAGGCTGACAATATTGAGCGCAATGCAAGCCCCATATATGATGATGCAGGCAGTGTTGAGTCACCCGGTAATGACGAAGGTCGGCAACATGTATACTTAGAGGCAATTAACAGTTATGAACGACAACGACCGCATTTCAGAGCCGTTGAGTACCACAATCACTATCGGTTTGTTAATTTGGACAGGGTTACATCATTTGTAGAGGGGGTTCGAGCCATTCATACGGCTATACAGGCCATGCTCGATGGTGTCCTTGCGGGCGTGGATCCTGCCGACCGCGTTCAGCTTAGATTGGAGGGGGGTGGGTTACACAACGCCATCTATTCGCATCGTAAGCCGCAAGAAACATTCGACGCTGCCAGTTTTTTGAATCAGATTACAAACACGCTTCAAAGTAACGCTGAATTCTTATTATCCACAGGCTTAAGATTTGTGATCAGTATTTTTATGAACAGAGCAGGGTCTGGTTTGACTGGGAGGAGTTTACAACGCCTGCCCCAAAGTTTAATAATAAATAAAAGAAAGAGATATCTCTATGACTTCAGCCGCATAGGTAATAACTTGTGTTTGGCCGCTAGCGTCTGTAAACTTCTGGATAAAGGTAACAATGCCAATGATCATGTAATACAGGAGAGAGCGATCCAACTACATAAAGCTTTGAATCTGCCGCTTGATAAAGCGGTCAGCTTTAGCGATGTTGCAATTTTTGAAAATTATTTAAATGTTTCGATCAATCTCCTCTATTGTAGTCAAAATGATTGGAAATACTACAGTACGGACAGTCGTTACAAAGACACGCTGTTTGTGCTATATCACGATTGTCACTTTTATGGGATACTCGATATCAAAGCGTTTCTTGGAGCCCGATATTATTGCATCCGTTGTCATAGCGCTTACCATCATAGAAATAATCACGATTGTCTTTTCTTTTGTAAGGCTTGTCACAGGCCGGATTGTATTGACGATGGTGTGACGGCTTTAAGGTGTTCGTTGTGTAGGGTATTTTGTCGATCAAACGAGTGTTTAGAGCTACACAAAGCTTTAGCTCTTGATCACAAAATATCCTGTCTTGAACATGTATATTGTGACAAGTGTTGTCTCTACAGGCGAACAGATCATAACTGCCGAGGCCTAAAGTGCCCCATTTGTAAGGTGTTCGTTGATGGGTTTTCGAACCATTTGTGCTATATACAAACCATCAAGCCGGAAGAGCCCACAAAGAAATACATCTTTTATGATTTTGAGTGTATGCAGGAGACAGG
The DNA here is from genome assembly GCF_028390025.1 of Pseudophryne corroboree. NCBI lineage: Eukaryota > Metazoa > Chordata > Amphibia > Anura > Myobatrachidae > Pseudophryne > Pseudophryne corroboree. Next base: position 1,214,909,998 of record NC_086444.1, on the reverse strand, counting down.
TGTGCACATACCAAACTACTGTTACGCTTTAACATTAATGGGGGAGAAAGACTGGGAGTTTAAGGGCGTTGCATGTATCGAAGACTTTGTAAAGACATTCATGAAACCAAAATTTGAGCATTACACATTCATAGCCCATAATGCAGGTCGCTATGATGCACATTATGTTGCCGCCTCTAGATAATAATTCCATCTTTAATTTCTCCTTAATCAGCTGGCGCAGCACAAAATATGCATCATAGCGACCTGCATTATGGGCTATGAATGTGTAATGCTCAAATTTTGGTTTCATGAATGTCTTTACAAAGTCTTCGATACATGCAACGCCCTTAAACTCCCAGTCTTTCTCCCCCATTAATGTTAAAGCGTAACAGTAGTTTGGTATGTGCACACCTGTCTCCTGCATACACTCAAAATCATAAAAGATGTATTTCTTTGTAGGCTCTTCCGGCTTGATGGTTTGTATATAGCACAAATGGTTCGAAAACCCATAAACGAACACCTTACAAATGGGGCACTTTAGGCCTCGGCAGTTATGATCTGTTCGCCTGTAGAGACAACACTTGTCACAATATACATGTTCAAGTCAGGATATTTTGTGATCAAGAGCTAAAGCTTTGTGTAGCTCTAAACACTCGTTTGATCGACAAAATACCCTACACAACGAACACCTTAAAGCCGTCACACCATCGTCAATACAATCCGGCCTGTGACAAGCCTTACAAAAGAAAAGACAATCGTGATTATTTCTATGATGGTAAGCGCTATGACAACGGATGCAATAATATCGGGCTCCAAGAAACGCTTTGATATCGAGTATCCCATAAAAGTGACAATCGTGATATAGCACAAACAGCGTGTCTTTGTAACGACTGTCCGTACTGTAGTATTTCCAATCATTTTGACTATAATAGAGGAGATTGATCGAAACATTTAAATAATTTTCAAAAATTGCAACATCGCTAAAGCTGACCGCTTTATCAAGCGGCAGATTCAAAGCTTTATGTAGTTGGATCGCTCTCTCCTGTATTACATGATCATTGGCATTGTTACCTTTATCCAGAAGTTTACAGACGCTAGCGGCCAAACACAAGTTATTACCTATGCGGCTGAAGTCATAGAGATATCTCTTTCTTTTATTTATTATTAAACTTTGGGGCAGGCGTTGTAAACTCCTCCCAGTCAAACCAGACCCTGATCTGTTCATAAAAATACTGATCACAAATCTTAAGCCTGTGGATAATAAGAATTCAGCGTTACTTTGAAGCGTGTTTGTAATCTGATTAAAAAAACTGGCAGTGTCGAATGTTTCTTGCGGCTTACGATGCGAATAGATGGCGTTGTGTAACCCACCCCCCTCCAATCTATGCTGAACGCGGTCGGCAGGATCCACGCCCGCAAGGACACCATCGAGCATGGCCTGTATAGCCGTATGAATAGCTCGAACCCCCTCTACAAATGATGTAACCCTGTCCAAATTAACAAACCGATAGCGATTGTGGTACTCAACGGCTCTGAAATGCGGTCGTTGTCGTTCATAACTGTTAATTGCCTCTAAGTATACATGTTGCCGACCTTCGTCATTACCGGGTGACTCAACACTGCCTGCATCATCATATATGGGGCTTGCATTGCGCTCAATATTGTCAGCCTGTGATTCGGCATTCGGTAATGCTTGGGGTGGCGATTGATCTATATCTACATACATCGCACTCTGCTTCCCGCCTACCACATGTTCCCTGTGCCGCTTGCGCTTTCTCAATCTGGTTAATGTTGTTACAGCCTGTTTCACCTTTGCGCGTCGGAATAACTGTGAGATCTTGTATGTTAAACAAGGTTTAATTCGTGGGTTTTTTTTACAGGCATTTAAATTTAAAACACGTTTCAAACCATTGCCTAGCATGCCTAGTCACGGATCAGTTTCATTTATTTCTGCAAAATGATGTATGTTGGCTTTAATAAATTCAGTTGTCTTAACCGACCGATCTATGTATTTTGACATGACATTCATATACGTCTCAACAACTTATTTAACAATGTCTTGTTTACATTTACTACCGTGGCACACACCTTTAATGTGTTTTAACAAATATCCGGCTTTTACGCCCATGTTCTCAACATCTTCCCGTATCTTACCCAACAACGCGTAAAATTGTATTTCAGCGTCTTGGCCTAATTGTTCTGAATTTTGACATTCATCAACTATGTCGGGCGCTAGCCCTCGCGCCGGTGCACAAGCATCAGCCGATGCGTGTACCAGGGCTGTCGTTGTAAAAATATTGGGCATTGATGTTACACAATCAACCGTTGTAGTATTACCAGGTATTCCTGCAACGGCTGATAATACTTCATCAGAACTATTCTGCAGATCTTGTGTCGTTGACTCTACACAGTTTGTAATAAGCTCTTGCCCATTTATGTCATCAATATCTGATATCACAGGATTACCAGCTATGTGTCTTGTTTCTGTTTCAGAGCAATCCTGTGTATCGGTAATAGTAATGACATTGGATTGCGACAATTGCTTAACATTACTTCTTGAGTCAATATTTGATAACAAACCAATGCCTGCTATGTGCCTTGTTTCTGTTTCAGAACAAACCTGTGTATCTGGAATTGTGATTACAGCTGATTGCGACAATTGCTTAACATTACTTCTTGAGAGACGCGATGCCCTCTTAACCTTTACAGTCTTTGTATTACCAGCGACATCCCGGTCTGCAGTGTTAAACGCTGTGTGTTTTGATGTTACAGCAACATCATTACTTACGCATGATACAGTTTGTAACGCGATCCTTCTCCGTTGCGGCTTATCATTTTCGGAATATGACAATTTTCTTTTCAGATCTGTAAATGCTGAATTATGACTTCTCTCATTCGTTCTTGGTCGAGCAGGCTTTCGTTTGTTCGGGTTGATACAACCGTTATGCACCGCCATAACTGATGACCTAGCAACGTCCTTATGTACAATTGCCGGCGTTACGAATTGATGGTTCTCCGCTTCAGCGGTGGTTGTGCGTTTTGATATTTTCCCGCTTGTACTAGGCCTGTGTATTTGCGCGACTGTATCACGGCCTGTTGGTATCAAAGGAGCATATCGCCTTGCTACAGCGTCATCTGTAATACATATATTATAAAATAAATATAAACACCTCTGCCTGTAAATCAGCATTTAAATCACAGCATAACAATATGCCATATAACAGTGTTTGATTACACACCTGCTGCTGCGAATTGATGGCTCTCCGTTTCAGCGGCGGTTGTGCGTTTTGATATTTTCCCGCTTGTACTAAGCCTGTGTATTTGCGCGACTGTATCACGGCCTGTTGGTATCGTAGGAGCATATCGCCTTGCTACAGCGTCATCTGTAATACATATATTATAAAATAAATATAAACGCCTCTGCCTGTAAATCAGCATTTAAATCACAGCATAACAATATGCCATATAACAGTGTTTGATTACACACCTGCTGCTGCGAATTGATGGCTCTCCGTTTCAGCTGTGGTTGTGCGTTTTGATATTTTCCCGCTTGTACTAAGCCTGTGTATTTGCGCGACTGTATCACGGGCTGTTGGTATCGTAGGATCATATCGCCTTGCTACAGCGTCATCTGTAATACATATATTATAAAATAAATATAAACGCTGCTGCCTGTAAATCAGCATTTAAATCACCGCATAACAATATACCATATAACAGTGCTTGATTACACACCTGCTTTATATTCGAATGTTTTAGCCCGACCCCCTGTCGCGTGTGGGAAAAACGGTTGCTCATCAACAACATTGCTGTTCTGTATAGCGGCGTTGTGACAATAATCAGGTTTGTTCAATATATCCCGTAGAATACCGTCAGCCGTCGCATCATCCATTTTTGTGGCATCTTTAGCCGGTGAAAAAATGAAAAAATAAATATTACATACGGTATAAAATTAGAATAACATGAAAAAGCGATTCATTACTGAGAATATAAAGTGTGTACAGTTGACAACAAATCAGCACAACTGTACAAGGTTTATTTTTAATTCTTTAGCCGTGGAAAAATAAATAAATAAATAAAAAATAAATAAATAAAAAATAAATAAAGATATCATGTTACTCACAGTCTGGCGCCAATTCCAAAATATTAGTAAAATCGGGTATAATGCTGAAATCTAAACCAAATGGGCTATCTTCAACCGAATCGAAATTCTCTGTATTTGTGATTACTGTCAAATCGGGGGAAATAAAAATGAGAAAATAATAATTATTTAATAATTAATATTTAATAATTACTTATCAATGTATCCAGACTGTTGTACGTTCATACTATTTAAACTTTTAAAAATGAACAAATTGTAGACCTTGACTATAATTTCATACTATTTAAACTTGAAATATAAATAAAAACGTGTCAATGTCATTTATAGACATAGCTTACCATGAGACGTTTGATAACTTGGCAAAGCATCATCATCATCATCAGAAGAAGATCTGGTTCTAACCATGAAAGCGTCTTTGCTGTTGATGTTCTGCATTGTCTGTCTCTGAACCAATAATGAAAATGAGAGACGATTAATATCTATCAAACGAATTAGATGAAATACTGTGTCGGCGCATTCCCAAAATGAACCACTAGATGTCGCTATTACCACATATTTAAATAACCTTCAGACAGTCACATTAATTAAAATCCAATACAAATACCTGGATGTCATATATAATCTCTGCACTTTAATCTACAATTGGTATTTAGTAAGTACCATTGGGAACTGCTTAGTATTGATTAAATTAATTAATATTGTGTAAGATAAAAAAATAAAAAAATGTCGGTGCATTCCTAAAATGACCACATATTTAAACAACCTTCAGTGGGGTGACAATTATACATAAAAATAAAATATATAATCTCTGCACTTTAATCTACAATTGGTATTTAGTAAGTACCATTGGGAACTGCTTAGTATTGATTAAATTAATTAATATTGTGTAAGATAAAAAAATAAAAAAATGTCGGTGCATTCCTAAAATGACCACATATTTAAACAACCTTCAGTGGGGTGACAATTATACATAAAAATAAAATATATAATCTCTGCACTTTAATCTACAATTGGTATTTAGTAAGTACCATTGGGAACTGCTTAGTATTGATTAAATTAATTAATATTGTGTAAGATAAAAAAATAAAAAAATGTCGGTGCATTCCTAGAATGACCACATATTTAAACAACCTTCAGTGGGGTGACAATTATACATAAAAATAAAATATATAATCTCTGCACTTTAATCTACAATTGGTATTTAGTAAGTACCATTGGGAACTGCTTAGTATTGATTAAATTAATTAATATTGTGTAAGATAAAAAAAAAAAAAAATGTCGGTGCATTCCTAAAATGACCACATATTTAAACAACCTTCAGTGGGGTGACAATTATACATAAAAATAAAATATATAATCTCTGCACTTTAATCTACAATTGGTATTTAGTAAGTACCATTGGGAACTGCTTAGTATTGATTAAATTAATTAATATTGTGTAAGATAAAAAAATAAAAATAAAATAAAAAAATGTCGGTGCATTCCTAAAATGACCACATATTTAAACAACCTTCAGTGGGGTGACAATTATACATAAAAATAAATTATATAATCTCTGCACTTTAATCTACAATTGGTATTTAGTAAGTACCATTGGGAACTGCTTAGTATTGATTAAATTAATTAATATTGTGTAAGATAAAAAAATAAAAAAAAATAAAAAAATGTCGGTGCATTCCTAAAATGACCACATATTTAAACAACCTTCAGTGGGGTGACAATTATACATAAAAATAAAATATAACATGCTAGATCCATAATGATAATAATAATAAATAATAATAATAACAACACTTACCATAATGTCTTCATGTGTGTATAGCGATGCAAACTCGTTTGAATTTTCTTCTCAGTGATCTGTCTCAATACTGCTCGGTTCCTATTTTTATAGCAATGGCTGTGAGCCATATGGCCCCCACCAACCTGTGGTATGCCGTCCCACATTTCCAAGATGCTGGGGCGGGGTTTTTAAACATATAATCTTTGGTTTATACATTAGTAAATGTAATCATGCTTTTCAGTTACAATAAAGATATAATCTGATAGCGGTACCGTACATGTCATACTCAGCTCTTCAAGCACATACCAAATTGGCTGTCCTTCCAAATTTAGAATAAATTTATTTAAAAACAAAAATAATTCATAAAAAGCATTATACAGAAGTACTTATGAACTAATGTACATGAATACAAATTATTTTATGATTCCATAAATATCCATGTGTGTATAATGTGTACATGTACCATAAATGCATTCTGTGCTTAGTTTTAGGACTCATCACCATGATATCTCATTATGATATTTAATGAATCCAAAATACGGAAAATCCGATTTGAGTCAACACATAAACCTGTAGGTGGCGCTAATGTTCTTCTACAGAGATAACAAACTGCTTTTTTTTTTTTTGTAAGAATGTGCTGTCATCATTCATCATCCCTGGCCGTTAAAAGCAATATGTTTTTAAATTAGTGCCATGTGTGATGGTTCCGTACATCTAAGATAATGGTCATGGTCAGATCATCATTCATAACTCATGCCCATTAAAAGATGTCAGATCATCATTCATCATTAAAAGCAATACGTTTTTAAATTATTGCCATGTGTGATGTTTCCGTACATCTAAGAAAATGGACATGGTCATTAGTCATTATGACTTTTAAAACGACACCATGTGTACCAAGCGTGATGTTTAAATTGTTGGAATGTAAGAACATTTTGTGTTACTTCAAAATAGTGAATTTTTTCATCACAAACTGACTTGTGATCTTTATTGAACATTCTGCGCCTGGTGTTGTGTGACACTCTGCGACTGGTGTTACGTGACACTCTGCGACTGGTGTTACGCGAAAATTTTTAATACGGTTTAATATCGAACACTATAAATTTATATAAAATTTAATATAAAATTTTATATTAAGCGATATAAAACACTATCATTTAATATTAAAGGGGGTGGGGCCTAGGAGAAAGGGTGTGTGGTACCTGTCAAGTTTGACAGAAAGGTTGTCTTTATCTACTGCGAGACATGTTGGAACAGAGCTAGAGATGATCAATAGACCATCAACATGATTAAAACATTCCAAAAATTATAGAAATAATGAAAGTCCATTTGTATCTTAGATGCTTGACATACCTTTTGATATTAACGTCAATCTAAAAGTACTCAGTCAAGGTGGTCGATCAGAATTGTTCGAAGAGTGACTTCAAAACATCCCTAATAGGTACTGCTGAGGCTTCAAACCGGCCTAATTTTAGAACATAATTGATTTTTAATTGTAATCTAATAAGTTGCTAACTATGATAAAGTCCATATGTCTAAGGGAACACATACCTCGTGGATTCAGTATTCAGAATTCATATAATTCCTATATTTAGCCTTCAAAGGAATAGCGGAATCAGAAAATTCATGCCAAACAGCAGGACCTAGCAAGTTAATTAGTACTAATTAGAATATGCCAGATCTCCTTAGGACTAAGAGATAAGAAGAGAGGGGGAGGGAGCTAACCTTAACAGTTTTAACAATTTTCATTAGTGTCCCCAATTGGAGGGACACACGAGTATCTAATATATAAATCACAATGTATCCGCCTAATTGGTTAGTATATACTGACATATTTTAAGTGAGGCATCATGATGTTAGTTCAAAACGATCCTATTGGGCATATCATCAAGGACCCCAATGGTAAAGGGCTACTACGTACATCAGATTTCACAATCATATAAATATAAATTTACTGGGGGTTTTTTCAGACAAGGCTCATCAAGTACCATAACATACCTCATGGATCAACTATAGGCGTGAAAAGTGGATGCGGATATGTTGTCCTTACAGTTTCACACAGGTAAAGACCTAAAGGGTCAAATAAATAATGGTATTAGATGACTATAAATAATATAATGGTGTTATACCAATGTGCAAAAGGACTCATTAGATCCTAAACCTATGTGTATATATAATACATCATAGACCTATGGGATTAAATATAATTAAATATAATATAAATATAAAATATAATAATTAAAATATAACTTTTAATGTAATATATGGTAAAACCAGCGAATATTAAAAGGAAAGGAGAGTAGTGTAGATAAGAAAGAAATTGTGATTAAAATTGAGAGAGCTGCGCATTAGATGTCACCCAAATGACTTCTATATTGTACATAATGTTACAGATTAATGAAGAGTGTGTCAGGAGTATATAGTTCCTGTATAGCTATATTTCTGCTAGCTATAGAGGGACTCCTTCAATTAGTGTCTCAAATGTTCTAATCCCTCCCAGGATTCATGAAATGAGACTGTTGTGGAAACAGGACTCCAGTTTTCATAGTGTGTGCTAATAGAATGATGGTAATACTCTAATAGTTCACTGTGTTTTAATAATAGCAGTGGTAAACTTGATAAAATAATCTCCCAATGCTGTGGGCTATGTTTCCTATGTGTCACAGAAATGGTAACAGAACTCTGATTAAACTTCAAATATATCTCAGAAACATCTGAGTGCCCTCCTGAACGTCATAAATGTTGTTACATCCTCTAGAGAAGAACCAATAAACATACGATACATTTGTATCGCATGAAAGAGAAACAGCCGCTGTCAGTTCACAAATTGAGCTCCGGCAGCCTGATGTCTTTTGGCTGTTACTACCTGATAATCTTATCTTGTTAAATTGTAACAAAGTGAAGGGTTTGTTTATAGTTAACGTCACAGCTGACAGAAATAAGCCAGCAGTCCCTAGTCACAAGGTTATTTTCTAAACACTTTATCTCTTTATGTGGCTATATTATTTATTTATTTATATAGTCAATATGAGACCATTTAGGATTTGATCTCTCTTGTTATAATAGAGGATAATGTGGGCTCACTCTGTGCTTATAATATTCTGTGCACTGTTTATTCCTTTATTAGGATAATTCAAAGAAGTGCACTAGTAGCTAAACCTTCCTAATTATATTCTGATACCTTGATGCATTATGCGCCCACAGTGTCACAGTTTTTAAACATTTATTGTGATATTCATGGAAAGAATTTAATTAGCATGTGCTTACAATAGATCTATAATAGCTGAGAAATCATTAGAAATGTGAGCCGTGTCACTGAAGTTACAACATGTATTGAATCCTTTATTAGGCAATTTTCAATATATGCACGTGTATGTCAAGTGTTTGATCTTGTTCATATCAGGACTGAGTAGTGCAATCTACGAGAACACCTTTCACATTTGCTGCACACAGTATAATTTAATATGCACAAAAGAGTCTGACACGAGTTTCTAATATAACTGTTTCCTGTGCATATCCCCGCAGCTTGCACGGGATAGAACACTCTTCATTATCAATACTTTCTAATCTAACATAGTAAATGTCGGGTGACTATCTACAGTGCGCAGCTAGCCAGACGCACGCTTCGCTGTTCGCTTCATCAGAGGCAAAACCAGATTGCCTCCAGCTTCACCCTTAAATGCCGGCAGTCACCGCGATTCGCCAATAGAAATGACTTATCTTAATGAAGTATCCAGTGACGTGATGAAAACTCCTCGATTGACGTGCAAATCACGTGATCAGCCCTCACTGAGTTTCCCTGCACCGTCATCACAGGGAATCTCAATCAATCTCAGTGAGGCAGGCTAGATCGTATGTTCAGACTAAAGGCTGCGAGTGCCTATCTATGTGGAGAGACATCAGGCTCAAAATAACCTATATTCCTAATCAAAATGTCATGTCCATATAGCATAGTATATCCCCAAAAGGAATCCTAGTATTAGACCATGCACATATTGAGTCTTTTATCCACTAAGTATGCTGAGCAACACCTAGGCTTATAATTATACATAATAAATAATTAATTCAATATTCCAAAATATTTGTTAGATTTTATTTTTGTTATATTGTATCCAGTGGTCCCTATGCTTATTAAAATTTTTATTTTTAATGAGTAAATGAAGATCATTTACAAACAGGTATTTGCATGTGTATGAATCAGTCGCTAATTACATTGTGCTGAAGATGTTAGATAAATAAATATATATGGAGAGAATATTGAATAGATGCTACCATTCTGGATCAAATAATAATTCATAGTGACCTCAGTAAAAAATTGGAGTGCTCTTTAATATCCTTAGGGTATAGATCCCATTATGTAAACTGAAATATTCAAATAAATTATAATTCAAAGATACTAATGGATCCATTTAATATATAATAACCTAATTACAAGATAATTAATGTGCAGTGAATTAATAAAAAAAAAAAAAAAAAGGGGGAAAGGTGTAGAATACTGGAGGGTGACCAACAGATAATTCCTAACCTGTTGGATTATATAGATCCCTACTAGTGATCATGTGAATGTGTGAGCTATTAGATCGAAATACTCGATCTCTTGTTTTCGATGTCTTTAAATAAATATGTGCGTGGTAAGAATCCACCATAGATAAAAAATAAATAAATGTGAAAAGATGTGTATTAATAATAAATGTGAGATGAATGCTCCTTATTCAGGAGCAAATAATTGCTCCCAATAATGTGTATAATCGAGAATAATCGCTCATATCTCTGAAATAATTTCAGAATACTGATTCTTAGTTATACATTAGTAACAGTATTGGGAGAGTTAGTGTGCTAACTCTATTGGTTAGAACCAAACAAGTGATTATATAAAATGTGATCACACAATTTTTTTTTTAAAACAATTAAAAAAAATTGTGTGCAGTGACAAACTTAAAATTTAGGATATTAAGAAAAGTTATGAAGTATTTCTATTATTATATATGGGTACCCCTTTCTAATAGTATAGAAAACCCTTCTAGTATATTATAATCTGGGAACACCATCCAATGATTATATGTAGATAGAAGAGCACTCTCCAAAGAATTTTAAGAAAAAGATTTTTACAGGTCCATGTTCAGTGAATTATAGGGGGTCCTTTAGGTGTAGTTGCTTGCAGTTCTTCTATTAAATAAGGATTACAGAGTCATCTCTAGGTTACAGGAAGGATGTATAGTTATTTTCCTCATTTAATCCCTTGGGTGTGAGGGTATCCATCAAGAAAATCAACCTAGTCTCTTGTTTCAGAAGTTCCCGGTCAATATCGCCTCCTCTAATATTCAAAATTACTCTCTTCATGCCAAAGGCTGTAAGGCCCCTGGAGTTGCCTTGATGATATTTCAAGAAATGCCGGGCCACTGGTGTGAGTGTCTTCATCAGTTCTTTGTCCCTCTTGGCATTTCTTTTATTTCCAAGATGTTCAAGTAGTCTTTTCTTTAGAGGTCTTTTGGTTTTTCCTGTGATGTATTGGCATTCGCCATTTCTGTGTCAAATAAACTTTCTGTATTAGTTTTAAGTCTAGCTTGTCTATCATTAAGTTCACGGCTCAGACTAAAACTCGCCATGTCACCTCCAATTATTTATAATCAAAAATATAAACAACTTAATATAGGGTGTGAACCTGATTGCAATCTGGTATAGAAAAGAAGGGGATTTACCTCTTCTTTAATAATAAATCAATAATATAGACTGACAACTATTGTCACTTGATGCTATTTAACCATGCAGACTGGTCAGAAAAGGCGTGGGATAACCCACCAAAGAGAACTATACAATAAAAAGGGATCCAACAGATGTGGCACATGCAAAGCATGTTCGATTATGATCCATACAACAGAATACACTGACAAATTTAATAGGGTTTGGCATATTGGAGAGTACATTAATTGTGAAACCCCTGCCGTGATATATAATTTAAGATGTCCATGTAACAAGATTTACATAGGAAAAACCAAAAGACCTCTAAAGAAAAGACTACTTGAACATCTTGGAAATATAAGAAATGCCAAGAGGGACAAAGAACTGATGAAGACACTCACACCAGTGGCCCGGCATTTCTTGAAATATCATCAAGGCAACACCAGGGGCCTTACAGCCTTTGGCATGAAGAGAGTAATTTTGAATATTAGAGGAGGCGATATTGACCGGGAACTTCTGAAACAAGAGACTAGGTTGATTTTCTTGATGGATACCCTCACACCCATGGGATTAAATGAGGAAAATAACTATACATCCTTCCTGTAACCTAGAGATGACTCTGTAATCCTTATTTAATAGAAGAACTGCAAGCAACTACACCTAAAGGACCCCCTATAATTCACTGAACATGGACCTGTAAAAATCTTTTTCTTAAAATTCTTTGGAGAGTGCTCTTCTATCTACATATAATCATTGGATGGTGTTCCCAGATTTTAATATACTAGAAGGGTTTTATATACTATTAGAAAGGGGTACCCATATATAATAATAGAAATACTTCATAACTTTTCTTAATATCCTAAATTTTAAGTTTGTCACTGCACACAATTTTTTTTAATTGTTTTAAAAAAAAATTTGTGTGATCACATTTTATATAATCACTTGTTTGGTTCTAACCAATAGAGTTAGCACACTAACTCTCCCAATACTGTTACTAATGTATAACTAAGAATCAGTATTCTGAAATTATTTCAGAGATATGAGCGATTATTCTCGATTATACACATTATTGGGAGCAATTATTTGCTCCTGAATAAGGAGCATTCATCTCACATTTATTATTAATACACATCTTTTCAAATTTATTTATTTTTTATTTATGGTGGATTCTTACCACGCACATATTTATTTAAAGACATCGAAAACAAGAGATCGAGTATTTCGATCTAATAGCTCACACATTCACATGATCACTAGTAGGGATCTATATAATCCAACAGGTTAGGAATTATCTGTTGGTCACCCACCAGTATTCTACACCTTTTACCCCCTTTTTTTTTTTTTTTTGGATTAATTCACTGCACATTAATTATCTTGTAATTAGGTTATTATATATTAAATGGATCCATTAGTATCTTTGAATTATAATTTATTTGAATATTTCAGTTTACATAATGGGATCTATACCCTAAGGATATTAAAGAGCACTCCAATTTTTTACTAAGGTCACTATGAATTATTATTTGATCCAGAATGGTAGCATCTATTCAATATTCTCTCCATATATATTTATTTATCTAACATCTTCAGCACAATGTAATTAGCGACTGATTCATACACATGCAAATACCTGTTTGTAAAAGATCTTCATTTACTCATTAAAAATAAAAATTTGAATAAGCATAGGGACCACTGGTTACAATATAACAAAAATAAAATCTAACAAATATTTTGGAATATTGAATTAAATTTTTATTATGTATAATTATAAGCCTAGGTGTTGCTCAGCATACTTAGTGGATAAAAGACTCAATATGTGCATGGTCTAATACTAGGATTCCTTTTGGGGATATACTATGCTAAATGGACATAACATTTTGATTAGGAATATAGGTTATTTTGAGCCTGATGTCTCTCCACATAGATAGGCACTCGCAGCCTTTAGTCTGAACATACGATCTAGCCTGCCTCACTGAGATTGATTGAGATTCCCTGTGATGACGGTGCAGGGAAACTCAGTGAGGGCTGATCACGTGATTTGCACGTCAATCGAGGAGTTTTCATCACGTCACTGGATACTTCATTAAGATAAGTCATTTCTATTGGCGGATCGCGGTGACCGCCGGCATTTAAGGGTGAAGCTGGAGGCAATCTGGTTTTGCCTCTGATGAAGCGAACAGCGAAGCGTGCGTCAGGCTAGCTGCGCACTGTAGATAGTCACCCGACATTTACTATGTTAGATTAGAAAGTATTGATAATGAAGAGTGTTCTATCCCGTGCAAGCTGCGGGGATATGCACAGGAAACAGTTATATTAGAAACTCGTGTCAGACTCTTTTGTGCATATTAAATTATACTGTGTGCAGCAAATGTGAAAGGTGTTCTCGTAGATTGCACTACTCAGTCCTGATATGAACAAGATCAAACACTTGACATACACGTGCATATATTGAAAATTGCCTAATAAAGGATTAAATACATGTTGTAACTTCAGTGACACGGCTCACATTTCTAATGATTTCTCAGCTATTATAGATCTATTGTAAGCACATGCTAATTAAATTCTTTCCATGAATATCACAATAAATGTTTAAAAACTGTGACACTGTGGGCGCATAATGCATCAAGGTATCAGAATATAATTAGGAAGGTTTAGCTACTAGTGCACTTCTTTGAATTATCCTAATAAAGGAATAAACAGTGCACAGAATATTATAAGCACAGAGTGAGCCCACATTATCCTCTATTATAACAAGAGAGATCAAATCCTAAATGGTCTCATATTGACTATATAAATAAATAAATAATATAGCCACATAAAGAGATAAAGTGTTTAGAAAATAACCTTGTGACTAGGGACTGCTGGCTTATTTCTGTCAGCTGTGACGTTAACTATAAACAAACCCTTCACTTTGTTACAATTTAACAAGATAAGATTATCAGGTAGTAACAGCCAAAAGACATCAGGCTGCCGGAGCTCAATTTGTGAACTGACAGCGGCTGTTTCTCTTTCATGCGATACAAAAGTATCATATGTTTATTGGTTCTTCTCTAGAGGATGTAACAACATTTATGACGTTCAGGAGGGCACTCAGATGTTTCTGAGATATATTTGAAGTTTAATCAGAGTTCTGTTACCATTTCTGTGACACATAGGAAACATAGCCCACAGCATTGGGAGATTATTTTATCAAGTTTACCACTGCTATTATTAAAACACAGTAAACTATTAGAGTATTACCATCATTCTATTAGCACACACTATGAAAACTGGAGTCCTGTTTCCACAACAGTCTCATTTCATGAATCCTGGGAGGGATTAGAACATTTGAGACACTAATTGAAGGAGTCCCTCTATAGCTAGCAGAAATATAGCTATACAGGAACTATATACTCCTGACACACTCTTCATTAATCTGTAACCTTATGTACAATATAGAAGTCATTTGGGTGACATCTAATGCGCAGCTCTCTCAATTTTAATCACAATTTCTTTCTTATCTACACTACTTTCCTTTCCTTTTAATATTCGCTGGTTTTACCATATATTACATTAAAAGTTATATTTTAATTACATTTTGTGTGCACCACTCTAAGGCGTTTCGAACCCTTTCCCTTTCTCTTCCATGCACACGTGAAGTAAGTTCAGACACTGCCAGCCTGAGTCAGGTCATGAGGTAGCTGTGTGACTAATCTAAGCGACCCAAGTGTCCGACACAAACACCTGGCCCATCTAGGAGTGGCACTGCAGTTTTCTAGCAAGAGGATGAGTGCTTCCATCCTCATGTGAATCTGAACCACTAGCCATGAACATAGGCCAGGGCCTCAGCCGTTCCTTGCTTCTCATCAGATGCTTTTAATTTTGATTTTTGGGTCATTTTACTGAACTTTTGTAGTATACTTGACGACACAGAGGTCGAGCAATGGACTACTGTACCGTCCTGCTATATATATACTGGTGGTCACAGCAAAATTCTGCACTGTTCCCTTCTACTATATACTGCACACAACTAAAATGCAGCACAGGTATGGATGCATAGTCTACTTGACGTTGACACAGAGGTAGAACAGTGGACTATTGTACCATACTGCTATATATATACTGGTGGTCACAGCAACATTCTGCACTGTCCCCTCCTACTATATACTGTGCACATCTAAAATGCAGCACAGGTATGGATGCATAGTATACTTGACAACACAGAAATAGAGCAGTGGACTACTGTACCGTACTGCTATATATATACTGGTGGTCACAGCAAAATTCTGCAATGTCCCCTCCTATTATATACTGTGCACAACTAAAATGCAGCACAGGTATGGATGCATAGTATACTTAACGTCGACATAGAGGTAGAGCAGTGGACTACTTTACCGTACTGCTATATATATATATATACTGGTGGTCACAGCAAAATTCTGCAATATCCCCTCCTACTATATACTGCGCACAACTAAAATGCAGCACAGTTATGGATGCATAGTATACTTGACGTTGACACAGAGGTAGAGCAGTGGACTACTGTACCGTACTGCTATATACATACTGGTGGTCACAGCAAAATTCTGCACTGTCTTCCTACTATATATACTATAATGCAGCACAGATATGGAGCATTTTTCAGGCAGAGAACGTAGATATTTTCAGCACACTGAACACAGATATTTGCAGCACACTGAGCACAGATATTTGCTGCACACTGAACACAGATATTTGCAGCACACTGAACATAGAAACTGAGAGAACGCAGCCACGTCTTCTCGCTATAATCTCCAAAGCACGAGTAAAAATGGCGGCAACGTGCGGCTCCTTATATAGAATACGAATCTTGCGAGAATCCGACAGCGGGATGATGACGTTCGGCCGCGCTCGGGTTAACCAAGCAAAGTGGGAAGATCCGAGTCTGGCTCGGAACCGTGTAAAATGGGTGAAGTTTGGGGGGGTTCGGATCCCGAGGAACCGAATCCGCTCATCACTAGTGAGAAGCAGTCAGTCCTCAGATCCACACCAGCTACTTTCACACTCTGCCATGGCATAGCAGATCTTTACCAGGAACTGCAGCATTTTGAACTGAAAATGTTCAGTATAAAAATAAACTGAAGATATATACAGTTTATGGGCTGTTTGAGTATATAGAGAAGAGGGGGCCCTACAATACCAGGGATTGTAAGGAACAAATGATGGCTCAGATTCCATATAGACATTTTTCTATTATTCTCTAATAGTCTTGTTCACTTGATAGTTATTTAGGTGCAGCTCCTTGAGAGAACACATAAATGTCGGCAAAGTATTCCTGGCATATACAATTAAAATAAGGAAATATATGGTAGACTTAATATTATTAACTCTCTTTCTGTGAAGTACACAAGGTTCCACAGGGAAACATCGGGTGGTGTATAGTGGATCTGGATCCAGAGGCACCAACTAGTAAAGCTTTAGCTGGCCCAGGATGCATCAGGGGGTCATCCTCTATATCCCAGACTCCAGGCACTGTGAGCTCAGCTTTGTTAACCAGTCCAATGCAATAAGCAGGCAAGACAGAAGGAAGATGTTAGTCACATAACAATACAGTCTCACAACAGGAGAAGGTACCAGTGGTTAATGCCATACAATCCAAAAGAAGCTAGGTGCGTCAGGGTGGGCACCCTGTGGAACCCTGTGTACGTCACAGGAAGAGAGTTAATAATGGTAATTCTACCATAACTCTCCTTTTCTGCAGCAGGGTACAAAAGTTTCCACAGGGAAACATTGGGGATGTCCTAATGCAGTTCTCAAGAGAGGGGACATGGCTGAGCAGATGTGAGCATCTGGTGTCCAAAGGAAACATCCTGTGAGGTGAAGGTATTAAACGTGTAGCACCTAAGAATCATGTTCACTGAGGACCACATAGCCGCCTTACACAATTGTTCTTCAGTCGCGCCATGGCAGGCCCCTCTAGAAAGTCCAACAGACAGAGTAGAATGGGCCTTAATCTGAGCTGGAACTGGGCATTTAGCTTGCGTATACGCATGTGCAATCACCATTCTAATCCATCTGGCTATGGTCTGCTTATTTGCAGGCCTGCCACATTTGTGGAATCCAAACAGGACAAAGAAGGCATCTGCCCATCTATTAGAGGCAGTCCTGTCAACATAGACATGAAGAGCCTTAACCAGATCCAAAGGCCGCTTTTTAACTGATAAATCCGAAGAGGTGAAGGCCGGGACCACAATCTCTTGATTAAGGTGAAATTATGACACCACCTTAGGCAAATAACCGGCTTGAGTTCAGAGAACCGCCCTGTCACAGTGAAAGGTCCACCAATTCAAGAGAGGTCTTTAAACACGTAGACAGGTCCCATGGAGCCACTGGGGAGACATAGGGAGGCTGAATACATTTAGTACCCTGAAAGAACATGTGAACATAAGGTATTGAGGCAATTTTTAGCTGAAACCCCACCGACAAGGCAGATATGTGAACTTTGAGGGAGGCCAGGCAAATACCTGAGTCTAGGCCTCTTTGTAGAAAATCTAGAATTCAGGAAGCTCTGAATCCAAAAAAAATCTATTACCGTACTAACAGTACATGTACTTACTATTTGTCTTAATCCATATGAGTCAGATTTCTTTCTAAGTAGAATCGTTTTCTGCAGAGCATGAGCCAGGGCATATACTGCCATGTAGGCATAGTGGGACCTTGATTCTGCAGAGTCATGTAATGCTGGAGGAAGAAGATTTTTGCCAGTGCAGTTAACTCCAGAAAAGTTATATACGTATTGATATAGTTTATTTTTAACTATGTTTGGAGAAAGGCAATGAAAAATCAGGAGCCAAATATCTTCCAGTATTGGATCATTTGGTCTTTTAAATGTGTTTACATTGTTAATAAAATTATTAATGTGCGGATATCTTTTATGTTTATACAAAAAAATTAAACTACAGTTTACAGATTGGTAGAGGGTAGATCGCATATATTTTATTTCAGTCCATGATTTGTGCAGGATTAATGTCATATTTTCATTCACGGTTTTTGACATGTAAAAAAATGCTTCATAATGTACAGGGAAAACACCACATACTACTATAACTCTAGCAGTATATTTACTAAACTCATACATTTTCCTTGTATTAAAATTTATATCAAACATAGAAAACTTAATGGTAAACTCAATACAGATCCCATGCTGGGCCATCATTTTACTCAGTTCCTGTAACTCCATGTCCCCGGTACCATCTCCTGGTGTAATGACTCCAACCCAGTACCATCCGAAGTGTAGCAGCCACCTAACAATAGCCGCATAACGGTCCCGATCATCTGGGACAATCCGGTAAAAGGTTGGATATAATTCTTGGTCACTTAGGGCCGGATCTGTGGTTCCATAGTTGATCTAGTGAAAGAGAAGATGCTATGAACTATTGTAAATACATTTCATATTCTATTCAACACAAAATAGTTTTAAAATGTGATCAGTGGAGGAAAAATAAAATGTAATCAGATTCTCACTGGAATGTGGGGGGTGCATTCTGTCAGGTTTCACTTTGCTTTCCCAGATAGTAGGAGTCTAAAGGGGACTGCAACAAGAAGGTTTGGAATCTGATGTAGATAACTTAGAGGATGCAGCCTCCCAGGTCAGCACACAATGACAATTAGGGAGATTGGAAAAGAGCACACAGAGTAGGTAACAGATAATGGAAAATTATAGACAGACTGAGAAATAACACTGCACTAAAGCACAGAGGAGGTTGAGATGGATTATGTTATACAGCACAGAGAGAGAGAGTCAGAGCACTGCAATACAACACAGAGGAGTGTGAGATGGACTATGTTATACATCACACAGGGAGAGTCAGAGCACTGCAATAACGCACAGAGGAGTGTGAGATGGACTATGTTATACAGCACACAGAGAGAGTCAGAGCACTGCAATACAGCATATAGGAGTGTAATATGGACTATGTTATACAGCACACAGAGAGAGTCAGAGCACTGCAATACAGCATAGAGGAGGGTGAGATGGACTATGTTATACAGCACACAGGGAGAGTCAGAGCACTGCAATAACGCACAGAGGAGTGTGAGATGGACTATGTTATACAGCACACAGAGAGTCAGAGCACTGCAATACAGCACAGAGGAGGGTGAGATGGACTATGTTATACAGCACACAGAGAGTCAGAGCACTGCTATACAGCACAGAGGGAGGTGAGATGGACTATGTTATACAGCACAGAGAGAGTCAGAGCACTGCAATACAGCACAGAGGAGGGAGAGATGTACTATGTTATACAGCACAGAGAGAATCAGAGCACTGCAATACAGCACAGAGGAGTGTGAGATGGACTATGTTATACAACACACAGAGAGAGTCAGAGCACTGCAATACAGCACAGAGGTGAGTGAGATTGACTATGTAATACAGCACAGAGAGAATCAGAGCACTGCAATACAGCACAGAGGAGTGTGAGATGGACTATGTTATACAGCACACAGAGAGAGTCAGAGCACTGCAATACAGCACAGAGGAGGGTGAGATGGACTATGTTATACAGCACACAGAGAGAGTCAGAGCACTGCAATACAGCACAGAGGAGGGTGAGATGGACTATGTTATACAGCACAGAGAGAGTCAGAGACTGCACTAAAGCACAAAGGAGGGTGAGATGGACTATTTTATACAGCACAGAGAGAGAGTCAGAGCACTGCAATACAGCACAGAGGAGGGTGAGATGGACTGCTATACATCACACAGAGAGAGTCAGAGCACTGCAATACAGCACAGAGGGAGGTGAGATGGACTATGTTATACAGCACACATAGAGAGTCAGAGCTCTGCAATACAGCACAGAGGAGGGTGAGATGGACTATGTTATAAAGCACACAGAGAGAGAGTCAAAGCACTGCAATACAGCACAGAGGGAGGGGAGATGGACTATGTTATACAGCACACAGAGAGAGTCAGAGCACTGCAATACAGCACAGATGAGGGTGAGATGGACTATGTTATACAGCACACAGAGAGAGTCAGAGCACTGCAACACAGCACAGAGGAGGGTGAGATGGACTATGTTATACAGCACACAGAGAGAGTCAGAGCACTGCAATACAGCACAGAGGAGGGTGAGATGGACTATGTTATATAGCACACAGAGAGAGTCAGAGCACTGTAATACAGCACAGAGGAGTGTGAGATGGACTATGTTATACAGCACACAGAGAGAGTCAGAGCACTGCAATACAGCACAGAGGAGGGTGAGATGGACTATGTTATACAGCACACAGAGAGAGTCAGAGCACTGCAACACAGCACAGAGGAGGGTGAGATGGACTATGTTATACAGCACACAGAGAGAGTCAGAGTACTGCAATACAGCACAGAGGAAGGTGAGATGGACTATGTTATACAGCACACAGAGAGAGTCAGAGCACTGCAATACAGCACAGAGGAGGGTGAGATGGACTATGTTATACATCACATAGAGAGAGTCAGAGCACTGCAATACAGCACAGAGGAGGGTGAGATGGACTATGTTATACAGCACACAGAGAGAGTCAGAGCACTGCAATACAGCACAGAGGAAGGTGAGATGGACTATGTTATACAGCACACAGAGAGAGTCAGAGCACTGCAATACAGCACAGAGGAGGGTGAGATGGACTATGTTATACAGCACACAGAGAGAGTCAGAGCACTGCAATACAGCACAGAGGAGGGTGAGATGGACTATGTTATAAAGCACACAGAGAGTCAGAGCACTGCAATACAGCACAGAGGAGGGTGAGATGGACTATGTTATACAGCACAGAGAGAGTCAGAGCACTGCAATACAGCACAGAGGAGGGTGACAAGACTATGAGGCTAATTAAGACTGGATTCATGCAGGACCAGCGATTGCAGTCGGAACTCCAATGTGGCGTAAGCTCGCACAATGGGCTAACTGCGCGTGCACACCCTGGGAGCCCAGTGAGATTCTAAAAGCATCTCAGGGCTGCGATCGCCTCTGCCTGATTCACAGGCTGAATCGGTCGAGGGGTGGGAAAAGGGTGTGCCAATGGCATTAAAACACTGCCGGTGTGTGGTCCGGACAACGTGTTTGGACTGTTGTGAGGGCGGACCTCCGTCTACCGGTGCACCTGGGACGCGGCAAGTAGCGGCCTGCTAGTGCGCAGGAGCTACGCTGGCAGGGAGCTACTCAATGGGTGCATAAGCATTGCCGCTGTGCGATGCTTTTGCACTTTTGTGGAGGGGTTGGCCCAGACATACGGGGTGGACTAGAACTGTGCTGGGACCCCCCCCACATGTCTAAGAGACTGATCATAGATGTGCTAAAGTTAGCACATCTAAGATCGGATCTGAATTACCTCCTATGTTATGCAGCACACATCGAGAATCAGAGCTCTGCAATACAGCACAGAGAAGGGTGAGATGGACTATTGACCTAATTCAGACCTTATCGTAGCAGAAAAATTGTTCTCTAATGGGTAAAACCATGGTGGTCATTCCGAGTTGTTCTTTCGCTAGCAGTTTTTAGCAGCTGTGCAAACGCTAAGCCGCCTCCCACTGGGAGTGAATTTTAGCTTAGTAGAAGTGCGAACAAGGGCCCTCATTCCGAGTTGTTCTTTCGCTAGCAGTTTTTAGCAGCATTGCACACGCTAAGCCGCCGCCTACTGGGAGTGAATCTTAGCTTCTCAAAATTGTGAATGAAAGATTCGCAATATTGCGATAAGACTTCTCTGTGCAGTTTCTGAGTAGCTCGAGACTTACTCTGCCAGTGCGATCAGTTCAGTGCTTGTCGTTCCTGGATTGACGTCACAAACACACCCAGCGTTCGCCCAGACACTCCTCCGTTTCTCCAGCCACTCCCGCATTTTTCCCAGAAACGGTAGCATTTTTTCACACACGCTCCTAAAACGGCCTGTTTCCGCCCAGAAACACCCACTTCCTGTCAATCACACTCCGATCGCCTGAGCGAAGAAAAAGCCGTGAGTAAAATACCTAACTGCATAGCAAATTTACTTGGCGCAGTCGCAGTGCATACATTGTGCATGCGCACTAAGCGGAAAATCGCTGCGATGCGAAAAAATTTACCGAGCGAACAACTCGGAATGAGGGCCAAAAGGATTGCACAGTGGCTACAAAATAATTTTGTGCAGTTTCAGAGTAGCTTCTTCAGACCTACTCAGCGCTTGCGATCACTTCAGACTGTTTAGTTCCTGTTTTGACGTCACGAACAAGCCCTGCATGCCTGCATTTTTTTCGAACACTCACTGAAAACGGTCAGTTGACACCTAGAAAAGCCCTCTTCCTGTCAATCACTCTGCAGCCAGCAGTGCGACTGAAAAGCTTTGCTAGACCTTGTGTGAAACGACATAATTTGTTGTAATAGTAAGACTCGTGTGCGCATTGCACCACATACGCATGCACAGAAGAGCCGTTTTTTTGCCTGATCGCTGCGCAGTGAACGAAAGCAGCTAGCGAACAACTCGGAATGACCACCCATGTGCACTGCGGGTAGGTGGGGGGATTATATATAACATGTACAGACAAATTTAGATTTGGGTTGGTTATATTACCCAATGAGAGCATACCTTGGTGCAGTGATTAAGCTCATAGCTCTGGCCAGGATTATGCTAAATGCCTCTGGTTATTACAGGTTGAGCTAGTGTGAGATAGTACACCTGCACCTCTTTTCCCTTGTACACTGTATTAAGTCTCAGGCAGAGTAGCACTTAATTATGGTGTGTAAACATGGGCCCCCTTCACTTCTTATATGGCAGTACCCCTGGACTTTTATGGCAGTACCCCTGGACTTATATCGCTGCACCACTGGACTGGACTTATACGGCAGTACCCCTGGATTTATATGGCTGCACCACTGGACTGGAC
This sequence comes from Pseudophryne corroboree, assembly GCF_028390025.1. Lineage (NCBI taxonomy): Eukaryota > Metazoa > Chordata > Amphibia > Anura > Myobatrachidae > Pseudophryne > Pseudophryne corroboree. The sequence continues at coordinate 1,214,886,592 of NC_086444.1, read as the reverse complement.
TATACGGCAGTACCCCCTTGATTTATACACATTTTTGCCAGACTTTTATGGCTGCACCACTGGATTGGACTTATATGGCAGTTACCCTGAACTTATACGGCAGCACCACTGGACTGGACTTATATGACAGTAGCACTGGATTGGACTTATACAGCTACACCCCTGGACTTATACAGCTGCACCACTGGACTGGACTTATACAGCAGTATCCCTGTACTTATACGGCTGCACCACTGGAAATATGGCAGCACAGGACACCACCACTGGACTGATGCAGCACAATACAGCACCACTGCACTGAACTTATACAGCAGCACTGGACTTTTGGCAGCACAGGACACCACCACTGTGACAGGACTGATGCAGTACAATACACCACCACTGGACTGATGCAGCACAAGACAGCACTGAAATGACACAAAAGAGCAGCTACCCCATGTGCCACACCACTTTCTTGCACAGACACTGAGGAGACACGTCTTCTCGCTACACTCTCCAGGACTGGAGTTAAAATGGCGGCGACGTGCGTCTCCTTATATGGAATCCAAAACCCGTGAGAATCGGATAGTGGGATCATGATTTTTTTGCCTCGCTCTGATATCTGAGTATGGTGGGAAAATCCAAGCCAGACTCGGTTCCGTGCTGGGGACATGCTGTTCGGTAGGGTTCATTTCTCAGAGAACCGAACCCGCTCATCTGTAGTTTTAATTAGAGATGAGCGGGTTCGGTTCGTTGAGATCCGAACCCCCCTGAACTTCACCTATTTTACACGGGTCTGAGGCAGCCTTGCATCTTCCCACTTTGCTCAGTTAACACAAACTAGGCCAAACGTAATCATCCCCCTGTTGGATTCTGGCGAGATTCGTATTCCATATAAAGAGCCACGCGCCGCCGCCATTTTCACTCATGCATTGGAGATAGAACGAAGAGGACGTGGCTACATTCTCTCCCTGAAAAGCTCCATATCTGTGCTCAGTGTTCTGCAAATATCTGTGCTCAGTGTGCTGCAAATATCTGTGCTTAGTGTGCTGCAAATATCTACGTTCTCTGCCTGAAAAGCTCCATATCTGTGCTCAGTGTGCTGCCAATATCTGTGCTCAGTGTGCTGCAAATATCTGTGCTCAGTGTGCTGCAAATATCTGTGCTCAGTGTGCTGCATTGTGGGGACCACCAGTATGTAATTATAGTAGTACAGTACAGTAGGCCATTGCTGTATATTGCAGCTCCGTGTCAGACTCCGTTCTAGACAGTATCCTGATCATCAGTGCTCAATGGTGGTCATTCCGAGCTCGCTTGTTGTCGTATTTCACAACGCAGCAATTAGGTGGAAAATGCACATGCGCATGGTACGCAGTGCACATGCGCTTAGTAATTTAACACAAAACGTTGGAGATTTGCACAAGCTCGAGCGATGTTTTTTCAAAGCTCAAGTGATCATAGTGTGATTGACAGGAAGTGGGTGTTTTTGGGCGGCAACTTGGCGTTTTCAGGAAGTGTGCTAAAAAACGTAGGCGTGCCAGGTAAAAACGCAGGAGTGGCTGGCCAAACGCAGGGCGTGTTTGTGACGTCAAACCAGGAACTAAACGGACTGAGGTCATCATAATCTAGGAGTAGGTCTGGAGCTACTCAGAAACTGCAAGGAATTATTAAGTAGCAGTTCTGCTAATCTTTAGTTTGCAATTCTGCTAATCTAAGATACACTCCCAGAGGGCGGCGGCCTAGCGTTTGCAATGCTGCTAAAAGCAGCTAGCGAGCGAACAATTCAGAATGACCACCAATATCTGCTGCATTGTTGTGTGACCAGTATAAAATATATATATATATATTGTCAAAGTCGAAAAATATTGCAGTACACACATCACGTATAAACCACACACACATGCCCGCTGCGCGTGCACTTGTTCAGCCATGCGTGCACATATCCGCAAATTGCGTATGGTCGCACACGCGGTCCGGCGTATTAGAGCGTGGTACGAGTAATTACAGTGGAATTTGTACTCTCATGGAAAAGCCACAAAGATATATCATATATCTAATACAGATGTGTCCACATACATCTTTGCTATATCCCGCCATGTATGGCATGGTTTTGAATGCCATAGACTCAGAGATTTAGCCATGCCTTGTGATTTTTTCTTAATTTGCATCTTTAATATGTTACTTTATACATATTCTATTATGGCAAATAAAATTCATCCACTCGCTACTCGTGAAAAACAGCTTAGCCATGTTTTGCATGTTGTGTCAAATTTGTAAAAAAGCAAAAATGTAAGTGGACACATCTGTATATATTGTAAAAATCCCACACCGTCTGATCTTTCTTCTAAATAGCATGAAGGTCAGTCACACATAAATTAAAACTCCCAGAGACTAAAATACAATGGCCTTATTTACACTAAGCTTTGAAATTCTATGAAGAAGGCAAACAACTTTGTTTACTAGGAGAGCCGAGTTTCTATTTTAAACAATGAGTACTGGATTGTCATTGTCTCACCTGCAAAAACAAATGAAGAGACAATACCCAGGAACCGAAACTGTTTAAGAACAATAGCTAACAAAAACACAAGACCAGACAGTTAGGAATCTAATATATTAACATTCATAGTCTAAAACTCATGGAGATGTGGGTGTTATATATATATATATAATTCCTAACAAAGTCTAATAGAAGGAGTATGTGTATATGTGTAAGTGTATATATATATATATATATATATATATATGAGCATATGGATATATGTATATCTTGAGGATTGAAATAGATAATCATATCATGTGTGGGATCATATTGTTCAGAGTCACGTAAACATTAATCTGGAGGGAATAATAACATTATTATATATTACCTAATTAAGTTATTAATAATACCAGATTTATGTATGATTAATGTGATGGGTTTAACTGGTCATGGGGCGGGAACTCAGATGTAAACATCAGAAACCACATCTCAAGTCCTAGCCATCGCCCACTTCTTGAACTGACCAATGGTCCCCGGTGCACAGGATATGTCCCACCCCCGAACCAATGGAAGAAGAGCACACAGTGTCTATTGTATTATGTTTTGATCTACTGAATAAAGAGCAAGCTGCAGGCCAGGTCACTATCACAGACTGAATGCTATCTACCTGATGAGTGGAGGACTGGTCCAGGTTGCGCAAGCGAATATTCTCACGTATGTCCATTGACTGTAGCCATTATTCTGTTGTAGATTTATCTTGTTAGCCTTGTAGTGTATAATTTGTATTGTTATCCCCTTTCAAATAATCTACTGTGGTGTTAGAACCCAGCGGTTAACTACAAATCGATGTGGTGTCCTCATTTCCCTGCTAAGGTTTAAAAACGTATTACATTATTTAACTGTATATGGTTTAAGAGTGTATTGATAAGGTGTGTACGCGCTGCGGGTACTTTATACCATCAGCGCTGCATAAGGTTTAAGGTGTAACATCATTGCAGTGATTTGCTGCATATGGTTTAGAGTGTAATAACATCATTGCATTTCATTACTAATAAGGTTTAAAGTTTATCAAAAGTGTGTGCTTGCGCTGTGTGTACTTTGTACCCCCAGCGCGGCGTTTGTACGCTAAGTCCGTACACGGTACGGGACTCTATACGCAAATAGCGTACAAAGTGCGTAGCGTGTGTATTAAGTCTAGCGGCCGCAGCGGCTCCATGGTAAAAATGTGTTTAAAGGTATAGCTTTATGGTTTAAGATAATATCGACATTATCAATTGGGGGCAATGTCCGGTTTTTCCTCATACCCACAACCTAGCAGGTTAAAGCAGACTTATCTATCAACAAAGGGAGGACAGGTATCCTACGTAAGCATTTTCCTGGCCCTAGCATACACTGGTAAACCCTATCTCAATTGCTGATAAGATAAGCATCTGCCCTGCATGGTTTGTAGGGATGCTGGTGGGATCCGTACGGTAAATACGCAAAGCTGTTTTAAAAAATCTGTGAATTTCTGTTTGGCGCCAAATGCGCACACAACACACGCATACACCTGTACTTTGTACTTTGTATACCTGCTCGCATTGTTGCCATAAGTAGTGATTATTAGATTAATTTTGACCTGTGAAGAGAAATTTGTTGCTATTTAGTTAAAACATAGGCTAGATATTAAGGGAGTAAAACGTAAAACACAAATAGTCTGGCCTAGTTAAACAGGTTTATACAGAAAGATACTGTGTTGTGTTAAGTAAACTATTATAGGTAATATCGCTTACATTTATAGAAGTGTGGGATTTGTACACGTGTCTCAGGTAAATTACTGGACTGCGTACGCAACGTGAAGACATACGCACGGTCACGTGTTTATGCAAAGTGCGTAAAGGTACGGCCGCTAAGTACAAATTACACAATGGCATTGTTTCATTTAGGCTCGGGGCGGTAGCCACGCGATAATAGCACAAATTGCTCAGTGTCCAAGACTTAGTTTAAATAAAACCTTTTTTACTGTATTACCTCTGGTACTAAGGCTGTTTATCTGAATGAAAGTTAATTTTCTGTACAGAAAAAACAAAGCGCATTTGAGTGAACGAACGTGAGTGTGCAAACAATAAAGGTTTTGTGGACCCAGGGAATTCGGGATTCCGTAGGATACCACACCAGGTGAGTCGAGACTTGGTGGCGTGAGAATAGCTTGCTCACATTAACATAGATTGAAGTACAAAGGAGAAAGGTAACAGATACCGCAGACCAAAGTTCAGCGAGGTTTATAGTACCGCAGACCAAAGGTCAGTAAGGTTTTTGTTTAGATACCGCAGCCCAGGGGGGTAGCAAAGAACCCATATAGGCCCGTTTTGATACGCTCCGGCAGAGGTTTCGCAGCCTGAAAAATCGATTCTATTGGTCGTACGGCGGATAAGTAACAGTTACCTATACGCTGTGCGATTGGACCGCACGTTTGTGAGTGCAATACTTAGCGCAAGGTGATACCCTTTTTATGAGCTTTGCGTAAAATCGCGGGATCATTAGCGCTGGCTGTAGCATACGCAAGCGTGATTTGTGTAAAAAAAAATTTTTTATTTTAAGGGAGTTTTGCTGGTCACTCAGGAAATCTCCAACAACCAATATTTACTGGAAAGGGTAAGTCACTCCCATATACTTCCAGTGAATAGAGGTTACATAGGGGCCCTAGGTTGGGTACTAACTACGCTGACGACAGTATTTTGTAGAATTGGCCAACGTGGGCGTTGAGTGGGTGAAAGCACTCGTTGAACTTTCACCGTTGCCTTATATTGAGTATTTTGGTTATTTGTAGGATTAGCTGAGAAGTCAATACCTGCAAAATATGGGGACCAGTTGCTCAAGTAAGGGACGTTCAACCAGGGTTCAGGTTGACATTCCACGGCCCAGGAGGGCAGCGAGGTACATAATGTGTGAGAAGCATGGACCACATGCAGAAATTTTGTGCAATGAATGGGAACGTATGACTGCGGAAGATAGGGAACCATTCCCTAAGGTAGGCAGTTTTGAACCAGAGGTGTTGCAGAATTTAAGGGTTAGGATATGTCTGATAAAATCCCGAAAACAAAGGGTCAGACACACAAACTGTTTAAATGTATGGCAGCAAGAGAGCGATATGCAAGATAAATTAACATATGCAGCTGGTTCCAAACCTAGCGGGGATGAGAACACAAACACACCATTGTCGAAACAGGTCGAAGGGGAACAGAAGGCTACAGTCAATGATACATCCGTAAATGATAGAAATTGTATGAAAGAGCAATGTATTAACCCTAACTTTTGCAAAATGTATCTGGTTTTGAAGTCTCTCCAAGGTTTTAGGTCACAGGGAGATTAAGGATTTAGCCAAATCGCTGCCCTCCTCCAAGCAGTCATGTTGCAGGAAACTCAGGTGGGACCTGTCCAACCAGGTATAGCAGTAACAGTATTCCCCAATGAAAGAACTGGTGAAGTCACAGCTACCGGTAAGTATGAGACAGTTCATTGCACAGAAGCAACAACACCACACAGTAAACAGATTAGGAACGGAATGGTAGGATTACACCCTGTCTTGGAAATAGTAACTCCCAATGGGGGAACCGATAGTCAGGAAGTAGTCCTCACCGAGAATAATGCAATGTATTGCCCGTGGCCTAGAGATGAGCTGCAATCAATTATTTCAGAATTCCCCGGCCCTCGGAAGCATTTAGCCAGATGTCAGAAATTTATCAGAGATCTGGGTAATGTGTATGAACCGACAAACCAACATTGGCGGACATTTTTGAAAACATGCCTACCCCCTAATATTAACACCCAAAAATTCATCACTGATTGTAGATTAGAGTCGGATAGTCCTTTGACTGACAGAAACAATCGGGAAAATATAGAACGAATTAATAGGCAACTAGAGTTGTGTTTTCCCACTGAGTGGAGAATAATTTTCTCCATAAAACAGAGGGAAAATTAAATTACATCTGAATATTTCCACCGAGCACTGCAGAGAATGGATAGATACATGGGGGTATTAGATACAGGGAACAATGAAAAATACAGAAAGGTAGCTGTGTCTGTGCTAATGGACGGACTCGATCAGACAGTGAGGGACAAAGTACAAACATCGTTGCCTAATTGGAGAGGGGTCACAGTAGCTTGCCTTAGAGTGCACAATTGAATACCATAGGAATATTGCTAGGCGTAGAAAACTGCAAGAGGAGAGGCTGAGGATTGAAAGAATACAGGCTCATACACCAAAGTCTCATCAGCCCAAACCCCAAAACCCTAGTAGTAACAAAAGACAGAGAATATGTTATCTGTGTAAAAGGGAAGGGCATTATGCCAGCAATTGTAACAGCACATAAAAATTCAGAACCCCTAGACAAGAAAATAAGCCACATTATTAACACATAGACGGGATCAAGGGACATACAGTAAGGAATCATGATACAGAATAGAAAAAAACAGATTCGGTTAAATGAGAAGAACAGAATAAATGCAACTTTACCCTTTTGACAGACTTTACGGAGATTAGGAGGAGGCTTCTAAAACTTCTGCTTCTCTTTCTCTCTAGCAGACGTGACCTCTAAGTAATTTAACAGGAGTTTTGTTAGAGATAGAGTGCTCCCACCCAGGAAGCACAAAATATGTTAAGATACCCAGGAAGACTAATGTTGCATTTCACTGTTTTAGAAGCATTTCCGTCACAGGCAGAGGAAATTATATCAGAAATACCGGGTTCCCTATGAACTTAGAATGGACTAGACACTGGATTGAGGGCTGGGATAGTCCCAGTAGAGATATAACACACACAGAATTTTTTTTAAGGGAACAGACTGATTGGGGAATCATTCCCCGTAGTGCCCAATCCAGATGTCAAACTGTAAAATCTTCTTTGTTACTAAACTCTGTGAGTTGCCTTCAAAGTTTCATCTTCATCTCTGACGTTCAGTGACAGGATTACAGCTCAAACATCACATGTCTACTCGGTCTTTTCAGAGGTCTGCCCAAACCCAGAATATCTCACCAGCATCACTGTGCCTGGCCATGCACAAAGGGTGGAGAGTGGAAATACTGGTGATGTTAGACTGTGCATAGATACCGATATACATGATGGTGTGACAGCCTGAAGGTGAATGCAAATTTCACAAATTTTATTTTTATTATTTCCCCTCTCTTCTCACTTCCCAAAGATCACACAACTGATAATACGCAACAGTTAAACAGATTTATGTTTCCTAGAGAAAGGTCACTGACCCGGAGAGAACATCGTATCACTGGAGTGTCTGTTCCAGGAAGGCTGAGAGGCAGGACTGTTGTCACGGCACCTGAGCGCAGAGAAAAACAAGACCTGAGGCAGTTGTCGCACCAGTTTTCTTTTTCTTATTATTTTCTCCATCTCCCATTACCCTCCTTTCCTCCCCCTTCTTGTTTCCTTTATCTTCCCTTAACAAGGTGGACTTACCCCAAGAGACTGCGTTCCGGGTTTTCCTGTTAACCTTGTTGTTGAACAGGACAGTCTGTTTCGGTGAGAGAGGTCGAGAAAGGATCTGGAATGGGTTCTAATGGCGAGGACGGATTTGTAGAATTCCAAGAGCAACACATCAATCGAGCAAAGGTGAGTATCAGAAAACGATCTGGTAGTCAGGAAACTAGGAGGCACTGTGAAGGGTTATTGGCTGAGGAAAATTGCATTTGTAAAAATTGTGAGAACATAGTTGAGGATGGGTGCATCCAGAGATGTCAGTCCAGCCTTAATATCAACATGGACCATCATCCATTGATTGATTACAACTAACTAGTGGGTAAGATCTTAAACCAGACAGAATGCTGGGTGTGTTCACAAGTACCTCAAGGTCAGAGCAAGTCAGGATTAGTACCGTACCCTTTAGCAATAGATGAGGTACTCGAATTACGGGGGTGGGAGACCGGTGGACAAGAAATTTAATATTTCTAGGCCCCCTAGTTTGAAGCTCCACCAGTACCATGTAGATAGATCCTTGGTATGTTTCAACATTTCCAATCTCCGCACACCAGGTAATTGGGAGGTGACATGGAATAATCAAACCATGGCATTTTCGCACAGAGCTGATAGGATACCCGTAGATCCTGAGCTTATATGCCAAATAGCCAACAGTGGAAGATATTTTCGGTATTGGTATACTCAAGGAAACAAGACCATGTGGCTTGGAGAAGTATCACCAGGGTACTGTGCTCATATCATACAGCCTGATACTTGTACTGAACAGATGAGAGAACTAGGGATTGGGTTTTTCACTTGGAAAGTTTGTAATATGGTAATATCATATTCTGTCACATATGTTCTCCCCGATGATGCCTATTTCATATGTGGGAGGAAGGCGTATAAGTGGCTTGCCCCAAACTCAGAGGGATTGTGTTACATTGGAAGAGTGTTGCCAGATGTCATGACCATAACCCATGATGAGCTGAAAGACATTTACCGCAGTGCTCAAGCTCCTTATACTCATACTCATTATGAACACATCGTTAAGAGACACCTCATAGATAGGACAGAGCACGTAGCCTCTGATTTGATCCACAAATCCACCGGGATTCAATTCCTTCTCGCATTAGACATCACCCGTACTGCCAGAGGAATTATAAATTATAGGTATATCCATGCGCTAGCGAACTTAATAGATAATATCACTGAGATGTATGATGACACCTTCAGGTATACAGGAAGGGAGTTGCAAGCTTACAAAACGGAACTGATCCAGCATAGGATGGTCCTCAATTATATGACAGCCGTGACGGGTGGGTACTGTGTTACTTTGGCAACTCAATATGGTGTGAAGTGCTTCACGTATATTACAAACAGCACTGATGACCCAACCGAGATCATCCATCAAAAGATGGACGATATCTTGCAGTTGAAGTGGGAGTTCTGATTGAGACACAACCTTACCCTGACTGCTGTGAGTAATGAACTGACCAGTTGGGTCTCATAGTTGAACCCATGTAATTGGTTCTCAGGTTTATGAGAATGGGCTCAAAATGTTATTATGAGTGTAGGAAAGTTTCTCCTTTGTATCCTGGGAGTCGTCATAATTATTGGCTTGATATTTAGGTGTGTTCGAATTTTAACGCGGCGCAAGCACAGCACAAAATTGATGAGTTTAAGGAGCGGGGGCATTGTTACAGCAGCAGATTTAATTTACGACCCATCCATAGAGACAATTTAGTGATAAGGATTGCAAATTAATTCCACGACCCGTTTCTTTCACCCGTTTTTCCTGTGTTTTCCCCTCAGCAAAAATACACCTATCCGGAAAAGACTTAGATCAACACCGAAGAATGATTATGAAAATGTTATGTGAATGTATTTTAGATATGTGTTTTATCTTCATCTCTATAACCTTCAGCTAATGACACACATAGTCGACAGGTGATATCCACATATATTAGCACTCACATATGTTCCCCTCCTTGTATCATCAACTAAATGTGCACCCCATTTGTTGGAACAAGAGCCGAAAAGAGCTTAGTAGTGTTTGTTGGCCAACTTACAGACCCTTAATACGGCATGAGAAGGATTTAATGTATACTTCGCAATACCTCAAAGCTTATTTAGAACATATACGGCACGATGATACATGCCCCTCAGACATGGATTCATACTTACATGCTTTTTACTATCCCACTAGGTCATACATTTCCTACCTTCCCCTCTCTCCCGACTATCCAAACTTTTGTAGATATTGTATATTTTTCTGTTTAGTGTTTAGATAGTGGCAGTTATTGTTGAATGCCAAAGGCTGTACTGTCAAAGTCGAAAAATATTGCAGTACACACATCACGTACAAACCACACACACATGACCGCTGCGCATGCAGTTGTTCCGCCATTCGTGCACATATCCGCAAATTGCATATGGTCGCACCCGTGGTCCGGCGTATTAGAGCATGGTACGAGTAATTACAGTGGAATTTGTACTCTCATGGAAAACCCACGAAGATATATATCAGATCTAATATATATTGTAAAAATCCCAAACCGTCTGATCTTTCTTCTAAATAGCATGAAGGTCAGTCACACATAAATTAAAACTCCCAGAGACTAAAATACAATGGCCTTATTTACACTAAGCTTTGAAATTCTATGAAGAAGGCAAACACCTTTGTTTACTAGGAGAGCCGAGTTTCTATTTTAAACAATGAGTACTGGATTGTCATTGTCTCACCTGCAAAAACAAACGAAGAGGCAATACCCTGGAACCGAAGCTGTTTAAGAACAATAGCTAACCAAAACACAAGACCAGACAGTTAGGAATCTAAGATATTAACATTCATAGTCTAAAACTCATGGAGATGTGGGTGTTTATATATATATATATATATATATATATATAATTCCTAACAAATTGTAATAGCAGGAGTATGTGTGTATATATATATATATATATATATATATATAGACATTTTTCCAATAGGACAAACAGCGGCACTCAGAGACTGCAGACGCCTAAGTTAAAGTGCAAGTGCTTTTAATCCATAACGGCAAAGGAAGGGTGGTCCAACGTTTCGGGGCGCAAACGCCCCTTTGTCAAGGTGAACAAACAGAGGGGCGTTTGCGCCCCGAAACGTTGGACCACCCTTCCTTTGCCGTTATGGATTAAAAGCACTTGCACTTTAACTTTGGCGTCTGCAGTCTCTGAGTGCCGCTGTTTTTCCTATTGGAAAAATGTCTGCATACTTCTTCCAGATGGCACCGGAGCACCATTAAACGTGCAGGGTGAGTGCCGATCCGAGTACACATTCTATATATATATATATATACAAATGCGGTTCAATCCGGCACTCAGTATATTATGGTCTCCTTATATGCTCGCTCTGGTGCCCTCCCTGGGTTAGCAACCCTATTATAGTAGGCAAGAAGGATGGGCGGCACTCTCCAGACTTTAAAGTTTCAAATAATGTCCTTTAATCCTACGTTTCGGGCTCGCGCCCGTCGTCAGGGACAATCATACACCAAGTAACATACATGAATACAAACATTTATACCCTATCTAACATGTACACAGATTGCATAAGTTACCTCACCTGTTCCACGCCGCTCGGTGCAGCCGGGTCCGTGCGCTCATGATTGACGTCACTGGTTCCCGACGTCACCAGGCGGCGCCGAGTCGCGGTCTCACATATTCTCAGTTGCCTAGCAACCTGACAACACAACAAAGTACGAACATTTAAAAAGCAATCCGCATGATAAAAACTGGAAATATTCATCACATATAGGATGTAGGGATGATTTATGATCTTTCTTTGATTAGTATTAGGTGCAATATTCTTTTTTCTACCGCGTAACATTACCAACATATAGGGAACTAGATCACTACGTTTGTCCCGTATAATAAGGCAGTCCATATGTTATGTATCCAAGTATTGTCTTATACCACTTTACTATATTATTGCACTGGTTATTATTTACCCCCCTACAAGTAGCACTGTAAGCCCAAATTTTCGTTTAACCCCTTAGGTGCCAGCGTATTCAGCATGAAGATCCACCTACATTCCCTTCTAAGTAAGATTTTAGCACGGTTACCACCCCTGGGTAGTGCTGGTATGTGGTCAATGATGATGCTCCTCAGTGTTGCCATGCTATGTTTCGCTAAGGCAAAGTGCCTGGCCACAGGCTGATCGCTATTACCTGATTCTATTGCCTGTCTTATTGCCATACGGTGCATCGCCATGCGCTCCCGAAATTGGCGCTGTGTTTTGCCCACATATGATAGCCCACAAGGGCACGTTAGAAGGTAAATTACATATGTGGTCGTACACGTGACCGCATGCCTTATCTGGAATTTCTTTCCAGTGTGTGGATGAGGGAATGTGGGGCTAGCTACCATGGATCTGCATGTTGTACAACCGAGGCATCTAAAACACCCCGGTTTCCTGGTCAAGAAGTGTGTTGGCTTTTTCTTGTCCATGCCCGTTATGTCTAACTTGACAACCTTGTCTTTTAGATTACGGTTCCTCATATAACTGGGCATGAGTTTTGAACCCTGAAGTGTTGGCAGGTCTTTATCAGAATTAATAATGGGCCACCAATTCTTGGCCCTTTTTGTGAGATTCTCACTATGTATATTATACCGATTGGGCCATGGTATGCTTGTCCCACTTTGTATTTGTTTGGGCTTAGGTTGTAATAGTGTGGATCTGGGGATGTCCATCACTCTATTTTTAATTTGTGTTAGTTGATCTTTATTATATCCCCTCTGTCTGAACCTCTCAACCATTGTGTTGAGTGCTGGTTCCACATGCTCGGGTTTAGATGTTATTCTTTTTGCTCTCAGTAGCTGCGAATAGGGCAGGCTTTTTCTTAAAGGCAAAGGGTGAAAACTCTCATATTGCAGGAGAGTATTTCTATCAGTGCTTTTTCTATAAAGGGACGTGGTGAGTTCTTTCCCCACAATGTGTATATCCACATCTAAATATTGAATTTCAGTGGTGCTTGTTTTATACGTGAATTTAACATTACTTGGAGAGTTGTTATGTAAATCTAACAACTCCTTTAAGTTCTCCTCAGAACCTATCCAGAAGATTATTAAATCATCTATGAATCTACGATACATTAGTATCTGAGGATTTAACTCATTCCCAACATTAAACAATAATTTCTCCACTGCGTACATATACGCATTGGCGTACGATGGGGCCACTGAGGACCCCATCGCACAGCCAGTGCGTTGTAAGAAGAATTGACCATTATAATAAAAATAGTTTTTTGTCAGTACCAATTTTAGGAGTTGCAGCACAAATTGAACAGACGGTCCTTTGTATAAAGGGTTATCAGATATAAGATCCCTGACCGCCTGCACACCTGCATCATGGGGGATGCAGGTGTAGAGGCTTGACACATCTGCACTACACATGATAATTTCTTCAGTTGGCAATGCTAAAGAATTCAAGGTAAGCAACAACATATTAGTGTCCTTCAAGTAGGACGGTATGCCCTGTATGCATGGGTTAATCAGTGAGTCCAGATAAATAGATATCGGTTCAAAGAGGGATCCACATGCCGATATTATCGGCCTCCCTGGGGGGGTTTGAAGGCTCTTGTGGATCTTTGGGACCACATAATAGAGGGGGGCAATGGGGAATTCCACCATTAATGCTCTTTGTAATTCTGTGGAGATAATGTCCTGCTGTTGAGCATCTGTTAACACCTCATCCACTTCCCGCTTGTATATTTCTGTTGGGTCTCGGGGTAGTGGTTCATATGTTACGTTATCCCTCAGTTGGCGTTCACATTCGGTTTTATAGTCCGCCAGGTCCTGTAACACCACCGCTCCCCCCTTATCCGCTGGGCGAATTATGATGTCCGAGCGTTGCGACAGGGATTTGAGTGCCTGTCTTTCTTCGTAAGAAAGGTTATTATGTGTGGTTTTTACATTTGCCACTCGTGCACCTTCATTCTCCAATAATCTGGTGAATGTCTTTATTGATGGATTTTGTGTAATAGGGTCAAACTTTGACCTAGGTAAAATTCTTTTAAGCTGTTCCGGTATATCTTCACCCCTTGTTCCAGGGACATGCGGGGTTCTAGAGAAATGATCTTTTAATCTCAATGTCCTGTTTAATTTATAGACATCCAGCTTCCATTGGAAGGCATCCATTTTAGCTGTAGGTACAAAAGTCAGACCTCTTGATAGTACTTTATTTTCAATCTCTGTCAATGGAGTTGTGGATAGGTTGAAAACCAGATTCTCTACCGGCGTGGCGGTCGCCTGCTTGTGGCCCCTCTCGTTCTGCCTCGCCCTCCTTGTCGGCCTCTTCCTTTTGTCGGTGGGGCATATAGAGTGGTTCGGGTCTGTAGCCCTAAAGGGCGGCCCTCCTCATTAGTTGGTTGTTGCTCATTCTCATTCTGTGAGGCACTAGAGTCCTCTGACTCTCCTTGTCTGAACGGTTGTCCTCGCTTCCTGAAGTATTTAATTCTTTCCCTGTAGGGTTTGTTATTACTTGCCCACGGGTATACACGTCTGAGCTCATAGTCCTGCTGGACTTTATAAAGCTTCTCCTTTTTAAATGCTATAAGGTCTTTCCTATATTTTTCCATTTGTGCCGTCATCTTGGTGCGCCATGTATTATCCGATTCTGCCAATAATGTGGTCTTGTGGGTCTCCTCAAATGCGGCGATCTTTTGCTTAGTTGATGCCAGCTCCTTAGTGGATTCTTCTATTACCAATAGAAGTAAGTCCAACGAGCATTTATTTAATATAGATACCCATTTCCGGCAGAAGGCTATGTCGTGTCTCCCTATAGTGGGGGTGTTATGGATGCGAAATCCCCTAGGTATCCATTTATTCTTATAATAGTCTGACAGACTGATGCCGTGGTATAGGAAATCGCATTCCTTTTGTTTAAGTTTCAACCAATGGCGGTATAGCGTGTCAGGGTCCGTTGCTAGAGGGTCATCGTCCAAGCCCTCCTTATATAGGATAGATTCTGCCTCAGCATCTGAATAGCTGAATGTTTCTTTCGCATCCAAGTAAGTTAAATCCACCACTTGTTCTATTTCACTGCTAGAGGCTGCCATGTCTGTGTTGGAGTGTTAATGCAGCAACACCAAAAGGAGGTGTATCCAAACAGTCCACACACGTGATGATATATTCCAGTATCTTTAAAATAGAAGCTGTGACATGTCCCAAATAAGGTAATATTTACCACCGGTGCCTTGATTCAGCTTTGTGTCCACCGTTGCACAGCCGTAGTGGACACTGCTAGTAATACAAATGCGGTTCAATCCGGCACTCAGTATATTATGGTCTCCTTATATGCTCGCTCTGGTGCCCTCCCTGGGTTAGCAACCCTATTATAGTAGGCAAGAAGGATGGGCGGCACTCTCCAGCCAGTGCGTTGTAAGAAGAATTGACCATTATAATAAAAATAGTTTTTTGTCAGTACCAATTTTAGGAGTTGCAGCACAAATTGAACAGACGGTCCTTTGTATAAAGGGTTATCAGATATAAGATCCCTGACCGCCTGCACACCTGCATCATGGGGGATGCAGGTGTAGAGGCTTGTCACATCTGCACTACACATGATAATTTCTTCAGTTGGCAATGCTAAAGAATTCAAGGTAAGCAACAACATATTAGTGTCCTTCAAGTAGGGGGGTAAATAATAACCAGTGCAATAATATAGTAAAGTGGTATAAGACAATACTTGGATACATAACATATGGACTGCCTTATTATACGGGACAAACGTAGTGATCTAGTTCCCTATATGTTGGTAATGTTACGCGGTAGAAAAAAGAATATTGCACCTAATACTAATCAAAGAAAGATCATAAATCATCCCTACATCCTATATGTGATGAATATTTCCAGTTTTTATCATGCGGATTGCTTTTTAAATGTTCGTACTTTGTTGTGTTGTCAGGTTGCTAGGCAACTGAGAATATGTGAGACCGCGACTCGGCGCCGCCTGGTGACGTCGGGAACCAGTGACGTCAATCATGAGCGCACGGACCCGGCTGCACCGAGCGGCGTGGAACAGGTGAGGTAACTTATGCAATCTGTGTACATGTTAGATAGGGTATAAATGTTTGTATTCATGTATGTTACTTGGTGTATGATTGTCCCTGACGACGGGCGCGAGCCCGAAACGTAGGATTAAAGGACATTATTTGAAACTTTAAAGTCTGGAGAGTGCCGCCCATCCTTCTTGCCTACTATATATATATATATATATATATATATATATATATATATATGAGTGTATGGATATATGTGGATATATGTATATCTTGAAGATTGAAATAGATAATCATATCATGTGTGGCATCATATTGTTCAGAGTCACGTAAACATTAATCTGGAGGGAATAAGAACATTATTATATATTACCTCACTAAGTTATTAAGTCCAGATTTATGTATGATTAATGTGATGGGTTTAACTGGTCATGGGGCGGGAACTCAGATGTAAACAACAGAAACCACATCTCAAGTCCTAGCCATCGCCCACTTCTTGAACTGACCAATGGTCCCCGGTGCACAGGATATGTCCCACCCCCGAACCAATGGAAGAAGAGCACACAGTGTCTATTGTACTATGTTTTGATCTACTGAATAAAGAGCGAGCTGCAGGCCAGGTCACTATCACAGACTCTGAACGCTATCTACCTGATGAGCGAGGACTGGTCCAGGTTGCGCAAGCGAATATTCTCACGCATATCCTGTCAAAGTCAGAAAAATAACAGTATGCACACTGCCATATTTGCACCTCATGCGAGTGCCCGCTGCGCGTGCAGAAGCTCTCCCGTGCGTGCGCATACTCGCAGTCGCGTGCACCCGCAGGCGCACGATATGCTCATTTACGGTAGAGTTTGTGTGTGTGTCTAGCGTGCGACTCAATCGTTACATATTTTAACCATATAATGTATTTTGTAGATTATGGTCCCTTTGATAGAATCTGAAAGTTTAGTTAATATAGCATGTTCATAGACAAAGAGATCCCTCTTTGTTTGATACGAAGGGTTACACAGTGGTGTTTAGTACCCATCGGAAGAGTATTTAATTAGCAATATTCCGGTGTTGGTCTGAAGCGGATAACTCGCTCGTGCGAATAGTTATGGACATGAAAGTTTATGGACTTTTACTATATTTGCACTTTATTATCCATGCGGCGGAGAAACCTAGTTTCCCACCCACCTGAGCAGTTTGAAATAGTCACAGCCCACCTGTATAAATCAACCTATGACTTTTTGTTATAATGCGGAGACGAATTCCTGTGTCCAATGAACAATAAGAATATAGGGACCATTGTACTGTATTGTGTGTATGGTATAAAAAGACAAGCCAATCTGATCCAGCTCCCATTCTACTATTCTCATCAACGGTTCTTATCACTGATAATCGGGAGCTGGATATCCAGAGGCGCATGTGATTGTTTCCCTTGTGCGTAAGTTCTCCGCAATCATATTGTCTTTATTGTTATTGTGAGCCATATCTCTCTCTCCTCTCCTCTTTCTCTCTCCTTTCTCTTAAGTGTTATTGTACTGTTATTGTATTTCATGTGCAGTTATCTGGTTAGGTAGTCTATGTTATATTGGTAGTGTATGACTTGTATTGTATTATTCTTTTGAAAATAGAACGTTCATATAAGGTGTTAGAACCTCAGCAGGGTGTCTGTGTCTCTCTAGCTGGTACAAAGGGTTTCTGAATTCTAAATCGCTCTAACAGCATTTACATTAACAAGGTTAAGCAGCGTTATATCGCTGCAGTATTTCAGTAGTAAAGTTTTACAATACAAACTCAATCATAGTGTGTTGCATACAAGGGTTACAGTGTAAGCATAATCTGTGTTTAAAGTTTATAAAGGTTACTGTCTGTGTGTATGCTCACTGTGGGTATTCCGTACACCCAGCACAGCGTGTGTACTTTATTTGCGTACCACGTGCGAGGTCTTTATACGCAAATAGCATACGGAGTGCGTAGCATGTGCACATGGTTTAGCAGCCATTACGGCTACACGGTATTAATATATAGCTAATGTTAAAAGGTAGATATTTGACTCTATCAAGTGGGGGCAAGTCCGGTCCATCTCATATCCGCAGTCAGGCGAAAAAGGCGCAGACTTTTATCGATCAGCAAAGGGAGGAAAAGGTAGTATCTTGGAGTGCTGATCAGATGAGAGTCTGCGTCTGATTCTTTTGGTCTGTAGGGATGCTGGTGGAATCCGAAGAAGGTAGGAACATTAAGCTATTGTCTTTGTAAATCTGGTTTTTATTTCTATTTGGTGCCAACTGCACACGCAGATTGGATGGTTTGTCTGTTTAAAGAGGTTTAAAATGATTTTTAATCGCTCTGCATAGCGTGATAACTAAAAGGGGCTGGCATGATGATTTTTCTTTGTGACAAAAGGTCTGTCCCCCATTTTGTGTAAACCTCATGGATGGGGGAGGAGAAGCGGCCATTTTGGGAAGGTCAATTTTTTTTGAACGGCTCAGGAAATAATCAGCGATTCACTGTCAAAAAGAAATCATCATTTAATGAGTTTTTTTTATGCATTTGTTTAGTCCATATCATAGTCAATCATAAGTAGTTCAGATAGAGTTTAATAACAGTTAATAATAAATTAAATATTTGATTTAAGAAATACACAAGTAGTTTTTTTTTTGGTAACTGTCTCTCTCCAAGAACCTGTTTTAACGCTGCTACTTGTAGGATGGCCATTGAAATGCAAATGACCTGTGGGACTGGTTTGTTGTTGTTTTTTCTCTCTCCCAGCAGTGAAAGAAATTGCACCTTCATATGCAAATTAGAAGCACTGAATAGGGTCTCATATATGTAATATCTATATGCGTGTGCTTACATCAATGTATGTTATTAGATTAAATTTAGAATTGCATGTTCATTTGTGTAATTTTCACATCTCACCTTCCTGTTTGCCATTTGCATTGATAACGTGCTGAGAAAGATTTGTTGCTATTAGTAGTTAAAGAATAGAAGTAATACATTAAGGGATAATTTGTAAAACACACACAAAGCTTTGCCTAAAGATACAAGGAGAGATCTGTGTGGTGCTCGGTAGATGATCGAGGATCACCTACATTGATAAACGTGTTAATTGTGTTACGGTGGATATCTGCCTTGCGTACACGTGTCTCTAACAAAAGGCTGAGACTCGCGTACGCAACCCAAAGGCCGACGCACGCAGCGTATATTACGCAACGGAGCGTCAGGGTACGCCCACATAACTCAAGTCACACGATAGTATTATTTTAACAGGCGAAAAGGTGGCAACGCGATAAGTAGCGCAAGTCAATTTTAGCGTCCGAAATTTAAGCTAATAGATCCTTCTCCAATTTGCAACTCATCTGGTCTAAAGGAAAGAAATTTCAGCGCAGAAATAGAAAGAGTAACAAAAGTAAAGTGTACATGTGGTGAGTGAGTGTTTGCATATATAAGTTCTACAATTTTTGGTTTGAACCACAAGAAGTCGAGTTCTCGTGAGGTACATACATGTAAGTGACGTGCATGGTGGCTAGGGAGGCATCCCTTGTTAAATATACAAAGAGCATTAGAGTATAGCAGACCAGGAGGTCATACTGTAGCACAGACCAGGAGGTCCAGGACAGACCAGCAGGTCCAGGTACAGCAGACAAGGAAGTCCGCTAAAAATAGAGAAAAGAGCACAACACCAAGCAGGGTTGGTGCGGAACCCATATAGGCCATAAAGCTCAGGCTGAAGGAATTCGCAGCTGCAAAATTTCAATTCCGTTGGTCGCTCCGTACATAAGATTAGTTGCTTATGTGCTGAACAATTGTACCGCACGTAATTGTGTGCATTAGTTAATAATCTGACCCAGTGCCATTTGTGTAGGAAAGGGGTCATAAACGCTATTTGTACATTCTAACGTGATTTGTGTAATTTTTTATTTTAAGGGAAGTTCGCTGGTCACTCGGGAACTATCCTGCAACCAATAGTTACTGGAAAGAGTAAGTGCTCTGCGGATCACCCTCACATGTTCCAGTAAATAGAGGTTCAGGTCGCAGGGGCCCTGGGTCGAGTACGCCAGCGCTAGAGCAGTGTGTGGGCGTATTGGTCGGCGTGGGCGAGTGAGTGGGGTACTCGGTAAACCGCCACCGTCGGCCTACCTTGAACATTTTGGTTTTTGTAAGGGTTCGCTGAAGACCCTGATTAAAGTCAGAGGTAGTGAAAGCAACACCTGCAAGTTATGGGGGACAGTTGTTCGGGTAGGGGACGATCAACCTCGGTTCGGGTTGATTTAGTAAACTGACCAATCGGGTCGGCAAGGTATGTAATGTGTGAAAAATACGGTTCACACACAGAGGTTTTATGTGATGAATGGGAGAGAATGACTGTACATGACGGGGAAAAGTACCCAAGAATAGGCAGCTTTAGCCCAGATGTGTTACTAAATCTAAGGAGAAGGATAGGTCTTATTAAATCAGCAAAGAGACGGATCAAACATTATGATTGTTTAAAATTGTGGCAACAGAAAAGTGAAATGCAAAGAGAGTTAACTGACATATCTGACTCTCATCTTGGGAGGAGAGACATGGCAATGGAGAGGATTATGGTTGCGGAGAAAGGCACAATGTTGTACAATAAAAATGCACTTAGCAACTGTATTATAGATGATAAGAATAATTGTAATAAACATAACAATGATAATTGTTAAATGTACAACTATTAACCTATGCAAGTTGCACCCCATGTTAAACTTCCCTCAGGAATACAAGCAAGAAAGTGAGCCCAGCACGATGTCGGCACCTCTTCCAGCAGCCATCACACAAGACATCCAGGTGGACGCGACCAAATCGGTAAAGGCAATAATCAAACCCCCTAACGGAGGGTCAGGTGAGGTCGTGTCCACAGGTACGTACAATGTTTTATATCATGCACAAACAAATGTACCCCATATTGTAAGACCAAAACAAGGTGATGTAATTGAGTTTAGTCCTGTCAGGGTGATCACAGTCCCCAATGGGAAGACTGACGATCAGGGAATCATTCCCGTCAAGGACAGTGCAATGCGCTGTCCCTGGTCCCGGACCGCATTGAGATCAATTATGTCTGAATTCCCTGATCCTAGGGAAGATCTAGTTACATGTCAAAAATTTATTAAAGAACTAGGAAACTCCACAGAACCCACCAACAAAGAGTGGCGGACAGTGCTGAGGGCATGTTTGCCCTCCAGTGTTGACCCTGCAAAATTTATTGCTGATTGTAAATTAGACACGGAGGTACCTTGTACGGAGGAACACAATCAGGAATGTATTAAGCAGATCAACCGACAGTTAGAAGTATATTTCCCAGCCATTGTCGAGTGGAACAAAATCTTCTCCATAAGACAAAACGAAGGGGAAAGTCTAATTATTTCCACCGGGCATTGCAGGACATGACTAGGTATACGGGTATAGAAAACATCGAAACAAGTGCACCGCACAGAGAAGTAGCAGTATCTGTGCTAATGGATGGTTTAAAGGAAGTGTTGAGAGCAAGGATACAGATCACCAATCCATACTGGAGAGATAAATCAGTAACTGCATTAAGGGACTCTGCGGTTGGGCATGAGCAAAACAGCATCAAGCACGGGGAAACAAAGAAGCCCCAGATCCCTGTGGGTAAGTCAAGGGTGAAAAGGTGTTATAATTGCCAGAAGGAAGGTCATTTTGCAAGAGATTGTAGATCAAGAAGTAGATCAAATTCATATAAACCCCCTAGACAAAGATATGAGCAGGGTTATGACACACCAAATTATAATCAGGGATCAGATAGGAAGAATTTTGGCCCACACTCATGATATGTAGTCAGGAAAGGTGATCATTAGGACAGATGGTAAGCATGAGGTAATAGTTAATAAATTGGGAGGGCATTCCTTGAAGACACAGGAATGACTGGGTAAAATGTTGTAATGTACCTGTAAAGTGTTTATTTCCCCATCTCTGACGTTCACCACAACAGCTCCAACATCACCTGACTACTTGGTCTTTGCAGAAGTCTACCAAACCCCAGCATGACCTACCCGCATCAATGTATCCTGGCCAGATACAAAGGGTGGAGTATGGAGGTGATGGTGGGAGGGACTGCGCAAGGATACCATTGGACATGTAGATATGACAGCCTGATGATGAGCGACAGATCTGACAATGTTTAAAGTGTTTGAAAAAAATGTTTTTTTCCTGTTGTTGTTTATTGTTGGTTTATGTAATATATATATATATGAATTGCTCTCTCTCTCTTTTTTTTTTATTTTTTTGTTTTCTCTCTTCTCACTCATGTTTTCATATTTTAAAGATGGTATGTCACACATCAGTTAGACAAATGGTAATGCAAGATTTTTACCCCTGACGGAGTGTCAGAAAGATGACTGGTTGGGAAGGAATATTGCATCACCAGAATGTTCGTTTGGAAGACTGAGAGACAGCACCTTTGAGATGACAGCAGAACAAGAAGAACAACAAGACTAGAGAACTAATTATCGTAACAAGTTTCTCTCCCCTTCAAACTGTTTTCCTGTACCCCCATTACAAATTTCTCCTTTTCTCCTCCTATAAGATGGACTTGCCCCAAGAGACTGTGATCCGGATTTTCCTGTTGACCATGATGTTGACCAGAGCAGTCTGTTCCGGCGAGAGTACCATGGAGGTCGAGAAAGGATCCAGAAAGGTTCTGATGACTGAGACGGAGGTGTAAATTTCCAATAGCAACACAACCACCAAGCAAAGGCGAGTACCGGAAACGATCTAACAGCCATGTTATTTGTAAACATTGTGAAGGATTGTTAGCTGAAGAAAACTGTATCTGTAGACTCTGTGACAATGTAGTTGAGGATGGGGGCATCAAGAAATGTCAGTCCAGTTTTAATATCCACATGGACCGGCATCCATTGAGTGACTATCACTCCTTAGTGGGTAATGTGTTAAATCAGACAGATTGATGGGTATGCTCTCAAGTACCTCAAGGCCATAGCAAATCAGGATTAGTACCATTCCCTTTAACGGTAGGGGAGGTACTTGAGCTAAAGGGTGGGATACCGGAGGACAGGAGGTTTAATATCTCCAGTCCTCCTAGTTTGAAGATCCACCAATATCATGTGGATAGGTCCCTAATATGTTTCAACATTTCCAATCCCCGAAAGCCGGGAAATTGGGAAGTGTCATGGAGTAACCAAACCATGACCTTTTCATATAGAGCAGATAGAATGCCTATAGATACAGAGCTTATACGCCACATAGCCGGTAGTGGAAAATCTTTCCGATATAGGTATACACTAAGAAGTAGGACCATGAGAGTTGGAGAAGTATCACCAGGATACAGTGCACAGATCGTACAAACTGATAGGTGTACTAAACAGATGGGAGAATTAGGGTTAGGAGAGTTCACATGGAAAATGTGTAACATGGTAATGACATATTCAGTCCCATATGTTCTCCCCGATGATGCATATTTCATATGCGGGAGAAAGGCGTATAAGCGGCTTGCCCCAAACTCAGAAGGATTATGTTATATTGGAAAAGTACTGCCTGAGGTAATGACTGTATCACATACCAAAATGAAAGATATTCACCGTGGTGCCCAAGCTCCTTATACTCACACCCATTACGAGCACGTAGTTAAAAGGCAACTGACAGAAAGGACAGAGCATTCGGCCTCTGACATGATCCACAAATCCACCGGGATTCAGGTTCTACTCGCGTTAGACTTCTCTCGCACCGCTGGAGGAGTGTTGACCTATAAATACATATCTGCGCTTGCAAATTTATTAGACAATATCACTGAAATGTATGACGACACTTTTAGGTATACTGGAAGGGAGCTCCAAGCTTATAAAACAGAACTGGTTCAGCATAGGATGGTTCTTAATTATCTCACGGCAGTGACAGGTGGATATTGTGTCACACTGGCAACGCAGTACGGCGTGAAATGCTGCACTTATATTACGAATAGTACCGAGGACCCGGTCGAGGTTATAGACCAAAAGATGGACGACATTCTCCAATTACAGTGGGAATTTCGCAGGAGACACAATCTCACCCTTGCTGCTGTGGGTAATGAGCTGACTGGTTGGGTGTCATGGTTGAACCCGCAAAATTGGTTCTCTGGTTTAGGAGAATGGGCTCAAGGAGTTATAATGGATGTAGGGAAGTTTCTTCTATGTATCCTGGGTGTTGTCATAACGATTGGCTTGATATTTAGATGCGGTCAGGCTTTAACGAAGTGCAAACGTAGTACCAGGGTAATGAGTCTAAGGAGTGAGGAAATTGTAATTCCAATGGATTTGATTTATGACCCAAAGATAGAGACAATGATGTAATGAAAATGCGATTCTACGGTCCGTTTCTTTCACCAGTTTCTCCTTTGTTTTTCTCCAAGGTAAAAAGACCCGCTTGGAAGAGGAATTTGACGACACGGTATACAGACAACAGATGGATTAAAGAAGAAGTTTTGACAACCTTGTACACAGATAATTGATGAACTATGCCATAGACCCCCTTATCCCTAGTAACGTTAAAATTTACGCTGGCCCAACACTTTCTGTAAGTCTATGGACATTGACAAAGCTTTTGCTCGCACTTTTGACAAAAGCCCAAAGAAGACTGCAGTCAACAGACACCAGACAAGACTTCAAATCGACAAACGTTCATTAACCTGACATAGGATACGAATGCATTTCCCATAATTGTTCTTTATCTTCATTTCTACAACCTTCAGGTAATAACACACATAGTCGATAGGGAATACAGGCACAGATATCAGCACTCACATATTCCCCCATTCATGTATCATCAACTAAAATGTGCTCCCCCATTTTGTTGCAACCAAAAGCCGAAATGAGCTCGGTAAAGTTTGACAGCCCAACCACAGACCCTTAATACGGGATAAGAAGGAATTCAAATGTATACTTCGCAATACCTCGAAGCTTGATTTAAAACACGTACGGCACGATGATACATGACCCCCCAAACATGGATTCATACACACATTCTTTTGCTATCTCACTAGGTCATACCCTTTTCACACCTTCTTCTCTCCTCCCTTACCCAACCATAGAAATGTATCACACATGACATATATTTTTCTCGTTTTGAAATGTTTTAGGAAGTGGCAGTTATTGATGACTGCCAAAGGGTGGACTGTCAAAGTCAGAAAAATAACAGTATGCACACTGCCATATTTGCACCTCATGCGAGTGCCCGCTGCGCGTGCAGAAGCTCTCCCGTGCGTGCGCATACTCGCAGTCGCGTGCACCCGCAGACGCACGATATGCTCATTTACGGTAGAGTTTGTGTGTGTGTCTAGCGTGCGACTCAATCGTTACATATTTTAACCATATAATGTATTTTGTAGATTATGGTCCCTTTGATAGAATCTGAAAGTTTAGTTAATATAGCATGTTCATAGACAAAGAGATCCCTCTTTGTTTGATACATTACTAATAAGGTTTAAAGTTAATCAAAAGTGTGTGCGCGCGCTGTGTGTACTTTTGTACCCCCAGCGCAGCGTTTGTACGCTAAGTCCGTACACGGTACGGGACTCTGTATGCAAATAGCTTACAAAGTGCGTAGCATGTGTATTAAGTCTAGCGGCCGCAGCGGTTCCATGGTAAAAGTGTGTTTAAAGGTATAGCTTTATGGTTTAAGATAATATCGACATTATCAAAATAAATATATATATATATATATATATATATATATATAGTAGTACAGTGCAGCATTTTGGTGACCACCAGTATAGTACAGTAGTCCATTGCTGTATCTTGCAGCTCCATGTCACTGCAAGTATCCATATCAGTGCTGCATTGTTGTGAGCAGTATAAATAGTAGTATAGTGCAGCATTTTGATGACCAACAGTATATAGTCGTACAGTACAGTAGTCCATTGCTGTAACTTGCAGCTCTGTGTCACTGCAAGTATCCATATCTGTGCTGCATTGCTGTGAGCAGTATACATAGTAGTACAGTGCAGCATTTTGATGACCAACAGTATTTAGTTGACCAGTACAGTAGTCCATTGCTGTATCTTGCAGCTCTGTGTCACTTCAAGTATCCATATCTGTGCTGCATTGTTGTGAGCAGTATATACAGTAGTACAGTGCAGCATTTTGGTGACCAACAGTATATAGTTGTACAGTACAGTAGTCCATTGCTGTATCCTGCAGCTCCATGTCACTGCAAGTATCCATATCTGTGCTGCATTGTTGTGAGCAGTATATATAGTAGTACAGTGCAACATTTTGGTGACCAACAGTATATAGTTGTACAGTACAGTAGGCCGTTGCTATTGATATAATAATATTACTGGCATATAATTCCACACATTAAAAAATGGAGAACAAAAATGTGGAGGGTGAAATAGGGAAAGATCAAAATCCACTTCCACCTTGTGCTAAAACTGCTGCCACTAGTCATGGCAGAGACGATGAAATGCCATCAACATCGTCTGCCAAGGCCGATGCCCAATGTCATAGTAGAGTGCATGTAAAATACAAAAAAAAAAAAATTCAGCAAAATGACCCAAAAATCTAAATTAAAAGCATCTGAGGAAAAGCGTAAACTTGCCAATATGCCATTTACGACACGGAGTGGTAAGGAACGGCTGAGACCCTGGCCTATGTTCATGGCTAGTGGTTCAGATTCAAATGAGGAATGGAAGCACTCATCCTCCCACTAGAAAACAGAAAAGAGTTAAGATGGCAAAAGCACAGCAAAGAACTGTGCGTTCTTCTAAATCACAAATCCCCAAGGAGAGTCTAATTGTGTCGCTGGTTGCGATGCCTGACCTTCCCAACACTGGATGGGAAGAGGTGGCTACTTCCACCATTTGCATGCCCCCTGCAAATGCTGGAAGGAGGACCAGCAGTACAGTTCCTGATAGTCAAATTGAAGATGTCACTGTTGAATATACCAGGATGAGGATATTGATGTTGCTGGCGCTGAGGAGGAAATTGACAAGAAGGATTCTGATGGTAAGGTGGTTTGCTTAAGTCAGGCACCCGGGGAGACACCTGTAGTCCATGGGATAAATATGGCCATTGACATGCCTGGTCAAATTACAGAAAAAAATCACCTCTTTGGTGTGGAAATATTTTAACAGAAATGCGGACAACAGGTGTCAAGCTGTGTGTCGCCTTTGTCATGCTGTAATAAGTAGGGGTAAGGACGTTGACCACCTAGGAACATCCTCCCTTATACATCACCTGGAGCGCATTCATCAGAAGTCATTGACAAGTTCAAAAACTTTGTGTGACAGTGGAAGCAGTCCACTGACAACTAAATCCCTTCCTCTTGTACCCAAGCTCCTGCAAACCACACCACCAACTCCCTCAGTGTCAATTTCCTCCTTAGACAGGAATGCCAATAGTCCTGCAGGCCATGTCACTGGCAAGTCTGACGAGTCCTCTCCTGCCTGGGATTCCTCCAATGGATCCTTGAGTGCAACGCCTACTGCTGCAGGCGCTGCTGTTGTTGCTGCTGGGAGTTGATCGTCATCCCAGAGATGAAGTCGGAAGACCACTTGTACTACTTCCAGTAAGCAATTGACTGTTCAACAGTCCTTTGCGAGGAAGATGAAATATCACAGCAGTCATCCTGTTGAAAAGTGGATAACTCATGCCTTGGCAGCTGTGTTGGTGTTAGACATGTGTATGGTATCCACTGTTAATTCACAGGGACTTACAGAATTTCTTGAGGTAGTGTGTCCCTGGTACCAAATCCCATCAAGGTTCCACTTCTCTAGGCAGACGATACAGAGAATGTACCCAGACGTCAGAAAAAGAGTCACCAGTTTCCTAAAAAATGCAGTTGTACCCAATGTTCACTTAACCACGGACATGTGGCCAAGTGGAGCAGGTTAGACTCAGGACTATATGACTGTGACAGCCCACTGGGTAGATGTATTGCCTCCCGCAGCAACAACAGCAGCAACGGCACCAGTAGAAGCATCTCGCAAATGCCAACTCGTTCCTAGGCAGGCTACGCTTTGTATCACCGCTTTTCATAAGAGGCACACAGCTGACAACCTCTTACGGAAACTGAGGAACATCATTGCAGATTGGCTTACCCCAATTGGACTCCCCTGGGGATTTGTGACATCAGACAACGCCACCAATATTGTGCGTGCATTACATGTGGGCAAATTCAAGCACGTCCCATGTTTTGCACATACAATTAATTTGGTGGTGCAGAATTTTTTTTAAAATGACAGGGGCGTGCAAAAGATGCTATCGGTGAACCGAAGAATTGCGGGCCACTTTCGTCATTCAGCCAACGCGTGCTGAAGACTGGAGCACAAGCAAACACTCCTGAACCTGCCCTGCCATCAGCTGAAGCAAGAGGTGGTAACGAGTTGGAATTAAACCCTCTATATGCTTCAGAGAATGGAGGAGCAGCAAAAGGCCATTCAAGCCTATACATCTGCCTACGATATAGGCAAAGGAGTTGAAATGCACCTAACTCAAGCGCAGTGGAGAATGATTTCAACATTGTGCAAGGTTCTGCAACCCTTTGAACTTGCCACACGTGAAGTCAGTTCAGACACTGCCAGCCTGAGTCAGGTCATTCCCCTCATCAGGCATTTGCCGAAGCAGCTGGAGAGATTGAAGGAGGAGCTAAAACGGAGCAATTCTGCCAGGCATGTGGGACTTGTGGAAGGAGCCCTTAATTAGTTTAACCAGGATTCACGGGTAGTCAATCTGTTGAAATAAGAGCACTACATTTTGGCCACCGTGCTCGATCCTAGGTTTAAAGCCTACATTGTATCTCTCTTTCCGGCAGACACACGTCTGCAGAGGTTCAAAGACATGCTGGTGAGAAAATTGTCAAGTCAAGCGGAACGTGACCCGTCAACAGCTTCTCCTTCATATTCTCCCGCAACTGGGGCTGCGAGGTAAAGGATAAGAATTCCGAGCCCACTCACTGGCAGTCATGCAGAGTAGTCAGGAGCGAGTGCTGACATCTGGTCCAGCCTGAAGGACCTGCCAACGATTACTGACATGTCATCTACTGTCACTGCATATGATTCTGTCATCATTGAAAGAATTGTGGAGGATTATATGAGTGACCGCATCCAAGTAGGAATGTCAGACAGTCCGTACGTATACTGGCAGTAAAAAGAGGCAATTTGGAGGCCCTTGCACAAACTGGCTTTATTTTACCTAAGTTGCCCCCCCTCCAGTGTGTACTCTCAAAGAGTGTTTAGTGCAGCCGGTCACCTTGTCAGCAATCGGCGTACGAGGTTACTTCCACAAAATGTGGAGAAGATGATGTTCATCAAAATGTATTACACAGCTCAAAAAAATAAAGGGAACACTTAAACAACACAATGAAACTCCAAGTCAATCACACTTCTGTGAAAACAAACTGTCCACTTAGGAAGCAACACTGATTGACAATCAATTTCACATGCTATTGTGAAAATAGAATAGACAACAGGTGGGAATTATAGGCAATTAGCAATACACCCCCAATAAAGAAGTTGTTCTGCAGGTGGTGACCACAGACCACTTCTCAGCTCCTATGCTTTCTGGCTGATGTTTTGGTCACTTTTGAAAGCTGGCACTGCTTTCACTCTAGTGGTAGCATGAGTCGGAGTCTACAACCCACACAAGTGGCTCAGGTAGTGCAGCTCATCCAGGATGGCACATCAATGCGAGCTGTGGCAAGAAGGTTTGCTGTGTCTGTCCGTGTAGTGTCCAGAGCATGGAGGCACTACCAGGAGACAGGCCAGTACATCAAAAGATGTGGAGGAGGCCGTAGGAGGGCAACAACCCAGCAGCAGGACCGCTACCTCTGCCTTTATGCAAGGATGAACAGGAGTAGCACTGCCAGAGCCCTGCAAAATGACCTCCAGCAAGCCACAAATGTGCATGTGTTTACTCAGATGATCAGAAACAGACTCCATGAGGGTGATATAATGACCCGACGTCCACTGGTGGGGGTTGTGCTTACAGCCCAACAACGTGCAGGATGTTTGGCATTTGCCAGAGAACACCAAGATTGGCAAATTTGACACTGGCGCCCTGTGCTCTTCACATATGAAAGCAGGTTTTCACTGAGCACATGTGACATACGTGACAGAGTTTGGAGATGTCAAGGAGAACGTTCTGCTGCCTGCAGTTGGCCCTAGATTCCTCCTAATGCAAGACAATGCTAGACCTCATGTGGCTGGAGTGTGTCAGCAGTTCCTGCAAGACGAAGGCATTGATGCTATGGACCGGCCCGCCCGTTCCCCAGACCTGAATCCAATTAAGCACATCTGGGACATCATGTCTCGCTCCATCCACCAATGCCACGTTGCACCACAGACTGTCCAGGATGCTTTAGTCCAGGTCTGGGAGGCAATCACCCAGGAGACCATCCGCCACCTCATCAGGAGCATGCCCACGCATTGTAGGGAGGTCATACAGGCACGTGGAGGCAAAACACACTACTGAGCCTCATTTTGACTTGTTTTAAGGACATTACATCAAAGTTGGATCAGCCTGTAGTGTGTTTTTCCACTTTCATTTTGCGAGTGACCCCAAATCCAGACCTCCATTGGTTAATAAATTCGATTTCCATTGATAATTTTTGTGTGATTTTGTTGTCGTCACATTCATCTATGTAAAGAACAAAGTATCTAATAAGAATATTTCATTCATTCAGATCTAGGATGTGTAATTTTAGTGTTCCCTTTATTTTTTTGAGCAGTGTATAATCAATTCCTCTGTGGAGACATTCACCAGCAATTGCCTCCAGAAAGTACACAGGGATATGTGATGGTGGATTCCAGTGGGGATGAATTAATACTCTATGAGGAGGGGGATGTACACAGTGAAAGGGGTGAGGAATTGGAGGATAATGATGAGGTCAACATCTTGCCTCTGTAGAGCCAGTTTGAGCAAGGAGCGATTGACTGCTTCTTTTTTTGGTGGGGGCCCAAACCAACCAGTAATTTTAGCCACAGCCGTGTGGCAGACCCTTTGGCTGAAATGATGGTTTTGTTCAAGTGTGCATGTCCTGTTTATACAACATAGTGGTGGATGGGAGGGCCCAAGGATATTTCCATCTTGCACCTCATTTTTTATTATTTATCTTTGCATCATTTGATGTTTGGGGCCAATTTTTATAAGTGCCATCCTGTCTGACACTGAAGTGCCACTCCTAGATGGGCCAGGTGTTTGTGCCGGCCACTTGGGTCGCTTAGCTTAGTCATCCAGTGACCTCTGTGCAAATTTTAGGACTAAAAATAATATTGTGAGGTGTTCAGAATAGACTGGAAATGAGTGGAAATTATGATTATTGAGGTTAATAATACTATAGGATCAAAATTACCCCCAAATTCTATGATTTAAGCTGTTTTTGAGGGGTTTTTGAAAAAAAAAAAACCCACCCGAATCCAAAACACACCCAAATCCGCCAAAAAATTTTCAGGGAGGTTTTGCCAAAACGCGTCAAAATCAAAAACACGGCCGCGGAACAAAATCCAAAACCAAAACACAAAACCCAAAAAATTTCCGGTGCACATCTCTATTTTTATTTAATAGCAAAACCACACCACACAGCAGATTTCATTGATACTGGTTGCCCCAGTTTTGTTCATAAACAATAGATAAAAAATATAAATCTACGATTCCCTTGTGAAATGGATTCTGGGGATTCACAGAGTATGCCAAGATACCCAAAGACTGTTTCACCAGCACTTCACACCTATAAAAAAATCTTCCCACTTTTCAAGCATGCAGTTATTCCTACCATTCTGAAAGAAAACTAGATTCTCACTCTAAAGGTGCCCATACACGGATAGATTTTTTAAACTATATTTGCATTTCTGACTTATATGATACATCTTTTAAAAACTGTGTGTAGACATGTCATTGATGTGATGCACACCCCTGCAGGTTGTTCGTCACCTCCTCCGAACTCTTCAACATGCAGAAGGATCTGAAGAGGTGGCAAATGATGCTGTGCTGCCAATTGCAGCTTGATTAAAAACAAATTGTCACCATCCTGTTTCCAGGTGCTGCTATATTCACATATCTTGTCAATGGGTATGATTCCAATACAGAAAACTCTCCATCAATGAATATTACCCAAAAAGAACAAGAAACATGCAATTGTATAATGCAATTAAAAACCACAATGGGAGCCAATTATAGCTTGTGTAGATCCGTACCAAAATGATGGGTGTAATCAGGGCTTAAAGTTGTCCTGGAGAGGTGGTGGAACGCACTTACTCCACCACCTCCAGTTCCCCACTCGGAGCCAGGGCCAGTGCTAGTATTTTCGGCACCCCCTCCAAACAAAAAATTAGTGCTTCTTTTTCAGCTTAAAAAACAGAAAAAGAGAACTATAGCTTTTTAATAACACCCAAAACAGATATAAATTACATACAGTGGAGGGCAATAATCCTCACTATGGGCAGTTGTTTATTAATAGCATGCAAATAGAGCAGATGTAATGGTATAACCAAGGTGTCCCCTGGAACATCTGCTACAATCACTACAGATTTGTCCAGAGTCCCCCAAAAGTCCTCCAAATCCAACACATTTCAATATCCAACTGATATATTTATCAACATATATTTACACTCACTATTTCAGCAATTTAGAAAAAGAAATTACCAGCACTCACAGTTAGATGAACAGGAAAAGAGTATTACTATTCAAGAAAAATCAATGTGAAGCACAATCTGGCAGCTGAAAAAGTGAGTGTAAATTTATCTTTTACCCTGCATCACCACCTTGCCAATGATTTACAATAACTTTGAGTGCTGTCTTTTTCCAGAACTTTTCAAGGTATATGGAGAAAATAACTTGAGCTGGCTTTAAAACCCCTCTAGAGCCTTAATTGCTTAATACTTCTTAGACCACAGGTTCTCAAACTCGGTCCTCAGGACCCCACACAGTGCATGTTTTGCAGGTCTCCTCACAGAATCACAAGTGAAATAATTAACTCCACCTGCGGACCTTTTAAAATGTGTCAGTGAGTAATTAATACACCTGTGCACCTGCTGGGTTACCTGCAAAACATGCACTGTGTGGGGTCCTGAGGACCGAGTTTGAGAACCACTGTCTTAGACCTATTTCCAGACATGGGGGGGGGGGGGGTTGGATGCAATATGGTGTGAGAATCAGAAAGTGAGAGATTTTGGTAAAATTCTCCTGTTTTTTAAAGTGCCAATAATTTACATGGCAAAATCAACCTGGTTTTGCCATGTAAGAGATTGTCACTTTAAAAAAACTGGAGAATATTACCAAAATCTCTCAGTTTCTGATTCTCACACCCTATTACATTCCCCCAATTGACTTCCTAACAGCTAATTTTTACATAAAGTCCATCAATAATTCCTGATTACAGAGCAATAGCTGCGTCCCCCACCTCCCCCGCCTGATCTTATTGTCACCATCTGGAGTCTTACCTACGGTTCTGGTCCCTGCAGCCTTCCTGTTAGCTGGCTGGTGTGGATTCGGCAGACAGTAGCTGTGGCAGTGATGTCCTCCGATGTGGCTGCCGGGTGTGTGAAGGCTGGGGTCCGGGTCCTGAGGAGTGGGACATGGCAGCTGGTGGTGTCTGTTTCCAAGTGTCCTGTTGCTGGAGTGTGGCATCTGGGAGGCTGAGGCCAGAGATAGTGACTGTGTGCTGGTTTCACATGTGTCCTCTGTGCAGGGAGTTGCCATGTTGGAGACAAAGCCAAACCAGTAGGTATCACAGTTCGTGTTCAGCCAATCTGGTGCAGTCTTCCCTTATAAAAGGGGGTTGATGCTTAGCTATGGTGCCAGTGCTTCAATTTACTTGCTGCTGTAAGGTGCTCAAGCTCTGTGCTCTCAGGATAACCCATGGTATCCTGGTTCTGTTGTGGCCACCCGGTGGTCAGTTCTGTTATTGCTGTCCTATGCTCTCAGTCCACCTGCCCTTGCGGTTTAACCGCTGGGTCCCCTATCTGGTAGAGGGTCTCGGTTTGCTGACTGTACATTTAGGGATCCTTTCTTCACCATCATTTACAAATCACAAGTCAGCACCTCATTCAGTGTTCCTCAGCATTGATTACAAATCACAAGTCATCACCTCATTCAGTGTTCTTAAGCATTGTTTACAAATCACTAGTCATCGCCTCATTCAGTGTTCTTCAGCATAATTTACAAATAACAAGTCATCACCGCATTCAGTGTTCTTCAGCATTGATTACAAATCACAAGTCATCTCTTCATTCAGTACTCTTCAGCATTGTGTACAAATCACAAGTCACTTCTTTATTCAGTATTCTTTAGCATCGTTTATGAGTCATCAACATTTCGTCCTTCAGAATTCACTCAGACTTATCTCCTAGTCATTGTGTTTAATTGAGGTCTCAGAAAAGCTGAATTAATTTTTATTCAGTGTATTGTTCTCGGTCATTGTCCTTATTGCCTACCCCTCTTCATCTTTGGGCCTAAGTCTTCAATTCATGAGCAAGAACTGCATTTAGCCACCTCGTTTCCTTTCTATGCCAAAAGCTGCTCCCTCAGTCAATTGCCAGTCATCAGATCCTCATCTCAAGCAGAGTGTTAAAGTAAGCACTGGCCCCATGGATCCAATGAGTGATCAGGCTTCTGGGGCTGATGCAGCCTCAGACATCCTGTCACATCTAAATAAGCAGGAAGCTATGCAAACTCAAATCATGCAGTTCATGCAAAGTATGTCAGCTTGTCTAGACTCTATCCATGCACTCATATCCGTACCTCCAGTGCCAGCTCCCATTCCTGCCACTCCAGTTCTATAAGCTCCTGTGTCAGTTCCACTTCCACCTAGTAAGTTTGACGGTACTCCAAAGCAATGCCGCAGTTTCCTCAACCATTGTGAGATTCAGTTTGAGTTACAGTCAGTGAATTTCCCAACCGCCAGGACCAGGGTAGCTTATATTATTTCTCTGCTGACTTGTCAAGCAGTAAAATGGGCATCTCCGCTGTGGGAGAGAGCGGATCCCATTCTTTCAAATTACTCCGAATTTGTATCAACTTTTGAAAGAATTTTTGATGAACTGGGCAGGACTTCTTCAGCTTCTTTGGAGATTCTGTGTTTCCGGCAGGGAACTCGAAACGTCAGTCAATACGTTATCCAGTTTTATATCCTTTCTTCCGAACTTGGATTTAACAAAGAAGCTCTCATAGCAGCTTTCTGGAACGGTCTTTCAGACAAGATTAAGGACAATCTAGCAACCCTAGACTTTGCAGACAAGTTGGACAAACTAATCTCTTTGTGCAACAAGTTGGATCTGAGGTATATAGAGGGTTGCTTGGAGAGATCAAAGTCGGACCATCCAAGACCTCTGGTTTCTCCTCTTCCTAGTATATTTTCTCCATCCACAGAGGAACCCATGCAGATTAACAAATCCCGTCTCACTGATGAAAAACGACAAATGCGGAGATGGATAACCTCTGTATGTATTGCGGAGCGGCTGATCACTTTATCAAGTCCTGCAGTTATCAGCCGGGAGGAAATTCCCGCTCCTAACTTATGCCAGAGAGTTTAAGATATGAGTCTCCTCGGAATTACCTTTAAGGAAAGAATCTGTGCTTACCACTTGTCTAGAGCTCTCCTCTTCTTCTCTTTTTGTTTCTGCACTACTTGACTCTGGAGCAGCTGAGAGTTTTATCACTTGGGCACTAGTCAAATGAACAGGAATTAAGATGGTAAAGGTGGATCATCCTATTTCAGTCACTGCAGTTGATGGAAGTTACATCCCCGAAGGAATCATTACTCACCGCACTGTACAGTAACTCTCAAATTAAAGACTGAAGCTCTTCATTCAGAAAACATATCTTTCCTAGTAATTCCTAAAGCCTCTCAAGAATTAATTCTCGGATTCCCTTGTCTACAAATGACATAATCCCCACATTGATTGGCAGACTATGGATGTGCTCGCTTGAGGTGAGTCTTGGTTCCATGAGTGCTTGGCGTCTGTGAAACCTCTTTGTAATTTGAATCCCTCTTAACTCCCGAAAGTCTATCAGGACTTTCAAGATGACTTTAGCAAACAGGGAGATGACACTTTGCCTCCCCATCATAGTTGGGACTGTCCCATTGATTTGATTTTGATTGATTTTATTTCAGTATCCTCTGTACAACACCATCTGTATTGGTCTGTGTCACTGAATACCTGTCTGTCATTTTATCTTGGATGTCATTTCACCATCTAAAACTTAATATTTTAAAAATAGAACTGATTATATTTCCACTGACCAATTGTAGGTACCAATCTGAAATCTCTATCACTGTTGATAACTCAACAATCTACCCTACCCCAGAAGCTTGCTGCCTAGGAGTCATTCTTGACTCTGATCTGTCCTTTGTTCCCCACATTCAATCTGTCTCAAAATCATGTTACATACATCTAAAAAGCATTGGTTGATATTGGGAGACTGACGTCAGGGATAACGGAGGTCAAGTAACTGACCCCAGGATCCCAATCTCCAAATTGCAGGTGGGGTGGGGGGCGAGCGTAAAAAAGCTGCGCTCGACACAGCTTCTATTCCCACTCTATGGGTGTTGTGGACTCCCTTGAGTGGGAATTGTCCCCATTAGTTGGCATGCTGACTATCGGGCTGTCAAGCAGTAGGGATTCCAACATCAGTATAGTGACCGTCAGTCTCCTGACCTCCAGTCACATAACCACTTCCCAAAAAAATAGGGATTAACGGGTTTGGTTACCTGAGAACCGAACCCATCCAAACTTAGGGATACAACCCGGATCCAAGCAAGTCTCAGATCTCCCTAACTGACTTGGATCCCCATTTGAGGCGAAACCTCAGGATCCCGTTGTCAAACCCTGAGGTTTTGCCTCGGACGCTTGTCTCCATAGTAACCTATGGAAGACTGCTGATTGGCTGAGAGAGCCATCTATCACGGCTCTCAGCCAATCAGTATCTCCCCATAGGCTACCATGGGCAAGATGGATGCCACCACAGCAATAATAGCACCACCACTGGCACTTATGACACTCCCACACTGCCGACACCACCACACTGGGGACATTGCCGGCATTCCCAGACTGCCGACATTTCCGCACTGCTGACACTGCCAGCACCCCTGCACTGATGTCACTGCTGGCACTCCTGCACTGAGGATAGCTCCAGCACCCCCACACTACCGACACAGGCAGCACTGCCACACTGATTACATCACTGGCACCCCTGCACTACCGACACTACCATACTGAGAACACTGCTGGCACTCCTGCACTGAGGACACTGCTGGCACTACTGCACCGAGGACACTGCTGGCACCCTGCACTGCCGCCTCCATCGCAATGAGGACACCACTGGCACCCCTGCAATGTGACTCTCCCAGCACCACCACACTGATGACACCACTGTCACTCCTGCACTGCTGACACTGTTTGCACCACCACACTGAGGACATCGCTGGCACCCCTGCACTGCTGACACTGTCGGCACCACCACACTGAGGACACCACTGGCACCCCTGCACTTCAGACACTGCCGGCACCACCCCATTGAAGACACTTTTGACAACCCTGCACTGAGGACCCTCTCTAACAGTAAGTACACTATTGTTGTATCTAAACTGCACTGTATCTGACCTGCACTGTATCAAGTCCTGTATTTGACCCACACTGTATCTGACCCACACTGTATCCAACCGACATTGTATGTGACCTGCAGTGTATCTGACCCACACTGTATTTGACTTGCACTGTATCCAACCCACACTTTATCCAACTCATACTGTATCTGACCTGCACTGTATTCAACCCACACTGTAACCTGTACTTTATCCAGCCCACGCTGTTTCTGACTCACAATATATACAACTCACAGTGTATGCGAACCGTACTGTATCTGACCTGCACTGTATCTCGCACTGTATCCGACAATCACTTTATCTGACCTTGCACTGTAGCTAACCCTTACTGTATGTGAAACGCACTGCATCCAACCTGCACTGTAGCCTGCACTGTATCCAACCAACACTGTATCAAAACCGCAGTCTGACCTGCACTGTGTCCCACACTGTATCCGAACTGCACTTTATCTTGCACTGTTTCTGACCTTGCATTGTAGCAAACGAGCACTATATCCAACCTGCAATCTGACCTGCACTGTATCTCGCACTGTATTCGACCTGCAAAGTATATTGCATTGTATCCGACCTTGCACTGTAGCGAACGAGCACTATATCCAACCCACACTTTGATCTGCACTGTATCTTACACTGTATCTGACCTTGCACTGTAGCCAATGCGCACTATATCCAAGCAGCACTCCAACCTACACTATATCCAACCAGCACTCCAACCTACACTGTATCCAAAACGGACTGTAACCTGCACTGTATCTGACCCACACTGTATCCAACCCATACTGTATCCGACCCGCACTGTATGCGATCTGCACTATATCTAAACCACAATGAGTTACACCTACACTGTATCTAACCTGCCCTGTATCCACCTGTACTGTATCTGACCCACTCTGTAACCTGCATTGTAACCAACCCATTTTTTATCTAAACCTGCACTGAAAACTGCACTGTGTATGACCCACACTCTATCCGACCAGCACTGTAACCTGGTCAATATTTAACTGTGTGCCAAAGAATTCTGCACTGTACTACGCAGGTACGGAATGCTGTTTTTTGTGATTGGACAGATTTTGGGGAGCTGCTCGACAAAAAGGCTGATTGATTTTGGCTTTACATGGGCACAGAGTGCCAGTTTTCAGTAACGCAGGGCCCCAAGAGGAAGGTACAGACTGGGCACTGATAATAAGCATGTGCTGGGGGCATGTGCTCTTGTGTATGGGGCATCAATGTCTGCTGCTGCTTATTTACACATAATGTCAGATTTTTTTATTCTTTGCTGTTTGGTAACTACTTTAGAGCAATGATATTGTACACACGAGTTGGTTTGATTGTTGTATTATTGCTAATACAATACTAATTTGTAAATTACTGCCGTGTGTTTGTGCCGCTGCTCTGTTGTTTAGTTTAGCCAGCCAGCCAGCCAGGCTTTGGCCTATGCTGGTGAACAATATTGTGAGCAGTGAGTTTGTTAAAATTGACAGGAAATAAGTGGAAATTAATGTAAATGAGGGTAATAATACTGTAGGAACAAAAATAACTAATTCTGTGATTTTAGCTGTTTTTATGTTTTGTTTTGTTTTTTTAAATCCAGATCCGAAAACAAAACCTGAAAGGGTGGTTTTGGCAAAGCCAATCCAGATCCAAAACACGAGTGGGGATCCAGATCCAAAACCAAAACACAAAACATGAAAAGTGTCCATTGTGTACCTCTACAAAAAACATATCTGAAATATGACCATACCTTACACAAGACACTGCAAAAAATGTAATCAATGCCCTCATTATCTCCTGCATTGATTACTGCATTAGTCTTCTTTCTGGTCTTCCCAGGAATAGACGCTCACCACTACAATCCATTTTAAGTGAAGCTTTGGGGCCAATCATCCTCATTAGATGTTCATCTTCTGATGATCCACTCTCTCAGTCCCTCCATTGGTTACCAGTATTCTACCGTATTCAATATAACATACTTTACTTACACATAAGGCCTTTAACCATAGTACACCAACATATATTGTTTCTCCTTGACCAACATATATCTCTTCACTTATCTCAAAATATCACCCAACCTGACCTCTCTACTCTGCATAAGATCCCCGTCTCTCATCCACATGCATTACTCACTCTCATTCAAAATTACAGGACATTTTCAGGGCTCCATCCACGCTGTGGAATACCCTCCCACAATTAATAAGACTTTCCTATTATCTCTACACCTTCAAACGTTCCTTGAACACTCTCCTCTTAAAACCAGCATATCAGATTCCACAACCACCCACAAAACCTTCATAAACTACCCAAATACATCACCTTTATACTATACAGTGTCATGACTGTGGTTTATGTGAACCCGGTGTTAGTGAAGTCTGTGCGGGTGACTGGAGGACTATGTGAATAGTAGGCTGGTCTGTAGGAATCAGTGAGAAGGAGGAGCAATCCCTGACCGGGGATCGAACTTGGGCCTCGGAAGTGAAAGCCGTAACCTGACCACTGGATCACCAGGGACTTTGATAGCAGGATGATTAATGTATAGGTAAGATTGAACTGGATATAGTGTCACAGGAGTAGGTGCATATGTACTTGAGGTTACTGGCGAGATAGTAAGATGGACTGATTACTGGTGAGACTCAGAACCGGGCTGGTTACCGGTGACACTGGGACGCAACTGTAATCCGGGTGGGTACCGGATATAACTGGAAACGCAACTGAAAGTAGAATAATGACTGTGGCTGTGACTTTAGGCTGAGGCTGAAGAACACTGCGGCTGTGACTTTAAGATGAGACAGGAGAATACTGCAGCTGTGGTTCTAAGATGAGACTGTGAAATACTGCAACTGTGACTTTAAGATGAAACTGTAGAATACTGCAGCTGTGGCTTTAAGTTGAGACTGTGGAATACTGCGACTGTGACTTTAAGATGAATCTGTGGAAATACTGGAGCAGAGTAATACAGGAACCGAAGTACAAGTGTTACCTTAAGGGAGCTCAGCTTCTAAGCTCATGCAGAGCTGTGTGTGACATGAGGAACTAGCAGAGATTCCAACTCAAGTCTCCTGACTTATACTTCCTGGTCCTTGGTGATTGGTGAACAGTGTCAGCTGATTCAAGAGTCTGAGGCTGGCACAGGATTGGACAGCTCTGGGTCAAGTGAACAGTCACTGTCATGTGAGTACTCTAGACTAGGCTGTGATGTGGATTGAGGCCTAGCAGGCTGAAAAAACACTGAAGCCTGAACTTCTGCAAACAAACAGAGGATGCTGGCTTTTAGGCCTAAACTTCAGATTGCTGAATTCAGACTCACACAGAAGATTAATCACCACAGGTGGAGCTCATTAACTCTTACCTTCCAGGCAGAGAACTCAGGACTCTGGAAACTCATGGTATTGGCAAGCTGTGTATCCCAGTGAGCAGAAAGATACAGGATCCAGGACAGAGATGGCAGAGGTAAGTCTCCAAATATGAGAACTACAGTGAGGATAGTGACAGTACCCCTCCTGTCAAATACTGTGACAGAGGCAACATTCTAAAGGCCTAAACAGCTATATATATATATATATATATATATATATATATACTGCAGGATAGTACATATATTATGCTTACACATAATAATCACAATATCCAAGGTGACCTCATATTTACCATTATAGTCCAAAAGCATAACTGACTCCATTTTGATTCTATCTTATCGAGGAAAGTATATTCATATGAACTTTATACACACTAAAAAGAACAAAACAACGTAGTTGGCTAGTACGAAGTACACGTACGCACATCTGAAGTCCAGTTTAATTCCTAATAAGGAATACCCCCACACACAACTTTAAACAATGGAAAATTAGGAAATTGTACACTTTAATATTATCAAGGACACATGGTTAAAAGCACGAGTCAGCCTCATCACAAGGATGTATTGGCTTAATATCCCTTGGTTGTCTTTGCCAATTGTCCTAATATTGCATAACACTGTACTCAAGATGCATGAAATCATATGGGAGGGTTATAAGAATGGGGATTAACTGTATGTTATAAAAATCATTGAATTGACATGTTTCTGAGTTGATTAATTTTGATCCATGCTGAGAGAATGTGGTCTCTCGACCTGTATATGGGCGTGGTCCTTAAAAATAAATATTAACTTGCTTTTCTAAATCTGACTTCAATTCAGTAATTTACTTAACATTAACTCAAACAACAACAACATGGTTGAAGTAGTACAGGCTGAGTATCCCATATCCAAATATTCCGAAATATGGAATATTCCGAAATACGGAGTTCTCTGAGTGAGAGTGAGATAGTGAAACCTTTGTTTTTTGATGACTCAATGTAC
This sequence comes from Pseudophryne corroboree, assembly GCF_028390025.1. Classification (NCBI taxonomy): domain Eukaryota; kingdom Metazoa; phylum Chordata; class Amphibia; order Anura; family Myobatrachidae; genus Pseudophryne; species Pseudophryne corroboree. Next base: position 1,214,844,758 of record NC_086444.1, on the reverse strand, counting down.
ACAAACTTTGTTTAATACACAAAGTTATTATTAATATTGTATTAAATGACCTGCAGGCTGTGTATATAAGGTGTATATGAAACAAAAAGAAATTGTGTGAATGTAGACACACTTTGTTTAATGCACAAAGTTATAAAAAATATTGGCTAAAATTACCTTCAGGCTGTGTGTATAAGGTGTATATGTAACATAAATGCATTCTGTGCTTAGATTTAGATATCTCATTATGGTATCTTATTATTCCAAAATACGGAAAAATCCGATATCCAAAATTACTCTGGTCCCAAGCATTTTGGATAAGGGATACTCAACCTGTATTAATCAATTTGTGGGCTACGAATCTCAATCTCTTCATCGAATTCTCAAAGGGGTGTGCCAGCCAGCCAGCAGATGAGGATGGAAGGAATATATATATATATATATATATTGGTAGATGCTCAATTAGCTTAGTGATATCATTCAGGTGCTTGAAGGGGAGGGGTATTTCTTAGCAAGAAAAAAAGGCATTTTGTTTCCCCCAGTACCCTAAATAATAACCATAACCAGATATAAATCCCACATAATAATAGAATTCAGAGATCTTTGTTACACATATTTGCGCAAATGTGTGGTTAAGCCCAAAAGCCGCATCAAGGCGTCTCTGTACATTTGGGGTCCCTAGCGCAATGTCTAGGTGCAGGGTGTGGCACCCCAAAACACCAGAATAAGCCAGAAAGCCCAACATAGCATACCAGTGAAAAAACGATAGTGTTCATAAATTAGTATTTAGGAAGCCGCAGCTATAGAGAAAGTGATACAAAAATGAAATGCAATTAAAAAAGAGAAATAGTGTTAAAAAATTAATAAGTGAAAAGTGTTAATAGAATGTAAAGGTATGCCACACTAAAGCCCTCCAGCTCAGCCAGTCCAGAGGCACCACACCCCACACCTCCATTACCCCAATCTGGGTCTAACATTAACCAGCAAAAAGCCACATGATAATGGCTCCTTACTACAATATGTCTAAGCTAAGAGCTACCTACCTTGGAGCAACCCCATAATGCTCCATGTGGCATGTCAGGGCCTGCACCTCCTCCTAATGCAGGAACCTCTCTGCCTCTCACAACAAACATATAAGGGTAGATGCTCAATTAGCTTAATGATATCATTCAGGTGCTTTTTTGTATCACTTTCACAGGGTTTGGATGTGTTCCAATCTGAGCTCATAGTATTACGGGCCCATCGTTAACGCTGTGAGTGACAGATAAGATAAGGGCCAAAGTAATGAGAAAATGCATAGATCACTTCCCTCTTGAATAGACAGATACATACATGTGCAAGAGTACCCAAGTACCCAAGGTTATTGTTGATTATAAGTAATTGATTGTAATTATACTATAATACTGTGATGCTGCTGATTGTTTTAATCATATATGGATTCTGGTAAATAACGGAATCTACGGACTAGAGTCCCAAGTATATTCTGAGTCTGTTTGCTAACCTTGTTTATTAACATTGATTATTGTGCACAAAAGAACTGAACAACTCTAAAGAGGTGTTGTTTTAACCTTAACCTGAGTCTGTTTGATAACATTGTAGTGCACTAAGAGACAAGCAATTTTTAACTTGGCGTGTTGCTTTGTGATTGTAGTTGTAATTTAGGGACTACTGCCGCTTTCAATGATAGACGTATCACGTGTGTGAAGTGACTGCTGCTCTGGATGACAGCTAATAATTCTGCGTATGGAAGGGCAGGGAGGATTAACCCTAATTGTGCATATCATGTATGGAAGAATGTTCCATACTGCACCAATCTTGGATAGTACTGTGACCAAGGGGTACAGTCTACAAAAAATGTGACAAAAAAAAAACAGGTACATGTTAGGGTATTTCAATGATGGATGTTGTGGGGTGTGGCCTGATCAACCAATACCGACTGCAGTATCGGCATTGAAATGTGAAAACTCTGATTCAACTTATGGATGCCCAACTTATGAAAAATGACTATAAACCTATGGTATCAAATGACCCACCCTGCGCTTGCAAAACAATGTCATTTTGTGTTTTATGGTGTCTTGTATGTCCGACATGAATGTTCAGTTCTTGTTCTGTTAAGTATATTCTCAGATTTGTGTTTAACACAGAAACTTTCTGTGTGTGACTGTTTGGCATGTTTACAAGTTTTGTGAATAATGTTTATATATGTGGTGAACTGAGGAAAGAAAAAATAGAGTTAAAGATTTTAGTGTTCATGTTCAAATGGCTTTTGGCAAAGCCAAAAAATGTGTAATTAGAAATATGTGTTTATCTTGTGTTATTATTTAACTATAAAGTGAAGTTTCCATATAGTATTGTTTTAATACCATATGAATTGTATTGCAATATAAAGAAAAAAAAAAAGATGTCCCTGTAAAATAAGTCAAAAGCCTTCAGTCTCCAATGCTGTGTAGCACGGAAAGCTAGGGTGCTGTAACAGCCAGGACTCATGCCCCCTTTCCTGCAGCAGCAGCAGCAGCATAAGACCATGACGTAGTGAAGAGAAAGAAAAAAAGTGTTCAGTGAGTTTTGACTTTTTTTCATCTAATGAGATGGATCATAATAAGCATAAGCATGCTAGATATGTTTTGTGCTACAAATGCTGTTGGAAGACAATGATTTGTAATTTCAATGTTTGTTATATAAACGATCTACTCTAATTTTAAGATAAGAACTAATTTAGTAAACTGATATCTTAAACAGATAGTCTGTAGAGAGAGCTGCCAATAATAAAACAGGTGTAGTTACAGGAGCATAACTGTAATCAGTAAAAATCCCAGCAGCATGTGCAGGCTAGAAATGTCAGCGCAGCTGTCCATCTTATGGCGCACTACAGGCACCAGGAATGCTCTCTCCCCCTCCTGTTTTGCATTCCTCCCCCTCCCTTCAAAGCATGCAGAGCTAACAGATCTGCATCAAGTAGACAGTCAAGAAGACTACGCCCCATCGCTACAAACTGATTTCTCCCTCTCAGAAGTGGGCTGTACGGGGGGGGGGGGGGGATTGAAGCTGCTGCAGCTAGAATCATAGGGAAAGATGAAGGTATCATTCTGTAAAGTACATTCTGTAAATCACAGATTGCTACAAGCAATTATCACTACGATTCCATTATTAACATACTTTTAGGCAATTCTTAGAATTTACTTGGAAGAAACCTATTTTGTAAGTTACAGTGTAAAATATACTTTATCATGGATGAGGTATTTCTACAGATTCCAGAAAGTATAGAGTAGGGACAGGTTCAGTTGGATGCACAGCATACATATATATATATATATATATATATATATCACTTACCCTGTGATTCTATGAATGGAAGTAAAGGATATGCTTGCTAAAAACCATAATAACGTATAGGAATTGATATATTATATATAGATGTCAAAGGTTCTTAGTGGACTGTACGATATGCAATGATGAACCAAGTTCCGTAGCCAGATAATGTGAGCGGTTTTGATAAGTTTGTCTGAAAAAGTAAGTTTTCGGGGAATGCTTGTATGGGAAGGCATTCCATAGAATGGATGCAGTCCAAGGAAAGTTTGTAGTTGTGCATGGGAGCAAGTAATGAGTGTGGATGAGAGACGTAGATCTTGGGAAGAGTGGACTGAGTGGACTGGCCAGTCTGAGAGATAATTTGAGATAAGCAAATAAATGTATAGTATGTTGGTGTAGTATGATTACTAACCTTGTGTGCAAGTAATGAGAGAATACAAGCTACCCAATGAGAAAAATGTAATGTTGATGGAATAGATTTCACTGTATTGGACTAGATAAGCAAAATATTTATAAACAATCTTTCTTTGTACTTGCAAAAATAACCTACATTCTTTTGTACCTACAGATGGTTTACCCAGTATATCAGGGGTGGCCAAACCGGTCCTCGAGATCTACCAACAGTACACATTTTCCAGACCACCTAGCTGGTGCACAGGTGTAGTCATTACTAATTAAGATGTGCTGCATTCATTCCTAACTGACAATTCTACAGATCTCCAGGATGCCTGGAAAACATGTACTGTTGGTAGATCTCGAGGACCGGTTTGGCCAGCCCTGCAGTATATGGATGATATACTGTGGTGCTATAAATTATTTGAAGTATCAGTGTCAGATACTAAACAGTTGTGTTTTCTTGCAGAACAGGACACAAGGTGTCGGAAGACAAAATTCAATGGTGTGCTTACTTAATTAACTACCTAGGTCATTATTTGGCACTAGGCCAAAGACAGTTAAATCCTCAGAGGGTGGAGCCTTAGTACACATTTATTAAGAGATATAAATGTATGACCAGACGATAAATCTCTGAATACAGTATTTTTTTTGTAAGTGCTATGTGCATGCATTCAAGTTCATAACCGAAGAAGTTATAGAAGGTAATACAATATATTACACTTTATCATGAATAATATTTGATGGATACACAGTCAGAGCCAAACCATCAACTTATGTATAAGCAAGAAAAAAAATTATGTTTAGAACTGGTTAAGCAGTAGATTTTGTATGATGTGTACATCTTACCTCTGACAGTATACAACTTTGATACAGCTTCATACTAGTCTCCCTCACCCTCAAAAGTGGGGAGTATAAGGAATATAATGTGGATGAGTAAGACAATTATAATTATTACATTGCATTTTTACATTGCATTTAAAAACTGACAGTAACAGGAGAATACTTTCTCTAGCATCCATCGGGGATAATGGGATGGTGAATTACAGTGTATTAACTGAAATTAGTATGTGAATTAGTATTAGTAATAGTAAAGTGTTGCTGCCAACTTTTGCTATGGGAAATGTCATGAGTTATGCACATCTAAGGGTAACTAGCATTAAATAAATTGCACAAGATTTCTATGGTAGGATGAAGTTTAAGGGAGAAATATACATTGTGTTCTAGCATTTGACCAAAATAACAAATTATGTGATATTGAGAGGGATAGTGATGGTGATAAAGATAGCTATAGTATGTTTACTGCGGATGTTTGGGTTGATAAAAAACAACATTGTTTTAATACAACATAGTTTAATGCTAAAAAGGAACTATAGTATGTTTAACAGGTGTTAAGGGGTAAAGTAAAGCGCAACGGAGTTTGCTGCGCTATTTTAGAAATGAATAATAAAGCCAGATGTGTGGTCTATTGTTTCAAAGGCAGTAAAGTATCTTTACTGAAAGAAAGAGTTTATAGGAGTTTGGAAAATATTTTCAAATTAATATGTGTAATGTTGAGAATAAAAAAGTCATAATTTGACAGGGAAGGTTTAAAGAATTATTAATCTACAAAGGACACAGGAATGGCAGAATTTGAATCATGGCATGGTCCAATCGTTAGTTCAATAGTGGTAGAATTACACCTAAGCCTCTGCTTAGTCTCTCTTCTGAATAATTTTTCTGTTATTCTTTTTGGAATCCAGCAAAGATATATTATCCAGAGACTGACTCAAAACTACAAAATGATTTGACAGTTCTGGCGTTTCAATGTGTCACACAAATTATTTAAAACAGTTACAAGAATGTCAAAAGCTGCAAGAACCTTGGAAGGATATGTAACCAACACGAACACTCAGTCCGGCACAGGACAAATCACTGAGAGAGTGGAGACGGTGTTATGGTGAGAAGTTGCTTATGTTTCGGTTCCATTACAGATCGCATAGGATGGTCCTTGGCAAGTACCGCTGACTACTGATACAGCCGTTGCAAAGGCTGCAGAAGAAGGACACCTAGATCCATGAGCTTGCTTTGGAATGAAAAGGTCAGAGACCGGAGCTTAAAGGATCCTAAAACTAAAAACAATTGTATGGAGATACAGAGACTTTTACTACTGTTACTACCACAGTTATATTTGAATGAACCCTTCAAACGAGATGGAGATGATTATGATCATTGATAATAGACTATGTGCTTATAAGCGAATATCCTACAGAACTTTTAACATTTTTTAAAGTGTACTGGGAGCGATGTTATTTATAACAGCATAAGGACTTGTTTTCTTTTTCTTTGAAGAGAGAGCGAGCAGACGTGTGGTGTAGGTATGAGTACTCATCCATTATTGTGGATGGTAATTATTTCAATAAGACCCTTCCTTCCTCTTTTCTAAGCAGGAAATCCAGAGAGATTTATGACCGGTGTAAAGATCACCCTGTGAAAAACGTGGTTTTGAGTATTATACTCCACTTGAAGAGAGATGTATAGATTGATATATGGATAATTTAGGATATTATTCTGAGGAGTATCCAGTCCAGCAATACTATTAATTGTTGGAAAGATTTTGGGTACTGCTGCTATATAAGTATTATTGCTAATTATTATTATAATTGTTAGATACATATACAAAGACACCAGCATTGTATAGTAACAGGCCAAAGTTCTCTATGTAAGTTACCAAAACTTTATAGAGTTGTGATAATAGTGAAACAGGTACATGTGTATAGATACAACAGTATCTCAAGATAGAACTATTAGTGATAATATCAGCTACACATATGGAGTGTATTTCATTTAGTGGAAATAAAATTAGCCAATAATACAGGAAAAATTTACTTATGCAGATAGGAAAGGTTGATATAAGGAAATGTGAAAGGATGGTTACCATATACAAACCTAATGTTTCTAGATGCGCTAGATATAATGAGTTAGGTATATAAAATGTAATGGTTACATAGGATGTTCATTAAAGTTTATGATTTAGTAAATGTACTTTACCAGGAGTAGATTCAAAGGCTAAAGGAGATATCATACATAACAGATAATGTTAGTTGTCACTATATCCTTACGAGATGGTGTACAATTGGTTACCTATTAATTCTGAAGATGCTTGTTATTTAAGAAGACTTAGCAATTTTATACAAAAACACATAATAACTTGAGAAAAGTTTTCTTACTGGATGAACTATTCCTAAAAAGAGTCATTGACCCAGTAATCAGTAAACATGTTCCTGTCACCAGAGCATCAATAAAACCTCAAATTGGTGGAGGTGGCTAATAAGTTCTCCTATGGCTAATGGAGTCTTATGATTAATCAACTAGGAGTTGACATTTTATTTAATCTAAAGCTATTGATAACATGACTGAACTTTATGATAAGACATTCCAGGACATTGGACATGAACTATTACGATACCACATTGTTCTACATGCTTTAATACCACAAATTGGAGGATATTGTTTGATTTCCAGAACAGCACTTTGAGTTCACTGCTATACGTATTTGACCAATGACATTACTGATCCGGATACGTGCATTGCCAAATATATAAAGGAGGCCCAAGATATAAAAGAAGAACTTTAACAAAGATATTATGATATGGACTGGAAAGGATAAATGTTTAAATCCTAGTATTACATTTTCAGGATTAGGAAAATGTTTTTTAAGTAGATTGTATGTGTTGATGTATTCTGTGATTAGGTTTATTCTTGTGATCATTATAGCCATTCTTTTGATGTACACTGTCCACAGGTGTGGCCTATGCTGTATTCAGAAGGCCACTGCCAGATGCAGAACAGCAGTACTACATGAAATGATCATTAACAAACTATACGTTCCCAGAAATTCCCCTGAGATGACAGGGCACATGGATAATGTCCCTGATCAGAGGGTGGAACTGTCAAATACTGTGACAGAGGCAACATTCTAAAGGCCTAACAGCCATATATATGTACTGCGGGATAGTATGTATATTATGCTTACACATAATAATCACAATATCCAAGGTGACCTCATATTCACCATTATAGTCCAAAAGCATAACTGACTCCATTTTGGTTCTATCTTATCGAGGAAAGTATATTCATATGAATACATATACACACTAAAAAGAACAAAACAACTTAGTTGGCTAGTACGAAGTCCACGTACACACATCCGAAGTCCAGTTTAATTCCTAATAAGAAATACCCCCACACACAACTTTAAAAAATGGGAAATTAGGAAATTGTATATTTTAATATTATCAAGGACACATGGTTAAAAGCACGAGTCAGCCTCATCACAAGGATGTATTGGCTTAATATCTCTTGTTTGTCTTGGCCAATTGTCCTAATATTGCATAACACTGTACTCAAGATGCATGAAATCATATAGGAGGGTTATAAGAATGGGGCGTAACTGTATGTTATAAAAATCATTGTATTGACATGTTTCTGAGTTGATTAATTTTGACCCATGCTGAAAGAATGTGGTCTCTCGACCTGTATATGGGTATGGTCCTTAAAAATAAATATTAACTTGCTTTTCTAAATCTGACTTCAATTCAGTCATTTACTTAACATTAACTCAAACAACAACAACATGGTTAAAGTAGTACTAAACACTCTCTTCAAGGGTGGACTCCGTACACCCATCTTTAATCTTAGAGGAACTTGAGAAATTCATAGAGGAGAACTTAAGACCTTCGTCGATACCTCTTCTTCTTACGGGAACATTTGGTTTTGACCAGGGAGAGCAGAATCTCCTGTAAAGAAAAAACTTCCTTAGAAAACATAGGACCTCCCAGGAAAGGAGTAGAATCATGAACTGGATCAAATTCTGAGTCCAAGTCTAATGGAAGATACGAATCTCACTTAGATACACAGTTTGCAGATGACAAAGAAGTGCACTGGAGTTTTAAATTCTTTGGGCTAGGAGAGACTCCTACATGACCAATTTTAATGGTCGGATTCTTACAGAAGGATATACTTAGATTATCCCTGGAAGGACAGCACAAACTTTCTTCTGCATTCCTTTCAGAGCATGATTTTTTTACAGAGTCAGATTTCAAAGGTTTAGGAATATATTCTTTAACCACAGCATTACTAAAAGTCTGTAAATCATGGAACACAGGATCATTACCCTCAAAAAGTGTGTTGGCCCACTTCAAAGCTCTTCCTCTGAATGCTAGGTACAGATACCGAGTAATGTTGAAAGGAGTTACAGCACCCGAAGGATCCGACTCCATCAGAGAGAGAAATCGATCAACCAGAGCAGCATATTGCAATAAGTCTCCATCAAAGTAATTAGGTGCTAAGTCAGTGGACGAAAGCTTAGAGTCTGAAACTGATGACGCACTCTCAGTAGCTGGAATGGAGACAGTTTGAGGAACATCAGACTGATGAAGAAATATCCTTTCTGAAGTTGTCTGGCTTAAATCCTCAACTGGAAAATCACTTGAAATGTTCTCCTGGATGGAGACGCAAGTATTTCTCCCTGAAGTTGTGACACTTGCATCGGCGACTGAGGTAAATGACTCTGGGGACTGGACTGAGGAAGCAACATCAGTATCCTTCTCAGCAATATTAGTCTGAAGTCCTTTATCCAAATCGGCAGATGGAACAATAGGTTGCTCAGACAAGCTTAGGGTCAAAGCTGAGAAAACTGTACTCAGATCAGTATTCAGCTCTGTAGCACGTTCTGACTTTAAGTGAGTAGCCTTGGGATCTTTCTTGACTTTAGCGACTACAGCAGAATTATTCTAACATTGATGAGAAGAAGTATTAGATTTCCCTGCAGAAGCTGTGTACTCAATACTGCAAGATGAGGAAACAGAATCAGAGACAGACTGAAGTCTAATTTTAGAACTAGATGGTGGAAATCCTTTACTGGGACTAACTGAAAAAAGTTCTTTAATCGGACCAATGCTTGGAATCATTTTGAGTCCAGATGAGCTTGAATTGACTGAAACTGGAGACATCTTGTGCTGGATGAGTAGGACTGGATTGGATCCGAGGATAGCTGAATTGGCTAGAACCAAAGGAGACTGACCAGGTTGGTCCTGTAGTATTGCTGGACTGGCTGGAACCAGGACAGGCTGACGAGGCTGAGCCTGGAGTATTGCTGGACTGGCTGGACCTGGGACACACTGACCAGGCTGGGCCTGGGGTATTGCAGGAACCGGAGAAGATGGAATCCATCTGGAACCGGAGTGAGTAGAATCCAAGTGTTCAGATGGCCCATCCTGGACCTGAACCATGCTGGAAGACAACATGTTGGCGCTTTCAGGAGATGGCAAACAGGACTTCATAACTGCATCTGTAGCACAAAGATTCCCATCTGGAAACTTGACTCTGGATACTTCCCTTGGGGCTGAAACTGTGGTGACCCCTCCTGGGGTTGACGAATCAGACACCTCTCTCAGATTTGTTATTTCCAGCACCCCTCCTGGGGTTGACAGATCAGGTACTCCCTTTTGAGTAGCGTACTTATATGCCCCTACAAGAGCTTGAACATTGGATAACCCTTCTTGGGCTGCACACTCTGTACCCCATCCTGGGGATGAAAACTTGGACCACCCTCCTGGGGCTGGACACCCGGAACACCCTCCTGGGGCTGGACGCTCAGAACCCTCTCCTGGTGCTGGACGCTAGGAACCCCTGAACCCCCTCCTGGGGCAGAAGACACGGATGCCCCTTCTTAGGTTGAAGACACAGACACCCCATCCTTGGGCTGTAGACATGTACACCCCTCCTTGGGCTGTAGATATGTATGCCCCTCCTTGGGCTGTAGACATGGACTCCCCTCCTTGGGCTGTAGACATGGACACCCCTCCTTGGGCTGTAAACACGGACACCCCTCCTTGGGCTGTAGACACTGATGCCCCTCCTTGGGCTGTAGACACTGACGCCTCTCCTTGGGCTGTAGACAAGGATGCCCCTTCTTGGGCTGTAGACATGGACTCCTCTGTGACTCTAATTGGCTTGAACGTTCTTCTTTGGACACCGAACTTGGGAATAGGTCTTTTAATCACCATATCCCAGTTATAAATTTGAGTCTCTTTCAGAGTAATCTTCTTGACACCCCCATCAGCAGTAGCAGCATCTGCTACTGTGGATGACTTGTAGACTATGATACTGAGATTTGTCAACATTTCCTGGCTTGCAAAGAATGCAATCCTTAACAAAATGACCAGAATTTCCACAGAAAAGACAGAGGTGTAGCTCCCTACGCCGCTGACGTTCAGCTTCAGAGAGCTTGGGCCGTGGATAGCTCTGATAAACAACTTTTCCTTGCTCAGAGGAAGAGACTTTAGTAACTGGATGGGACAAAACAGGATCAACAACATTGGTAGTATTCCTGAAGAGATCAGGCATCACAGAAAGAATACTAGACAAAAGTTCTTGTAACTGTAATAACATCTGGTAGAAAATCTGAAGTTGGTCAGGAGTCTTAGTGCAGAAAGTCAGAGAATCTCTGGAGAAGTTCCGCTGCAGACACTGTGCCAATTAATGCTGAGTCGACTCCAAACTCTCCAAGCGTACTGCAATATTGCTTAGGAGGTCCTGCAACAGATAAATACTTTCGGCCGGGTCCATGCGGCCAGTTCATACTGTCATGACTGTGGTTTTTGTGAACCCGGTGTTAGTGAAGTCTGTGCGGGTGACTGGAGGACTGTGAATATTAGGCTGGTCTGTAGGAATCAGTGAAAAGAAAGAGCAATCCCTGACCGGGGATCGAACTCGGGCATTGGCAGAGGAAGCCGTATCCTGACCACTGGATCACCAGGGACTTTGATAGCAGGATGATCAATGTATAGGTGAGATTGAACTGGATATAGTGTCACAGGAGTAGGTGCTTATGTACTCGAGGTTACTGGCAAGATAGTAAGACAGACTGGTTACTGGTTAGACTCAGAACCGGGCTGGTTACCAGTGAGACTGGGATGCAACTGTAATCCAGGCTGGTACTGGATATAACTGGAAACGCAACTGAAAGTAGAACGATGACTGTGGCTGTGACTTTAGGATGAGGCTGAAGAACACTGCGGCTGTTACTTTAAGATGAGATGGCAGAATACTGTAGCTGTGGTTTTAAGATGATACTGTGGAATACTGCAACTGTGACTTTAAGATGAAACTATAGAATACTGCAGCTGTGGCTTTAAGTTGAGACTGTAGAATACTGCAACTGTGTCTTTAAGATGAAACTAGAATACTGCAGCTGTGACTTTAAGTTGAGACTGTGCAATACTGCGACTGTGACTTTAAGATGAAACTGTAGAAATACTGAATATCAATGTGAAAACAACTGTAAACCAGACTGGGTAGCAAAGGAGGAGAGTTATACTGGAACCGAAGTACAAGTGTTACCATTAGGGAGCTCAGCTTCTAAGCTCACACAGAGCTTAGTGTGATACGAGGAACTGGCAGAGTTTTCAACTCAAGTCTCCTGACTTATACTTCCTGGTCCTTGGTGATTGGGGAGCAGTGTCAGGCGATTCAGAGAGTCTGAGGCTGGCACAGAATTGGACAGCTCTGGGTCAGGTGAACAGTCACTGTCATGTGATTACTCTAGACTAGGCTGTGATGTAGAGTGAGGCCTAGCAGGTCGAAAGAACACTGAAGCCTGAACTTCTGAAAACAAACAGAGGATGCTGGCTTTCAGGCCTAAACCTCAGATTGCTGAATTCAGACTCACACAGAAGATTAATCAGCACAGGTGGAGCTCGTTAACTCTTACATGCGAGGCAGAGAACTCAGGACTCAGGAAACTCATGGTATTGGCAAGCTGTTTATACCAGTGAGCAGAAAGATGAAGGATCCAGGACAGAGATGGCAGAGGTAAGTCACCAAATATGAGAACTACAGTGAGGATCTTTACATACAGTCCACACATATCCTCCCATATTTTGACTTTCTTTACTTTTTCCATTCTCCTGACCCCAAGCCAACATTGCCCGGTGACCCTAGCATATTGCGCATTAAGAACCTTGGTAATCTGGCTGGACCATTATGCAATTGGCAGCCTCTATTCTTGTGTATCAATGCCTCTAGACTGTAAGATTCTGAGCAGGGCCCTTCTACCTCTATGTCTGTCTGTTATTACCCAGTTTTGTTCTATCACTGTTGTTCTAATTGTAAAGCACAAAGGAATACAGATATAGCCACGCTCACCTACAGGTATGCAGCGAAGCATACCCACGTGCCCACGCATTTGGGAATAGTGCGAATATGCTGCTCTGCCACTGCCATAGCGGGCATTCACACCAAAGACTTTAATGTGTGGATGTGCGTACGCAGTTGTGGGCACACTTGCAGTGTCATCGCTGGTGAGCAGGGCTACAATTATATGCTGCACAATATAAGAAACTGCTACATTTCATGACAACGTTACTGATCTCTTCTGCTCACAGTTACCTGCTGGATTATTATTCATACGTAATATTTTCAGGATTTATTTACTAATATCACTGCATTTTCCTGGTACTATGCTCAGGGTTATATTTCTGAGCCCCTCACTGGGAAATGTTTCATTCCAAGCAGATCTTGTGATTATTTGCAGTGACAATAGAGAATGTTTGGCCTGATTCAGGTCGCATCGCAAACACAATGCAACCGCAATCTTTGTGCGTATGTAAAGGTCCCGTTCTGTGTGTGCATGAGCGTATAATGCAGTCGGCCCGCATTAACTGCAAAGACCTCTGCCTGATTGACCATCAGAGATGTTCGTGGGTGGTCAGGGGGTGGTGATGGAGTGTTGCGGTGGCATGGCCTGGCAAACAGGGTGTATTGGTGGCGTTTTCGGGGGCAGCTGCTTGTCATCACACGCAGCCACTCTGATTGAAAAAAAATGGTGGTGGGACTTCTGCGTAGAGGTCAGGCTGCACCAGGAGGGAGCTTCCTTAGTTTCTGCGACTAATTGTGGCATGATCGCAGTTAGTACGTGGTTGCAGTTGAGCAGCCTTGCCCTGCGATGGGCGGCTCCCAGCATGCGATTACAAGAGTATCAGATTCTGCTACTCTTACTGAATTATGCCCATTGTTAGGTATAATAAAATACAGATAAAGCATAGATGTGACTTACCTGTGGGTAATGGTACATACTCAGTACCTGGGCCATCGCATGACTTGTATGAAACCTAGAATCACCTATAAATCCAGCCACTCTCCTCTGTTCCATACATGAGTAATTAGGAGCCTCCTTCTTGTCTCCGGATAATATCTTCAGCACAGAGTGTAATGATTTAATTGCATCTGAACAAGTGCTGTATATGTGATAGCCCAGAGTCACATTGGGGAGAAGATCAGGGTCCTCATTAATTTCATCAACAGCAAAGATAAATGCCAGGATGCTTCTGTACTCTCCAATGTCAACGCTGAAAAATGGTGAACACATGAAGCATGTAGTAAGCCAGTCATTCACTATAAATATAGAACTTTAAGTGTATACTGCAGCTGCAGCTCAATGTGTAGTCATCACTCACAAAGAGGATAGTTGTGCCAAAAGCATAAGAGTCTACAAAATGGCAGATGAGCCTTTTGATGTTACTGTGTATGTACTGTGGGTGCTCTATGTTACCCTGCACTATGAGCTGCAAGAGGAGAAGATGGGCTGAGTCCCTAACAGCTGCCCTCTTCCTCCTGCCTGGCTGCAGCTGTTACACACAAGCTGTGATTGGATGTAGTTATGTGCCCAGCGGTCAGGAGGGCGATGGTCACAATACCGACCACCATATTCCGACCACTGAAAAACCCGACATTCAGCATGCTGAATAACACGGACTATTCCCACTCGTGGGTGTCCATGGGCTTCATGGGAAAGGGGAGTGCCCACATAATAGTACCAATTCAGATTACACCAAAGAGAATTGACCATTATTCACATTACACATTACAGTAGTACTCCTTATACACTTTATGCCACACAGTAGAGCCCCTTTTACACATGACACAACACAGTAAAGCTGCTTATGCATGTTACTCTTCAGCTTCTAATGCAGAGAAGTGCTGTATAGCAGCTGGGACAGAGAGAGGAGCTTCAGCAGCAGCTGGGACAGAGAGAGGTGCTGGAGCAGCAGCTGGGACAGAGAGAGGTGCTGTGCAGCAGCTGGGACAGAGAGAGGTGCTGTGCAGCAGCTGGGACAGAGAGAGGTGCTGCAGCAGCAGCAGCTGGGACAGAGAGAGGTGCTTCAGCAGCACTTGGGACATAAAGAGGTGCTGCAGCAGCAGCTGGGACAGAGAAGGGTGCTTCAGCAGCAGCTGGGACAGAGAGAGGTGTTTTAACAGCAGCTGGGACAGAAAGAAGTGCTTCAGCAGCAGCTGGGACAGAGAGAGGTGCTTCAGGAGCAGCTGGGACAGAGAAGTGCTTCAGCAGCAGCTGGGACAGAGAGAGTTGCTTCAGCAGCAGCTAGGATAGAGAGAGGTGAAGGAGCAGCAGCTGGGACAGAGAGAAGTGCTTCAGCAACAGCTGGGACAGAGAGAGGTGCTGGAGCAGCAGCTAGGACAGAGAGAGGTGAAGGAACAGCAGTTGGGACAGAGAGAGGTGCTGGAGCAGCCAGAACAGAAATAACCCAACTGCACAGCTACAAGCAGACAGTGAGATGGATAAAGAGGACGACAGAGCTCCTGCATGTGCTGGCTGCCCTGTTTCCTACCATTGTTTCTCCTCCTCCTGCTCTTTGGCTGCCTGTCCTTCCATACATGGTATAGGGGGTGGAGAGAGGAGGGCATATCATATCCAATGCACGAGTGAAAATGGCGGTGACGCGCGGGTCTTTATATGCAATATGAATCTCGCGAGAATACGACAGCAGGATGATGACGTTCGGGCTCGTTCGTGTTAACCGAGCAAGGCGGGAAGATCTGAGGCTGGCTCGGACCCATGTAAACCACGTGAAGTTCGGGGGGGGGGGGGGGGGGGTCGGATCTCGAGGAACCGAACCCACTCATCTCTAGTTCATACCCATGTGCTGTAGCATGTTGTTTAAAAGTGACCAAACACAACAAAACACTGGGTCTAATTCAGGGGCTAATTAAGACCTCATAGGGGAATGTATATTAGCTGTGCAAGTGTTGCACAGCTGTACAAACAGATTTTGTGCAGTCTCTGAGTAGCCCATGACTTACTCAGCCACTGTGATCACTTTAGCCTGTCCGGGCCTGGAATTGATGTCAGGAACCCTCCCTGCAAAAGCATGGACACGCCTGCATTTTTCCAACCACTCCCAGAAATGGTTAGTTGACACCCACAAATGGCTTCTTCCTGTCCATCACCTTGCAATTACCCATGCAAATGGATTCCTGCGGTGCATATGAATGCGCAGGATAGACCTGATCAGCCACCTAACAAAAATGCAGCCTGTTGATCAGGTCTGAATTAGTCCCTCAGATCTGATTGTAGCAGTAAATTTGTTAGCTATGGGCAAAACCATGTGCACTGCAGTGGGGGCAGATATAACATGTGCTGAGAGAGTTAGATTTGGGTGGGTTGTGTTCAAACTGAAATCTAAATTGCAGTGTAAAAATAAAGCAGCCAGTATTTACCCTGCACAGAAACAAAATAACAAACCCAAATCTAACTCTCTCTGCACATGTTACATCTTCCCCCCCCCTGCAGTGCACATGGTTTTGCCCATTAACTAACACATTTGCTTTTGCGATCAGACCCAAATTAGGTCAACTGTCACCAACAAAGCAGCTGAAACAGAATAAAGGATTGCAATGTGGACATGTAATCTATATATAATACTCATACAGTAGTTTGTACAAATTATATCCTCCATCAATAGTTTGGATGAAAACATCAAATTTACATTCAAAATCGGTGACACTCAGATGCACGTTTTGGGTGTAATGATCTCCCAAGCTGAAGGGAAGCAGTGGTAGATTTACCTCTAGGCACATGACTATGGGTGGTATGTGTTGGGGGACAGCACACAGGGCTGATGAGGCCAGGTGATTGTTGTTTTTTCTGTCATTATTACTTATTTTTTATATTTTGTTTGGCCACTGATGGGAGTGGGACAATGAGCAGCAAACTGTGGTCTAGGAGCTGGTAGTGGGGTGAGGTTGGGGCTACTTTGTTGGGCTCCAGACATCCAGACTTGCTAAAAATGATGGGGCAGTGACATAATTAGGGGGGATGGGGGGCGACAGCCAATAATTTGCCTAGGGGTGGACTGACCCCTTAATCCACCCCTGATGGGAAGTTGTCTACTAGTGTATATAACAAACCGACAGACTGTAACACATTGTTATCGGCATCTAGTCATCATCCAAGACCTCTATCAAAAGGACTCCCTTTATCACAATATTTAAGTGTGAGACAAATATGTGGAAACCCTAAAGCTGGGTACACACTTGTCCAGTCCTCGCGAGAGCCGACTCCCGACCGACCGGTTTTCCTGACATTGGACAAGTGTGTACCCTCCGCCGACCGACCCGCACTCCCGATCCTGGTCACCTGTCAGGTCTCTTGGTATTTAAACCTGCTTAAAAACTATAAGACCCAATCGCCGTCCAGGTGACCAACGCTGTAGTTTGTAGTTTGTGGAGACCAATGCAGGCGACTGATCTCCAATCACGGCAGCACAGGACACTATCAGCATTGTGGAAGTGTTGGATCTGTAGGGATCTCGATGGAGAGTATGGTGGTGGGGAGCAAGGTGGTGGAACAGGTAACTTTACCTTTGCAGAGTTTGGCAGTGAGTGGCATGCTCAGTAGATGCGGACGCGGCTTCCAGTTTTAAAAATGGAAAACAGTTTAGGAGTACTGGGGATAACCCCAAGCTTAGGCCAATGCCTTGGGGGCACTGGAGAGGAGGGACCCCTTTATTGGGAGGGTCCCCACTTCCCCAGGATTCCCAAGTCTTGATGACTAGTTAGGGGAAAGGATGATTTGGCCATGGGATCCCGTCAAGTGTGTCCCCCTGACCATGGCATTACTCGCCTGTTAGTGGTTCCTGGTGCTTGTTCTGAGAATATGGAGGACAACTACTCACTTTGTCTCCCATATTTTTAGAGCCAGGGCCAGCTTCAAGAACCCTGTGCTGGTTCATTAATTATGGGGGATGTCTACATGTTTTTTTTCTTCATTTTTTTTGACCCAGTGCTTCATTAAAGTAAAAAATTAAAATACAGTATAACAATTCTGAAGACAACTAGCCGGGTGTGTGTAGACAGCAGCAGTGAATCTGTGGTGCCCACTCACACAAAGCTGTGTGTTCCAAGAATATTTCAGCGCAAAAAAGATTTCTGTGTATATTCCTAAATATGCAGAATACACAATATAAAAAATACAAGAAAAAATTATGCTGACCACTTAAAAACAATCTTAAGCAGCTCCCAATACAGTAATCTGAAAAGGTTTACAACAAAATATATAGAAAAGAGAGCGCTTAACGATTGGAAGGTTTATTACATATGCACAATTAAAAAAAAAAAAATCATATTTTATAAAAGCACCCTTAGTGTAATACCAGTATAGCCGGCAAGTTTCATAAATTCATAAAAATTTAGCTTCAAACATAATTAATTGTATAGCTGCCAAACTAGACTCAATCCACCAATGTTGTTGCAGGACAGTGCCGTGCTCCACCTCTTTATAAAACTTGAGTCTAACTTTTAATGATCAGCCCAAGCAGTCTCTTAAGTGAGAATGAGTTGTATCCACACTCCTCTAGAATCTTGTCTCTGATGGGTATCTGAGTGAAATTAGGCATCAATTTATTTTAGATTCTATTACCTTCCCTCTTACACATAATAATTTTATTTTTGATGCACATTTTTATTTAAAGCTCTTTGGTACTTCCATGGGCACCAGGTTCGCCCCAGTTTTGCCAATTTATATATGGGGAGCTTTGAGGACAATATGATCTGGGGCGGACCATATGGGGCAAACCTGGTGCTGTATGGCAGATACATTGATGATATGTTTTTTTTTTATTTGGTAGGGGTATATTAATTCAGCCAATGCTTTTGTAGATTATCTTAATCACAATCAATATGGTTTAAAATTTATGAGCACTATTCACGTCACTCATATTAGTTTTTTGGATATTACCCTTGAAATCAGAGATGGTAAGATATGTACCTCTACTTTTAAAACTCTACTTTTAAAATGAAACTTTTGTGAACAAGCCTTGCAGCAGGTGAAACGTACATCAGAAGCAAGACGTCTAGTCAGTGACATCATCACGTCACCGCCTCTCCTGGAACGGGCGTCCGTGCGGTCACGGAGCATGGGGAGCGATCAGGTTATCAGGGAAATACAGCGAGCAGGAATAACCATTGTCCACACATTTACAGCGGAGATGTTATTGTGATCGACAGCCACAACACCTTCAATTTCGGATGTGGTAATTATGTATCTGGCTGAGCACAGCACAGTATATTCTTCCATATGATATATTGTTCGCTCCTGGTCATAAATCAGGATTCGACCCAGTGATTTAAGATATAGAAGTTTTTTACAAGCTCAACATTCATTAAGATTGTGTTTCAAGCAATATTGATAATAGTTAATTATCTATTGCTGTACAAGGATACTACCTTATGTCACCTTGAAACTCACACCTTTCAGGTCACGCAACATTGTATTCTTTTCTACCAAGATGATGTTTTACATACAACACTGAGCATGTGATGACATGCACAGCATTTTTGTTCTCTTTTTGTATTGCGGCAATATTGTTTTGCTTAAAATCCATAAATAATTCCTCAGCAGCAACATTACTGCCTGTTCCACACCTTTTCTCTTTTTTTTTTGTAACTATTGCAGGATTGTTTCATGTAAAAACTGAGCATCTGGCAACTTAGTATCGTTATATGCTGAACTGTGTGCTCAGTGCCACTGGATACTATTTAGCAACACCTTTGCACTTCAACACAAAGCATATTCTGCTTTGAATACACAAAAAAGGGGTTTATACTTATTATATCCTGTTTGACAGTATTTGGCCATATCTCAGTACTATGCGTTCTCTAGGTATATAGCATTCTGCTAGTTAGCCAAATTGCTCAAAACTGTTATTTATGCTCTGTATATTTGAAAAAAATAGAATACACAGGGCTTGATGCTTATCTGTTCTTTGGTTATTGTTTGATAACCAGCCAGTACAACATGCACTGTGGGGGTAATACCAAGTTGATCGCAGCAGAAAATTGTTTAGCAGTTTGGCAAAACCATGTGCACTGCATGGGGGCAGATATAACATTTGCAGAGAGAGTTAGATTTGGGTGGGTTATTTTATTTCTGTGCAGGGTAAATACTGGCTGCTTTACTTTTACACTGCAATTTAGATTGCAGATTTAACTCACCACACCCAAATCTAACTCTCTCTGCACATGTTATATCTGCCTCCCCTGCAGTGCATATGGTTTTGCCCAACTGCTAACAAAGTTCCTGCTGCGATCAACTGAGAATTACCCCCATATGTGTACAGCAATTCCTTCAACTTACTAAATTCCCAAAATTATTATTTTTATAATTTTTTCTGTTGCTCTTCATTATTTTGTTGTTTTTTTGTTTCTTTTTTGGTTATTCTGAACTCAAACATCTTTTTCTTCGGTACTCTCTCATCTGGCTGATAGTAGCTCTGGGCATAGGCATCACGCCTGTACCCAAATCAATTTACTGTCACAACAGAAAGCCGAAGTATCCATCTTATACACATTCTCATCTGGAAAGCTGGGATCTGAGTCCTTCTGAGCCCTGTTCCAGTCAAGTGCAGAAAGCAAAAGTGTTTCCTTGTCATTTCCCGAACCAAATGGCTCACGGCCATACTATCTTTAATACGCCCGATCATGTCTGATCTCAGAATCTAAGCAGGTATGGCCTGGTCTGTACTTGAATGGGAGACTACCAGGGAATACTAAGTGTTGTGGGCCATATTCCCAGGAAATTACTCTCCACTTACAGTATTCATATTTCATTTCTCATCTCTACTGCTAAATATTGAGGAATTGATATTTCATTCTATATAGCTTCTTATATACCACATTTAACTTCTAAATTACTCCGTGACCATCAGAATATCTTATAATTTTCTTTAAGGGATCCAAACATATAACTATCTGATATTTTCACCTTGTTACATCTTGAACCTTATTTGGTACAAAGGCAATCAAGATTTTAATTGTTAGTAGGCTCACTATTTGTGACCATATTAATTATAAATTAAATAAAAGTTAAGTTTTATAACATATTCATAGTGAAAAGACTCAGCACGTCTTTTCCCATCTAAAATTAATCATTTATAAATACAAGAGTGCATCCAAAAAAGGTTATTTTGTCTTTTTCTCTTTGTTTTCATGTTTGCAAACTTACCTGGCTAGGCATGTGGACCTTCCATGGCAGGTGTGTTGGTGTCCATTTCGGACACACTTGCCACCTCCTCATAGGACACTCAGACCATCGCCAGCTCCTTCAGTTCTGTAAACTCCACAGTCTCAGGGAGTGGACCACCTTCTGTTGCCCTCAACGTGTTCTAGTGTGCAACCTTTCTCTGCTTTAGGCGGGATTGAAGTCAGCCCAACTAGATATATTTTGTGGTTTGGGTAAAAGGAAAAGAAAAAAAAAGTAAGTAAATGTGATGCATTCTTGTGGAGCACATGTCATTGTATTGTTTGCTACAGGCATCATGACTTTGAAAATGCTACTTAAATCTTCTTTAAGGCATACTATAGTGTTTGACATTGTGAGTAAGTAGGTACTTACCATTGATAAAGCTGAATATTTACCTTTTTAACATAAGCTATATACTAATACCGTGGAGCCGTAATGGCCGCTAAACCACATGCACGCGCTACGCACTGCATACGCTATTTGCGTACAAAGGCCTCGCACGTGGTACGCAAGTTACGTACACATGCTACGCTGGGTGTACGGAATACACACAGCGAGCGCACACACAGTCAATAACCTTTTAAACCTTAAACACAGAATATGCTTATACTGTAAACCTTAATACCGAGATACTGTAATGATGTAACACTAGTTAACCTTGTGATTTAAGCTAGCTGTTTGAGCGATTGAGATGCTCAGAAACCCTTAGTAAACACACAATACTTAGTAAGGTTGCAACACCTTTGTAGATGATTTTAGTATGTAAAAGGGAAAAGTAAACAGTTACAGCTTATACACTACAGACCTAACATTAATAACTAAATAATATAACATAACAGAAATATAAACAATAGAAAACGATCGCAAATACAAGTAAACAGAAAGAGAATTATTGGCAAACATAAACGGATAACAAAATGGCCACAGAGAACTTACACACGTGGGAATGAGTCGCAAGTGCGTTCTGGAAACCAGCCCTCAGCTTTTCAGTGGGAAAACCTTTGTAGAGAGAAGTGAGTGCTGGTCTAGCAATGGTGGCCTTTATATACACAACATACAGTACACTACAATGGGCCCTACAATCTCATTGTTCATTGGACACAGGAATGTGTCTCTGTATTATAACAAAAGGTCATAGGTGGATTCGAACAGGTGGGCTGTGACTATTTCAAACTGCTCAGGTGGGAGGTATCCTCAGGATTCCCGCCGCATGGATAATGAACTGCAAATATAGTAAATGTCCATAAACTTCTTTTAAACATAACTATACGCAGGAGCGATTAATCTCTTTCTAACCAACACCGGAATGTTTCTAATAAAATACTCTTTAGTTAGGTACTAGACAACACCGTTCAACCTTTGCCTGACCCTTCGTATCATGCAAAGAGGGATTCCCATGTCCGTGAACCACTTACACTAAACATACTTGCTGACATTATTAAGGGGAATATTATCTACAAAACACGCTATATGGGTTAACTATGCTATAAACGAGTCGCCAGCTACAAGCTCACAAACTCCGCCATAAATACCCACATTATGCGCACTATCGCCGGAGCGATATTACGCAACTTGCGGATGTGTACATGTACGGCGGACTGAGTGCACGTACAGAGGGCATGTGCATAGGGGTTAGTACAAGGCATTGTGAACTATAACATTTTTCGACTTTGACAGTCCACCCTTTGGCAGTCACCAATAACTGCCACTTTCTAAACAATTCAAACAGAAAAATATATATGTCATCATGTAAATACCTCATTAAGATTGGGAGTAGGGAGGAGAGGAGAAGGTGAGAAAGGTATTACCTAGTGAGATAGTAAAAGCATGTGTGTATGAAATCCATGTCTGAGGAGTCATGTATCATCGTGCCGTACATGTTCTAAATCAAGCTTCGAGGTATTGCGAAGTATACATTGAATCCTTCTTATCCCGTATCAAGGGTCTGTGGATGGGCTGTCAAACTCTACCGAGCTCTTTTCGGCTTTTGGTTACAACAAATGGGGTGCACATTAGTTGATGATACATGAAGGGGGAGAATATGTGAGTGCTGATATATGGGTCTAAATTGCCTGTCACCTATGTGTGTCATTACCTGAAGATAGTAGAGATGAAGATAAGAAACATGCGTTATAAATGCATTCGTATAATTTTATGTGTGATTTAGTATGCAGTTGCCGATTGGGGTCTTGTTGATGTCTTGTCTGATGTCTTGTCCGGATTGTCGTATCTTTACTGTAGCTCTGTGCTTTATCGGCAAACAAAGCTTCTTCAAGTGTCCATAAAAAGAATTACAGTCTCTAAAAGCTTATTAGGTGTCTGTGACACAGTTCATCATTGGTCTGTATAAAAGGTCATCAAATTCTTCTTCCAGGTGGATCTCTTGGTACCTCGGAGAAAATCAAAGGAGAAACAGTTGAAAGAAATGGACCGTGGAATCACATTTTATCACAACATTGTCTCGATTGACGGGTCATAAATTAAACTAGTTGCTGTTACAATGCCCTCACTCCTCAGACTCATCACCTTGGTACTACGCTTGCAATTCATTAAACTCTGAACATATCTGAATACCAGACCAATCAATATGACAACTCCTAGAATACACAAGAGAAATTTTCCTATATCCATGATGACGCCCTGAGCCCATTCTCCTAAGCCTGAAAACCAATTTCGTGGGTTCAACCATGACACCCAGCCAGTCAATTCATTATCCACAGCAGCGAGTGTAAGATTGTGCCTCCTTCGAAACTCCCACTTTAATTGCAATATATCATCCATTTTTCGATCTATAACCTCGGTTGGGTCCTCAGTGCTGTTAGTGATATATGTACAACATTTCATGCCATACTGAGTTGCTAGGGTGACACAATACCCGCCTGTTACCGCTGTGAGGTAATTGAGAACCATTCTATGCTGGACCAGCTCCGTTTTGTAGGCTTGCAGCTCTCTCCCAGTATATCTGAAAGTGTCATCATACATCTCGGTGATATTGTCTATCAGGTTCGCTAGCGCATTAATATACCTATAATTTATAACTCCTCTGGCAGTATGGGTGATATCTACCGCGAGAAGGAATTGAAACCCGGTGGATTCGTGAATCAACTCAGAGGCCGCATGCTCTGTCCTATCTACAAGGTGTCTTTTAACAATGTGTTCGTAATGAGTGTGAGTGTAAGGAGCTTGGGCACTGTGGTGAATGTCTTTCATTTTGTTATGGGAAATGGTCATTACTACATGCAGTACTTTTCCAACGTAACACAATCCCTCTGAGTTTGGGGCAAGCCACTTATACGCCTTCCTCCCACATATGAAATATGCATCATCGGGGAGGACATATGGGATAGAAAATGACATAACCATATTACAAACCTTCCATGAAAACAGTCCTATCCCTAAATCTCTCATTTGTCTAGTACACGTATCAGGCTGTATGACATGTGCACAGTATCCTGGTGATACTTCTCAAACTCGCATGATCCTACTTCCTAGAGTGTACCTATACCGGAAATATTTTCCACTGTCGGCTATTTGGCGTATAAGTTCTGAGTCTATGGGCATTCTGTCGGCTCTGTGTGAGAATGTCATGGTTTGGTTGTTCCATGACACTTCCCAATTTCCCGGCTTTCGGGGATTGGAAATGTTAAAACATATTAGGGACCTATCTACATGGTATTGGTGGAGCTTCAAACTAGGAGGACTAGAAATATTAAATCTCTTGTCCACCGGTCTCCCACCCTTTAACTCAAGTACCTCATCTACCGTTAAAGGATATGGCACTAGTCCTGACTTTCTATGACATTGAGGTACTTGTGAGCACACCCAACAGTCTGTCTGATTTAGCACTTTACCCACTAATGAGTGATAGTCACTCAATGGATGCCGGTCCATGTTGATATTAAAACTGGACTGACATTGCTTGATGCAACCGTCCTCTACTATATTTTTACAATTTCTACAGATGCAATTCTCTTCAGCTAACAATCCTTCACAATGTCTATTAATGTCATAGCTACTAGATCATTTTCTGATACTCGCCTTTGCTCGGTGATTGTGTTGCCCTTGGAATTCTACGCCTCCATCCTGATCATCAGAACTCATTCCAGATCCTTTCTCGACCTCACTGGTACTCTCACCGAAAGAGACTGCTCTGGTCAACAACACGGTCAACAGGAAAATCCGGAACACAGTCTCTTGGGGCGAGTCCATCTTAGAGGAGGTAAAGGAGAAGAATAAGAAGGGGGAAGAATAAAAGCCGGGAGATGGGAACTGGAGAAAATAACAAAAGGAAAAAGAAATCTGTCTCGGCAACCGCCTCCGATCTTATTGTTTTCAGTGCTCAGGTGCCGTCTCAACCTTCCTGGAACAGACACTCTAACGATACAATTTCCTTTACCGTCTGTTCTTTGTCACGGGACCTCTCTGGGTCAGCGACCTTCTTAAAGTGAGATGAATGGACCCAAGTCTCTCTCTCGGCAACCTTTAACGCTGTCGTGCTGGTCAGTAAGACTTGATATGGTCCTTCCCATCTGTCAATAAAGCAACCTGAGCGTAGAAAGTTTCAAATCATTACATAATCCACAGGTTCAATGTCATGACAATTACTGTCTGGCAGATCAGGAATCACTAGCTTTAAGTTGTCATTTTGAGTCCTTAACTGCTTACTCATCTTAATCAGATACTTTACAGTTACTTCATTGTTACATTTCAAATCATCCTGGGGGTCAATCATTACATGGGGTTGTCGACCAAACAGAATTTCAAAGGAAGACAGATTAAGAGGGGACCTGGGAGTGGTTCTGATGCTATACAATACAATTGGCAAAGCTTCCGGCCACAACAATCCTGTTTCAGCCATCACTTTGCTCAACTTGTTCTTAATAGTGCTGTTTACTCTTTCCACTTTCGCACTCGCCTGGGGGCGATACGGAGTATGCAGCTTACTATTAATTCCCATTAATTTACACATTACCTGGAAGACTTCACCTGTAAAATGGGTACCCCTATCACTTTCAATTATTCTAGGGATACCATACCTGCACACAAATTCCTGCACAATTTTCTTTGCAGTAAGCACAGCGGTATTTGTGGCAGCGGGGAATGCTTCAACCCAATTTGAAAATACATCAATACAAACCAAGACATACTTTAAATTTCTACAAGGTGGTAATTGTATGAAATCAATTTGTATTACCTGGAAAGGACCATCTGTAGGAGGGATATGGGATGGCTCTGTTGGTATTGCCTTTCCTATATTTTTCCTCAAGCAGGTGAGACATTTCATCGCTCTTTTACCCGCATGGGAAGAAAATCCTGGAGCGCACCAGTAGGCTCTTACCAACTTACACATTCCTTCTTTGCCTAGATAAGTCAGCCCTTGTGCCGGCTCCGCTAAACTTGGAAGGTATGCTCTGGGTGCCACTGGCTTACCCTGTCCATCTGTCCAGAGTCCTGAGGACTCCTGGCCATATCCTTTTGACCTCCAAACTGCCTTTTCTTGTGGTGAACACAAATTTTGCATTTCATATAATTTCTGTGTGTTTACAGTATTAAATACCATCAGTTGTGTGGTGTCTGTCTGCATGGGGGTGCTGGCTGCTGATTTAGCAGCTTCGTCTGCTCGGCTGTTACCAAGTGATACCGGGTCTTGGCTATATGTGTGAGCTTTACACTTGATAACAGCCACTCTGTTAGGTTCCTGTATCGCTGCTAGAAGTCTTTTGATGTGTGTTGCATGCGCCACGGGTGTGCCAGCTGCCGTCATGAAATTTCTAAGGCACCATAGGGCCCCGAAATCATGCACTACTCCAAAGGCATACCTAGAATCCGTGTAGATATTGGCTGACTTACCTTTAGCCAATTCACACGCTCTGGTTAGGGCAACCAGCTCAGCAACTTGTGCTGAGTGTGGTGGGCCCAGGGGTTCCGCTTCTATGGTACCTTTGTCATCTACGACTGCGTATCCAGTACACAAGTCTCCCAAGTCCGTCTGTCTATGGCAACTACTGTCAGTGTAGAAAGTAAAATCTACACCTTCCAGTGGGTTGTCACTGATGGCAGGCCTTACCGTGAAATTTTGGTTCAAATATTCCATACAATCATGTGTGTCAGTGCCTGTACTAAATCCTCCTTCACCATCATTCTCATCCTCCACCCTTTGTGCCTGTCCAGGCACACCTGGGAGATACGTTGCCGGATTTAGTGCGCTGCATCTCTTTATGGTGATGTTTACAGGGTCCAATAGTGCTAACACCCACCTTGTAAACTGTGCAGATGAGACATGTCTGGTCTGGGCAAAATTTAATAAGGCTGACACTGCATGAGGTGTATGAAGGGTCAGGTTGTGTCCTAGCACTACATCTTCGCTTTTACTCACTAGCAATGCTATTGCTGCAACACTTCGCAAGCATGTGGGGAGGGATCGCGCTACTGTGTCTAGCTGAGTGCTGTAGTAGGCTACCGGCCTGCTGGCATCTCCATGTCTCTGGGTTAAGACACCTGCCGCACACCCAGCACTTTCCGTTCCGTACAGTTCAAAGGGTTTCCCATAATCTGGCATACCTAATGCTGGTGCCTGCGTTAGGCACTGTTTAAGTCTCTCAAATGCCAGCTCAGACTCATCTGTGTGCGAGATCCGATGTGGTTTGTTTGATGAGACCATCTCTTGCAAAGGTAGGGCTAGTATGGAGAATCCTGGAATCCAGTTACGGCAATACCCACACATTACTAGGAAAGTGCGAATCTGTTGCTGGGTTTGTGGCAGAGTCATGTCGCGAATCACCTGTATTCTATCAGCGGTGAGGTGTCTCAGTCCTTGTGTCAAACAATGTCCCAAATATTTTACCGTGGTCTGGCATAATTGCAACTTGTCCTTTGAAACCTTGTGTCCTGTATCTGAAAGATGAAGCAGAAGCTGCTTCGTATCTCTCAAGGATGATTCGAGTGAATCAGAACACAGCAGCAGTTCATCTACGTACTGTATTAATATTGATCCACTCTCAGGTTGAAAGGATTGTAAACAATCATGCAAAGCCTGTGAGAAAATACTTGGGCTGTCAATGAAAGCTTGCGGTAAGCGAGTCCAGGTGTACTGTACTCCTCTGTATGTAAATGCAAACAAATATTGACTGTCAGGGTGCAGAGGTACCGAGAAGAAGGCGGAGCAGAGGTCAATTACAGTGAAAAATTTGGCAGTGGGAGGGATTTGCATAAGGATGACAGCTGGATTTGGCACTACGGGGAATTGGCTCTCAACTATTTTGTTGATCCCACTTAGATCCTGCACTAACCTGTAACCCCTCCCCCCACTCTTTTTCACAGGGAAGATGGGACTATTGGCAGTGCTGGACGTCCTAACCAGAATGCCCTGTTGTATCAAGGGTTCTATTACTGGGTAAACTCCTAACTCCACCTCTGGCTTCAGAGGATACTGTGGGATTTTTGGAGATATCCTCACATCTTTTACTTGAACGACTACAGGAGCTACATTTGCCATTAATCCAGTGTCTTGTCCATCATTGGTCCAAAGTGACTCCGGTATCTGGGAAGTCATTTCTTCTACCTTGGATGGACACCTATCTGTAACAGCAGTATGCGTCATTAACCTTTGTGGGGAATCTAGCATATCCTGCACTTCCTGAGCATGGTTCTCGGGTATATCCAAGAACACACCTCCAGGAGTACAGTATATGACACACCCCATTTTGCACAGTAAATCTCTCCCAAGTAGATTAGTCGGAGCCGATGCAGCCAGCAAAAAGGAGTGCTTGGTATGCAACGGCCCTATCGTAATCT
Organism: Pseudophryne corroboree; assembly: GCF_028390025.1. Classification (NCBI taxonomy): domain Eukaryota; kingdom Metazoa; phylum Chordata; class Amphibia; order Anura; family Myobatrachidae; genus Pseudophryne; species Pseudophryne corroboree. The sequence goes on along the minus strand of NC_086444.1, from coordinate 1,214,815,924 downwards.
CTGCTGGTTTGCTTAAAGAGTAGTGTTGTACTACTCCCATTACTCCCATGGCTGGAATTGTTCTACCTGTGGTCTTCATACCCACTGTTGAATTTATCACTGACTTGGCCGCCCCCGTATCCACAAGAAGAGGTAGAGGTCTACCAGCTACATCAATTGTGACCTCGGGTTCACTGCCAAGGCTCGCAATTAATTTCACTGGTTGCAGTCTACAGGTGTGGCCCCACCCTTATTGTGTGTGGTGACCTCCCCGCAGCGCGTTGGCAGCTACAACATGTGGGGGGATTGGCTGGAAATTATCAGAGACTTGCCAGTCTCTTTTTGGTGGGTACCTTCTTGTTTCCCCTGCATGTGGCTCATAACTCCGTCTCTGCGTTCCTTGATCCCAATTTCGTGTGTCATGTCGTTGTCTAGGGGTTTGAAATACCTTTGGTGTGTCTTTAAACATACAACTCCGTGCAAAGTGTCCCTCTTTGTTACAGTTATAACAAGTTACCACATTTGACTTACCCACAGGGGTCTGGGGCTTATGCTGAGGTGGCCTTGTTGTAAGAGCTTGTATGCTTACTGCCATCAGCTTATCGCCCTGTGACTCCCTGTGTCTGGTGATGTTCCGATCATGCCCAATTGCGGTCTCTCCCAAAGCAGCCACCGACATACCTCTCCAATTTGGGTTGGTGGTCTGTACCCTTGTCCTGAATGCTTCTTTTAAACCATCCATTAACACAGAAACTGCTACTTCCCTATGATGCACATTTGTCTTAATGTTTTCTATACCCGTGTACTTAGCCATTTCCTGCAGTGCCCGATGGAAATACTCAGAAGCAGTTTCCCCCTCTTTTTGTCTTATGGAGAAGATTTTGTTCCACTTGACAACAGCTGGGAAATATACTACTTACTGCAGGTTGATCTTTTTACATTGTCCTGATTGTACTCATCAGTGAGTGGTACCTCTTCATCTAACTTACAATCAGAGATAAATTTTGCAGAGTCGACATTGGAGGGCAAGCATGCACTCAGCAGTGTCCGCCTATCTTTGTTATTGGGTTCTGCGGAGTTACCTAGTTCTCTAATGTACCTCTGGCTTGCCACTAGATCTTTCCTAGGATTCGGGAATTCAGACATCATTGACCTTAATTCTCTCCGGGAAAAGGGACAGTGCATTGCAATGTTTCTGACAGGATTGACTCCCGAAGTGTCAGTTTTCCCATTTGGGACCGCAATTACCCTGACAGGATTAAGTTCAAAAACATCACTCTGGGTTGATTCTACAATATGTGGTGTCATTGTTTCTGTGTAGTGTACAGTGCCGTACTTACCTGCCGACACGACCTCACCTGTCCCTCCACTAGGGGCCTTTGTTACTGCTCTTACTGGTTGGGTCGTGCCCACTGTAGTCTCTTGTATGGTGGCTGCTAGAGAGAGTGCCGATATTGCGGTAGGCTCATCTTCCTGGTCGCAATCCTGGGGAATGTTTAAAACAGGGTACAACTTGCACGGGTTAGCATTGGTATCGATACATTTATCTACATTACTCTTAATATTTATACATTTATTAAGTGCACGTTTATCATATACCAGTATGCCATTCTCTGTAGCCACTTTCTCTCCTGTTATGTATGGTGGTGGTGGTGCGGTGGCTATCAGTTTCCTGATAGAGTTTGGACCAGCCGCTTGAGCCAATCCTCTTTGTATCTCTCCTTCCTGTTGCTATAACTGTAAATAATCATAATGTCTGATCCGCTGCTTCCCGGATTTAATTAGACATATCCTTCTCCTTAAATTTTGCAACACCTCAGGACTAAAACTGCCTACTCGTGGGAACTTTTCCCCATCATGCAGAGTCATTTGTTCCCACTCATCGCATAATACCTCTGCGTGTGATCCATATTTCTCACACATTATGTACCTCGCCGACGCGGCTGGGCGCGGAATAGCATCAACCTGAACCTTGGTTGATCGCCCCTTACTTGAGCAACTGGCCCCCATTATTTGCAGGTATTGCCTTCTCAGCGAACCCTTACAAAAAACCAAAATACTCAATATAAGGCAACGGTGAAAGTTCAACGAGTACCTTCACACACTCTCGCCCACGTTGACCAATACACACAGAAACTGCTTTAGCGCTGGCGTACTCAACCTAGGGCCCCTGTGAAACGTTAAATTTACTGGGGCGTGTGGGAGTAGGTTACCCTCCCCAGTAAGTATCAGATGTTGAAGAATTCCTGAGTGAACAGCGAACCTCCCTTAAAATTAAAAAACCTACACAAATCACGTTAGAATGTACAAATAGCATTTATGATCCCACAGCACATTTTAGTGGGTATCAAGGTAACAAACTAATGCACACAATTACGTGCGGTACAGTCGCACTTCGTATAAATAACTATTATTTATACGCTGTACTTCCAACGGAATCGGTTGTTTGGGCTTCGAAACCTTCAGCCGGAACTTCTCAAAACGGGCCTATATGGGTCTTGCGCCAACCCCCCTCTGAGTTGCGCTTCACTACCTCTGACCTTTCTTAAGTCAGGGTCTTACCTTTAGCGGACATCCTGGTCGGCTATAACACTACTTACTCTCTTTTTCGTTGCCAACCCTTCTCTGGGTGCGGAATATACTATTTAACATGAGATGCCTCCCACGCCACCAAGCGATATCACTTCACGGATGTACACACCGACGAGACTCGATTTCTAAGGTTCACCAAGAAGAAGAAACTTTTGCATACACACTCTCTTTCACTTCATATACTCTTTGATTTTTCTGTACAGAAAATATCTTTCATTCAGGTAACACAGGCTAATCCCAGAGGAGTTGCAACGAGAGAAGGATCTTTTACACTTAAATTTTGGAAACTGAAATCAATTTGTGCTATTATCACGTTGCTTCCGTATCGCCTTACTAAAACAATGTTATCGTGTGATTTTTATCTAGTGGGCGCATCTATACGCACGTTGCGTAAACACGCTACTTGCGTAGGCCTTTGCGTCGCGTACGCTTGACTCGCACTTGGTGAGAGACACGTGTACACAGACCAGATACGACCGCAGTAACACAAATAAAACGCTTCTATAAATGTAAACGATATTTAACTATAATCGCTTACCGAACACCACACAGATTCCACTGTATCAACCTTTAACTAGGCCAGGCTATGTGCGTGTTTTACAAGTACTCCCTTTAAGTATTACTCCTTACTTTTAACTAAAATAGCAACACATTTTTTCTCAGCACGTTATTAATGCAAATGGCAAACAAGAAGGTGAGATATGCGAAAAATACAAAAATGAAAATACAGGTGTGTGTGTGTTGCATATGCAATTTGCACCAATACAGAAATTTAAACCAGAATTAAAACAATAGCTGTATGTTCTTACCTTCCTCGGATTCCATCACCATCCCTACAAACCAAGAGAAGCAGACGCAGATGCTTATCCGATCAGCACTACTGTATCCCCAACCACAAACATGGATACAGGGGATACTACCTTTCCGCTCTTTGCTGATCGATAAAGTCTGCCTGTTTTTCCTGACTGTGGATACGAGGTGGCCCGGGTGAGCTCCCAATTGATAAAGCTGAATATTTACCTTTTTAACATAAGCTATATACTAATACCGTGGAGCCGTAATGGCCGCTAAACCACGTGCACGTGCTACGCACTGCGTACGCTATTTGCATACAAAGGCCTCGCACGTAGTACGCAAGTTACGTACACACGCTACGCTGGGTGTACGGAATACACACAGCGAGCGCACACATAGTCAATAACCTTTTAAACCTTAAAACAGAATGTGCTTATACTGTAAACCTTAATACCGAGATACTGTAATGATGTAACACTAGTTAACCTTGTGATTTAAGCTAGCTGTTTGAGCGATTGAGATGCTCAGAAACCCTTAGTAAACACACAATACTTAGTAAGGTTGCAACACCTTTGTAGATGATTTTAGTATGTAAAAGGGAAAAGTAAACAGTTACAGCTTATACACTACAGACCTAACATTAATAACTAAACAATATAACATAACAGCAATATAAACAATAGCGAACGATCGCAAATACAAGTAAACAGAAAGAGAATTATTGGCAAACATAAACGGATAACAAAATGGCCACAGAGAACTTACACACGTGGGAATGAGTCACAAGCGCGTTCTGGAAACCAGCCCTCAGCTTTTCAGCGTGAAAACCTTTGTAGAGAGATTAGTGAGTGCTGGTCTAGCAATGGTGGCCTTTATATACCCAACATACAGTACACTACAATGGGCCCTACAATCTCATTGTTCATTGGACACAGGAATGTGTCTCTGTATTATAACAAAAGGTCATAGGTGGATTCGAACAGGTGGGCTGTGACTATTTCAAACTGCTCAGGTGGGAGGTATCCTCAGGATTCCCGCCGCATGGATAATGAACTGCAAATATAGTAAATGTCCATAAACTTCTTTTAAACATAACTATACGCAGGAGCGATTAATCTCTTCCTAACCAACACCGGAATGTTTCTAATAAAATACTCTTCAGTTAGGTACTAGACACCACCGTTCAACCTTTGCCTGACCATTAATATCATGCAAAGAGGGATTCCCATGTCCGTGAACCACTTACACTAAACATACTTGCTGACATTATTAAGGGGAATATTATCTACAAAACACGCTATATGGGTTAACTATGCTATAAACGAGTCGCCAGCTACAAGCTCACAAACTCCGCCGTAAATACCCACATTATGCGCACTATCGCCGGAGCGATATTACGCAACTTGCGGATGTGTGCACGTACGGCGGACTGAGTGCACGTGCAGCGGGCATGTGCATTGGGGTTAGTACAAGGCATTGTGAACTATAATATTTTTTGACTTTGACACCATCTTCTGACTTCCTGTGGTGTGTGGACAATTGGGCCAACAGTATTAACAGAGTCTGTGATTTCTCTCCAGATCTAGTCCTTGGTCCCAACACCCATGTTTTTATCTCCCAAATGGATTTTATCAATGGCCTGGGGTACCAAAATTCACAACTCCCTCTTAGTTTATGGAGGTTGTCATCTTCTTGGGTTTGTGGGCCAGTGGATGGGGTTTGCCTAGTACAGGGTTCTGCTCATTCTTCCTCTGCACTAGCAGGTGTTTGTTGCTGGCCTGCTTTTTGTGTTAGCTAGCTTCTTCTTTCCATGATGGCACACATCTGCTGTTCGAGCATGTCCAGCTCAACAGCCACTGGATCATTCACTAGATCCTGCTCCATGATGCTGATAGCATGTGCATATGAATGTGTGGCATCATTTTATACCTGTGTATGCAAGGTGTTGCACGAACCCGCACAGGTGATGCATACACAATTGTTTCACATGGTGTGATTGCTTACACTGTTTAAGCATTTTCTATGCAGCCTGTGTTTGTGGGTGTGTCACGGTCCGGTGGATCGGGTTCCAGGACCAGCGGTACTTACCTGTCTGGACGCTCTGGCGCGGTACCTCCGGTGGGGGTGCGGGATGCTGGCGAGGGGCACAACTTTCAGGCATATCTGGGAGGAGAGGTCTCAGAGGCAGCAGCAAATGTTTGTGCAGCTTCCAGCTGCAGAGGTATGGGATGGGCGTCGCCGCCTTGGAAGGATCAGCTAATCTAAAACACTCAGTCACCTGCAAGGTTTGCAAAACCAATGGGAAACAGTCTGCAGGTTTTAATCTGGGGATTTCAGGGTAAGAAATCGCCAGTGCAACGTCTTTAGCACAGTACTGTGTGTGTGTGTCAATCTGTGCTCCACAGCCTTGAATCTACAGCATTCTGTTCCAGTTTCTCTGCAAGTTCCTAGAATTGCAGGCTTCTTCACTTCACCGACTGATTCCTCAGTTTTCAGCTCCAGCATAATCCTCCACGAAGTCCTATGAAAAAGACTTTCATCCACCCTGCCTGGTTTATCCTGTTTAAAGCTACCAAGACCGAAACCCAAGCCACAACTCTGGATATTCAAAATCCAAGCCCCGTGACAGGGTGTATGCAGGAATTTGGTCAGATTGGGATGTGTGAGAGAGAGTTGTCCAGTATTCAAGGTAAGATATGTGTGTGTTTGTATGTTTGTAACAAATGCGTGCTTCCAAGCATAGGATCAAGGAGTAATGTATTTGTAATGTTATGCAGACACGTGTAAATCTGTATAATTGTGTTGTGTTGTGTTGTATGGTAATGTATATGCAGCACGTCCCAATATGTTGCACCACGTTTATTTGTTGTTGTGCAAATGCACAGATTTATTTGTTTTAAACTACAGTAGGTTATTTTTGTTTTGCATTTTCTGTTATGTATTGTATGAAGTTTGTAGTGGTGATGGCCTTCATCATAATTGTATTTTGTTTTCCTTTATTTAAATTGGACCAACAGTATAGCTATCTGTTTGTAAGTATATGGCTGTTCTTATGTGTGTTTTGTTTGTGGGGGTGTTTGGTATGTCTTTGTGTGTTTAGTGTGTTTCTTGTTGTTATTTTCTTCTCCAGGAAGATTATCTGTTTTAGTTGTTTTTTGGCTGGTGTTCCTTCATTTATTTTCTGGGCCTTTTGTCTTGTGCAGAGGTCAAGTTCATCTGCTGGTAAGTATATGGCTGTTCTTAGGTGTGTTTTGGTTATAGGGTGTATGGAATGTTTTTGTGTGTTTAGTATGTTTCTTGTTATTTTCGTCACCCGTGTTTCAGAGGTCAAGTTTATCTGTTGGTAAGTATATGATTGTTCCTAGGTTTTTGTGGTTTGTCGTGGTGTGTTTTTTTTTTAGTTTATGTGGTTTTTATTTTATTTCTTTCCTTCTTAAGGTAGAATCTATTTGTGTTCTTTTTTTTGGGTGGTTCCACCTTTTTTAGATTTCCCCCTTGGCTTTTTGCCACTTTTTGTGGTCCAAATGACATCTGCTGTTAAGTATATGCATGCTCCTCGGTGTGTGTGTGTGTGTGTGTGTGTGTGTGTGTGTGTGTGTGTGTGTGTGTGTGTGTGTGTGTGTATGTGGTATGTTGTGGTGTTGGTTGTGCTTAATGTTTGCTTTGGAAATATTCTCTACGTAATTATATTTGTCTGTTTTTTGAATGATTACGTTTATTATATGCATGCTAACTGTTTTATAGTGATTTAATTTGTGGGCTAGTATTGGTTGTCTTAATTTTGAATAATAATACCGTATTATTTCCTTTTTAACTTTCCTCCTGGTGTTCCTCATTTAGCTATGGATTATGATACTGAAGTAGATCATGGATACCCTTGCACCCCCTGGCTCATGACTCCTTACAGTATACACACACCAGGACCACAAACAGAATTGCAGGCTTCTTCACTTCACCGACTGAATCCTCAGTTTTCAGCTCCAGCATAATCCTCTCAGAAGTCCTATGAAAAAGACTTTCATCCACCCTGCCTGGTTTATCCTGTGGAAAGCTACCGAGACCGAAACCCAAGCCACAACTCTGGATATTCAAAATCCAAGCCCCGTGACAGGGTGTATGCAGGAGTTTGGTCAGATTGTGATGTGTGAGAGAGAGTTGTCCAGTATTCAAGGTAAGATATGTGTGTGTTTGTATGTTTGTAACAAATGCGTGCTTCCAAGCATAGGATCAAGGAGTAATGTATTTGTAATGTTATGCAGACACGTGTAAATCTGTATAATTGTGTTGTGTTGTATGGTAATGTATATGCAGCACGTCCCAATATGTTGCACCACGTTTATTTGTTGTTGTGCAAATGCACAGATTTATTTGTTTTAAACTACAGTAGGTTATTTTTGTTTTGCATTTTCTGTTATGTTTTGTATGAAGTTTGTAGTGGTGATGGCCTTCATCGTAATTGTATTTTGTTTTCCTTTATTTAAATTGGACCAACAGTATAGCTATCTGTTTGTAAGTATATGGCTGTTCTTATGTGTGTTTTGTTTGTGGGGGTGTTTGGTATGTCTTTGTGTGTTTAGTGTGTTTCTTGTTGTTATTTTCTTCTCCAGGAAGATTATCTGTTTTAGTTGTTTTTTGGCTGGTGTTCCTTCATTCATTTTCTGGGCCTTTTGTCTTGTGTGACCACAAACAGCATTTAATTCCATGCTTACAACCACTATGCAGCTGGTGGAGTGCACCATTGGCGTCCTGAAAGGACACTTTCGTGTGCCCCACCGCACTGGTGGCGACCTCATGTATTCGCCGAAAATAGTAAGTAAAATTGTAGTCCTGTGTGCAATGCTGAACAATATTGCTGTAAGGAGGCGTGTGGAGCTGCCTGAGAATGAGGTATTGTCCAGAGAGGATGATGAGCCAGAGGTTGGGCAGACAAGGTTCTGGGGCATGTAGGCACAGCGGGGACATGCTCTTAGGGCAAGAATACTGTGAGAATATTTCAGGTATGCTTATGAACTGGAAACTGAACACTAGTGTTTAGTGTATTATTTTAAGTGATATTTGTGTAAAGTAAAACATATGATGCTCCAGATTTGAGCTTATAAATAATGACCCAAAAAGTTAAAATCTAGCAAAATTATATTTATATGTGTTTTGAATATGTAATTCGCTTACTGTGATTTTGTTACGTTTGTTAATGGCTAATGAACAACAGTATTGTTATGTGGTTAACATATATATTTTTAAAATAATTAATCTTTCTTTGTGTGAAAAATGGCAACAGTAGAATGTTGCTATTTTAAATGTGAATTTCTATTTTGAGAATAAGAATTTGTCATGTATTTTTTGGGGGTCTGCATCACATATACACATGGTCACACTAACAAGAAAATCCTGTTTTTTTAGCTGAATGGTGATTTAAAATTTGGTAAGTGTACAATTTTGTTAATATTCGCATATGCGTACGCAAAAGGAACAAAGAACACATTGTTAATATAGAGTAATATGAATAAAGTTTATTAATGATGATTTCATCACAGGTATTGACCAATCAACAGTTAGCATACAGTATAAATATTTGCCCATGTGAAGAAAATGCCATTGGCACCATGCGAGCCGACGCTTTCTCCATGAGGGTGCTGCGGCTCCACACAGCCATAATGGACCTTCACATGGGCCCGTTTATGCCCAACTCTAGAAAGCGAGCAGCCTACGTGGAGGTCCGCATAAGACTGCAGGCAATGGTCCGCACCCGTCAGACCATAGTCCTGCTTGAGTGGCAGTGGTCCGACCTCTGCCACCGTCAGCCCAAATTGCTGGCACAAATGTGCCAGCAAATACACGCACGTGAGTAATCCAGAATAACACGCGTGAGTGTGTATTTTAGCATTTAAATGATTAACAATAATAACAAACATCATGACACCTAAGACCCTTACTGTATGCATATATGTATATGTATAAGACTGTGTGGGGAGTAGGCCTTGCAGGACACACTGGGGAATGCAGTGTTATGGGCCCATGTGTAGGGGTGTGGCAAGTCACCAGAGAGGCTATAGACAGGCCCCACTTTGGTTTGACATACAAGTTTAGAGTGCATGGACTGTGGTCCTTCCTAAATGTATACACTGTACATTATTAATGCAAGCATGCTAATCACAATGCTTGCCATAAAATGCCCATAGTCCTGTGTAGTCTAAGTTTACATATGTGTGATGTCTAATTAAAGTGCACAAGCTGGAGCAGGATCCCTAGAGGTGCAGGTGGCTGGCAAGGCACAGTGGTCCACCCTAGATCTCCCGTGTACTCCTGTGGAGCAGAACATTCCTCTATGTCTGTGGATTTTATAAAAGTAAATAATTGATCCTATTTTGTTTTAGATTATAATAAATTACACATACAAATCCCACAATGGTCCCATATTAAAAAATAAAATAAAAAATACAGTATGTTTAAAAACATTAAACAAAAGATGAGTTTTAGCATAACCAAATTACATATATGTGTGTTTCTATCTCTTTAGGCACAGCAAAAAGGCAGGTTGCAGGAGCAGCAACACGACACCTCCCCCACTCAACCACCCTCCCTCCATCAATCCTCCTCCTCCCCCTCTCAACCACCATCCCCATCAATCCTCCTCAACCCCCTCTCAACCACCCCCCATCAATCCTCCTCCCCCTCTCAACCACCCTCTCCCTCTAAATCTGACCCCCCTCTCAACCACCCTCCCCTTCTCCATCTGAGCACCCCTCTCAACCACCCTGCCCTTCTCAATCTGACCTCCCCCTCTCAACCACCCTCCCCTTCTCCATCTGAGCACCCCTCTTAACCACCCTGCCCTTCTCAATCTGACCCCCCTCTCAACCACCCTCCCCTTCTCCATCTGAGCACCCCTCTTAACCACCCTGCCCTTCTCAATCTGACCCCCCTCTCAACCACCCTCCCCTTCTCCATCTGAGCACCCCTCTTAACCACCCTCCCCTTCTCAATCTGACCTCCCCCTCTCAACCACCCTGCCCCTTCTCCATCTGAGCACCCCTCTCAACCACCCTTCCCCTTCTCCATCTGAGCACCCCTCTCAACCACCCTGCCCCTCTCAATCTGACCTCCCCCTCTCAACCACCCTGCCCTTCTCAATCTGACCCCCCTCTCAACCACCCGTCCCCTTCTCCATCTGAGCACCCCTCTCAACCACCCTGCCCCTCTCAATCTGACCTCCCCCTCTCAACCACCCTGCGCATCCAACCTCCCAATCCCTTTCAAGACCCTTCTCCCATCCAACCTCCCACCTTCTTTCAAAACCCTTCCCCCATCCAACCTCCCACCCCCTCTTGGGACTCAGAAAATGAGAAGGAGGGCAAGTTGGCCACTTTGGTCCCAGAAGGAGATGGGATTGATGGCCCAGAAATTGAGCTTAGTAAGAAAAATGTTTATATTCCTAAACATTTCAAGTTTAGAAATATACAACAGCATGTGTCTATAACCTGTGTCCCTGCAGCTGCTGTGTAAAAGCACATCCAACCATTCCCTTCCACAGTTGGACTATTAAGACAGGCTGCCATTATTGCAGGCCATGCTGGGATGCATAGTTCCACAGCAGCTAGAGGCACACAGGGCCAACACACAGGTAGTGCTACAGATTTCATTAAAAGTAAAATTGATTGGCAAAGTTGGTCTGCACAGACATAGAGGTACAGTATGAAGGGCCTGATTATTCACAATTGAAAAAAAAAATGGTGTTTTAAAAGCAAGACTATTTAAAAATTGATTCACTAACACAGGAAGCCAATCACATTGCAAAATCAATTAGTAAGCCTGTGAAAATGAGTTTAAAAAGGAATAATAAAGGCCAAGGCTAACTAAATAATTTTAGTCTAACATCTTAAGATGTGTGTGACCCCATTACATAAGATGTGTGTGACCCCATTACATAAGATGTGTGTGACCCCATTACATAAGATGTCTGTGACCCTATTACATAAGATGTGTTTGTGCCCATTACATAAGATGTGTGACCCCATTACATAAGATGTGTGTGACCCCATTACATAAGATGTGTGACCCCATTACATAAGATGTGTGACCCCATTACATAAGATGTGTGTCCCCATTACATAAGATGTGTGTGTCCCCATTACATAAGATGTGTGTGACCCCATTACATAAGATGTGTGTGACCCCATTACATAAGATGTGTGTGACCCCATTACATAAGATGTCTGTGACCCTATTACATAAGATGTGTGTAAACCCCATTACATAAGATGTGTGTAAACCCCATTACATAAGATGTGTGTGACCCCATTACATAAGATGTATGTGACCCCATTACATAAGATGTGTGTAATCCCCATTACATAAGATGTGTGTGACCCTATTACATAAGATGTGTGTGACCCCATTACATAAGATGTGTGTGACCCCATTACATAAGATGTGTGTGACCCCATTACATAAGATGTGTGTGACCCCATTACATAAGATGGGTAGTGGCCTTAAACACTCCATAAACTTTGTTATAAAGTGAGAGGGAAAAATGACATATGCAGTGTAGCTAGGTTTTATGTGTTTAGTGTACATAAGGACAGATACATATATATATATATATATATATATATATATGTATCTGTTGGGAATCCTGCACTCTCGTCAATATAATGAATACTTCTTCAGTGGTGGGTGCTCCCAATGGACCAAAGTGATCCACACATATATCGCAAAAGTTCCAAAGATTTGGAGGTGCACTCTCACAAACAATCACTTGAGTCAGTTTTTCGTTAGAATCACCATATTTATTGTCGACGTTTCGGTCTGATCACAGGCCTTTCTCAAGATGGGTGATTTCTGATGTCACATGTTCAATTTAGTCAAACAAGAAAATCTGCAAATGAACAGTAATGGCAATTACAAACAATTAGCCTCACCGGCCCCCATTAGAACCAATCCACCAGCCACACGACCATCACCACTAATCACCAAAAGGTGATATAAGGATTAAATACACCAATGAGTGTGAATGGAGTTCAAGAAATACCTTTAGGAGCCTGTAACAATCTAACAGCTCTCACATAAGTAGTAAAAACAACAACAGAGCTTCAGTCTATTCCCATTCTGTCAGAAAGAGAATTAATAATGAATGCGCATAACTGTGCTGATAAGAGTGCACTTAATGCTATTAAAGTCAGTTTTACATAATAATTAGATACCTGGCTCTGGCGGTCTGAATAGGTAGCAGCAACTTCAAAAGAGAGGTAAAAGCCAGCGGCTGTCTAGCTAGCAGTTAAGCATCTAGAGATAAGGGTCATAACATTCACTATTACGACCACACAAAGGGTCATAAGGGACAATCAATCAAAGTAAAAAGTAAAATGTACTTACATCAGACAGGAACTCTTAAGGGATGCTGCTGCATACCTGTTCACTGTCTGACTGCTTTATTTAAACTCCCCGGGCCGGAAGTGAGTTCCGGTCCCGGAAGTGACCGTCAGTTTCTAGGAAAGTTACATTGAAGTAATTCTGGTTCGAAAATACACACAAGAAAGGCACTACAATTGCCCCCATGCACCCGCCGCCTACTCCGAATCTAACAAAGGGCATGCGGCAGACTCGGCGCCACTCTCGCCGTCCGTCAAGCCGCTACACACTTCAGCACACGGAAGTGTGTCATATGCGTTCCACCCATACGCGGTATGGAATACCTCCTGGCTCGTTTGATAGAGGACCAGTAGGGGCGCATTCAGCCGTGACATGCTTCGTAGGGGAGAGAATGGAGGTGAACCAAGATCTATAACATCAGGGTGCCATTGGAAAAATAATCATAAAGGCACTCAATTAAGCTCAGGCATCTAATCACTAAAGGGTACATTTATAGATGTAGTAGTCCTTCTCACAAGACGGAACCACAAAATGGATGATTATTATAGAAATATGCAATAGTCCATAATCCATAGGAAATCACCCAAAATAGATAATGTTTCCTAATTCACACATTAATACAGTATGTGGTTAAATGAGGTCGATGTGGTAGGGGTTGGCTCCAAAAGAGGCCAGCGAGTCAACCACCAGAGACGTGATACATGAAAATGCACTTTAAATATGTACATACAAGTAGTCAAAGAAAAGGCTATTATATACAAAAAAGTGAAAAAATATATAAACATGAAAAATAATAGAAAAATAAAATAAAAGAAGAAAATTTTTTTTAAATTAAAATAAAATAGAAAATATTCATGAAACGTAAGACATCCATACAACTTGTACAGATTTAAATACCACCAAGTTGCCTATGGACTGTGACCACCCAGTATTAATAGGTGGCCCATGTTCGAATCCATATTGGATGGGGCTAGTACAGGTTCATAACCTCAATTCGAGATGTTTAGACACTATCACAAGAAAACATTAAGGGGATTAGCTTCATTAAGGCCCCTAGGAGACACTGTGTCTAGAGCATGGATCCAATAACATTCTCGCTGTCGGAGAGCTAGGGTGCGATCCCCTCCAGTCGGGTTTGGGGGGATCCAATCGATGAGTTTGCACTTCAAACTAGCCACCTGGTGTCTGGCTTCCACGAAGTGGCGCACCACTGGTTTATCTGTTTGACCAGTCTGGATAGCTGTATGAATGGATGACCTGTGGTTGGCCATGCGGTCACGAAAGGTTCGTGTAGTGAGACCAACATAATACAAGCCACAGGGGCATTTGAGTATATAGATTACAAAGTCAAGACGACAGTGTAAATGATGTTTAAGTCTGATGATTTTCCCTGTGTGGGGATGTGTAAACGTAGGTCCTATAATCATGGACCTACACGTCGTACAACCCCCACAGGAGAAACACCCCGGTTTAGCCTGCATCAGAGTGGTCCATGAGGTTTTTTCTTTTTCTGGAAACATTCGCGGCCTCATCAGTATTTGTTTTAAGTTAGCACCTCTCCTGTATGCCATCATTGGCGCCCCCATTCGGCCGAAGGGTAAGGTGTCATCTGTTTGAACAATTGGCCAGTGACGATGTAGTGCCTTTTTCATCTGTGCTGCACTACCATCATATTGAGTTGGAAAAACCAGACGGTCATGTGTCTTGGTTTTGGGTCTAGTACCCGAACAGATTTTTTCGGCTTTTTGGAGACATTTGTGTAATTGTTTATGGGAATAACCCCTTTCTCTGAAACGTGTGGTGATTTCATCCACTTGTACACTGCGTCGAGTAACCTCAGAATTCAGTCTCATTACCCTAAGGTATTGTGAAATGGGGAGACTGTCTTTTAGGGCAGGGGGGTGATGGCTCGTAGCCTGTAACAGCTGGTTACGGTCAGTAGGTTTGCGGAACAATGTAGTTATTAATCGTGTCCCTGTGTTGATGAGGGTCACGTCCAAAAAGTTGATTTCCTTATATGAACAAGAAGCAGTGAATTTAATGGGGCTATCAAGTAGGTTCAATTCATTGACCATTTGTTCAAATGCCCTCTGTGTACCATTCCATAGTAGAAAAATATCGTCGATGAAACGACGGAAGAAAACAATATTCTGGCCATATCTTGGAAAAATATATGTGGCTTCGTATTGTGCCATAAACAAGTTGGCGTATGCCGGGGCCAGATTAGACCCCATCGCCGTCCCTGAGATCTGCATATAATGATCTTTTTTGTATAGGAAATGATTGTTCATCAAAACTAGTTCAACTAACTCCAATAGAAATTCAGTGGGATAGTCAACACATGGATGTTTCCCAAAAGCCATTCTTAATGCCTCCACTCCCTCCGAATGAGGTATTACTGTATAGAGTGAGCAGACGTCAAGGGTAGCCAGCAAAATCCCACTGACGTCCCCTACGGCTGACACACTCTGTAAGAAATCTCCTGTATCTTTAAGATAACTAGGAGTAGCAAGGACCATTGGTTGTAATACACTATCCAGGAAGATAGCTAAAGGTTGTAATGAAGAACCTTCAGCAGCAATAATGGGTCGACCAGGAGGGTTCCTAAGTGTCTTATGAATTTTCGGCAACAAATATATGATTGGGCACCGTGGGTGCTCAACCGTTAGATACTGTGCCAATTCGTCAGTAATCCATCCATGTGCTAAACCCCTTTTGATGGACTTATCAATCTTATTTTTCACAGCTGATGTTGGATTGTATCCAAGTCGACTGTAGGTGGTCTTATCTGAGAGTTGTCTCATGACTTCATTGTCATAATCCTGCCAGTCTTGGACAACAATGGCCCCGCCTTTATCGGCTGGCCGGATAACTATATTAGTGGCATCTTTCAATTGTTTAAGGGCCATACGTTCACTGGAAGACACATTATCATACATTTTTTTATTGCTATGGGGTGTACTTTTTGTATCCCTTTGGACTAAACGTAAGAATGTTTTTATGCTAGAATTCGCGGAAGGTGGGTCAAAGGTGGATTTGACTTTAAATTTGGTCATTTCTTTCGCCGACGTGGAGTCAGCAAAGTACTCACGTAGGCGCAAGGTCCATCCAAATTTAAATTGGTCAACACTTTGTCTAAACTGATTAGTTTCACATGTGGGTACAAACGAGAGCCCTTTGGAAAGAAGTTTTAATTGGGCCTCGTCTAGGATCGTGGATGATAGGTTAAACACTATATTTAGTTCCTTCTGCGTCGCCCCCTTCTGCGACCTGTGCCCACCCCGCCGCGTGTGTGGTCTATGCCGCTTCTTAGTGGGCGGCTGTGTAGAGTATAGCGATCTGTATGTTGCTCTAAAAAAGTGTTATCAGACCTCCCTTCAGTGTGGTCTGTATCGGAGGTGGATGCTGATGAACCGTATTCTTTACTAAATGGGACGGTTTTTTGTCGTCTGTTGTACCGGCCAGTGCGGTCATTAGAGTGACCCCCCAATAGCCATCGATAGACCGCATGATTTTGATAATCATTGGCAACTGTGGCCAATTTTTTGCGTTTAAACGAGATAAGGTCTTGTTTGTATTTATCTATCTGTGTCTGGAGTCTTTCGGTCCAGTTTTCAGATTTGTCTTCTTTCAATGTGGCCATATTGACCGTAAATATCGTTTCAGCACCAATCGCAAGTTTCTTTAACTCTTGCCCAACTTCTTCGACCACTAGAGCTATTAAATCTAGCGAACACTTATTTAAAACCCCGCACCAGCGGCTGCAGAAAACAGGATTGTTTCTGCCGAGGGTAGGCATATTGGTAATTCTGAAACCCCGAGGTATCTGCTTATTCCTTAAGTATTCCGATAGAAACTGCCCATGTAACATGAGGTCAATTTCTTTTTGTTTGTATTTTAACAATTTGTAAAAAATATCTGCCGATGATTCGGCTGGCAATGTTTGAAAATCAATCTTATCAAACAGTAGTTTCTCAACTTCGAAGAAACTTGCGATTGGTGCTGAAACGATATTTACGGTCAATATGGCCACATTGAAAGAAGACAAATCTGAAAACTGGACCGAAAGACTCCAGACACAGATAGATAAATACAAACAAGACCTTATCTCGTTTAAACGCAAAAAATTAGCCACAGTTGCCAATGATTATCAAAATCATGCGGTCTATCGATGGCTATTGGGGGGTCACTCTAATGACCGCACTGGCTGGTACAACAGACGACAAAAAACCGTCCCATTTAGTAAAGAATACGGTTCATCAGCATCCACCTCCAATACAGACCACACTGAAGGGAGGTCTGATAACACTTTTTTAGAGCAACATACAGATCGCTATACTCTACACAGCCGCCCACTAAGAAGCGGCATAGACCGCACACGCGGCGGGGTGGGCACAGGTCGCAGAAGGGGGCGACGCAGAAGGAACTAAATATAGTGTTTAACCTATCATCCACGATCCTAGACGAGGCCCAATTAAAACTTCTTTCCAAAGGGCTCTCGTTTGTACCCACATGTGAAACTAATCAGTTTAGACAAAGTGTTGACCAATTTAAATTTGGACGGACCTTGCGCCTACGTGAGTACTTTGCTGACTCCACGTCGGCGAAAGAAATGACCAAATTTAAAGTCAAATCCACCTTTGACCCACCTTCCGCGAATTCTAGCATAAAAACATTCTTACGTTTAGTCCAAAGGGATACAAAAAGTACACCCCATAGCAATAAAAAAATGTATGCTAATTTGTCTTCCAGTGAACGTATGGCCCTTAAACAATTGAAAGATGCCACTAATATAGTTATCCGGCCAGCCGATAAAGGCGGGGCTATTGTTGTCCAAGACTGGCAGGATTATGACAATGAAGTCATGAGACAACTCTCAGATAAGACCACCTACAGTCGACTTGGATACAATCCAACATCAGCTGTGAAAAATAAGATTGATGAGTCCATCAAAAGGGGTTTAGCACATGGATGGATTACTGACGAATTGGCACAGTATCTAACGGTTGAGCACCCACGGTGCCCAATCATATATTTGTTGCCGAAAATTCATAAGACACTTAGGAACCCTCCTGGTCGACCCATTATTGCTGCTGAAGGTTCTTCATTACAACCTTTAGCTATCTTCCTGGATAGTGTATTACAACCAATGGTCCTTGCTACTCCTAGTTATCTTAAAGATACAGGAGATTTCTTACAGAGTGTGTCAGCCGTAGGGGACGTCAGTGGGATTTTGCTGGCTACCCTTGACGTCTGCTCACTCTATACAGTAATACCTCATTCGGAGGGAGTGGAGGCATTAAGAATGGCTTTTGGGAAACATCCATGTGTTGACTATCCCACTGAATTTCTATTGGAGTTAGTTGAACTAGTTTTGATGAACAATCATTTCCTATACAAAAAAGATCATTATATGCAGATCTCAGGGACGGCGATGGGGTCTAATCTGGCCCCGGCATACGCCAACTTGTTTATGGCACAATACGAAGCCACATATATTTTTCCAAGATATGGCCAGAATATTGTTTTCTTCCGTCGTTTCATCGACGATATTTTTCTACTATGGAATGGTACACAGAGGGCATTTGAACAAATGGTCAATAAATTAAACCTACTTGATAGCCCCATTAAATTCACTGCTTCTTGTTCATATAAGGAAATCAACTTTTTGGACGTGACCCTCATCAACACAGGGACACGATTAATAACTACATTGTTCCGCAAACCTACTGACCGTAGCCAACTGTTACAGGCTACGAGCCATCACCCCCCTGCCCTAAAAGACAGTCTCCCCATTTCACAATACCTTAGGGTAATGAGACTGAATTCTGAGGTTACTCGACGCAGTGTACAAGTGGATGAAATCACCACACGTTTCAGGGAAAGGGGTTATTCCCATAAACAATTACACAAATGTCTCCAAAAAGCCGAAAAAATCTGTTCGGGTACTAGACCCAAAACCAAGACACATGACCGTCTGTTTTTTCCAACTCAATATGATGGTAGTGCAGCACAGATGAAAAAGGCACTACATCGTCACTGGCCAATTGTTCAAACAGATGACACCTTACCCTTCGGCCGAATGGGGGCGCCAATGATGGCATACAGGAGAGGTGCTAACTTAAAACAAATACTGATGAGGCTGCGAATGTTTCCAGAAAAAGAAAAAACCTCATGGACCACTCTGATGCAGGCTAAACCGGGGTGTTTCTCCTGTGGGGGTTGTACGACGTGTAGGTCCATGATTATAGGACCTACGTTTACACATCCCCACACAGGGAAAATCATCAGACTTAAACATCATTTACACTGTCGTCTTGACTTTGTAATCTATATACTCAAATGCCCCTGTGGCTTGTATTATGTTGGTCTCACTACACGAACCTTTCGTGACCGCATGGCCAACCACAGGTCATCCATTCATACAGCTATCCAGACTGGTCAAACAGATAAACCAGTGGCGCACCACTTCGTGGAAGCCAGACACCAGGTGGCTAGTTTGAAGTGCAAACTCATCGATTGGATCCCCCCAAACCCGACTGGAGGGGATCGCACCCTAGCTCTCCGACAGCGAGAATGTTATTGGATCCATGCTCTAGACACAGTGTCTCCTAGGGGCCTTAATGAAGCTAATCCCCTTAATGTTTTCTTGTGATAGTGTCTAAACATCTCGAATTGAGGTTATGAACCTGTACTAGCCCCATCCAATATGGATTCGAACATGGGCCACCTATTAATACTGGGTGGTCACAGTCCATAGGCAACTTGGTGGTATTTAAATCTGTACAAGTTGTATGGATGTCTTACGTTTCATGAATATTTTCTATTTTATTTTAATTAAAAAAAAATATTCTTTTTTTATTTTATTTTTCTATTATTTTTCATGTTTATATATTTTTTCACTTTTTTGTATATAATAGCCTTTTCTTTGACTACTTGTATGTACATATTTAAAGTGCATTTTCATGTATCACGTCTCTGGTGGTTGACTTGCTGGCCTATTTTGGAGCCAACCCCTACCACATCGACCTCATTTAACCACATACTGTATTAATGTGTGAATTAGGAAACATTATCTATTTTGGGTGATTTCCTATGGATTATGGACTATTGCATATTTCTATAATAATCATCCATTTTGTGGTTCCGTCTTGTGAGAAGGACTACTACATCTATAAATGTACCCTTTAGTGATTAGATGCCTGAGCTTAATTGAGTGCCTTTATGATTATTTTTCCAATGGCACCCTGATGTTATAGACCTTGGTTCACCTCCATTCTCTCATCTACGAAGCATGTCATGGCTGAGTGCGCCCCTACTGGTCCTCTATCAAACGAGCCAGGAGGTATTCCATACCGCGTATGGGTGGAACGCATATGACGCACTTCCATGTGCTGAACCGCACGGAAGTGTGTAGCGGCTTGACGGACGGCGAGAGTGGGGCCGAGTCTGCCGCATGCCCTTTGTTAGATTCGGAGTAGGCGGCGGGTGCATGGGGGCAATTGTAGTGCCTTTCTTGTGTGTATTTTCGAACCAGAATTACTTCAATGTAACTTTCCTAGAAACTGACGGTCACTTCCGGGACCGGAACTCACTTCCGGCCCGGGGAGTTTAAATAAAGCAGTCAGACAGTGAACAGGTATGCAGCAGCATCCCTTAAGAGTTCCTGTCTGATGTAAGTACATTTTACTTTTTACTTTGATTGATTGTCCCTTATGACCCTTTGTGTGGTTGTAATAGTGAATGTTATGACCCTTATCTCTAGATGCTTAACTGCTAGCTAGACAGCCGCTGGCTTTTACCTCTCTTTTGAAGTTGCTGCTATCTATTCAGACCGCCAGAGCCAGGTATCTAATTATTATGTAAAACTGACTTTAATAGCATTAAGTGCACTCTTATCAGCACAGTTATGCGCATTCATTATTAATTCTCTTTCTGACAGAATGGGAATAGACTGAAGCTCTGTTGTTGTTTTTACTACTTATGTGAGAGCTGTTAGATTGTTACAGGCTCCTAAAGGTATTTCTTGAACTCCATTCACACTCATTGGTGTATTTAATCCTTATATCACCTTTTGGTGATTAGTGGTGATGGTCGTGTGGCTGGTGGATTGGTTCTAATGGGGGCCGGTGAGGCTAATTGTTTGTAATTGCCATTACTGTTCATTTGCAGATTTTCTTGTTTGACTAAATTGAACATGTGACATCAGAAATCACCCGTCTTGAGAAAGGCCTGTGATCAGACCGAAACGTCGACAATAAATATGGTGATTCTAACGAAAAACTGACTCAAGTGATTGTTTGTGAGAGTGCACCTCCAAATCTTTGGAACTTTTGCGATATATATATATATGTATATATTAATGTGGAATACGGTATCTCTACTTGTAATTTAGAAAGGTGTGTTAAAGTTTTTATGACATTAGTAAGTAGCATATGTGAAGTCCATAATCATCTTTACAGTGGAATTTAAAATGTACAGTAATTGTGTATATTATTGAAATATGGGATTGTGTGCTCATGTAATATTTAACACATTCATCTCCACTTATTACAGATCCTGACCTTGGAGAGTGAAATCTGGCCATACAGGCTGAATTATTGGCCATGCAGGCCTACGTACAGGCCCTTCTGGCCAATGTTAATAATTTGCTTTTATTTTTCTAAATTTTGTGTTTTTTGTTTATACCATCATTAAAAAAAAATTGTGTTTGCTTGAAAAAATAAAAACTATTTATTAAGCTATTGTGTTGTTTCTTTATTCTACAGATAAATGAACTTTTTAAAAATACTTTCGCAATTTCATCTTTCCTCATATTCTTCAATATGTGTTGCTTTTGATTTCTCCAACTTGTATTTTTTTTTGTGGGTCACTTTTCAAAAAACAAAAACAAAAATAAAACAATGTAGCAAATAAAAATATTATTAAGTGTATGATGCATCTAGGCCAACAAGCATATTTTATGCTTTCAATATGTTTAAGGGTTTAATTGATGAATGCTCTTGACCAATTATGTTGTCATATACTTTCTTTTGCAGTGTTTGATGACTTAATTGAACAATCACATTAAAAATTATTGGTGTATTTGTTGATACATGTGATTGCTTGAAGGGGCAAAAAATATAATAAAAAAATTGTGTGAATATCTGTAAGATAGTGAAAGCAACGCGAAAGTACACATTGATTAGCTATGCAGCGAATGCAATGCACAGTTGCAAAGCAGGAAGTACTGGTAGCAGTGCGATTTTTAACCTTGCATACACATCGCTACCATGTGATGCAGAATGGTATACACCTCTTTTTGCACTGCTACACATTTGTTTGTAAACATACACAGTGGATGTGATTTTGCAGTCTTGTGGCGTGTGCTTTCACTTGCGAATTTCTCACTCTGAATCCCTGTGGAATTTTTTTCTCTAGCACATATTCGGACAGTGTTACCCCGTGGAGTAGAAATGCCACTTCTTTTTTCTTGTATTTAAAAGAGTATCAAAAATGTCATCATTGGACATATCACCGTTAGAGTCTTTAATTAAACAAGAGAGCCTCAGGGTGAGAAACTCGCCAACCATTGGAAGTTACAATAAAGATTTTGTCAGAAGCTGGATTGCAGTGCTTAATAAGTGTTCATTAGACCTTATGACACTTGTCATTGTAGAATCATCACATGAATTAAGTTTGATTAGAGACAAGATTAATGATTTCCATCAAGTGAATAAATATGAATTGATTCAAAAACAAAATCCAGCTGTCATAGAGAAGCTGATCCAACAAATTGCTTCATATAAAAAAGATTTGATTTCTTTCAAGAAAAGGAAGTTTGAGATAGTAAATAGAGACTATAGTGAACTAAATGTCTATAGATGGTTGTCACTACAAAGTGATAACATATTCTGCAACTTTAAGACCAAACAGAGAGGACATCGCAATACTAGATCCTCCAGGGAAGTACTCACTTCATCAGGTGACGATTCTACCAATGCTTCAGGTTCATGTACAGCCATCCAGAAACACCCTTTAGGGGGACGCACCTGCACAGGAAGAGGTGCGGGTCAAGGCCAACAAAAAGAGGGGGCCAGAAGCTCTACATCCAAAAAGAGAGGCAGGGGTCGCCAGAAATGAATACTGTATTCAACCTATCTGACCATGTTCTAACTTCCATGAAGATGACAGTGCTGAATAAAGGTGTAGGCTTTGTCCCAACCAATAAATTCAATTCATTTGAAAATTGATCAATTCTATTTACTTCATCAATTGAAGCTCAGGGAGTTTTTTAAAGCTAAAGTACATTTGACAACAAATCAAAATCCTTTTAGGAAGAAATCCGGTTTTGTTCCACAAACATTTAATGCATCAATCAATGGCTTCATGAGGGCTCTTGGTGTGCAAGTTGATTCTAAACAAAGAAAAATAGAGGCTCAGAAAAACAATCTTAACCATGAGGAATGGCTGGCCTTAAAGAAATGAAGTAGCTATAAGGACATTGTCATCAGACCCTCTGATAAAGGGGGAGGGGTAGTGGTCATATATCTTCATAAGTATTTTGCAGAAATTGACCAACTACTGTCCAATCATTTTGTATATCAACTATTATCTAAAGATCCTACAGATGCATTTAAGTTAGAGGTTGATTCTGTACTGGATGAAGCTCTTCAGAGCAATATCATTGATGCAGAAACATGTCTTTTCTTGAAAATGGATTCCCCTAGGATTCCTATTTTTTATACAATACCAAAGATCCACAAATCCCTAACTGATCCACCAGGCTGGTCCATCATTGCAGCACATGAGTAACTGTTTAGTAACATCTCCTCATATCTGGATAATTTTTTGCAACCCTGTGTACAATCTGGGGACACGTATCTTAAGGATACGACGGACTTGATGTTGAAATTGACAGAGTTGGGGACACTTCCCCCTAATACTTGGCTATGCACACTGGACATATCCAATCTATATACCAACATACCCCACAAAGGGGGCATTACTGCTGTCAAATCATTAATCACTAACAATGATTTGTACACAGGCCCGAATCCATCTTTTATTTTAAAATTACTGGAATTGGTATTAGAACAAAATTATTTCTTCTACAATGGCCTGTATTATAGACAGGATGTGCGATGGGTACTCCAGTAGCATCAACAAATGCAAATGTCTACATGGCACAATTGGAAAAAAAAAAATTCATTAGGGATATATGTGAAACGCTAATTTTGTTTTTCAGATACATAGATACGTACTCCTATTATGGAGCGGAAATTCTGATGAATTTAATTCTCTCATAGAGGACATTAATACCCAGGACACTCCAATTAAACTTACTTACAATCTCAGCCTTGATGAAATTGCATATTTGGATGTTTTGATCAAAATTGTGGATCAAAACATTATCCCGAAAATCTTCTTTAAACCCACTGAACACAACATATTGTTGAGAGCTGACAGTTTCCATCTGTCTGCCACCATCAATAGTCTTCCGTATTCACAGATGTTGCATGTATAAGGGATAACTAGTAAAAGTGAGGATCTTGAGACTAGTATGGAAATCATGGTAAACAAGTTCAAAGTAAGAGAATGCAATGATTAAATCATTGATGAAACACGCACGAAAGTGAAAGCTATATCAAGAACACTTGCATTAAAACATAAAGATAAGTTTTTACAAGATGATACATTACATTGGGTTTTATGGTACAATACGTCCCATCAAGTGATACGGGATCCCTTTGGCCCATTGACCAAAATAACAAGAAATGTACCAACATGAGAAAAACCTAAATCATGCCCTGCTATAAGAGGGGCAAAAATATCAGAGATTGGCTAGTACATACCGACATAACCAAACAAATGATGAGTAAGGGAATGAATGCTATCAATGCCCCAATTGCACAACCTGCCGACATATGATCATGGGCAGATTTTTCCATTATCCTCGTATGGGCCAGAAATATGAAATCAGACATGCTCTTTCCTGTTAAAGCACATTTGTCATCTACCTGATTAAATGCCCTTGTGGGCTCAGCTATGTGGGCAAGACGATTCGGTGCTTTAAATGACACATGGGCCTACATAGGACTTCCATCAGAGCAGCGATCAGTGGGAAGAAGAGCGACCAGCCAGTCGCTAATCATTTTTGCTGAACAGCGACATAATATGTCTCATTTTAGACATATGATCATTGATCACGTGGAGGATGATGGGTGATGAGGTGATCGGCACAAGAGACTCTTCCAACTGGAATCCAAATGGATTCATACATTAGATACAGTTAGACCTAGGGGTCTTAATGAACATCTAAATTTGAGTATCTTCCTTTAGTAATTTGTTCTATCTCTTGTGCTCTAGTCTGATCCAGTTAGACTTTTTTATCTTGATTGATAGATTACATTATGACTGACATATCCTAGTTTGAAAAAGTTTAATTTCTTCTACTAATCTTAAAGGTATTATTGCTAGCATCGCTGCTCAACATTTTAATATATTATGGTACAATATAATATGAGGTTTATATATATATATATATATATATATATTACATGACTTTCTGCATAGGTACAATGTTGCTTTTTAACTGTTTATTGTTGGTGCCCCAATATTGTTTTGTGTTTTTCCCCTCAGTCAGCACCAGGTCACCATGGCAACTCTAATGCCAGTGCTGGCCAGAAGTCGCGGCTTTCCGAACTTCCGTTTTCCGGATGGCGAGGATGCGTGGTGGACCGGTGATGGCTGGCGGGATCTCAGTGGGGATAAAAGGCAATTATATTGTCTTATGTGTTAATGTATGTGCTGCCTAACGATGGGGAATTAAGATCCCAAAAACGTTGCATAACAAGGATGTTGTTGTGATGTCTTTTTAATAAGTCCATGAAGTTCCGTTTGCTCATTCTTTTATATATATATATATATATATATATATATATATATATATAAAATCACTGGCTTGAATCACTTACACTTGGGGAACATTTACCATATCAGGCATGTGGTATCATGTGAAACCAGGTTTGTCATCTACATCATCATCTGCCCATGCGCCCTTTAATATGTGGGCATGAGCACCTGTAAATGCAAGGAGCGAATGGCTCTACACAGGTTGGCAATCAAGGCTGCCCTTGAAAGAAAACCAATGGACCTACCTGCTGCATCCCACTTCAGGGTATGCCACCATCAACTCGATGCTTTTAAATACAAAATCATTGACCACGTCCTAAGCTTCAACCAAGGTCAAGATAGGCAAAAGCCCTGATGAAATTTGAAGCATCAATGATCTACTGTTTGGATACTGGTTCTCAACAAAGTGATAATGAATGTACAGTATCTCATGGAACTCACTTCTGTAACAGACCCATCAGTTCCAACAACATGTTGAACTATTCCCCCCAGATTTTATTCATCTGTTTGTTACTCATTATGTCCCCGGTACTCTAGCAACTGTTTAGTTACATTATAACTTTGTTATGCTGAGACTGGAAACATTGTATCTATCATCACTGATAGCTATTTACCCAATGTGTAACTTTACCTAGCTATGCATGTACGGGATCCAGTCAGGATCCCAGCTGATGAAAGACTAATACCAGGATCCCTATACTGATCAGAATACCGGTGCCAGCATCCCGAATAGTATCACAATAACAGAACTGGCATTCCAACAGCTGGGATCCAGATAGACTGACTGCTGGGAAGACGGAGAATTAAACCGCGTGTGTGGAAAGGGGGGGGGTATGTTTAGGCTGTGGGCAGGGTGGGTTAAGTTTAGGCAACCTGGGAGGGTTAGGCTGCGGCGGGGGGGTTAGGTTAGGTTTAGGCTACCTGGGGAGGGTTAGGCTGCAGGGAGGTGGGATAGGATAGGTGTAGGCACCATCAGGGAGATTTAGGGATAGGCTACAGGCGAAGGGTTAGGTTTAGGTTGCAGTAAGGGAGGGTTAGGGGGTAAGGGCATGAGGGGTAGCATGCTTCCTGATCCCTGTTGGGATTCTAAAAAGGGAGATGCTGCAATCAGTATTTTGACTGCTGCCATCCCGGCTGCCTGAAATTCAGCCCAAACCCACATGTGCATCAGCCAGTCACTCATCAAATTGTCCCCAAGTAAATATTTATTTTGCCCACCAAA
Source organism: Pseudophryne corroboree (assembly GCF_028390025.1). Taxonomy (NCBI): domain Eukaryota; kingdom Metazoa; phylum Chordata; class Amphibia; order Anura; family Myobatrachidae; genus Pseudophryne; species Pseudophryne corroboree. The sequence continues at coordinate 1,214,789,073 of NC_086444.1, read as the reverse complement.
GCCAATTCCAGCACCTTTTTGCACCAGGTTGCGACACCAGGTTGATTGCTCATTTTGTATCTATAACTGTCTAAATCAGCTGTTCATATTGTGATGTCCATCCACACTCCTTTTATCCCAGTGCTTAACAAAAATAGCCTTTATTCTCCCGGAGCCCAGCTAAACACTTGTGTGTTCTAGCGGCCTGCATCAACATATGTTCCTGCTATATCCATTAATTATTAACTTTTGTACTTTATTCATTGTTATTTCAAATTTGAATTAGAGTCTTGTACCCCTCCCACACCAAGCTCCGGCTTCTTTGTCCCGGCATTGCAGTTGCCATGGCAAATGCTGGGTTGCAGTTGGATGACCTCATCAATGGTGTCAATCCTGTAGTTCCTGCCCATGGTTCCCCGGGGCCTGGATGCTGACTTGGTTAGTGCACATATCCTCAGGGGTATAAGACAATATTCTGCACAATGTTTGTTCACTTATGGTTGAGAAAGGGGTTTAATTCTCCGAAACATTGCACAATAAACTACACTATTTAAAAATCCCTGGAGTGCAGTGCATTAATGTACCCTGAAGGGTTTTATCATCACAGTGCCACAGTAGATTCATACTGCAAAGGCACCCAGGCCCTGGAACCTCAACTCTGGAGTGCCAGCCCAACAGAATTGTATTAAAACAGAATTATCTTCAACAGCAATGTAGCTCACCAGAGATAAAGGATCAGCACATCCTATTTAAAATAAAGTGCAAAAATGTAATCCATAGAGCAATATTCCATAATACAAATGCACAAGACACAGAAGCATCCGTTCAGTCATTTTGGTGCTAGCGCACTCTTTTCAAAGGGTAGACAACACTTAATGGTAGCTAGAGCAAATATATACGTATATAGTTTTTATTTCACGTGTGTATGGTGCTCACCCTCCCTCATCAGCACTCACAAGATCTCCTTCCGCCATCCTGAACAACCCTGATGCAGTGTCCGCAATGCGGCGGAAATGATGTCAGGCGAAGGAACTGTTGATCGTGGACAAGGTGCATGGGACAGGATAAGAGTTCTGGAGTGCAGAATACTACTTCCTGTTATAAAGAACCACACAGTTGTCATAGTAACCTTCACAGCACAAAGGCTGTGCATGCTCACAGTTGTATATCATTATATTCTCATACAAATAATGAATTAATACATAATAATATTCTTCTCATAAATGGCTGATCTTCACATATAATGCATATTATAATAGTATAAAACATTGGGGGTAATTCAGATCTGATCATAGCAGCAAATTTTTTAGCAGTTGGGCAAAACGATGTGCACTGCAGGTGGGGCAGATATAACATTTGCAGAGAGAGTTAGATTTGGGTGATCTATTTTGTTTTAGTAAATACTGGCTGCTTTATTTTTACACTGCAAATTAGATTTTATTCTGAACACAAACGCACCCAAATCTAACTCTCTCTGCACATGTTATATCTGCCCCCCCAGCAGTGCACATGGGGTTCATTCTGACCTGATCGCACGCTGCTGTTATTCGCAGTTAAGCAATTAGGTTAGAAGTGTGCATGCGCCAGCGCCACAGTGCGCCGGTACATGGTTGACAGCTGACGGCTGTCGTTGCCTAGCGATTGCCTCTGCCTGATTGACTGACAGAGGCTTTTGCTGCACCGGAAGGGGCGGCACGGCGGTGTTTGGCCGCCAATTTGTGGGCGTGGTCCAGCCAACGCAGGCGTGGCTCGATTGAGCGGGGAACGGGGGGGTGGGTCACAGTGGCTGCGTGACGTCAGTCACAGCCACTGCAACCCGGGTAGCGACGAGTATCTCCCGGCCAGCATGCAAAAGCTGCGCTGGCCGGGAGCTACTCCAAAAGTGCCAAAGCATCGCCGCTGTGTGATACTTCTATACTTCTGTGGGAGGGGGGGTCGGGCCTGACATGCGGGGTGGACTTGCCTTATGCTGGGCGTCCCCCCACATGTCTGTGTACCTGATCGTAGCCCTACCAAACTTTGCAGGGCTACGATCAGGTCTGAATGACCCCCAATATATTTAAAGGAGCAATGTGCAGCTTTTACTGCCACCAACAGAGACCATTTTTTTCTTAAAATAAGAAACAAAAAAGAAAAAAGGGAATTAATGGACCAGTAGCATGGATAAGATACGTTTCTGGGAAATATGAGTTTTTAAGCTGCCCTGTGTTATATACACACATAATGTAGATCATTTAAATAAATTGAAACCAATATATAATACTGGGTCCATCAGATACACTTGATATGTATAAAAAAACTGACATATTAAGTTATTCATTCAATCCCACCAGGGACATAGATCTCAAATAATGGGCCTAAATCAGGTTGGATCGCAAATCGTGATCCAGCTGGAATTTTTGCATTCGCGCTGCGGGTGACTGCGCAGGGCCCTTCCTACACATGCGTACGCATTTACTGCGAGTGACCCACAGTAAATGCTAATGCCTCTGCCTGTCAAACAGGCAGAGGTATTAGCGGGGAGGGAGGCGGCAGTGCTCCATTTCCAAGGAGGAGATGAATCATTGCGTGGGGTAATGGCTGGGAAACTGGGCCGGTGGCTTCCGAATGGGGGGGTGACATGGTTGTGATCGGGATGGCAGTCGCCCTCCTGCCGTTGTAGCCAGGCTGTGTCGGCAAGAGGCTTCCCTGTTCTGTTTTCAGTCTTAATGAGTGCTTTCTTTATTGAAGATCTATGCACAGCTATCTGCTCATTCAACATATGCACCGTCTTACCAACATAAAGACATTACAGGGGCGTAGAATGACATATACAACAAATGTTGTCTCCCAGGTCATCTGATGATTTAGACAATGTTGCCGTCCTATCTCTGGATGCTGATATAAAAGACTAAGGATTGAGTATCTCCGCCCTGCTCCCATAAGTAAATAAATAATCTCAGCAATGGGAATATAAGGGTTAGGTGTAACGTGTGAGAGAGAACCAAGCACCGGAACTGATGATGGAAATAATGAGATTACTATAGAAGGGTTGGTGGTGCACCCCTGTGTCAGTGACAGACAATACCAGCATGGAGAAACAGAGTTTCTTCTTTGGGGGTGATCTTACTTTGAAGATACAACTAAAAATATATTTGTGCTAGAGTAATACTTAAAATGTAGCTTTTAATAAGTCACATATGTACAAATGAGAAAAAAGGAAAATCGCAGACAAAGTGTATGCATGGAATACTAAATAATATATATAAATATAAAGGAGCTTTTTATACAGGTTTAGCTCACATATTATAATAAATGTTACAAAGTAGATTAATCACCACCTTGTATGCATAGAAATGTATTAATTTTATACTGAAGTATTTTACACTTCATTAGCGTTACGCTCTAGGAGACCATAAATAAATACACAACTTTATAAGGTATGTATGGACCAATAAATGATGGTACAGAGGTGAGCCAGTAAAAGAAGTCGCTGTTTGCACACACTTATTAGTAATATGATTAAATTTTAGATAAACACATTGCTATGGCAGGGGGGTACAGAACCACTGTGCATATGGAGACCACAGAACTCAGCTTCATACAGCCGCAGCCCCCTCCTCAGCAAACAGGAGAAACAGGTATCCTATTCTCTCTTCCAGGACCCTCTCTCATCGGAAACTGAGGGGATGGTGCCCTGCAATGCCCATGTTTATCAGGGCACCCACATCCCCCTAACACTGACAGCAGAGGGGTCCTACTTTATACCTACCACCTATACCAGTATACACATCTGGACCCACCGGCTCCACTCACCCAGACAAGGCTACCACACATTTAGGTGTATTAATCCTGCCCGGTACACGCTGTCCTGATTCAACAATTCTCCTTTCAGCTCTCTCTCAATCAGTGAATTTGGTATGAGATCCCTTTAATGGTGGTATTCAGTTAGTGGCTTTTTTTGACCAGTCGAAAAAAATTCACTTTTTGGCCATTTTTAAGACGAATTATGTTTTAAGTATTACACTAGCGTCTATATATTTTCAGTTGTATCTTAAAAGTAAGAGTGCCCCCCAAGAAGAGTCTCTTTTTCATGCTTGTATTGTCTTTTACTGACTCAGGGGTGCACCACCATCCCTTGTAAAGTACAGTAGTCTCATTATTTACATCATCAGTTCCAGTGGTTGGTTCTCACACGTTATACCTAACCCTTATATTCCCATTGCTCAGAACATATCTTTCCTTATGGGAACAGGGTGCAGATCTAGGGCCTAATTCAGATCTGATCGCAGCAGCAACTTTGTTAGCTAATCGGCAAAACCATGTGCACTGCAGGTGGGGCAGATGTAACATGTGCAGAGAGAGTTAGATTTGGGTGGGTTATATTGTTTCTGTGCAGGGTAAATACTGGCTGCTTTATTTTTACACTGCAAATTAGATTTCAGTTTGATCATGCCCCTCCCAAATCTAACTCTCTCTGCACATGTTACGTCGCCCCCCCCCCCCCCTGCAGTGCCCATGGTTTTGCCCATTAGCTAACACATTTGCTGCTGTGATCAGATCTGAATTAGGCGCTAGGTGCGGATACTTACTGTAATCCTGAGTGTTTACCCTGCATATAAAACAATATGTGCAATTGTACTACAGTACACAACATGACATGGTCAGCATGGTTGGTGTAATGGTTAGCACTAATGCCTCACAACACTGCGGTCTTGAGTTTGATTTCCAACATAGCCCTAACTGTGTGGAGTATGTGTATTTTCCCTGGCTAGAGCTAATTAACTGGTTTATTAATTGTATATATGTGAATGCATGTGACAGGGGGTACATATTTTAAGATCCACTGGGGAAGGAACTGATGTTAATTGTTAAATGTTCTCTGTAAAGTGTTCCAGAATATGTGCACTATATAAATTACTATGACTAAATACATAATAGTAGTAAGCACAGCAAAAACACAAAGAAAATTTACTGTGCACATTCAGTGTATTCCGTATACATGCCCTTGTAATACTTAAAGTGTGTATTATGCCATGAGCAGATATTAATCCTCCCAGAATGATATCTCCATAGGTAACAAAACATTCTGTAGGTGCCCTGCAAATAAAGCAATATATGCAGCTCCTATATACTACAGTACACACCTACACATGTGCAGCGTAGTTGGTGTAATGGTTAGCACTTCAGCCTCACAAGTCACAATGCTGAGTTTTTGGGTTTGATTCCCACCATAGCCCTGTGTGGACTTTGTTTAATCTTCCTGGCAAGAGCTAATTAACTGAATGCATGTGGTACAAAATGTAGATTGTAAGCTCCACTGGGCAAGGAACTGATGTTACTTGTTAAATATTCTCTGTGTTCCAGAATACAGTATGTGCACTATATAAAACACTATGAATAAATAAATACATAACACAAATAACTAAGCACAGCAAAAACTCAAAGAAAGACTTACATTGCACATGCTGTTTTTACCATGGTCATGTCATCATATTTAAGACTGTAATGTACATTTTGTCTATGAGCAGATATCAATCCTCCCAGAATGATGTCTCCATCCTGGTAATATTTATACTCAAACACAGACTTTACCGCAGCAAGGTCACACTGGAAGGAAAAATTCTGCTCTGTAATCCCATAACGTGTTCCTGGCAGGATAACTAGCAGCAAATAAGAGGCAGAGTATATAGGAGACCAGGACATGACTCACACAGGCTCTGTTCAGTCAGTATAATCCCTGACAGCTCTGCAGCTCCTCAGTGCTGCACCTTATATACATTATCTGTGACTGATATAGGCTCAGAGCTACAGCTGCAGAGTGATAAACAGTTATAATAAGTGCAACATTCACTTCAAGAATAATATCTATATCTGATTGTGTTAATTTTGTAATATTTCTTTATTTCTTTATTTTAAAGATCTGTGTTTTGTCTAGAATAAGATTATGACAACTGACAAAATGGAAAAATAAATGTTTTTTTTAGGGCAACAGACAAAGGTGCTAATACAGAGGTGAGAACAAATTGGTTCTGTAGAATGAGTGTGCACTACACATTCGCAGAGTATGAGCGCATACAAGAGCAAAAACACTCATGCCCATCTAAAATGTTAACATATTGCAAAAACACTTACAAAGTAAGACGCACTGCATTCCAACAGTATGTCAGCAGTTATTTCTTATGGAAATCCATGTAGATGGAAGATCTTGAAGTATTATGGAAGTCATAAGAGTAGTTAGTGATAGGGTATGTTAACCTATTCAGGTCTGATTATGAACTCTCTTCAGTCATCAGTCAGAATGCTGTTCCCCTTAGCAACCGGTTGGAGATCAGTGAATGGAAAGGTGACACAGGATCATTGTGTAACCTAAGCAGTTCATAGTTGATCTGTCTTAGGGGCCATATAAGCTTTATTTTATAGTGAAAGAACAAAGGATTCATGTGTGCCAATACATTTAGCCAATCAAAATACACCATGTATGTCTTGAAAACTGAAACACGTCATTTGTCAAACAATATTATAAATTGCAATTAAAATATATTTATTGCTTTGCGATTATCAGCTTTCCCGAAACATCCTTTCTGGAGGTCAGGACAGGTCAAAATCCTCCCCGATGTTCAGAACTTTTGGCGATATGCTTGACTGGCCTTGGATACATCTGGCGTTATAACAATGAGTAATTCATGCTTTGAAATACAATGTTGCTTATAACATATCTGTGAAGCTTTTAAGGAAACACGAACCTAAAGAAGTGAGGAGCAGTAAATATCTTAGTTAATGTGAAAAAGCTTGAATCAATATATATTTGCCATTTAAAAGGAAGCTCCTACACCATCATTTCCCCTCTTTTTGATTCCACTTTTTCTCCCTATTCTACCTACACTATCTAGGCCTGAAACATTCTCTTTCAGTAAACCAGTCCCCTGGACTTATAGTCCGAACCTTGGGAATTTCCCCTAACAACAATCAAAGGATAAGCAACTTCATTCTTCTGGCTGGAGAGTCACTGTCAGCTTCTTTGAGTGGGATGCATGTAATCAAGTATCACGACCTTTCATCTTAATTTAAGGTAGACATGGTTAGCAGCACTTGATATGGACCATCATATCTTGGTTCAAAGGTCTTTCTCACATGTCTCTTTAAATAGACCCAATCTCCTGGATTTAGCTTATGCGTAGCTGATCCTTCTGGGTCTGGAATGGAAGAAAACACTCGGCAATGGAGGTTAGTCAATGTTTTACAGACCTCCTGTACATAACCTGTAAAAATCACCATGATTATGTTGTAATTGTTGTGGATAATAACAACCTGTTCTTAGAGCTGACCCAAACAATATTTCATATGGAGTCAGTTTACTAGGTTTCATGGGTGTGGTCCTAATATTGAACAAGACTATAGGTAGGCATTCTGGCCAAGTTCTTTTGGTTTCTGTCATTTTCTGTAGTTTTAGCTTAAGGTCAAAGTTCAGATGTCCCCCCTCCCACTCGCCTGGGGCTGGTAAGGCACATGGAAGGCCTGCTGTACCCCCAAATCTTTCATTATATGCTGCATGACTTCTCCCGTGAAATGTGTACCTCTATCTGATTCTATAACCTCAGGTATCCCAAATCTACATACTACTTCTGCTATCAGTTTCTTTGCAGTGGTTTTTTTCTGTGGCTTTGCTTACTGGCCAGGCTTCGGCCCAGTGACTAAACATGTCCGTTGCTACTAGTACATATTCATATGGACTGCTTCGTCGCCACTGTATATAGTCAATTTGTAGTCTTTCAAATGGGTAAGAGGCTTTGGGTATAGTTCCTAGAGGTGTCTTGGTTCTTTTTCCTGGATTGCTGATTCCACAGATCCAGCATCCTGCTACAAAGTTTGTTGCAGCTTTATTGAAGCCTGGAGCTATCCAATGCTCTTGTACTCTATTCACCGTGGCTTCCTTTGAATGGTGTACTTGTCCATGAGCTACTTGTAACATAGGTGGAAATAGAGCTGCTGGTAGACAGTACTTCAATTCTCTTGACTTCCAAAGTCCATGTTCATCTTCTTCTGCCCCCAATCGTCTCCATTTCTCCTTTTCTCCTTGTGATGCTTGTTGTTGAATTTTGATCAGCTCCTGTTCACTAGGCATTTGCTTCACATCTTGAGCCACTAAGACTTGCTCAAGTTCTTTTGATTGTAAGGCAATTCTCTTGGCTTCTGCATCTGCAAATGCATTTCCTTTAGCTTCCATGGTTTGGCTCTTAGTATGTGCTTGTACCTTGATTATGCCAATCCTTTTAGGTAGTTCCAATGCTCTGAAGAGTTCCATAATCAAACTGGCCTGTTTGATGGGTTTTCCGTTTGCACTTTTGAAGTCCCTACTTTTCCATATAACAGCGTAATCTTGGGACACCCCCCCAAGCATAGCGTGAATCCGTATAGATGTTGGCTGTCATATTCTCAGCATGTATGCAGGCTTTGGTCATTGCTATGAGTTCTGCTTCTTGTGCTGACATACTTGGTAGCAATGCTCCAGAGTCTATGACTTCAGTTTCAGTTGTTACTGCATATCCTGTCTTTGGGGATCCATTATCATAATATCTTGATCCATCGACGAACAGGTTCATGTCTGGATTGTCCAATGGTGTATCTTGGACATTAGGGAGAGGTAAAGTCTCTAATTCCATGAGGCTAGGCAATCACTTCATATTTGGTAAGTCTGGCTGCAGAAAGATGCTTGCTATTTTCTTGACTTAATATTTCTGTTACAGCGTGAGGTACTTGTATACACAGTGTAATCAGGCAATCCCAATGCTGGGGCTGTTATTATGGTTTGCTTTAGTTGTCTTACTGCTTCTTCAATGGTGTCCCTGTTTTCTGCTGACGCCTCCTTTTTTATTAATTTATATAGGGGTTGCATCAGTAATGAGGCTGAGGGTATCCATTCTCTGCAATAACCAATAAGGCCCAGGAAAGCTCTGATTTCTTGTAATGTTCTTGGGGTTTTTTCTTGAGTTATTGCTTTTGTTCTTTCATCAGTAAGATGCCTTGTTCCTTGAGATATGCAGTGTCCTAAGAAGACAACTTTTTTCTGTACTAGCTGAAGCTTGTCTTTTGACACTCTGCAATCTTCTTCTGCCAAAAAGATGAGTAGTGATACTGTTTCCTTTTTGCACTTCTCTTCTGTCTGTGCAGCAATAAGCAGATCATCGACATATTGAACTAACTGGGTGTCTGTAAAGTGTGGTCTCCATTTCTGCAGGATTAATGCCATTGCCTCTGAGAAATCTGATGGACTAGTGGCTCCCCCTTGGGGTAATTGTGTCCAACCATATTGTTTACCTTCGTGAGTGAATATTAGAAACTTCTGGCTTTCCCATTCATCAGTAGATAATCTGATTTTCCCTCCTTTTGAATCTTGAGATTCAACACCTTTATTGATTAATGTTGGAAAAGGGTTGCTGCGTTGAGGGTAATACATCTTCTGATGGCTACTTGTCGCATTTTGGCAGTGCTACTTCATACATGGTCAGCCTTGCCACTGACAGGTGTTTGGTTCTTACTTGTTGAAGCTTCTCTGTACCTGCATGTGGACCCTGGATGATAAGTTTATGATTCAGCACTATGCCTGTGCTCTTGTCCTCTTCTAGGACTTCTGATTCATCACTGTGTCTGTGCTCTTATACTCTTCTAGGGCTGTTGCTGCTATCACTGCTCTGATGCCGGTAGGTGCACTTTGATTACCGCTGTCAAGCTTGCTTAAGTTGTAGGCCACTGGTCTTCACCTCAGTCCATGATTTTGCATAAGGACTTCTATGTATGGCCTCCTTCTTTAATAGTCAGGTAGTTCTAGGGCTTGAGATGAGGCAACTGCTGTTTCCAACTGTTCAATAGCCTAATTCATCTGTTGCTGTATGTAGGATGCGGACCCTCCTCCCTTTCAGTGTTGTCATACAATGCTTGCATGTAGACTGGTGCTAGAGGTATCCGTGTTCTGTAGTGTCCTACTAGGCCCAGGAATGATCATCTGACTTGCTTGACACTAGTTGGCATCTTAGCTTGCAGTCTGAATCTTTTCCTTTTCACTTTTGTTAGATGCCTGGTACCTTGAGTGTCATAGGAAGATTAACTCTTGCTTGACTAGCTGCAATTTCTCCTTCTGAGGCTCTGCAGTCTTGGTCTTTCAGAAACTTCACTAAGGACACTGCCCCTTCTTAGTGCTTTTTTTTTTTTTTGTAGTGGTGGTGGCAATCAGCAGTTCATTCACATCCTGTATTTAGCTGTGTGTTTTGTGGATAAATCACTTGGTGATATAGCCCCTCCACAAAGCTATCCTGGTCCAGTAGTATTGCTTCCTTTCTTCTACAACTGGTACTGCTGGAATGAGTCAATACTGAACTTCTGTTTTAACTTGCTTCTAAATGGCTTTTTGTTCTTTCCTTTGATAAGTTGCTGGAAAGTTAAACTTCTGCTGGTGTGTACTGTATTCTCCTTGGATAAGCTTTAGTACATTGTGCTTCAGCAAAGTCACTGGACATGTACTCCGAGGTCAAGAATTGGGCTGGTATTGGTGACCGTATTTCTTTCATCACCTGTCCTTCTAAGAATTTCTGATATCAGTTCTTGTGGTATCTCCCTCTGCTGTCTTCTGCGTGTGCCGGCTCCAGCATTCATTAGGCACAAACGTATTTCTCCAGTGGGCAAGGTGACTGTAATCATACCTTCTGCTGTTTCTTCTGGAGACATTATGTTCACTGGGGAGTACCTGAAGAAGCTTGTACTTCATATTGGCAGAAGAAGCATCATTCATTTGTTTTCTGGAACTTTTTCTGTCTTGTTCCTTATTATTTGCTTTAAACCCCGGAGCTTCTGTTGCTTTAAATCATGGCATTATCTCTGTAATCTTGCCAGGTAGTACTGACCACTTGTCAGATGTCTTTCTTTGTCCTTCTTAAAGCAGACTTCCTTTAGTCTCCAAACTTTCATGCAACCTTCATATTGTTTCTCAACTTTTCTTTTTCCAATCACCTCTCTTTATGATTCATTCATTATTCTTCATACTTTGTCCTTTCTTCACTTGCATATTCTTTCTCACTGCTGCTGGCATGTCAGTTTCTTAGTCCAAGTCCACCCAGGCTGGTGTTTAACATAATGATATTTATGCTGGGAGTTGTTGTTCCTCTTTGTCTTACTTTTCCTGTGAGAGATAGTCTTGTATAGCAGTTTGTATTTCAGGTTACATCTTTGCTTTCTTGCAAGGGTAGGGCTTAACCTCCCAATCCAGTCGTTGCAATGGCTTGATCTGTAAGTAAACGTAGAGGAATCTGGTTGTGCATAAAAACAGCTCTTGAAACCCTTGGGTCTCCTGTGGGTAAAGTCACTTTTATCGAACTGCCAGTGGTGACTGAGTACACTGTTGTCGACACAGGAGTTGCACACCTTCATATTCTATCATCTTGTGTGTCGTATAGTGACTTTATCATAGTAAGTTCTGATGGACTCAGTCTTTTCCTGTTTCAAGTCTGGGGCTGCTGGTGCCCTGAGTGTCTGTGCATGACACCATCTCTTAAGTCTTGTCATGTACATCTTTCCACTTTCAAACGTTGTTCTATTTTTCTCTGTCGGAACGTCCGTTATGGCTGGGCAATCATCTACTGCATCTGCTTTTAACATGGTGCTTACTGTTTGGGCAGTTGCTGGTCCTAGTATAACCTCACACAACTGGTGGTAGTCGACCCATGCCGGTGTCCATATGGTTTGAATTCTTTCCATATAGGCATAAACTGCTGTTGGGTTTTTTTTTTTTCTAGGATCTGGGGACTCTGCAACTATATTTGCGAGGTCATTGCCATACCATGGTTTGTGGTGTTGGCTCTGTACGATGTATGGTTCGTTCGTCCTGGCTGCATTATCTGGGTTGCGTATTCTCTGTACTTGTGCTGGATACAGAGAAACAGGCAATGATGACCGTCTTTCAGTATTTCTAGTCGCATAGATATCTTGGCATGGTGGTTCATGGTGTGAAATCCAGTTTCCACAATTTGGGCAATGTTCATATCCTTCTGGAACGCAAAACTGACATACCGGACACAATCTTTCTGGAAAATATGTCAGTTTATTCTGTACATTATGCACCTGGGCATGAAAAGCTGTAGAGGCTGTGTCTTGACCCCTTGCTTCTCCTCTTCACCTGATCTGCACCCTTTCGCCTATAGTTCCTGATTGTGGACAATTGTTTACTGGACTCAGCTTGATTCCAGGTGTCTACCACTCGTTTAAACATAAGGGAAGCATTAGGTGGCTAGTTTCTTTGGTTGGTCTTGTTGGGGTTTCTTGTGATAAAGTATCAGGACACTGGGGCATACTCTGTACACATAGCTCAGGTAAATCATTCGGATTTTCAACCACAGATCCTTCTAAGATAGGGCTGATTATTCGTCACTCTTTTCCTTGCTCGTCTCTTTTTAATTTCACTGTTAGTTAACTTGTAGGTAATTTCATTCTGTTCATACTATGGGTACCTTGGTGTGCATGCATGTCTGGGTATAGGGGTGGGGTATAGTGTGCAGGTGCTGTTGCTGCAATTACAGGCAGTGAGTTTAACGCTGGTTGTGGTGCTATTGAGTACTCTGGTACAATGGGGAAATAATTTTCCTCATCTCTTCTTCTATTCTCTGCTCCTAATTCTTTTGCTACAGTGATCCAGATGGATGCTTGATCTCTACTATTATGCTTAATTATCCAAGGTCAAGTGTCCCCTCTGACGGGAAGCCTGCTCTTTTGAAATTCCTTTCAGAGATTTATTACCCTCCCTGTTATTAACAATATCCACGGGTTTGTCGGGCCCTGACATCTTTACAGACCGCGCTCCCATGCCTGGGTGAACGTGCGCGGAAACCCTCCTGATGTGGTATTTTAATAACTCCTTTTGAGGGACTTAAAATCTCCTTTTAAAGAATCTCTACCTAAAGAGCTTCTTCAATCCGTCTGTGGACAAATGACTGGGGTTGTCCCATTTCTCTACTTTTGTTACAGAAGGCAAATTTTTCTAGGTCAAGTGTCCCCTCTGACGGGAAGCCTGCTCTTTTGAAATTCCTTTCAGAGATTTATTACCCTCCCTGTTATTAACAATATCCACGGGTTTGAACCCATCCTGATGTGGTATTTTAGTAACTCCTTATGAGGGAATTAAAATCTCCTTTTAAAGAATCTCTACCTAAAGAGCTTCTTCAATCCGTCTGTGGACAAATGACTGGGGTTGTCTCTAGGTCAAGTGTCCCCTCTGACGGGAAGCCTGCTCTTTTGAAAATTTTCCTAAAGAGCTTCTTCAATCCGTCTGTGGACAAATGACTGGGGTTGTAGTGTTGCCCCTTCCTCCCTGCTTTTGTGGAAGATCTGTTAGTACTGCTCCCCAAGTGAGACCTGCATAATAGATTATTTCTTCTGGATCACTGAGATGCGTCCCTAATATTATTGTTAAGTTACTCCAAGGGTCTATCCCCCTGCCTATATGGAGTCCAGCTTGTATCAGTATCCCTGTTGTAGTTTAATGCTTGTTTCTCTTCAGAAAGTAACAGCTAACACCGGGGACTGCTTGGATGTGAGAAATACCTATCAGTGTGTGTAGGAGAATCTAGTTTCATTATTCAGCAGACAACCCGACTCCCCCCCACCTTTTCAAAAGCATATTGACAGAGTACATATAACAGTGCAAGGATACAAAAACAAAGATGACAGTAAATCCTATATCTGTTATCTGCGTGCACGGCAGCTGTTTGAGGCTGCACGGGCACATGGGTCTTAGACCTGGGATTATGTGGTTCCTAGGCCAATAGGTTATGATGTTAAATCAATCATTCTTAATGTAATGTTCCAACAATTCTCTTTTTAAAATGACAACCTTTTGTAAAATAAAATTCATCATCATTTTCCACATAACCAAATGAGACTTCAGTGCTTGTAATTGCCAGCAATCTTGGTGCTACAGACCCTTTGTATTTTCTTAACACAACAACACAGGTACAAGATTTGCATACACCTCTTTGGTTATTTATCAATTCAAACTGGTTATCAGCATTAGAACATATCTTGGCCATGCGCCACCTTTATAAAACGGCTCTATTTTCTTAATAAACATGCATTAGTACTTGCACAATTTAAAAGTTTTCTGCATACTTGATTAATTCCCCCTGTGCACTTGTGACAAATTATCTGAAATTATTTACCCACAATTCAACAATATAACATAATTCAACAATATAACATACTTCAACAATATAACATACATCATGGTACCTTAAAAAAATTTCTTCTGACTGACGCTGGGCTCTTTAAGATATTCTCTGACCTTCTCGACTGGACTTCCCCTTGATTTACACAGGAAGCGCTGAGTTCAAGTGAGCAGGTAGAAATCTACACAATAAATCTCACTTACCGTTTTTTTTTGTTATCAGCGGTTCCTGAAAGATCAGAGGATTTATTGCCAGTGGAGGAGATGCTGGAATATCCCGGACGAGATCCCCAAAATGATAGGGTATGTTAACCTATTCAGGTCTGATTATGAACTCTCTTCAGTCATCAGTCAGAATGCTGTTCCCCTTAGCAACCGGTTGGAGATCAGTGAATGGAAAGGTGACACAGGATCATTGTGTAACCTAAGCAGTTCATAGTTGATCTGTCTTAGGGGCCATATAAGCTTTATTTTATAGTGAAAGAACAAAGGATTCATGTGTGCCAATACATTTAGCCAATCAAAATACACCATGTATGTCTTGAAAACTGAAACACGTCATTTGTCAAACAATATTATAAATTGCAATTAAAATATATTTATTGCTTTGCGATTATCAGCTTTCCCGGAACATCCTTTCTGGAGGTCAGGACAGGTCAAAATCCTCCCCGATGTTCAGAACTTTTGGCGATATGCTTGACTGGCCTTGGATACATCTGGCGTTATAACAATGAGTAATTCATGCTTTGAAATACAATGTTGCTTATAACATATCTGTGAAGCTTTTAAGGAAACACGAACCTAAAGAAGTGAGGAGCAGTAAATATCTTAGTTAATGTGAAAAAGCTTGAATCAATATATATTTGCCATTTAAAAGGAAGCTCCTACACCATCATTAGTTTATGGAGTTATAAGTTCTACAGTATTTGGTCTAATGAGGGTCAGGTGTTCCCTGAGGATCTCAACAGAGAAGTTTGGGTTTCACAGCCGACACCTTGCAGGTAGCAGCCTTCAGGTAAATTTGAACTATTGGGATAGGATTGGGCAAGACACAGATTGTCATTCTACAGTAGGTATATCAGCCAAGCCAAGAGACTAATCCAAGGTCAAAGGACAGCCAAGAGGTAGAATACAAAGACTAAATAGGTCACAGTCCTGGGTGTACTGACTTAAATATCTACAGTCTGCAACTGAAGTGCAGAAAGCCAGAACAATATTCACAAATACATCTTGATCTACAAGCTCAACTGGCAGAAATGCTGGATTGCACTTCTCAAGGGCCCAGGATAAAATACCATGGAAAATAACAGCGCTTTACTATATATTGTAGGATCATAGAATAGAAACCATATAGAACCATAGAATTTGATGGCAGATAAGAACTACTTGGCCCATCTAGCCTGCCCCTTTTTAATCCTTTAGGAAACCTCAACCCTATTTGATCCATAGTTCCTTGTATGGCTATTCATATAGTTATCCCAAGCATGCTTAAATTGCTCTAATGTCTTAGACTCTAACACCTCTGATTGTAGGCTATTCCACTTATCTACTTCTCTTTCTGGGAAGTTATTTTTCCTCAGATTTCCCCTGAACACAATGTACCTCCTTTCAGTTTCAAGATCTGATACTTCTCTTCCTTTGAAGATTGTTTCTCTCCTGTTTCTTGGTAACACCCTTGATATACTTGAAAGCTTCTGTGATGTCTCCCTTTTCCCTTCTCTGCTCCACACTATACATGTTAAGATCTTTTAGTCTTTCTTGATAAATTTAGTGATGTACAGTAGGTGAAGCACCATTTAAGTTGTCCTTCTTTGAACGTTCTCTGATGCATTTCTTTCTTTCTGGACATAAGGAGGTATATTTAATAGAGTCTGAGTTTACCAGATGTGTGCGATGCCAGCTGATCTCTGAGAATTTTTAAAAGAGCAATCATTTGCAAGGCAAAGCCATGCCTGGCAAATGATTGCGACTTTAAATAAACATCTGAGATCATCCGGCATCCCTCACCTTGGGCAAATGTGGTCCCATTAAATATGACCCATGGTCTCCAGAACTGAACACAGTATTCCAGATGAGTCCGTATCATTGGCCTATACTGGGGTACAGTATTAATACTTCTCTTTTCCTGCTACTGATTCCTCTCACTATGAAACCATCTGACTTGCCTTCCTTATTGCTTTGTTGCATTACTTCACTGCTTTTAAGTCACTTGAAATAGTGACTCCTAAATCCCTTTCCTCCTCAGTAGTTACCATTATAGTACCCTTGATATTATATTAAGCATTTGGATTTTTGAGACTTAAGTGCATGATTTTGCATTTTCTAGAATGAAACTGTAGTCGCCATGCTCTTGACCATTCCTCAAGTTTACCTAGATTATCAATCATTTGTTTTACCCCGTCCAGTGTGTCTACCCCATTACATATTTTTGTGTCATCTGCAAAAAGGCATATTTTCTCTTCATTATCATTTGCAACGTCACCATATTAAAGACCACTGGTCCAAGTACAAATCTCTGGGGTTCTACACTGGTAACATTTCCCTCCTGTAAATGTACTCCATTTACTACAACTGTCTGTTTCCTATCTTAAAACCAGGTTCTTATCCATTTTACTGTTTTATAATCCATTTCCACACTTTTGAGTTTATTTAGCATTCTGTCACACAAATGTCTAATGTAGAACAAACTGTAGACATGCCCCTTTTTATCAATCCATTGTTGACACCCCTTTTCAATAGTGTTTGTTATGAAAACTGATATAAAATTGACATCAAATGATAATTGATATTGAGGAATATTAAGGAAAAATGTGTCCCTGAGACAATCAGCACATATATTAAATGGCTAACCAAAAAATGCTGACAAAAGAGGCATATCACACTGTGCTAAACCCCACAATTTATTGCAGTGTTGCTAAATATTATAAGGCGAATAAAGGTGAATTTAAAAGATCTGATGCTAAAAAATGGTACAACAGGAAGATGCTGCAGCCTTTGTCATCAGTATAAAGTAATCTTAAACACAGTTGATTTGAAAATAATACTCACCAGAAACAAAGACTCATTCTGTTTAATGTCAGCGGAGGTAGACACCTTTAAAAATAAGAATTTACTCACCGGTAATTCTATTTCTCGTAGTCCGTAGTGGATGCTGGGAACTCCGAAAGGACCATGGGGAATAGCGGGCTCCGAAGGAGGCTGGGCACTCTAGAAAGATCTTAGACTACCTGGTGTGCACTGGCTCCTCCCACTATGACCCTCCTCCAAGCCTCAGTTAGGACACTGTGCCCGGACGAGCGTACACAATAAGGAAGGATTTTGAATCCCGGGTAAGACTCATACCAGCCACACCAATCACACCGTATAACTCATGATATTAAACCCAGTAAACAGTATGAAACAACTGAGCCTCTCAACAGATGGCTCAACAATAACCCGATTTAGTTAACAATAACTATGTACAAGTATTGCAGATAAAACCGCACTTGGGATGGGCGCCCAGCATCCACTACGGACTACAAGAAATAGAATTACCGGTGAGTAAATTCTTATTTTCTCTGACGTCCTAGTGGATGCTGGGAACTCCGAAAGGACCATGGGGATTATACCAAAGCTCCCAAATGGGCGGGAGAGTGCGGATGACTCTGCAGCACCGAATGAGAGAACTCCAGGTCCTCCTCAGCCAGGGTATCAAATTTGTAGAATTTTGCAAACGTGTTTGCCCCTGACCAAGTAGCTGCTCGGCAAAGTTGTAAAGCCGAGACCCCTCGGGCAGCCGCCCAAGATGAGCCCACCTTCCTTGTGGAATGGGCATTAACAGATTTTGGCTGTGGCAGGCCTGCCACGGAATGTGCAAGCTGGATTGTACTACAAATCCAACGAGCAATAGTCTGCTTTGAAGCAGGAGCACCCAGCTTGTTGGGTGCATATAGGATAAACAGCGAGTCAGATTTTCTGACTCTAGCCGTCCTGGAAACATATATTTTCAGGGCCCTGACCACGTCTAGCAACTTGGAGTCCTCCAAGTCCCTAGTAGTCGCAGGCACCACAATAGGCTGGTTCAGGTGAAACGCTGACACCACCTTAGGGAGAAACTGGGGACGAGTCCTCAATTCTGCCCTATCCATATGGAAAATCAGATAAGGGCTTTTACAAGACAAAGCCGCCAATTCTGATACACGCCTGGCAGAAGCAAAGGCCAACAACATGACCACCTTCCACGTGAGATATTTCAGATCCACGGTTTTTAGTTGCTCAAACCAATGTTATTTTAAGAAACTCAACACCACGTTGAGATCCCAAGGTGCCACAGGTGGCACAAACGGGGGCTGACTATGCAGCACTCCTTTAACAAAAGTCTGAACTTCAGGTACTGAAGCTAGTTCTTTTTGAAAGAAAATCGACAGAGCCGAGATCTGTACCTTAATGGAGCCCAATTTTAGGCCCATATTAACTCCAGCTTGCAGGAAATGCAGAAATCGACCTAGTTGAAATTCCTCTGTTGGGGCCTCTTCGGCCTCACACCAAGCAACATACTTCCGCCATATGCGGTGATAATGATTTGCTGTAACCTCTTTCCTAGCTTTAATAAGCGTAGGAATGACTTCCTCCGAAATGCCCTTTTCCTTCAGGATCCGGCGTTCAACCGCAATGCCGTCAAACGCAGCCGCGGTAAGTCTTGGAACAGACAGGGCCCCTGCTGTAGCAGGTCTTGTCTGAGCGGCAGAGACCACGTGTCCTCTGAGATCATCTCTTGAAGTTTTGGGTACCACAATCTTCTTGGCCAATCCGGAACCACGAGAATTGTGTTTACTCCTCGCTTTCTTATTATTCTCAATATCTTTGGTATGAGAGGGAACACATAAACTGACTGGTACACCCACGGTGTCACTAGAGCGTCCACAGCTATCGCCTGAGGGTCTCTTGACCTGGCGCAATACCTCTCTAGTTTTTTGTTTAGGCGGGACGCCATCATTTCCACCTGTGGACGACCCCACTGATTTACAATCATTTGGAAGACTTCTGGATGAAGTCCCCACTCTCCCGGGTGGAGGTCGTGCCTGCTGAGAAAGTCTGCTTCCCAGTTGTCCACTCCCGGGATGAACACTGCTGACAGTGCTAGTACATGATTTTCCGCCCATCGGAGAATTCTTGTGGCTTCTGCCATTGCCATCCTGCTTCTTGTGCCGCCCTGTCGATTCACATGGGCGACTGCCGTGATGTTGTCTGACTGGATCAGCACCGGCTGGTGTAGGAGCAGGGATTTGCTTGACTTAGGGCATTGTAAATGGCCCTTAGTTCCAGAATATTTATGTGAAGGGAAGTCTCCTGACTCGACCACAGCCCTTGGAAGTTTCTTCCCTTTGTGACTGCCCCCCAGCCTCGTAGGCTGGCATCCGTGGTCACCAGGACCCAGTCCTGTATGCCGAATCTGCGGCCCTTCAGAAGATGAGCACTCTGCAGCCACCACAGAAGAGACACCCTGGTTCTTGGGGACAGGGTTATCAAGCGATGCATCTGAAGATGCGATCCGGACCACTTGTCCAACAGGTTCCACTGAAAGATTCTGGCATGGAACCTGCCGAATGGAATTGCTTCGTAAGAAGCTACCATCTTTCCCAGGACCCGCGTGCAGTGATGCACCGATACCTGTTTTGGTTTTAGGAGGTCTCTGACTAGAGAAGACAACTCCCTGGCTTTCTCCTCCGGAAGAAACACTTTTTTCTGGGCCGTGTCCAGAATCATTCCCAGGAACATTAGACGTGTCGTCGGGACCAGCTGTGACTTTGGGATATTCAGAATCCAGCCGTGCTGGCGCAGCACTTCCTGAGATAGTGCTACTCCCACTAACAACTGTTCCTTGGATCGTGCCTTTATTAGGAGATCGTCCAAGTACGGGATAATTAAAACTCCCTTTTTTCGAAGGAGTATCATCATTTCCGCCATAACCTTGGTAAATACCCTCGGTGCCGTGGAGAGTCCAAACGGCAGCGTCTGGAATTGGTAATGGCAATCCTGTACCACAAATCTGAGGTACTCTTGGTGAGGATGGTAAATGGGGACATGCAGGTAAGCATCCTTGATGTCCAGGGATACCATGTAATCCCCCTCATCCAGGCTTGCAATAACCGCCCTGAGCGATTCCATCTTGAACTTGAATTTTTTTATGTATGTGTTCAAGGATTTCAAATTTAAAATGGGTCTCATCGAACCGTCCGGTTTCGGCACCACAAATAGTGTGGAATAGTAACCCCGGCCTTGTTGAAGTAGGGGTACCTTGATTATCACCTGCTGGGAATACAGCTTGTGAATTGCCGCTAGCCCCGCCTCCCTGTCTGGGGGAGCAATCAGCAAGGCAGATTTTAGGAACCGGTGGGGTGGAGCAGCCTCGAATTCCAGCTTGTACCCCTGAGATACTATTTGAAGGATCCAGGGATCCACCTGTGAGCGAGCCCACTGATCGCTGAAATTCTTGAAGCGGGCCCCCACCGTCCCTGGCTCCGCCTGGGGAGCCCCACCGTCATGCGTCAGACTTGGAAGAAGAAGCGGGGGAGGACTTTTGCTCCTGGGAACCTGCTGTCTGTTGCAGCCTTTTTCCCCTGCCTCTGCCTCTAGACAGAAAAGACCCTCCTTTTCCACGCTTGTTTTTCTGGGTCCGAAAGGACTGTTCCTGATAAAATGGCGCCTTCTTAGGCTGTGAGGGAACATGGGGTAAAAATGCTGACTTCCCAGACGTTGCTGTGGAAACTGGGTCGGAGAGACCATCCCCAAATAATTCCTCCCCCTTATAAGGCAAAACTTCCATGTGCCTTTTGGAATCTGCATCTCCAGTCCACTGGCGAGTCCATAAGCATCTCCTAGCAGAGATGGACAATGCACTTACTTTAGATGCCAGCCGGCAGATTTCCCTCTGTGCATCTCTCATATATAGGACTGAATCCTTAATATGTTCAATTGTTAGCAGAATCGTGTCTCTGTCTAGTGTGTCAATATTTTCTGACAGTTTATCTGACCATGCAGCGGCAGCACCGCACATCCATGCTGACGCAATAGCTGGTCTAAGTATAATGCCTGAGTGTGTATATACAGACTTCAGGATCGCCTCCTGCTTCCTATCAGCAGGTTCCTTAAGGGCGGCCGTATCCTGGGACGGTAGTGCCACCTTTTTAGACAAACGTGTGAGCGCTTTATCCACCCTAGGAGGTGTTTCCCAACGTGACCTATCCTCTGGCGGGAAAGGAAACGCTATTAGTACCTTCTTAGGAATTACCAATTTCTTATCAGGGGAAGCCCACGCTTCTTCACACACTTCATTTAATTCATCTGACGGGGGAAAAACTACGGCTAGTTTTTTTCTCCCCAAACATAATACCCTTTTTTGTGGTACCTGGATGTAAATCAGAAATATTTAACACCTCTTTCATTGCCTCAATCATGCAGTGAATGGCCTTAATGGGCATTAAATTTGACTCATCATCGTCGACACTGGTGTCAGTAGCCGTGTTGACATCTACTTGTGCCATCTGAGAAAGCGGGCGTTTTAGAGCCCCTGATGACTTTTGAGACACCTGGACCGGCACGAGCTGAGAACACGGCTGTGCAACAGTCGGCATGTCGTCAAATTTCTTATGTAAGGAGTCTATACGTGCACTCATTTCCTGCCATAAGCTCATCCACTCAGGTGTCTGCCCCCCAGGGGGTGACATCCCTGCTAAAGGCATCTGCTCCGCCTCCACATCATTATCCTCATCAAACATGTCGACACAGCCGTACCGACACACTCCACACACACAGGGAATGCTCTAATAGAGGACAGGACCCACAAAAGCCCTTTGGGGGGACAGAGTGAGCGTATGCCAGCACACACCAGAGCGCTATATAAGTCAGGGACTAACTGAGTTATGTCCCTTATAGCTGCTTTTCAATATATATAATATACTGCGCCTAAATAAATGCCCCCCTCTCTCTTTTTTACCCTTTTCTGTAGTGTAGTCTGCAGGGGAGAGCCAGGGAGCTTCCTTCCAGCGGAGCTTTGAGGGAAAAATGGTGCCAGTGTGCTGAGGGAGATAGCTCCGCCCCTTTTCCGCTGCCTATTCTCCCGCTTTTTTATGGATTCTGGCAGGGGTATTTACCTCATATATAGCCCCTGGGGCTATATATTGAGGTATTTTTTGCCAGCCAAGGTGTTTTTATTGCTGCCTCAGGGCGCCCCCCCCCAGCGCCCTGCACCCTCAGTGACCAGAGTGTGAAGTGTGAGAGGAGCAATGGCGCACAGCTGCAGTGCTGTGCGCTACCTTGGTGAAGACTGATGTCTTCATGCCGCCGATTTTCCAGACCATCTTCTTGCTTCTGGCTCTGTAAGGGGGACGGCGGCGCGGCTCCGGGACCGAACATCAAGGCTGGGCCTACGGTCGATCCCTCTGGAGCTAATAGTGTCCCGTAGCCTAAGAAGCCCAATCCGGCTGCAAGCAGGCGAGTTCGCTTCTTCTCCCCTTAGTCCCTCGCTGCAGTGAGCCTGTTGCCAGCAGGTCTCACTGAAAATAAAAAACCTAAGACTATCTTTCTTTTCTAAGAGCTCAGGAGAGCCCCTAGTGTGCATCCAACCTCGGCCGGGCACAAAATCTAACTGAGGCTTGGAGGAGGGTCATAGTGGGAGGAGCCAGTGCACACCAGGTAGTCTAAGATCTTTCTAGAGTGCCCAGCCTCCTTCGGAGCCCGCTATTCCCCATGGTCCTCTCGGAGTTCCCAGCATCCACTAGGACGTAAGAGAAATATAGATTGTCACAGCATCCCTGTTTGTGAAAAGTGTTCAGTTCTCACCAGCCAGAAGGATTGGACACACGCAGATGTTACTAAATGGCAATTCATAAATCGTGTTGGGATGAAAATCTACAGCATGACTGCTGGCAGTAGAGTCCTTAATTTAGAAAATATGTTTTTAGGTCAAGTACCAAAAACAGTCATAGCGGCATTTGTAGACAACAAAACATTTCCAGGAGCCTATATTGGAACCCGCTTTGTTTTGAACATAAAAATGTGAACTTTACATCCCTCTACCTGTACGGAAACCTCACCTGGCAAAACAATTTCAAATGGACTTTAAACACAGTAATTCAGAGCAAGAGTACATGTTGCTCATACAGATCACAAATAAGAAAAAATCAGATTCCGGTATACTGACTGACCGCAAAGAGTACCTCGACGGTTACACACTATTCGCTTTTGATCTGTTGCCTGAACAGGAGTGTGTTGTTCACCTATCACTAATAAGAACTGGGGCCAAATTCCACTTTGCAGAAGTATTGGACCAGACAATCAATGTGATAATATATGTTATATTTGATTACATCATCTAGATTAATCAAAGGCGCAATGTGCTTACTATTATCTAGAAATAAAATAAACTAACACTACACTGCTGAAAAATGAACACATTACAGATAAATTGCATTCTATATGTGGTACAAAGCATGCAACATGTTTTTAAAGGAATTTATCTCTGTTATATGTTGCCGGATGGCAAACTGACACAATACCCTTGCGCATTTGTAATCAATACGTATAGTAGCAAACAGCCAGGCAAACATTTCTTTGCAGGGTTGATTTCTATGTGATTGTGTCATAAAGACACATCTTCATTTTTTTTTTATAAACGTCTATATACGCTTGCTGTTTTTCAGAGTCTGTACACCATTTGGGATAACCTTAATACTCTTGTTTATCCCTGAGATGCAGTTTAATGTAAGATGAAAACAAATTGTCAGATCATTCATCAGAATGTCACACCTCATAAATTTTACACACTTTACATCCCTTGTCTACAGCCCATTTTATCTCTGGTGTACACCAATATCTGATGATCGCCCTTCTTTCCTCATTAAGAACGCATGACTCTGTCTTTCCAGACTCGGTGCATGTGCAACATAAAGGAAACATCAGTTTACCATGCATTTTAACAGGTAGAACCATAAATAAAATATCCCTAGGTGTGTAGACTTTTTCTTCTGCAATACCAAAATACTTTGTAACATTCTCAAAATTTTAAAATATTATATTCGGATGTTTTATTGGGTAGGTTTTGGTTTTGTTGACAAAAGGGTACAGACTGGTAAAATCAGAGTAATGTATTTGTTCATCCTGTTGTGCTTTGTGATACGGCTTTATGGCATTTGTACAGTCGCTGTAAAGTGCTACTTGTGGATACAAGTGTTCAGGTAGTTCTTTACCCTTCACAAAAAACTGTAGACTCTCATCAGGCTCCAACATTTTTCCCATTAACATTCCCAAATGATGCACATGTGAAAACCGCATTGTTTATGAAAGTTCATTCTCACTTGCGTCTTGTGTTGCAGTTGACCACAGGTCATTTTAGTCAGTTTGATTTAAACATTGCCATTGTAACACGCACCTCAGCCATGATGAAAACACCCTTGGAATTCAATTCACAGTGAAACTATCAAGGTGACAGTTACCAACTCTCTAAGGTATATCCAAAGTATTACACATGTGCGGCAATTGTATCTCTGTAAGAGCAACTTCCCATTCATCGGTTAAGTATATAGAATTTGACAGCTTTGTCGTATAGTTAGAAACCCTATTGTGTGGAAGTGTGTCTGCAGAAACATTACTTAGCAAGGTTATGTAGAACGATTAGTCATCCATGATTCGCCTTGTTTAGGGAGTGTCGCATTTTATATATCATTTATCTCTGATGCGGCAACCAAACTGTTACATTTTGTGGGGTACCTGCACCACTTGACTAAGTCACATTTCCGACCTCTGACTGTCTTGTTTTTTTTTAAATCTTTTCGATTTTGTAATTTCTATTATACTTTTTTGGGGATGCTTTGAAGCTCCTCAGGGTAAAAACTGCCTGTACTGGCTTTACAGTAGAGATCCACCAAAGTGTAAAGTGGCTTAAGACCTTTAGTGTTCACTCCATGTATTACAAATATTTCCTCAGAAAAATTCTGTTCATAGCCTTTCTGAAATATATCCTTATATTTGGAAATGTGTACATGTTCACCAACGACTAAACACAGCAGGGTTTTTTTTTTTAAAGTATTTGCCATACAGTATGTCATCTTGAAAATTCTCAAAGCGTTAGAGGGGTTCACTTTGCATGGGGATCACTTAATCGTTCTATGGTATGTGTTATTATAGCTGTCTGTGAAACCTTATAAAACATTTATATATCTTTAAGTGTTCTGTGCTGTGAAATAACTTCCGGGGGTTTAACATAGTGTAATATGCCTTTTTATTCAGCTTTATTCAGTTAGCCATTTAATATATGTGCTGATTGTCTAAGGGACAAATTATTATTTTTTTAATAGCAAATCAGTTATCATTTGATATCAATATTATATCAGTTTTATATGAAACACAATTACAAAGGGGCGGTAAAAATGAGTTGATAAAAAGGGGTGTTTCGACTTACAAATTAGTTTGACCAAAAGCGTTTCTCTATCTATGTGATTCTTAGAACTAATAGCTTACCATTAGGATGTGGTGCTACTAGCTTTATAGTAAACAAAGATCCTGATTGGATAACTCTTTGAGTCATGTTCTCTTTACCAGGAAGTATATAAAAAGCAGATCAAGTTAACATAGCAGTTACTCAAAATACACATATTAAAGTGTTGTTAGTTTGTATTACTAAATAGGCCTGCATTTTTACTATTGCTGTATGATTTTTTTATTTGTGTCAATTGGATGGTTAATTGTAACAAGTGACAAAATTTACTATCATTCAATTTTGATTTAGAAGGGATTTGGCATTTCCATTCGATTTTTGAATTAACAGATTTACTACAGTCAAAATCAAATTACAAATTCACAGATTACAGATCACCAAATTTAATTCAAATCCCACTCAAAATCGAATTTCTAGAAAACATCAATGTTTTTCCATAGTACAATATAGAATCAGCTCATTTACTAAAGTTTGATTTGAAGTCGAACTCCAAATCGAAATGAAAATTGAACTTAAAATCTTCAAATTAATAGAATTAAATTACTGTAGACATTTGATTCGAGCAGCTAAGCAGTATTCTATCACAAGGCAATTGATTGTGATTACTTTTTAAGTACCCAAATGCATGTAAAGCAGTGTGAGTGTAGGAATAATAGCTGTCCAAGGTTAAAGTATGTTGAACACTTGCATGCAGTATTGAATTTACCACCAGACTGAGAGACTCCATGTCACAATCCTGACCGAATTTCTTATGTTCTGTGAATTTCCTCAGCATATTCTGCAAACATGCATCTGCTTCACATACTACCTGCAGTCTTGATTACTTACTGATTGGCACCTGAGTAGGAATTTTTTTGTGTGAGTAATTGCCGAGATCCAGCGTTCAACAAATTGACACTGTGCTTTCCAGTCCCATGACCTAGGTGAGGGACTGGAAAGCACAGTGTCAACTTTCACAGATGACACTAAATTATATAGAATAATTAATTTAGACAAGGATGTTGAGTCTCTACAGAATGACTTAACTGGACTGGAGGCCTTGGCAGACAAATGGGGAATAAGGTTCAATATAGACAAATGTAAAATTATGCACCTTGGGACTAAGAGCAATCAGGCAGCCTATAAAGTAAATGGGGAAAATGTAGGGATAATGGTAGTTGAAAATGATCTGGGTGTGCTCATCGATAATAAACTTGGTAGCAGTTTGAAATGTCAAAATGCAGCAGTAAAGGCAAATACGGTGTTATCATACAACAACAGCATAAAACGGGGTATGAAGACAAGGGATGAGAGTGTAATCCTGCCACTGTATAAATCATTGGTCCGACCACATCTGGAATATTGTGTACAGTTTTGGGCACCATACTATAAAAAAGATATCTTGGAACTCGAAAGGGTTCAGAGGCGAGCCACCAAACTGGTTAGGGGGTTAAAGGCATTGGACTATGAGGAAAGATTTAAAAGGCTTGATATGGTCACACTGGAAAAGAGACGACTGAGAGGGGACATCATTAATATTTATAAATACATTAAGGGACAATACAAGGATCTATCAAATGATTTGTTTACCAAAAAAACACTACATAGGACACACGGACACCCACTGAGGTTACAGGAGAAAAATTCCATACCCAACAGAGAAAAGGATTCTTCACAGTAAGAGCAGTAAGGATTTGGAATACTCTTCCAGAGAAGGTAGTAGTTGTGGACACAATCAATAAGTTTAAAAATGGATTGAATAAATTCCTAGCTGAAAAAAATATCCAGGGATACAGCATTTAATTAATATTTAAAGAAAAAAAATAATTAATAAAATAATGTAATGCACAATAGGTTGAACTCGATGGACAGTTGTCTTTTTTCAACCTCAACAACTATGTAACAACTGGGCATTCTGTTCATCACACAAAGCTGGCAGTAAAGTTTGTACATGCTGATCTTGCATAGCACTCTCAGCATAATGTGTTTAAATTCTAAATGTGTCTATTCATATTGTCTGCTTCCTAGTGTTTGGGCCTACTAGGCCTCAATCCAAATCAGAGCCTAAGGCTGGAGTACTGCTGTGACAAGCCCTGACCACCTGACTGCAGGACAGCCAATCATGTGACTACCTGAGCTTCCCTGCAACACTTGCTTCCATTCAGCCTATCCCAGTTAACCCAGGGGTTTATCTTCCATCCTCTAAATCTCAGAAATTGTCAGTGCTATGATTGAAATACCCTGTATGGTTGTTTTCTATCAGCAGCTTCCAGGTATCCATGCTCCAGGAGATTCCATTCTGTATTGAGACCCGAGTTCCATCCAGCTTGCAGCTCTGCATGGCTCAATTGGTGTTCTGTCATAGATCTCTAGCTCCATCAGTGTTCCACCATCGATCTCTAGCTCCATCTGTGTTCTGCCATTGATACTCACCTCCATTGGTGTTCTGCCATCGATACCTCCATTGGTTTTCTGCCATCGATCTCTAACTGCATTGGTGCCCCACCATAAATATCCAGTATCATCGGTATCCTTCCTACCGCTAGTGGTCAGTAACCTTGTGCTTATTTATAATGGGACTTCATCAGTAGTTGACACTGCATCTGAGTCTGCTACTGTGAGTTTACCTATATTGAGACTACATCAGTGGTTCACACTGCATCTGATATTACATCTTGCCATCATTGTTACATCTGCTACAGCATTGCCTCTGTTCCCATGCCTTTGTTACTGCATCATCTGTAATACTGATTATTGAGTCTACAACTATATGCCACTATATGTACCATCTTGCATGCTGAATAAAAAGACTTGTTTTATTTTACATTATCCTCCATTCTTTTCACGCCTTTGGGCCTACGCTCAAGTAACACCACATCTTGGTTTATGTATAAGAACTTTATTAAAGCTCCCAGGTTTAAATTCCACTCAGCCTCTAAGCCTGAGATCTCTACTGGTCAGAGTCAGACCTCAAGCAAGACACCCCAGAAGCAATAATCAGAGCAACTTCAGCAGCTTCCTGAGTTGAATACTGCACATTTGACCTCTAGTGCCTGTCTCATTGTAAGTGGGCATTTTAAAAGATTTTTTTTTATACTGCTATGGATGGAAGCACTTCTGCTGGCCCCAGCTCATCTCAATCCACTGCAGGGGCTAGTGGTATGCTTACTGATGCCAGCACCTATCCTTACCCTCAACAATGAGCCGAACACCACTGGCAATGCGCATGAAGCCTCTGATAATGCACATGAAACCCCTGGCAATGAGCATGAAACCCCTGGCAACATGCAGGAGACCTTTGGCAATGACATGAGACCCCTGACAACAGGCAGGTAATTTAAAATTAATTAGAAGCCTTACTGTGTGGCATCATTTGTAATGGGCATTATTATGTGTGGGGCCTAAAATGGTGTCAGGGCCGTAACTGTGTGTGGTATAATATGTAATGAGCATTATAATGTGTGTCATAATGCATAATGGGTGTTACGGTGTGTAGAATAATGTGTAATAGACATTATGGTGTATGGCATAAGCATTACGGTGTGTGGCATACTGTGTAATGGGAATTATGGTGTGTGGCATATTGTGTAATGGGCATTACGGTGTGTTCTATAATGTGTGATGGGCATTATGGTGTGTTGCATAATGTGTGATGGGCATTACAGTGTGTGGCATAATGTGTAATAGGCATTATTATAAGGAGGAAAAATTACAAAAATGTAAGGGGCATGAATAAGGATTTTTTTTTCTGTGGTAGGCAATGTCTTGGCATATGGGTTGCAAAATTGGGGTATAAAGTAGTCTTTTCCTTCAAGGTCATGCCCCTTGCATAAAAGCCATGCCCATTACAGAAGGCCACACCATTCTTGCACAGGTGCCCCCACTGTAGCTCATCCCACATTACCCACAGCCCCGCCCAACCCCTAGAGTTCCTGAACCTATTTTTCTACAAAAATAGCAGTTGGATTACCCATTACCAAATGTCTAGTTTCCCCTACGGTCTCAACTGCCGTCCATATCAGACACGCACAGGTTTTATAAAGGGCAATGCAAAAAATGTGATTGACCATGTTGGTATGAAAATATACAGCTTGCCTGCAGACAGTAGGGTGTTTAATTTAGAAAATCTGTTTTTAGGTCAAGTATTAAAAAGACAGCAGCATTTAAAGACAATGAAGCATTTTCAGGAGCCTATGATCTGAGCCCGCTACATTTTGAACATAACATTTTTAACTTTGCATCCCTTTACTTTGACAAAACCCCACAACTGGCCTAGTGATTTAAACTGAACTTTAAACATGGTAATGTCGTGCATGAGTACAGTACATGTCACTTATACAGATCACAAATAAGCAGAAATCAGATTCCGGTATACTGATTGACAACAAAGAGTACCTCAACAGTTACTGCTTGCAGGCATGTGGTCTACTGTTACACATAAGATACACATACATGCTTGTTACTTGTGGAACTGAAATCTGTCAATGTAAAATTAATGTGCGGGCGCAAGGATGTTAGGGATATGCAACCTCATTTTACTAGAATCCGAGACAATCCGAACTTCCAGTGTATAAAATAATCTGAACCCTGACACCAGACCAGATGTTTTACTATTCATTTCAATTAATTCATTTTTATGGTCATGTTGTAAACTTGATGTAGTGCTGTAAATGATAATAAACTGCAATTCTGTTTGTTGATGGGATTTTGCTATGGCTGAGTCCTGAGAGAAGTTATACTGAGATCAGAAATTCACCCTGAAGCTGTGTCCTAGTAAAGATGGGCAGTTGGAGAGCAGCACAGAGCACTCCACAGAGACGGCACTGATCAAAGTAGTAAACAATTGGGTCACTGATCGATCTAAAGGCCATTACACACTTCTTATTCTTCTAGATCTCTCTGCTGCTTTTGACACTGTTGACCACTCTTTTCTCATACCTAAGAACCTAGCAATCTGTTGGATCATTATGCATCTATCCTTGTGTATCAATGCTTATTTCCCTTTAGATTGTAAGCTTGCGAGCAGGGCCTTCCTATACTATGACTCTCTGTCTGTGTTAGCCCAGTTTTGTTCTATTACTGTTGTTCTAATTGCAAAATGCAACAGAATATGCTGCGCTTTATAAGAAACTGTTAATAAATAATAAATAAAATAATGAATGTCCAAGTACTGTAGCCCCGCCATAATCACAAACCAATGGGAATGGATTATTGCTTACATTTACTCATGAGCTGGTGCACATGTCATTATGTTTTGTAATAAAGTGGTGAAGTTTCCAGCTCCCCATGCTTAGAGATCCGCGTTCGATTCCCAAAGTGCTAGTGCATGTTTATTTTTCCTGACACTTTATTAATTTTTTTGTTTGATTATCTATTGCAATATACCTTCACATTCAATAGAGATATGCACACAGATTTTACATAAATCAGGGCAAAGTTTCATGAGCATCTCATTCTGCTTTCTAAAATACACAGCGGCTATGAGGTCCCATTAACATATCAATAAATATAAAATAGTGTATGCAGATGCAACTAACTGTTTGAGCAATACTGTAGTTCATTGACGTTAGAGAATCTGTGCTGTACTGTATGAGAAGGGACATTAGAGCTTGTGTCTGCACTTCTTATTAGCTCTTCTTTTACATACTGTATAGTACTGTGTTGTCAATTTATTGTAACCTGACCTCCCTCCCTGTCTGTGAAATGAGCAGGCTCCCAGGGGGGAAGGGGTAAATGGGATGGTGGTGGGGGGAGGTGTTGGCTAAATACCATTTTTTACAGAAATTATTCATTCTCTGGTCTGCAGAAATTATACATTCATTCACCCCCCAAGAAATTAACCAATAAATCGATTAATAATTATAGTGAATACATACGCTAGAAAACATGTAAAATAAAGGTTCTTATGATGAAAGTGTTCTGTTAGTTTATAATTCCCTTAGAATGAGCGATTAATATAAATTGTTTATACAGACGCAAATCATGTTAGAGCCAAAGCTTAAGAATGTGTTAAAATGATGGTCCATTGATGTTAGGAATATACTGTACTACTCTATATTGTACAGTATGAGTATCCAAGTCCCGCAGCCAGTTTTGTCAGTTTGCTTTGCCGTCGATTCCGGTGTATTGTATGGTGCAGATACCTCGCTTATCCCTATTGCCTCGCTCTACAGCATTTTAGCAAGAGGATTCAGACACTCCTTTAGCTTTTCCCTGTAGCCTGCAAAACCTATGTGGTCACTCGCTCCATAGCTGAGGGCTGCCACGAGGTGGGGGGACTTGGGTGGCAGCCATTTTGTCTGTTTGCTATGCGATTGAGTCCGGTGTATAATACGGTGCATAGAGCTAACTTATCCCTAACGCCTCTGTGTATTTTAGCTATGGGATTCAGATCTTCCTTCAGCATTGCCTTGTAACTTGCAATACCTATGCCATTTCTGGCTCCATAGCTGAGGGCTTCCATGAGGCAAGGGGTCACAGGCTGCAGACATTTTGTCAACTTGCTATACGATAGAACATGGTGTATCGTAATGTGCATAGAGCTCGCTTATCCCTATCACCCCTGTGTATTTTAGCTAGGGGATTGTGACTCTCCTTCAGCATTGTCCTGTAACTTGCAAAACCTATGCCTTCGCTGGCTCCATAGCAGAGGGCCTCCACGAGGCAAGGGGTCATGGGTGGAAGCCATGTCAATTGAGTCTGGTCTGCTACAGAATTGTATGTGTACCGTATGGTGCATAGAGCTTACTTATCCTCATAGCTGCTGTGTATTTTAGATATGCTCCTGCAGCTTTGCCCTGCTTTATGTAAAACTTGTGTGCACACTTCTATTGAATGTGAAGGTATAGTGCAATAGATACAAAAATACAGTGTCAGGAAAAAATTAACAAGCATTCGCACTTTGGGAATCAAATCTGGGACTCTAAGCATGGGAAGCGGCACTCTTCACCACTCGGACATGTCACTGCATGACAGATGCATAAGCCCATTGGTTTTGATTATGCTATAATGGCTGCAGGATTTGGATGCTCACATATCCCTAACATCAATAGACCATGTTGTACCTGTAACATGTTTGTTTGCGTTTGTATACACTACTATTTTTATTTGTTGATTTGTCTGCGGTACTTGGACGCTCACATATTCCTAATGTCAGTGGACTATACTGTGGCTTTTTCACATTAATTTGTATCTGTATACGGTGTACTAGTTGCATCTGTACTGTATATATTGTAATATACTGTATGACATACTGTAACATATTGTAGCGTAATGTGACACACCAGTAAAGTAGTTCTTACGCTTGTGTTCAGTATTGTATTTTAAAGGAGAACACACTCAAGCACAATTATGATTTTAAAAAGCGACATCTGGTGGATGATCACAGGTGTTACACTCAAAGGTAACGCAAAACGCTCTGTGCACCTCCCTACATCTGTGCACCTCCCTACAACTCCTTACGCCCAGGCACACTGTGTATGCCTGATCGTGACTAATGCCTCAGCCAGCAACGATAATGTAGGCTCCATCTGTATACATCCTTATCAAACTCATATAGCCATCTCTTTGCTTCCATAAGTAGCCTCTACAGGACTCACTTATAAATATGATTTATTTGCAGAAATAAAAGTGATCTCTGATGTTGGATCACTTGCAGATCTTATATTGGGATTTTGATCTGCAGAGCCTCTTCATAAAAAAGACCTCTGATGGGAGATACATTTATTTGATGTAGATGGTGTGCTGGACTTGTCAGAGTCGAAGGATCCCATTTTAGAAGTTGTAGAACTATAGTCATTCCTTTCTTTTCTCCTTTTGTCCTATTTCCATTTTTTTTACACCTTATTCTCTGCATAATCATTTCTATTCCGTTGGAATTTCCATTCTCTTCCTTTGAATAATTTGTTTTTCCATGTCCTCAACCTCAGTGATGTATTTATCAAATACCTTATGGAAATTCTTAAGTTTTTCAAAAGGTTTACATTTTTCCCCAATGCAGTTGATTTCTTTAGTACATTGTTCCAGCATTATCTTATCATGTTTGATTAATATGTTTATTAGTTCAAAAGAGCACTTGGTTAAGCTGTATTCCCATTCCTTCTTTAATATCTCTTTTGCTAGTTCAAATGCAAGAAATATTTTAAGTCTCCAACCTCTTGGTATCATGTTATTTTTTACATAGTTGCCAAATGTTAGTTGGTTCCAACGTGTCCTATATTGTTTAATTAAGATCTTTTTCAGTTCGTATAGTCCTGTGGACCAGTAATTTTTGTCTCCCATCTTTTGTAACTTGTCACATGAGAAGAGATTACTAGCTTCGCTCTGCCATTTTTCCTGTCTATTTGTCAGGTCCTGGCTTATACTGAATTTGGCCATTATTTAGAAAAAATCAGAATCAAATAAATTTATTTAACAGCAGAAACCAAAGGTGAAATTAAAAAGAGTGAAAATAGTAGAATGGTCAGATTATTTATTATTTCTCAGGTAAATCCGTAAATGAAATTTGTGAACCGTGATGGTCAGAAGAGCTGAAGACTTCAGTTTGCGGAGACAGTATTACATAGCAGACAAAAAAGACTGGCGCACAGGTTCATACTGTTAAACAACCCAATAATTAATATTATTTTATTGTACTTATAATATCATAGCAAGTTTATTGGGGGGGGGGGGGTGTTACCCACTACTAATGAGACATTGGACGCAAGAAAAAAGAAAGGGTAGTGTTTGGCTGTACTTGCCAGTAACAAATTTAACTGACACAATACAAAATAACTTTTGTTAGTTATATATTTAAAATATTCATAATCCCCCCTTGAGAACTGAAAAATAGGTTAGAGAAATATTAGTTAAATTGATAGAGTTTAAAGAATGATTGGAAATATTAAAAACTTGTGCCGGGAACCCTTCCGAACAGTCTAGGGCTCCTTAGTAAGTTCTGTATTGCAAATTTAATTTCACTCTATGAGTTTTGGGCAATATACAGTATTGGAATAAATATCTGAAAAAGGTATCTCATATTTTTGTTGTTATACACACTTCACTGGGTGACTTTAATGATGATTATAGTTCACCCAATAGTGTAGCTCTAACACCAATAAAAGAAATCATGAATGTACAGTATGATTACTATCTGGAAATAATCAACATATGTATATTTGTTTAGTGGCAGAACATAATAACACCTTTATAGATACTACTATACCTTAAGGAAAAAATACATTAAGAGATAGTTGTCCTCAAATGAGAACTATTTGTATGGAAAAGGGAAATACATTTATTTAGCATAAAATATAAAAAACAATTATAACATATACAGTGCCATAGTGCACACTTCATGTAAGCATCAAAAGTATATAAAAAAACATAACGTGCATCCATGGAAAAGCATCATATGGATATCTCCCGGCTCATACCATAAAGGGCTGGTGGTGTGCGTAAACAGTGTAGATTACTTTATCACTTAGTTGTTGATTTACTTTTGTTACATAATTTTCCCTGTTTATTATAATCACCACTTTCTCCTCTTACTACCAGTCCTACTGTCCTCACATTTTTAGATCTTATTAGCTACATAAACAACAAGTGACATAATTAAAGGGTTTCACAGTTGTGGCTTATGGGTAATGTGTCACTTTGCGAGTAATAAGAACAACCCAAGAAAAGTTACTAAATTCCAAGTACGACATAGTAGTTTGTGAACATGTGCGGTGGGCACATTTCGTGTTTTAGTTTTGGATCTGGATCCCCGCTCGTGTTTTGGATCTGGATTGGTTTTGCCAAAACCACCCTTTCAGGTTTTGGTTTTGGATCTGGATGATTTTTGAAAAAGAAAAAAAACATAAAAACAGATAAAATCACAGTATTGGGGGTTATTTGGATCCTACAGTATTATTAACCTCAATAACATTAATTTCCATAATTTCCAGTCTATTCTGAGCACCTCACAATATTGTTTTTAGGTCTAAAGGTTGCAGGAATGTCGCTGGATGACTAACCTAAGCGACACAAGTGTGTGGCACAAATACCTGGCCCATCTAGGAGTGGCACTGCAGTGGCAGACAGGATGGCAGTTTTAAAAACTAGGCCCCAAACAGTACATAATGCAAAGAAAAAAAAATGTGGTACAAGATGGAATTGTCCTTGGGCTTTTCCCTGGTCAAGATTGTCACTTAATACCTCATAGAAGCTAATTAAGTTAGTTTTACATGATCTCCTCACAAACCCATGCTGTTTCATTCTAATAAACTTAGCGTTCTGCAGATACTCCTCTATGTTATCCCTTATAATTTCTTCCAATATTTTCCCCACTATATATGTTAAACTAACCGGTCTGTTGTTAGCCAGATGATTATTAGATCCCTTTTTAAATAATGGTACTATATCAGCTATTCGCCAATCTTTTGGTACCATGCCTGATCTACTTGAACTATTGAATATCAAGCATAGAGCTCTTGCTAGTTGTGACCTATGCTCCATAAGAACCCTCGGGTGAAGTCTATCTGGGCCAGGTGATTTATTAATCTTAATTTTGCTTAGTCTCTCCCGGACTACTTCTTCACTTAAACAAGTATCTAGCCATGAATCATTACTGTCACTATCATTATGCACTACTCCCACTGTCAGTTCTTCTCTAGTGAACACTGATGAAAAAAATGTGTTAGTATTTCCGCTTTTATTTCGTCATAATTTATGAATACTCCAAATTCATCTTTTATTGGACCTACGTTTTTTTTTAACCTTTTACTGTATATGTATTTAAAAAAACTTTTTAGGATTGATTTTTACTCTATAGCAATTTACTTTTCGTTTTCAGTTTTGGTGCTAGGCTTCTTGCGTTTGCAAGCATACATTTTAGTTTAGTGTTTCACTTGTCCATTTGTTTTTTTAAAGGTATCTTCTCACTGTTCACAAGTGCCTTCCTAGAGTTACTCTTTCTGACTGTTCTCTTCATCCCTCCCTCTCCATCCCCTCATGCTTAATACAGCCAACCTTACTATTCTCTTTGATCAACACATTGAGTCTTTCAAAACTCTCAGCACAGACATAAGAATTTTCCCTTATGCTACAGGCATAATTTTCTATATGCTGTAATGATGACCCATAATTGTTGTTAATTAATGTATTGGCAATACCTTTGGTAATACCCTTTTTTTTACCATGTAAATACCCTTACCGGCTACTTTTACCCTCCCCCTTCTCCATCCCCATTTAGTTCACTACCACCCTCCCCACTATTCTCACTGCATGACCCATAGATTCTAGCTAAACCCTCCCCCCATGCTCCGAGTTAAAAAAGCTCCTCCAACCTTCTAACCATCCTACCCCCAGCACTGCAGCCTCCTCCTCATTCAGGTGCGATCCATCACAACAAAAAAGATGGCGCCTGACTGAGAAGTCCATCCAGTATTCCAGGAACACAAACCCCTCCTTCCTACACCAGTCTCTAAGCCACACATTTACCTCCCTGATCTCCTTCTGCCTCCCTGGGCTAGTGCGTGGCACTGTTAGTATTTCGGAGAATATTACCTTAGATATCCTTTCCTTTAGTTTCTGGCCTAAGTCCCTATAATCTTTTTAAAGGACATTATTATATTATTATATTACCAGTTATTTATATAGCGCACACATATTCTGCAGCGCTTTACGGAGAATACTTGGCCATTCACATCAGTCCCTGCCCCAGTGGAGCTTACAATCTGTATTCCCTACCACATGTACACATCCACGCTAGGGTTAATTTTGTTGGGAGCCAATTAACCTACCAGTATATTTTTTTGGATTGCGGGAGGAAACCAGAGTACCCGGAGGAAACCCATACAAGTACGGGGAGAATATACAAACTCCACACAGTTAGGGCCCTAGTGGGAATCGAACCCATGACCTCAGTGCTGTGAGGTAGTAATGCTAACCATTACACCATCCGTACTGCCCACCTACCACTAACTTTGTCGTTGGTGCCAACATGCACCAAGACCACCGGTTCAGTCCCAGCCCCACCAACTCTATGCTGTGTATGGTAGTAATCGCAAGATCTAGATTTACAATCTTTTCCCTCTGTAGATATGTTGGCTGCAATTTTCTCAATTACATATGTGTTCTCTTGTGTAGTTGCGGCAATCCATACAACACGTGGCATGGTGGGACATAGGCTATGCCTATGCTCCTGCTATGCATTCAAGTGAATGGTAGCTGGCAGGCAATGCATATGATGTGGCATACCATGACTCATGCACATCACAGCCCCACTACAGAATGCTGCTATATATACAGCAACAATATAGTGGGGCACATCTGTATGGAACAATATCACTCAAGAAGGCTTCCATCCATTATAATATTTTTGTGGAACACAACAGATGAGCTATCCCCATCTTGAGACTTGGTGATCAGGTCTGGCTTTCTACCCATAATCTGCAGCTCAAAGTTCATTCTATGAAATTTGCACCATGGTTTATTGGACTTTTCTGGAGGAATGAGTCACCAATCCAGTATCCTCTAGTACAAGCTTAATATACCACCTGTTATGGTCACTGGTGTTTCACAGGGTATTCCCTAATTCTTTGGTGCTGGCTCATGCACTCTGGCAGTGCAAAGCCCATGTGGCAGCAGCAGTACTTCCAGGAAAGGTGGTTCTTTGTTTGCAGGCCAGAGCTGGATCCATGGTGGTGTAGACCAGCAGTGCGAGTGGTGCCATCTTGCTTCTGCTCAGGTGATCAGGTCCAGTCCAATCTTGGCCAGGCTTCAGCTCAGCTGTCTTTCCCAACCAATCCAGGACAGTCCAGGGGTATAAAGCTTCCTGCTTTTCAAGACACAGGTTGACAGTTCAATATGTCACACATCTCAGTGTGTGAGCCTTGTAGCTGCGCTCCACAGTTATTACCGCTAAACCTGATAGCTGTAGCTTCCATTGCATTCCAAGTCCAGTTCCATTGCATTCCAAGTCAGGTTCCATTGCATTTCAAGTCTGATTCTATTGCATTTCCAAGTCCAGCTCCACTGCATTCCATGACCAACTAAATTGCACTCCAGTCTGGGTCTCACCCAGAAGTGTTATCATTCTTGTTCCAGCCCGGTCAGCACTCTAGTCTGGTTCTCATCCAGTAGTGTCATCATACCGGTTACAGCCCAGTCAGCACTCCAGTCTGATTTTCACCAAGAAGTGTCCTCATCCTGGGTAAGGCCCAATCAGCACTCCAGTCTTGTTCTCAACTAGAAGGTTCATCATCCAAGTTCCATCCTGGTCAGCACTCCAGTTACTGTTTTGAATTCATTGCCCAGCATTTCCACTACTGTACAATACATCTATATTTGCTATTTAACTACAGCCCAAATCTACGCTATCTTCAGCATTCTTCAGTCCTCATCTATTTGATTCTAACTGTACCTATAGCTCTAGTCCAGGTGACCCAGTTAGAGGGCTGTGACTGGCCTGCCAGGTGCAGCAAAACCTAAATCCCCTTGCATGTTCCCCAGGAGAAGTCCACCAGTGAAATAAGATTCTGTGCCCCTGTCCTGGATCCAGCAAACTACTGTACCTGGTGCTCATTCTGATTGTTCACATTCAACCTAAAGTCCTACGCACATCTTATGAGCAGAAACTATATCAAACCACTAAACTTCCCTCATAACACAACTTCAAGTGCCAGTACTCCTGCCACGAGTTCAGAGTTACCAAAATATAAAATCCAGACATCACCATATCTCAATATACCCAATTCCTCACAATTCTCTCTTCACCAACCTTGGATTCTAAATCAATTCCAGTAAACAAGACACTCCTAAGGTTCAGACTGACCAATGACTGGAATTTGAGGTGGAAAAGATCTTGGACTTACGTTGCTGCTATGGTCGTCTGCACTATATAATTGACTGGAGTAGTTATAGTCCTCAAAAGAGAATATGGGTCTTTTCCACTGATGTTTATGCTCTGTGCCTAGTTTGTGCGTTCCACAGTAAAAACTTACAGAAGCCTTGTGGGAGTCTGGCAGCCACCCTCAAGAGGCAGCTTGAGTCAGGACCCAAGTATCCCACCTTAATACTTATTGGAGCACTTGTGCTTATAGTCACTCTGCAGAGATCCAGTGATCACACTGAGTGCAAAAAAAAGTGTCAGGAATGGAGGTAGGTGGAATGCGGGGTGTGATCACACAGGAGAGGAGGGCTGTGTGCACCCAGAGCACAGGCTGCCCTGACACCTGCTGCAACTGATGACATGGTATTGCTGCTAATGAAATGACTGAGACCCAATACTGGCACACACGGCTGGAATGGGGAAGCAGATGAGGTGCATAGTGTCGTCCATACTAGGGAGACATGAGAGGTGCTGCAGGATATCACTGCAATGATCTGTTGGTGAGTACCAGGAGCAGGGATGCACAGATTGGGGGGGTGTTGTCACAGTCATCTAAAGTTTCCATGGAGGGGGTGTCCACAGTGATCACAGGTGTCAGCGGGGGAAGGGAGTGCCCATAGTCATTGCATTTGTCAGTGGGGGGGGTGTCCACAGTATCATGGGTGATGGTGCAGAGCAGAAGAAGGAATACTGACATTGACTGTCATGTAGTGCAGCTGTAATAGAGGACAGAAAAGAAGACTCTTTTTTAAGGGGCACTCTTTATTTATAATTTATTAAAAATATTACATTTTATTTATATGCATTAAAAAAGGGGATTTAGGTGTCCCGTTTTGAGTTTACAGATGATACAAACTTTTAACAATAATTAGATTTAGAAAATTGAATCCCAATCAGTCATTTTAAATAGTCAAAGGGCTGTGTTTAAGAAATAATAATCAGTCCAAAGATTAGTGAACATTAGTTATGTGCACCGAAAAATTTTCGGGTTTTGTGTTTTGGTTATGGATTCGGTTCTGCGGCCGTGTTTTGGATTCGGACGTGTTTTGGCAAAACCTTCCTGAAAATGTTTTGGCGGATTTGGGTGTGTTTTGGATTTGGGTGTTTTTTTTTACAAAAAACCCTCAAAAACAGCTTCATAGAATTTGGGGTTCATTTTGATCCCATAGTATTATTAACCTCAATAACCATATTTTCCACTAATTTCCAGTCTATTCTGAACACCTCACAATATTATTTTTAGTCCTAAAATTTGCAGGTCGCTGTATGGCTAAGCTAAGCGACCCAAGTGGCCGACACAAACACCTGGCCCATCTAGGAGTGGCACTGCAGTGTCAGACAGGATGGCAGATTTAAAAAATAGTCCCCAAACAGCACATGATGCAAAGAAAAAAAGAGGTGCACCAAGGTAGCTGTATGGCTAAGTAAAGCGACCCAAGTGGGCGACACAAACACCTGGCCCATCTAGGAGTGACACTGCAGTGTCAGACAGGATGGCACTTTTAAAAAATAGTCCCCAAACAGCACATGATGCAAAGAAAAAAAGAGTTGCACCAAGGTCGCTGTATGGCTAAGCTAAGCGTCCCAAGTGGCTGACACAAACACCTGGCCCATCTAGGAGTGGCACTGCAGTGTCACACAGGATATCACTTAAAAAAATAGTCCCCAATCAGCACATGCAGCACACAAATAGATAGTATATTTGACGACACAGAGGTAAGGTAATGGACTACTGTACCATACTGCTATATATATACTGGTGGTCAGCAAAATTCTGCACTGTCCTCCTACTATATACAGAGCACAACTAAAATGCAGCACAGGTATGGATGGATAGTATACTTGACTACACAGAGGTAGAGCAATGGACTACTGTACTGTACTGCTATATAGATACTGGTGGTCAGCAAAATTCTGCACTGTCCTCCTACTATATACTGCGCACAACTACAATGCAGCACAGATATGGATAGTATACTTGATGACACAGAGGTAGAGCAATGTACTA
This sequence comes from Pseudophryne corroboree, assembly GCF_028390025.1. Classification (NCBI taxonomy): domain Eukaryota; kingdom Metazoa; phylum Chordata; class Amphibia; order Anura; family Myobatrachidae; genus Pseudophryne; species Pseudophryne corroboree. Next base: position 1,214,747,597 of record NC_086444.1, on the reverse strand, counting down.
CTGTACCGTACTGCTATATATATACTGGTGGTCAGCAAAATTCTGCACTGTCCTCCTACTATATACTGCGCACAACTACAATGCAGCACAAATATGGATAGTATACTTGATGACACAGAGGTAGAGCAATGGACTACTGTACCGTACTGCTATATATATACTGGTTGTCAGCAAAATTCTGCACTGTCCTCCTACTATATACTGCGCACAACTAAAATGCAGGCAACATGAAATCACTTCTGGATCCAGGCTAAACCAAAATCTTCCTCATTCATGGTTTAGAGTAGAGTCTGAGTACTTCTGGTAACATGGTGGTCCTTTATTAGCATTCTGACTGGTTTTAATTATAATACTTTTTGAGCATTTTTTGTGGGATTTTGGTGGGGCTTTTGTTGGAACTTAGGCAAAAAAATATTTTTAACGTGTAAACATGCTAAAAAAACAGTGCATTGATTTAGTGCGATTTTGATGCAATTTGGGTGCAAATTTGAGCTATTTTGAAAAGACAATTTTTAGTAAATCTGCAATTTCCATTTGTACCAATGTTTTTTGATGACGTTTGAGTCAATGGATATTTGCCGTGATTTGTAGTGTGAAGTCTCATGTGACATGCAACTTCCATTCAAATTGATCCTTAGTAAATTCGCGATTCGCAAAAATGTGTTTTTTTTGCAAATCACTCAGAATTGACTCTTAGTAAATTTTCTCTGACTACTCCACAGTACCCACTCCACTAATAGATACAGATATCTAGTAGAATGACTTGCTCTCTTCTACTGATTGAGATGACTTACCCAGTGTTGTATCTATTATGGATGCAGAGTGTGCAGCTCACATAGGAAACAGTGTCTAAGGGGACCCACACCACATATTTCCAATACTCCCCTCTCCTGATTCCCCCTTTCCACAAATCACAGAGAAAATGGCACAATGGGAATTTTCCCAGTATTTTGTGCATGATGAGATTTGCGCATTTGCAATAGAGACTCTGCCCCTTAGTTTTCAGACTTTACTGCACTGCTTAAGAGGAGGAGGCATGTGAGAACTAGGCTTCTTACAGGCCTCCTTCTTTGCTAATACGCCCTGGATTTACCCCTTCCTAATTGCACCTGTCTAAATGATTTTTTATCTTTCATTGACTGCACCAATTACATTCACATAGGTAACCAAGACCAGGGCTGAAAGTGGTCTTGGGGAGGTGGTGGAACTCACTTCCCTACCATCTACTCCTCTACCATTAGGTGTAGCCAGGGCCAATGGTAGGGTGTTTGGCACCCCTCTGCAAACTACAAATTTGTGTCCTAACCCCCATAGTGCCTAAAGAAAGGGTGTGCACCGAAGGCAGGTGCTGCAAGAAACTGGTGTGGTATCACAAGGAAGGAGCTGCATGGCCCCTCAATAGTACCCCCAATTCAAATTATTCCACACAGTAGCACAAATGTATCTTCATTACACTGCATGTAGTTCCTAAATGCACCTGCCTAAATTTCTCTACCCTCTCATTAATTGCACCAATTTCTATCACAAAGGTCAACAATGATATCCTCTTGCTTGTGTGAAACCCAATTTTCTGTCTCCAACCATATCTTATCACACAAATTAGTACCTCTATAATTATTGGTCTTAAAAATCCTTCCAAAACCAGGCTGAGACTTCTCCCTGCCTGACTCATACAAGCCAATATATCTGCTAAATTTAGATTACATGCTTCTAATAAAGATATCTGCAGACAGACTAAAAGTAGCCCTGCTGCATATTATCCACTCAGATGGGCTTCATTTGGGGTCAGCACTCAATGGTCATATCAGTTATTGGTCTCCTTACAGCTTTCAAGGGCCTTGAATCATATGTAATATTATCTTTAGAGTTTGAAAAGGTGTTTGCCCTTATGCATAGAACACACCTTTTCAAATCCCTATGCAGCTTCAGATTTCCTAAAAAGTTTATAGACAGTCTAAAAGCCCTAAATATCATCCCTTAATCAAAGGATTAACTTTACTTATCATTGATGATACAAAAAGGGACTAGATAAGAAGCCTTGTCCATAGCCCTCTACACTTCACCCTCATTCAGGGAAATCTTGACTGCCAATGTTGTGCTGAAAGTTCTGTTAGCAAATGTTATGCTGATGTTTCTTTCATACTCAGCTTCCTCTCTCTGAGCAGTGTTGGACCTTACTCTATCTCATCCTATTGGTCAGTCTCCAGTTATATGGTCAAAGTTAGTAAGTCTGAGGTTCTTCCTATTAGAGAATCACCACCTACCTTTGATCTATCCCAGTCCTACAATACTTCCACATTTCACTTCTAAAACAAAATACTTGGGAATGCAGATACCTTCTGACCTCTCAGTTATATAAAGCAGACTTTATGCCTATTAGTAATATTAGTGCTATGCTTGATAACTGGAAACTCCTCCCTCTTTCTTTAATTGGACATGAAGCAATCATCAAGAGTATAATTTTCCCAAAAATCTTTAATCTTATGTAAATGTTCCCAATTAATATTTCAAACAAAGATATGCAAAGTTTGATCCATCTAATGTTTTAATTTTTATGGCAAATGGAAAAAAATTAAAATACTGCAGCTATAGTATGTAAAAGTTTATAATGTCACATGAGAAAGGTGGAATGGCCGCTCAACACACACACATTCTTATTCACTGTTGGCAATTTTTAGATAAATTGGTACCTGGTTATTAGACAGAAGCACCTACACTGACTCTAAACTGGACGTAGCTAGTCTCAACCTATACTCCTCTGGAGTGCTACTTGACACAAAATCCCCTGATATCCCAAATTATATTTTAAACCACATCACATTCCATGACACCTACCACTCTTGATCTCTATTAATAAAAAAAATATGAAGACATACTTTTACAACACACTGGTGCAGGGGTAAAGACTGTGCTCTGATTGGCTCTATGAGAAAGTGACAAAGGCAATCAAAGCTAGAAATCTTTTCTATTTCCTAGCAGCCTATAGAGGAGAGGGACCAAGTCAATTGTTTCTGAGACTGAAAGGGACAGCCTCCATCATACCCTAGAAGATCTCCTGATCTCTACATATGCAGGAACAGAACAACAAGACGTTGTCTCCAGATGGTATAGAAAATTATTAAGTAAGCCCACATAACATGCTGTAAGTTTTTTCCATTTTATTTTTAATTGCAACACGTTTGTCTATGTAACCTGCATCTCTTTTGTAAATAAAATGTTTTATTAGTATATTTCATATAAGCTCCAAAAGCAATTCATTGAGGAATCTTTTAGATGGCTATGGTTATGCTATAACTGTCATTGGTTCCTGGAAACATGGGGAGACTAAACTAACTACTGTATGTAGTATTGCAGAACCAACACAAATTTTACTAAAATATTACAGGACCGGTGGCTGTTTTACTTACCATGGGTGGTTGTAGTAAAGATAACTGCATGGCACAACAGGCAGAGAGATACTGTACAATATTCAGTGCGAGTTTTATATTCTGCTCTGGCCTTGGTACATGAGGAGTTGGGGATCTGCCAAACTGCCATAGTACTGATGCTAGTGTGATAACAGTAAGGGTGATACAATTAGTGGTAACATGTGCACAATATGTCCTTGTCAACTTACTATGGTGGTGGCACTATCTGTCAGACCCATCAGTAGAGGCTGCACCAGGAGGATCTATAACCAATCACTGAATGAAACCTAACAGTTTCCTCTCACCAATCTCAGCTAGGTATCCATCTCATGTCCAGTCAGAATAACTTAGTACAATATACAGTATATTTTTATTAATGATTTAGAAATATACCATGTATCAAACATAACTGAATTACTATGTGGTATACAATATTTGATAGCATCTTACCATTCCTTCGTTCCATGTTATTTCTTCTGGTTCTATATGGATATTCTGTCCGTCTTCTAGTGAATCTTCAAAGGTGGCCAATGTTTTTAGAAGAAACTCACGTGTAGTGCTTATTTTGTGTACCACCCAGTTTGTCATAGACCACATAGAAGGCAGATCTCCTTTCTCATTAAAGATCATCTCTTCTCCAGTAGTGAAGGTTTTTCATATAGTGCTGCTTTAATAGGAAAATAAAATCATATGATAATAACATTATGAATACTCTGTACAATTAGACTTTGCACAGCACAATTGTGACCAAATAAAAGGCAATGATAATATTTTATTTACTGTAGCTTAGTATGTGACCTACAGTATTTGACAATAAAGAAATGCTGATTCTAGATATTCTGTTCTGTCCCCCATGCATAGCCATAAAACATCTCTTTATTATTTGCATACAGTTCACACAACTTACTGTTTGTCTTAGTCCATATGCTATAAATGGATTTTAATTAGAGTCATTTTATGCAGAGCATGAGCCAGAGCATATAACGCCATGTAAGCATAGCTGGGTTTTACATTGGCAACCCCATGAAATGTTGTCGGAAGATGATTTTTGCCACTGCAGTTATGACCAGAAAAATGATATATGAGTTCATAAACAACATTTTTGAACATGTTTGGGGAAAGACAATAAAAAGTCCAGAGCCCAATATCTTCCAGCATTGGATCGCCTGGTAGATTAGATGGGTTTGCATTCTTAATAAAATTATTAATGTTGAGAATTTTTGGGATTCAACATAAAAATTTGGCTACAGTTTATATTGAACCTCATTCTCCATTTATCCGCCCAGACCTCAAGTCATTCTGTAGAGAATAAACATTCTTAGCAAAAGGTCAGAAGAACTGCTCGCCTCCTAATTAAAAACCCTATAAGCTGGTTGCTGCTAATGAACCAAATATGGCTATACTACGCAACCCCACTTTGGTAGAACAGATGTATTTTTATATTTTTTGGGTTTGGCGCACCCCTAGCTTATTTAATGAGCATGAATAATACAGTATTTAATCTGTTGTAAGAAATGAGTGTATCTCTATATGTATATATTTGTAAAATGGCTTAAAATTAATAATAAAAGATAATACACAATGTACATAAAAAGTATATATCTCATTTATTTAAATATGTGTACATATTTAATATTTTCTAATAGTCTGCAGACTATATAAATTATGAACTAGTACCGGTATTCTAAACAGACATAAGACAAACACACAGACAAACATATACACATGTACTATCCATTGACGTCATTCATTGCTAATTTCAGCAATATGAAATTAGCTTTTCTATAGTTAAAGTCTTAGTTAGACCCTTGCAGTGTTGTTTTTGGAAGCTGATATTGAATGTGATCATATTATGATTGCTATTTCCTACATTAGTGTTTGATTTCCTCATTATTAGTTAGTACTAGGTCTAGTATAGTCCTATGCCTAGTTGGTTCCTCGATTACCTGGGACAAGTAATGATCTTTTAGCATGTTTAAGAACCTTTTACCCCTAGCTTTGTTTACTGTTTTGGTGTTCCAATTTCTGTCTGGGTAATTAAAGTCCCCAACAATAATGACCTTCCCCATACCTGCAGCTTTTTCAATTTGCTGCCAGAGTTGTAATTCATCAGAAAAACTAATATCTGGAGGTTTATAACATGTCCCTATTAAAAGTTTATTTTATCTTTACCCCCACTCAAAATCTCAACCCATAATTATTATTATTATTATTACATTTTATTTATAGGGCGCCACAAGTGTTACGCAGCGCCATACAAGGGAAAGTACAGGGAGAAAAGACTTAGAATAACAGTAATTCATTAACAAAAATGGAGTACAGGTAACAAAGAGCATAATTCTCAAAACATAATACAGCTTAGATGTAAGTAGCAAGGGAGTAATCATTGTACTACTTGGGGCTGGCGGCCATGGATAGAGAGGAGCCTTTACCAGTAGGAGAAAGAGCAGGTAAAGATGGTTGCTGACTGAAATGTGTCGAGAAGAGGGCTTAGACAACAATAGGAAAGAGGGCCCTGCTCTGAAGAGCTAACAATCTAGTGGGGAGGGGTGACAGACAGATGACATGAGGTGCAAGCAAGCAGGAGGAAGCCTGATGGCAGTATGCAAGCAAAGCAGAGATGTTCAAGGCGTGGAGCAGGGGGATGGAGGAGCAGCCTAAAGACTAGGTTATGCATTGGAGGGTTACGCTTTGATAAATAGGTGGGTTTTTAGTGCCCGTTTGAAGCTTTGCAAAGTCGGGGAGAGTCTAATGGAGCGGGGGAGCCTGTTCCACTGAAGGGGTGCAGCATGGGCAAAATCCTGAACTCGTGCATGGGAAGCAGTGACCAAAGCAGAGGAGAGGCGATGGTCATCAGCCGACCGTAGTGGGCGGGAGGATGTATAAAGGGAGAGGAGGTTGTAGATGTAGGGAGCAGTGGAATTAGAGATGGCCTTCTATGTGAGGGTGAGGAGTTTGAAGAGGATTCTGTAAGGGAATGGGAGCCAGTGTAGATTTTGTTGAAGGGGGAGTGGCAGAAGTGGAGCGGTGGGAGAGGAAGATGAGCCTAGCTGCGGAGTTGAGAACAGATTGGAGAGGTGCGAGGTGGGAGCAAGTGAGGCCAGTGAGGAGAACATTGCAGTAGTCGAGTCGTGAGATGACCAGTGAGTCGATGATAAGTTTAGTTGCACTCTGGGAGAGAAATAATGACTCCACGTTATCTCCAGTCTCCTCGTAAATGACCTCCTTAAAATATGATTTTAAGAATTGTTTAACATAAAGACAAATACCCCCTCCCTTTTTATTAGTCCTATCTCTCCTGAAGAGGGTGTACCCCTCTGTGTTTGCTTCCCAGTCGTGAGAATCGTCCCATCACGTCTCTGTAATGCCTATGATATCATATTGGACATTATGTAATATTGTTTCTAATTCCTTCATTTTACTTGTTAGGATTCTTGCTTTAGCAATCATACACTTAAGCTTAGTAATTCACTATTCCGCAAATTTTGTTGTAGATAAAATTTCCCTAGGAACTTGACTTTTCCTTAAATTAACATTGCTAACTATTTTGCTCCTTACCCCCCTCTCCACCCCCATTATACTTTATACATCCCTCTTTTCTACGCTCTCTAGTTGTCCCTCTTATTATTCCTAATCCCTCCCCCCAGGCACCTAGTTTAAAATCTTCTCAGACCTTCTAACGAACCTTCCCCCCAGCACTGCTGCCCCTCCTCATTAAGGGGCAATCCATCGCGACAAAAAAGATGGCGCCTGACTGAGAAGTCCACCTAGTGTTCCAAGAACACAAACCCCTCTTACCTACACCAGTCTATGAGCCACACATTTACATCCCTAATCTCCCTTTGCCTCCCTGGACTAGTACGTGGGTAAGGAAATATTTCAGAGAATATTACCTTAAAAGTCCTTGCTTTTAGTTTTTGGCCTAGGTCCCTATAAACTTTATTAAGGACATCCTATCTACCACTAACTTTGTAGTTGGTGACAACATACACCAATACCGCCGGGTCATTTCTAGAGCCTTCCAACAATCTTTCTACCCGGTCCGCAATGTGCCATACCTGAGAACCCAGGAGAGAACAGACTGTACGGCGATCACAGTCCCGGTAGCAGATTTCCCTGTCTGTGTTCCTGATAATAGAATCCCCTACCATCACAATCTGACTAGGTACCTCACTTTCTCTTGTTCCCTTTGTGTAGGAGGGACCGCTCATCCATTTGCTAGAGGGAACGGTATCCTCCAGCTCCATCACTAACTCACTGCCATCCCCAGAATCTTCGTCCAATCGGACAAATTTATTGGGGTTTGGCAGATCGGAGATGTTCTGTCTCCTCCTCTTCTTCTTCCTTCTAAACGTGACCTAGCTAGCTACCTGATTGTCTTCATCCTCTTCTACTGGTGTCCCCCCCTGCAACTCCTCAAACTTTCTATCTAAGCTCTGCTCGAGATTGTGAATACCCCTCAGTCGCATAATTGTTTGCTCTAGATCAGTTACCTGGGCTTTTAGGGCAACCATTCGCACACACCTTGTGCAGATGTACTCACACTGGGATGGTTGTTCTAGGTGCTCATACACTGTATCTTGCACGACATGCACTAAGTGAAATTCTCAATCATGGCCCCACCCATTTTGATTAAAACTCTAACTCCCTATTATCTTCAGAACAACAATGACATACAATACAAACAATACAGACTATGCAATACAATACGATTCTACAGCCTAGCTGTGGAAAGAAACAATTTTCAACACAGTAAAGGAATAGGTAATACAATGCATAATAATGTATAAAAATGTGTCAATGGAAAACAGTCAATAAAACAGTCAATACAATAATAAAAATTATACTTGCGTGTCCAGGGGAGTCACGACCACCTGCAGCAGCACCTACTCACTGGTACCTGCTTCCCCTGTGTTGGCTCCTTTCCTGCAGCCCTGCTCCAGCCTCAGTCAGACCCCCACTGCTTTCACTCCCGGTACTTACTCCGCTGCTCACCGTCATTGTTCACCGCCTGCCCCGCTGTCTCCTCCGCAATTTCAGATCCCCCTGGTGATACCTTGGTGCCCGGCTTGCTCCAGTGCTCGGTGCATTCCCCGGCTCCCGTGTGCACACGTGCGCACCCTCGTCACTTCTGCATTGTCACATCACAGCTTCTGCTTCCACCACATCCCAGCTGCTGATCTCCACCTCTCACAGCCACCTCTCAAGTGCACACACTGGGGTTGTGTACACGCATTAAGCCATGCAGATGCTCGTGTAAGGTGACAGATCTGATGTCCGTCCGCATTTATATAATGGTAAATAATTTTCTCACATTGGAAGAAACTAGTAAACAATTTACTGCCCCATTAGATTTCTTGGTATTTGTTACTAAGTCCTCTAAATGTTTAATATAAGATCTTTTTTTAATGTCAAGCTTGGCGGCCTCAAAATTTGAGCCCATTATCCTCAATATTCTCCTGCCCAAATAACAGATGTACTTCTGTGAGCGAGCAAAGATCTCACTAGAATGTTTGCATTTGGGTAGAAAGCTAATTGAAGCAGATTATCTATAGGAGTCTCAGGGAGATCATGGGCTTTGTGAGAGTCAACTGACTTTTTCAATTTTTTTATTGAAACTACAATAGTATTTTCTGAATAGTATTCAGTACAAAAGTCTGGGGAGCAAGAAAAGGAAACTGACTTTGAGAGTCCTTGCTTTGACGAAAAGCAACAAATAAAAGCAATGTTTGCAAATTATCAAGGAGCTATGCCTAAAATAAGAGAAACACTTTGAACTTGTATTATTGATTGTGAAATACAAAAAATTATATACTTCAATGATCCTGCTAAATTAGAACTTTCAAATATATATCCTAGGCATACATAGACACAAGTGACTTTTCTTTCTACATATTTTAATAGACAGATCTCAGAGACTTCATTTGGAGTCTCTCAATCCTGATGTCTATGTTCAAGGACTTCAAGTTAAGGATATGACATAAAATCAATTTGGCTTCTGTAATAGGAGGAGGCTAAAGTAATTATCCAATCTCTTTCTAACTTACTGCTGAGCTAGATGCTTTGTTGTGACTCAGGGATTACCTGAAGTGAAAACCACCATGGAAGGAAGCCTGGGAGATGTCAATTATACCGCCAGTTCATGATGCCTCTTATCTGTAGTGGTATGATCTCAGGTGTGACGTAAATGGTCTCTCAATATTTAAGTGCCTCAGTGGCTTTGCTGCCCATCATACTGACTGTTTGTCACTTTACTTGGACTCTGTGTGGAAGCTGTTTCAGCTTGTCTGTCTCTCTGTTAATATCCTCAAATGTAACAAGGTTGACCCAATGCAAAGTAATTCCAAATAAAAATATGTGTGGGTTGTGATTTTCAAAATGTGTATCATAGATTATATAAACCATAGGTTCTGAAACTCGGTCCTCAGGACACCAAACGGTGCTTGTTTTCCAGATCTCCTCACGGAATCACAAGATAAATAATTATCTCCAGCTATAGATCTTTAAATATGTATCAGTAAGTAATGAATACACCAGTAAAACTGCTTGATTATATGGAAAAAGTGAGCTGTTTGGAGTCTGGAGGACGAAGGTTGAGAACCACTGATCTAAGCAACACTGTGCAGTAGAATGTACACCAGTAGATATGTTAATCAATGAAACTGGGTATAAAAATGTTTTAAAAAAATGTTGTTATTCTCTAAAGCTCTCTGAGTCAGATGTGGAGTTTAAAGAGTTGGTATCATAAACAGGAACCCTTTCCATCTCCTAAAGCGTATACCAGCTGTGCACACCCATAACTACTATACCTTAATAACCACCAATAGAACTATTGATTTTTATAGTCTTGTTCAACTGTCTCAAGTTTCTTTCTTTTAAATGCTACAATTTCAGAATGATATTTCTCAAATTGACTCATTACAATGATCAGTTTTGTCAGCAGTTAAAAGAGATTTACAGTCTGTGTCAAATGACAAAATCTCTTCTTTCCTTTTTTTTTTAAATTCAGTACCTAACTCCTATCTAATGAAAAGGTCCAGGGAACATTTATTAAGAAGACAGCATCAGCGGCTACAAAACTTTGGATGTCTTGATGAGAGGAGGCACTCTATTCATTATGTAAAAATGAATCTATTATTTTTAGAAAGGTGGAAAAGGGTGGTGCAGTGGCACTGCAGGGTGTTTCGGCCTATGACCTGGTGAAACATAGATAATTAAATGACTCTGTAATACTATGATAAATATAAAATGTAAAGTTGAATAACTGATTAGTTTAGCTTCTACCAATGGTTGGATTGATGCTACTGTACTTTAAGTAAGTTACTGATGGTAGAATATCCGGTGTGTGTGGTTTTGTATACTATGTCTAAGGTCCGCAAATCATTAGTGGTCCCTCCCAGGTAACCAATTATTTCCACCCCACCCAATGATTAGTGTTTCAAATATTTGCGCAGCTTTCTACATACAAGATTGTGTTAAAGTGATCAGTAATTATATCCAAAATGCTTGTGATTTTTTTGAAGGGTATTCATATATTCCATTAAGTATATTCCATACCAGATGAATGTTTACTGACAACTCTGGTTGTGTGTTCTTTGTACACTAAAATATTACACACAGAGGGCATTAAGGCACTAAACATATCACTCCAGATAGGTCCATATTCAGGTATAATAATTTAGTTTATCATTACGACTTGAGATTGTTCTTGAGTGTAACCATTTTATGTATGCTAATGAGTTTTTCATGCAGCTGTCAGGGACTGCAATGGGCTCATACTTGGACCATGCATATGCAAATATTTTTTAGGATAATTATGAAAATGAGTACCTTATGCCATGATATGGGGATAAGCTCCATTATTTTAAACAATTATTTGACATTATTTTTGCTGCCTCAATCAATATGATATGTATGAATTTTTGGGACATTCTGATTATCAAAAAAGACATTAGGTTGGAGCATACTTTATATTGTAAATATACTTATCAGAACACTCTTCTTGTTTATTCAAGCCGTCATCCAGATGATTTAAAAAACAAGTTACCTATATCTCAATTCCTATGAGTTTTGAGAAATATCTCAGAAGCTGACCTTATTGGGGTGCAACTGGAGGAGAGAAGGCAAAGATTACACTTAAGATGATACATTAGAAAGTTGTCAGACTGTTGCCTCATAAGGGCAAGAAAATTGTCCCAGTATGATATAAAGACACCCAAAGGGTTGCAGAAACCTGATATTATGATCCAGGGCGTGAGATGTGATGTAAACGTTTGGACAGAGTAGTTTTGGATAGAAACATTAGCTGATTGGTGCCTCTGATGTGGATATGGGAAAAATTAGGATAGCCCTGCCATTGCGAAGTGTGTGACGTGTCCCGAAATGTAAAAGATATTCTATATAGAACCAACATGAGAACTACACCATCCAGCAGAGATAATTTGCAGACCACCAGCAAAGGATGTTTTCACTGTCTGGGATGTACAACCTGCAAGGTGCTGATTATGTGTCTTTTCCACATCCGCAGAATGGAAAGAGAATCAGCATCACCTAACATGCCTATTGAATAATGTAATCTACTTCTTGTTATGACAGTGCAGACTAATGTATGTGGGCAGGATCACAAGGACCTTTAGGATGAGAATGAATCAACATAGGTCTGATATAAAATTGGCATATGGGAAAGGTGTCACTAATAGACCAGTGGCGTCACGCTGTTTGCAGGTTGGCCATTAACAAACTACCCTAAATATATGATTATTGACTGGGTGCCCCCACTGAGAAGAGGTGGTGAAAGGAGGTGGAGGACTTTTACTGTTTAATAAAAGAGGACAGATGGACATATGGATTGGAGACCAAGGCCCAAAAAGGCATGAATGAATATAATCACCTAAACATAAAAAAAAACAATATGGGAAGCCTGTCGGTCCTGTTAATATATCCTGGCCTTAGTAACAACAGCTGGATTTTTGTATTTTTTTTTTGGTCCATTGATGTCTCTATATATTCATTATTTCTGATTTATGGATTTACATACTTTTTTTCCATTGTGGTCCTTTAAATGTATATCGATTTTTAGTAAATATACTGTATATATATATATATATATATAAATATATATATATATTATGCTTGTTACATTTTATATTGTAATGTATCTACCATTTGATGCTTTGCATCTCCCATAGGTTTCTAATGCATATTTCTAATTCTTATTTACAGTGTAATGTCCATTTATTAATGGATTCCTGGTTGCATTCCAGTTACTTCAGGATAGTTTTCTATTCACTTTATCACCTTATTATGCATTAATAATAGTTTATATGCCCACCCTACCACACGTCACCGCTCTACACTAGCATGCAAACAGGTTTTTTTTATATAAACAGGCACTAGTACTCCCAGCACTGTTGAGAGGGGAGGAGATGGGACTTAATCATGTTAGGTATAAAGGGAGATCAAGGACACCACTCAGTATGTCTCTGTCATACCTCCTGGTGGAATGTCTTGAAGAAGTTACATATGTGATCCAAAATGTTGACTCTATGGGGTATATTTACTTAGGTCCCGATTTTAACCGAGATGCCGTTTTTTCTTCAAAGTGTCATTTCGGTAATTTACTAAGCAAAAATCTCGGCAGTGATGAGGGCATTCGTAATATTTTGGAAGTCCTTGGAAAAAATCACGAATAAATACACCATCGGTCAAATACGCCTGCAATTTGGTAGAAATCGGGAATTTACTAAAAAGTGCAAATCACAAACACTGCCGACAATAGCCAAACACTGCCGTGCAGAAATACAATTTCGTAAAAAAGTGCTAAAAAAAAACAGACCTGCTTTTTTATCCCGTGTTTGGATAGGCATGCAGGGATCCATGAGATCCGTGCATGTTTATCAGTGGGAAGGGGATGGGAAAGTGTTAATTTTTTGGAAAAAAATTGCGTGGGGTCCCCCCTCCTAAGCAAAACCAGCCTCGGGCTCTTTGAGCCGGTCCTGGTTGCAAAAATATGGGGAAAAAAATGATAGAGGTTCCCCCATATTTAAACAACCAGCACCGGGCTCTGCGCCTGGTCCTGGTTCCAAAAATACGGGGACGCTTTTTGTCCCCCGTATTTTTGGAACCAGGACCAGGCGCAGAGCCCGGTGCTGGTTGTTTAAATATGGGGAACCTCTATCATTTTTTTCCCCATATTTTTGCAACCAGGATCGGCTCAAAGAGCCCGAGGCTGGTTTTGCTTAGGACGGGGAACCCCACGCAATTTTTTTTTTATTTTAACACTGTTTTTTTTTTTAATAAAGGTGCACAATGAAGCCCAGCACAGATCTCTCAGATCCGGCCGAGATTCATTATATTAAAGTCGGCAGTGTTTTACAAGTCACTCACGTAAAACACTGCCTAAAAAAACGAATGACATCGACATCGGTAAAACCGAAAATACAGAATACGGCAGCTTAGTAAATTAGTCGTAATAAATTCAAAAAGTTGCATATTTACACTTTCAATGTCATTCGTGATTGAACTTTGACCTCAAACGGGAAAATACGAATCTTAGTAAATATACCCCTATGTATTAAAGTAGTGATATGTGTAATACAACTCTGAAGTATTGCCTGTGAGAGGGCCCAGGTGAATATGCCTTTATTCTCTTTTAATGAATATATATATATATATATATCTATTAGTGATGAGCGGGTTCGGTTCGTCGGGATCCGAACCCCCCCAAACTTCACCTTTTTTTACACAGTTCCGAGCAGACTCGGATCCTCCCGCCTTGCTTGGTTAACCCGAGCACGCCCGAACATCATCATCCTGCGGTCGGATTCTCGCAAGATTTGTATTCTATATAAGGAGCCGCGCGTCGCCGCCATTTTTCACTCATGCATTGGAGATGATCGTGAGAGGACGTGGCTGGCATCCTCTCAGTTTCTATGTTCAGTAGGCTGCAAATATCTGTGCTCAGTGTGCTGCGAATATCTGTGCTCAGTGTGCTGCAAATATCTGTGCTCAGTGTGCTGCAAGTGCAAATATCTATGTTCTCTGCCTTAAAAATGCTCCATATCAATGCTCAGTGTGCTGCAAATATCTGTGCTCAGTGTGCTAATTGCTTTATTGTGGGGACTGGGGACCAGCAGAATTATATAGTAGGAGGACAGTGCAGAGTTTTGCTGACCAGTGACCACCAGTATTATACATTCTCTGCCTGAAAAATGCTCCATATCTGTGCTGCATTGTAGTATATAGAAGGAGGACAGTGAAGAATTTTGCTGACCACCAGTATAACTATATATATAGCAGTACGGTACAGTAGTCCACTGCTCTACCTCTGTTTCGTCAAGTATACTATCCCATCCATACCTGTGGTGCATTTCAGTTTTGCACAGTTTGCTGACCACCAGTATATAATATATAGCAGTACGGTACAGTAGGCCACTGCTCTACCTACCTCTGTGTCATCAAGTATACTATCCATCCATACCTGTGGTGCATTTCAGTTTTGAACAGTTTGCTGACCACCAGTATATAATATATAGCAGTACGGTACAGTAGGCCACTGCTCTACCTACCTCTGTGTCATCAAGTATACTATCCATCCATACCTGTGGTGCATTTCAGTTTTGAACAGTTTGCTGACCACCAGTATATAATATATAGCAGTACGGTACAGTAGGCCACTGCTCTACCTAGCTCTGTGTCGTCAAGTATATTATCCATCCATACCTGTGGTGCATTTCAGTTTTGCACAGTTTGCTGACCACCAGTATAAAATATATAGCAGTACGGTACAGTAGGCCACTGCTCTACCTACCTCTGTGTCGTCAAGTATACTATCCATCCATACCTGTGGTACATTAAAGTTTTGCACAGTTTGCTGACCACCAATATATAATATATAGCAGTACGGTACAGTAGGCCACTGCTCTACCTTCCTCTGTGTCGTCAAGTATACTATCCACCCATTAGAAAAGAAAATGGGTACCAGCGCTGGCTGAATGAGGTTAGATTGATATATTATCAATAAAAAAATATATATATATAATAATAATACTACTAATAATAACAATAATATTAAATAGTAATAATAGTACGGATGGTTTGTTCTATGTAAAAAGGTAACAGTTTAATAACATATCACATATGACAATTCTAAAAAAGAAGGAATTCCTCTTGCCACTAGGTGGCAATAAAAGCTTGGATATAGCTTATCTGGACAATATTATTGAATTTCACATTCTCCAATATTGAAGTTGTCCATTCCTAAAGGCTAGGACAGCCTCCCTCTGTGCATTCACTGTACTTGGTAGATATTTACCAGGTCCCCTTGTTGGTGAGCATCAGCCTTGGGACAAGTCCTTTGTATAGCTGTAGGGGTGAAGCCAGTTAAATGAAGAAATCCAGTGATGGGAGAGAAGTCCAAATTGTGCCAAGGAGGACACGGCTTTTGCGGGCCGGTTGGGAGAACGGAGTCCAGATGGAGCATATAAATTCAAGTCCAAAATGAGAAAAAGCTCAACGCGTTTCACTGGTATAATCCAGCTTCCTCAGGAGCATAGAAACCATAAGCATAGGGTGCTCTATTTATACCCATACTAATAAGTTCATTAGAGTCACCTGTTTGGGTAATTACTAATGCATAGAGACAAACCATCCAAAATCATACAAAGGACAATCAGTCCAAAGTGCACATTAGATATCTAATCATAAATTATATTAAACTTAAAAAACGAGTATAGATACCTCATTTAAACATAAAAAGAAAATAAGATAGTGCCGATCATGTGACACATCTCGTCACATGATCGGCAGAAAGGCAGTCCTATTGGTCAACATGTGTGTCACTCAATGGTCACATGATATTTAAAAGCGTCCACGTGACGCGCGTCATCACGTCGCGTGAGCGCAACTCATGCATTTCAGTTTTGAACAGTTTGCTGACCACCAGTATATAATATATAGCAGTACGGTACAGTAGGCCACTGCTCTACCTAGCTCTGTGTCGTCAAGTATATTATCCATCCATACCTGTGGTGCATTTCAGTTTTGCACAGTTTGCTGACCACCAGTATACAATATATAGCAGTACGGTACAGTAGGCCACTGCTCTACCTACCTCTGTGTCGTCAAGTATACTATCCATCCATACCTGTGGTACATTAAAGTTTTACACAGTTTGCTGACCACCAGTATATAATATATAGCAGTACGGTACAGTAGGCCACTGCTCTACCTTCCTCTGTGTCGTCAAGTATACTATCCATCCATACCTGTGGTGCATTTAAGTTTTGCACAGTTTGTTGACCACCAGTATATAATATATAGCAGTACGGTACAGTAGGCCACTACTCTACCTACCTCTGTGTCGTCAAGTATACTATCCACCCATACCTGTGGTTCATTTCAGTTGTGCGCAGTATATATATAGTAGTAGGCCATTGCTATTGATATATTACTGGCATATAATTCCACACATTAAAAAATGGAGAACAAAAATGTGAAGGGTAAAATAGGGAAAGATCAAGATCCACTTCCACCTCGTGCTGAAGCTGCTGCCACCAGTCATGGCCGAGACGATGAAATGCCATCAACGTCTTCTGCCAATGCCGATGCCCAATGTCATAGTAGAGAGCATGTAAAATCCAAAAAAATAAAGCTCAGTAAAATGACCCAAAAATCTAAATCAAAATCGTCTGAGGAGAAGCGTAAACTTGCCAATGTGCCATTTACAACACGGAGTGGCAAGGAACGGCTGAGGGCCTGGCCTATGTTCATGGCTAGTGGTTCAGCTTCACATGAGGATGGAAGCACTCATCCTCCTGCTAGAAAACTTAAAAGAGTTAAGGTGGCAAAAGCACAGCAAAGAACTGTGCGTTCTTCTAAATCACAAATCTCCAAGGAGTGTACAATTGTGTCGGTTGCGATGCCTGACCTTCTTAACACTGGACGGGTAGAGGTGGCGCCTTCCACCATTTGCACACCCCCTGCAAGTGCTGGAAGGAGCACCCGCAGTCCAGTTCCTGATAGTCAAATTGAAGATGTCACTGTTGAAGTACACCAGGATGAGGATATAGGTGTTGCTGGCGCTGAGGAGGAAATTGACAAGGAGGATTCTGATGGTGAGTCGGTTTGTTTAAGTCAGGCACCCGGGGAGACACCTGTTGTCCATGGGACGAATATGGCCATTGACATGCCTGGTCAAAATACAAAAAAAAATCAGCTCTTCGGTGTGGAATTATTTCAACACAAATGCGGACAACAGGTGTAAAGCCGTGTGTTGCCTTTGTCAAGCTGTAATAAGTAGGGGTAAGGATGTTAACCACCTAGGAACATCCTCCCTTATACGTCACCTGGAGCGCATTCATCAGAAGTCAGTGACAAGTTCAAAAACTTTGGGTGACAGCGGAAGCAGTCCACTGACCACTAAATCCCTTCCTCTTGTAACCAAGCTCCTGCAAACCACACCAACAACTCCCTCAGTGTCAATTTCCTCCTTACACAGGAAAGCCAATAATCCTGCAGGCCATGTCACTGTCAAGTCTGACGAGTCCTCTCCTGCCTGGGATTCCTCCGATGCATCCTTGAGTGTAACGCCTACTGCTACTGGCGCTGCTGTTGTTGTTGCTGGGAGTAGATTGTCATCCCAGATGGGAAGTCGGAAGACCACTTGTACTACTTCCAGTAAGCAATTGACTGTCCAACAGTTCTTTGCGAGGAAGATGAAATATCACAGCAGTCATCCTGCTGCAAAGCGGATAACTCAGGCCTTGGCAGCCTGGGTGGTGAGAAACGTGTTTCCGGTATCCACCGTTAATTCACAGGGAACTAGAGAATTGATTGAGGTACTGTGTTCCCGGTACCAAATAACATCTAGGTTCCATTTCTCTAGGCAGGCGGTGCCGAAAATGTACACAGACGTCAGAAAAAAAGTCACCAGTGTCCTAAAAAATGCAGTTGTACCCAATGTCCACTTAACCACGGACATGTGGACAAGTGGAGCAGGGCAGACTCAGGACTATATGACTGTGACAGCCCACTCTGTAGATGTATTTCCTCCCGCAGCAAGAACAGCAGCGACGGCACCAGTAGCAGCATCTCACAAACGCCAACTCGTTCCTAGGCAGGCTACGCTTTGTATCACCGCTTTCCAAAGAGGCACACAGCTGACAACCTCTTACGGAAACTGAGGAACATAATCGCAGAATGGCTTACCCCAATTGGACTCTCCTGGGGATTTGTGTCATCAGACAGTGCCACCAATATTGTGCGTGCATTACATGTGGGCAAATTCCAGCACGTCCCATGTTTTGCACATATATTAAATTTGGTGGTGCAGAATTACTTAAAAAACGACAGGGGCATGCAAGCGATGCTGTTGGTGGCCCGAAGAATTGCGGGCCACTTTCGGCATTCAGCCACCGCGTGCCGAAGACTGGAGCACCAGCAAACAGTCCTGAACCTGCCCTGCCATCATCTGAACCAAGAGGTGGTAACGAGGAGGAATTCAACCCTCTATATGCTTCAGAGGATGGAGGAGCAGCAAAAGGCCATTCAAGCCTATACATCTGTCAACGATATAGGCAAAGGAGGGGGAATGCACATGACTCAAGCACAGTGGAGAATGATTTCAACGTTGTGCAAGGATCTGCAACCCTTTGAACTTGCCACACGAGAAGTCAGTTCAGACACTGCCAGCCTGAGTCAGGTCATTCCCCTCATCAGGCTTTTGCAGAAGAAGCTGGAGACATTGAAGGAGGAGCTAAAACAGAGCGATTCTACTAGGCATGTGGGACTTGTGGATGGAGCCCTTAATTCGCTTAACAAGGATTCACGGGTGGTCAATCTGTTGAAATCAGAGCACTACATTTTGGCCACCGTGCTCGATCCTAGATTTAAAACCTACGTTGTATCTCTCTTTCCGGCCGACACAAGTCTGCAGAGGTTCAAAGACCTGCTGGTGAGAAAATTGTCAAGTCAAGCGGAACGTGACCCATCAACAGCTCCTCCTTCACATTTTCCTTCAACTGGGGATGCCAGGAAAAGGCTAAGAATTCCGAGCCCACCCGCTGGCGGTGATGCAGGGAAGTCTGGAGTGAGTACTGACATTTGGTCCGGACTGAAGGACCTGCCAACGATTACTGACATGTCGTCTACTGTCACTACATAAGATTCTGTCACCATTGAAAGAATGGTGGAGGATTATATGAGTGACCGCATCCAAGTAGGCACGTCAGACAGTCCGTACGTATACTGGCAGGAAAAAGAGGCAATTTGGAGGCCCTTGCACAAACTGGCTTTATTTTACCTAAGTTGCCCCCCCTCCAGTGTGTACTCTGAAAGAGTTTTTAGTGCAGCAGCTCACCTTGTCAGCAATCGGCGTACAAGGTTACTTCCAGAAAATGTGGAGAAAATGATGTTCATCAAAATGAATTATAATCAATTCCTCCCTGGAGACATTCACCAGCAATTGCCTCCTGAAAGTACACAGGGACCTGAGATGGTGGATTCCAGTGGGGACGAATTAATAATCTGATGTACACAGTGAAAGGAGTGAGGAATCAGAGGAAGAGGAGGAGGTGGACATCTTGCCTCTGTAGAGACAGTTTGTGCAAGGAGAGATTGATTGCTCCTTTTTTGGTGGTGGCCCAAACCAACCAGTCATTTCAGTCACAGTCGTGTGGCAGACCCTGTTGCTGAAATGATGGGTTTGATAAAGTGTGCATGTCCTGTTAATACAACATAAGGGTGGGTGGGAGGGCCCAAGGACAATTCCATCTTGCACCTCTTTTTTCTTTTCTTTTTCTTTGCATCATGTGCTGTTTGGGGACTATTTTTGGAAGTGCCATCCTTTTCTAACACTGCAGTGCTACTCCTAGATGGGCCAGGTGTTTGTGTCGGCCACTTGGGTCGCTTAGCTTACTCACACAGCTACCTCATTGTGCCTCTTTTTTTCTTTGCATCATGTGCTGTTTGGGGACTATTTTTTTGAAGTGCCATCCTGTCTGACACTGCAGTGCCACTTCTAGATGGGCCAGGTGTTTGTGTCGGCCACTTGGGTCGCTTAGCTTAGTCACACGGCTACCTCATTGTGCCTCTTTTTTTCTTTGCATCATGTGCTGTTTGGGAACTATTTTTTTGAAGTGCCATCCTGTCTGACACTGCAGTGCCACTCCTAGATGGGCCAGATGTTTGTGTCGGCCACTTGGGTCGCTTAGCTTAGTCATCCAGCGACCTCGGTGCAAATTTTAGGACTAAAAATAATATTGTGAGGTGTGAGGTGTTCAGAATAGACTGGAAATGAGTGGAAATTATGGTTATTGAGTTTAATAATACTATGGGATCAAAATGACCCCAAATTATATGATTTAAGCTGTTTTTGAGGGTTTTTTGTAAAAAAACACCCGAATCCAAAACACACCCGAACCCGACAAAAAAATTTTCATTGAGGTTTTGCCAAAACGCGTCCGCATCCAAAACATGGCCGCGGAACCGAATCCAAAACCAAAACACAAAATCCGAAACATTTCCGGTTCACATCACTAATATATATATATATATATATATATATATATATAGTTAGGTAAAGAAGGTGGCACTCAGGCAGACGTTTGTTGCAGTTAAAACTGTGGTCAGTTTATTCCGACATGTTTCGGGGTAATCACCCCGTCCTCAGGGTCATCATGATGACCCTGAGGACGGGGTGATTACCCCGAAACATGTCGGAATAAACTGACCACAGTTTTAACTGCAACAAACGTCTGCCTGAGTGCCGCCTTCTTTACCGACCAGTGTCCAGAGGTACCTGCCTCCAGGAGGGCACCGCAGCATATACTACTTGACAAGAGTGAGTGCCGAGCACAAAGTACAAAAAAAAATAAAAAAAATATATATATATATATATATTATAGAAGAAATATAAGACCTTTCTCGCGCTAATAATGTATAAAGCTACACCTTAGGGGAAGTACCCCCTGTTAGACAGGGTACACTGGTTATGAACAATAAAGGAAAGGTTTCCCCAGGGAGCTAATGATATTCTTTGGTATGTCAAAAAGTAATTTATTTTATAAAATACAATAAAAAAAGGCTGTATCGCAATGTATCCAAAATGACAATAAATGATGTTTCATACAAATATATATGTTGGTAACAATTCATTTCAGTCACATATCAACATGATAATTCATCCTCCTTGAAGGAATGACAAAATCGCTGTCTCAACCCAACGCGTTTCGTCTTACAGACTTCATCAGGGGTTTATTATAATCAAGG